>NC_135662.1:64626638-65251638 GCF_964188315.1 Podarcis muralis | reverse complement strand
TTGGTCTTTCAAGCGGGGTTTTCATTTTTGCACCTGCCTGCAGCAGACACCATTTTGATGCGCTCGAAGGTTTTCTTTTCCCCCGATAGACTGTTGTGGGCCCGGGAGCTCAGTCTAAGGGTTGCGTTTTTCTGCTGTGGTCAGAAATCTCCGATTTGCCCCTTCCCCACCCAGCCCTTTCACATCCTGCTTCATCCAATGAGTGGGCATCGCCGACTACAAAGGAATGTGGGATTGTTAAGAAACGACTCACGCTGCTGGGGAAATGCCTAGCTGCTGGTTCATACTACTCTGATGAAAGAGTGAGAAAAGAGCAGGCTGTGGAGTAGGAAAAGCAGCTGATTTCCCAATAACTTGAGGGGGATTTGGCTGACAAGTGCAGGGCACACAGTCTGCAAGTCCCTTTATAAGCGATTTCTTTTATATCCCAGAATTCCCTCCTATCTGTGAGGAGGAGGTGGTAGCAACCTTGACCAGGTAGTTTGAGACTTAGCCTACCTACCTTTCAATGCAGTTGTGGAAGCAATGACATAATCAGGCTCCCATAGCCTTCCTCTTCTGTGTCAAGACTTCCATCCAAGAAACTATCATTAGGATTGTATCCCCCTTTTTATGTTTACTAATGTGGGGTAATTGGTCTTTTCACCTTTGGTTGTGACTGAGTGGGACTCTCAGTGGGGAGTTTTGTGCCCAGAGAGTAACATGTCAAGGGACTAGTAGAGATTTTGGAACACACCTGTTGTATGACTGCCTTTCTTTTTTGTTGTGTAGCGTGCTGTCTCCCCATTGCCATTGTTTCTTCCTTCCCTCTCTCATACTCTTAGTTCCATGTGGGTGTGAGCAGAGTGCTCCCCACCTCTGCTGAGGTTCATGTGCATTTATGATTGTGGACATCTCTAGCACTGTGTGGAGATGCAGCATATTCCTGGGGCCTCTGGACAGAACATAGTGTTATGAGTTAGTGGGGACCAGACTCCCCTAAATTCCTGGGTCCAGTAAATGTTAAAAAATAAGCCAGGCCAGTTTCCAGATCAGGTAATCGCCTGGGAGATGAGCCATTTAGAGGACAAAGGGAAGGTAATGAGCCATTAGGGAAGCAAAGAGAGGGAGCTCTGTGTCAGAAGGCAAATAGAAAGGGCCCCTCCTTCAACTCAGAGTGAATTTGAAGACAAAGTCAGAGTTTGAAGTAGAGTTTGAGAGCTGGCTGTGATGTGAGTGAGAAACTGGAGAAAAAGCAGCAGGCAGAGAATGAGGAGCCATGGCTGATTTCTGCTTGAATCCGAGGCTGCAACTATGGGAGAAACAATACCCTTTTGTGTGTTAATCATATGCTCAGGTTGTTTATATGTGTAAATAAAGGTGTGGGAATGTTGAGGAAAGTAGGAGAGGATATATTGATTACCGGTAAGTATTATCCCTCCTCACTCACGCTAGTGAGCAGCAGAGCACATTCCCTTGCAGGTTGCTGGAAGCAAGTTGATGATTTGTTAGGATCATTTAAGTTAAGCAGTTCAGTCTGGCTTGTTCCTGGCAAATTGTCCCCTTTATTTCCCTCCTAAAATAATAGTAACATGACAGTCTTGTTTAGAAGAGTAACGTTTACTTACATTCAGTTCACAACAGTATTCTGAAGGCAGGTTTTATCTTGTGGTCACAGTTACATTTGTAGAGAAGTCTGAGCTAGGCCTCAGGCTTTCTACCTTGTGGCTTCCATCCTCCATAAGGATGAGCCATGTGCTGGCTAAGAGCCAGAAGAGGAGTCTGAAAGGAGAAAATGGGAAAAAAGGGAAGATGACTGCATGACTAGTCCTTTTCTAGGGTCTGCTAGGGTCACGCCAATCTAACTGGTCAAACACAGGGGGAGGTAGCTCCAGAGCAGGTATGACAGGAAGTCCTCCCTGTCTGGAGCAACATTCTCGTGTGTGTACACTAGGCAACAGGAAATGTTGTAGTTGACGGCTTCAGTGATGATACATCCCACAAAAGACACCAGTCTCTGCTGTGCCTCATTTCCAGTAGGAAACCTGGACCCCGGGTAAGCGTCTGAAACTTCTGGAATCTCACAATTCTTGGAGACTGGGGTGATGGGCAACAGTATTTAGCTGCATTTCTCCTTTTTCTTGGCTATTTATGATTCTCGCAGCCAACATGCCTAGTTTAAGAGCTCAAAGAAGCATATTTTAAAGGTTGTGCATATATGTCATATCGCCTTGGTTTTACTTATCTCATCTGCTTTCTCTTTAAAATTAAATATTTTATTCTTGAAAGTTTGTATATTTTCCACAATTATACTTTCACCAATAAAATAATGCAGTCATTGGCTTCCCTTCTTCAGCTCCCATGGTTCTTTTAAGTTTCCCATCATTACTGCATATTCTATTCTAACCATCTAAATCCCGCCCCCCTTTAATATTACCTCAGCATGATTTTTACTGTTGGATTTACCTTAATCTTGCTAGCATTTTCACTTGTTTACAATTATTTCCCCATAATTCTCCTGGGTAGACCCACTGATTCTGCATACTCCATCATCTTGAACTGCCATTCTTCCTTCTTCGGATCTTCTCCCACCCTCCATTTTATCCCATCTGCTTTCTAATTTCCTGCATTTTCAAACTTAAATGACAAAAAAATGCGAACATACTCTGTGTGTTTATTTTAAGGCCATGGAGTACTGTTGAACAACAAACTATTTTAGTGCTTAGAGAGAGCTCTCTTTAATGAGCGTTCAATTTTAATGCTTTGTTACTTTTTGTTTGCTGAAATTGCCAGGAGATGAAAGGTTCCTTTGAGGGATCACCCAGAAGTCCCTTCTGCCCCAGAGGAAGCCAGCTTATATTTTTCTGCCCCTTGGAAGCCAGCTTATATTTTTGCAGCTCTCCTTGGTGTTGTGTGCAACTTTATTTGCTCTGTGTACTAAGGGACAAGCATCTCATTGCCTCTACCAAGGAAAGGCTATGCACATCAGCTTTCCTTTGAAGACACCCGCACTTAATGTCTGAACATCAGGGACGCACGCAGAGATGTGGCTCCTCAGCACCATTCCACATTTGGTGCCTCATTGCGCGATGCATGCAAGATTAATGTTCCTGAGATCCCTGAGCATCCATGTGGCAGCAAGGGCATCTTCCTCCACAAAAATCATTACCCCCTTCGTTAAGAAAAAGAGCAGGTGAGAAACTAACCTGCTCCCACCTTCTGGGTTTTCAGCGTTCTATTTCCAAGTTGTCCATAAACTAAGCTGTTCTAAAACCAAAGTACCATTGTATTGCTTAGTTCTTAAGAATGGAGTACTAAATCGGGGAAAACGTGTCAGTTTTTTGTTACTACTTATGTATTATATAGTGACGCGGCTGGTGCTGTGGGTTAAACCACAGAGCCAAGGACTTGCCGATCAGAAGGTCGGCGGTTCGAATCCCCACGACGGGGTGAGCTCCCGTTGCTCGGTCCCTGCTCCTGCCGACCTAGCAGTTTGAAAGCACGGCAAACTGCAAGTAGATTAATAGGTACCGCTCCGGTGGGAAGGTAAACGGCGTTTCCGTGTGCTGTTCTGGTTCGCCAGAAGCGGCTTAGTCATGCTGGCCACATGACCTGGAAGCTGTATGCCGGCGAGGTGAGCGCCGCAACCCGAGTTGGCCACGACTGGACCTAATGGTCAGGGGTCCCTTTACCTTTATTTTATGTAATTTATGTTTCACTTGGCCCTCCTGATGGTTGAAAGAGGGCAAAATGTTTACATTCAAATTGTTTTCCCAAGTACAATGAAATGTGGTACTTTGAAGGATAAGATAAGGGCCTGAGGAGATGCAGCTGTGGTTCTTGACTGTGTATCACCCAGAGTGATCCTGTGTAGGCTGTTGAGTATATCAGCATGAACACTGGTACACTCAGTTCGTGGATTGCAGGTGTGAGGCCTGTTGATCATAGGATTCCAAACATGGTATCGCTTTAGATTAGAAGCACTTTAAGGGAATTGGGGGAAGGAGAACCTAACTCCACTGCTGATACTCCAGACTAAAATACGCCATAAAAAGTGGTGCCACTCCTCCCTCTCCCGCATTTTACAAAGTTGATTTCCTTTAAAAGGAAGATGTTCAGTAAACGTGTGCATGTCACCAGTGCTTCAGGTGCTGAGCTTGACAAAGCCAAAGAGTGGTAGAACTGGAGGACTTGGAAGGGAGGCAAAGGGTCATCTGCTCCAACCCCCTGCGATGCAGGAAGCACAGCTAAAGAATCCCAGACATCTTCCTCACAAGGGAGCTTTTGGGATGAGAATTCAAGTTCTGGGATAAAAAACTGAATAGATTTTAGGAACAAATGACAACCCAGCAGATTTTGGTTAGCCACCTCCAAACAAAATGCACAAGGTGAAGTAAGATGTTTTTGTTATGGTTGGGAGTATTAGCATTGAAATATATATATTTCAGGGGCTCCTGAGTGTGTTTAGCTCCTTTAAAGAAGAACAAGCATAGGCCAAATGGGGTAGTTTATTAACCCTCGTTTAGAAAGCCTTGTTTCAGTCCTTTACAACCATGTTTTCCAAATTCCACCCTGAATAAGGCATTTGTTCATTTAGTACAGGCTTTCCCAAACATGGGTCGCCAGTTGTTTTTGTCATCATCATTCCTGACAGCTGATTCTGCTAGCTAGGGATAATGGGAGTTGTAGTCCAAGAGCAACTGGAGACCCAAGTTTGGGAAACACTTTCCACCCCCCACCACCCCCATTATTCCTTAGGGCAGACATGTCCAACTAGTCAATTGCGGGGCATCCATGCTCGATCGCGTGATCCTGATTGATCGCCCAAAAAGAAAAAATAGCTCAACAACTTTGGTTAATCCAATGGGTAGATCACTGCCAGTTTTTTAATAGTTGGAGTACATCACAGTCTCTTGGGAGTTGGGACTTGCCTGCCCTAGGGAATGCAGAAAAATGGGTTCCTGTCCCAGTCCTAGGAAGGTGGTAAAGTAAACCATGTCTGTCTTTCTACCCAGCATGAAGGAAAGAGAGAGTGACAGATCTTGACTCTTCCTCGGTTAAACAGGCAGGTTCCACACGTTCTCTCAGCAAATTATATTCTCAGCAGCCACTCCTCCAAGGTTTCAGGTGCATGTAGTGATCTGAAGGAGAACCTAAAGTCTTACCATCAGTGGCCGCAATCTTCTGCGTTCTCAGGAAGCTTCAGAGGCACAGGCCCAATCTTGTTTTCCTGTAATTATGATAATCATTTACCATACCTTCAAGAAATTAGTTTTAGGCTGAGGTCTTGACTCTCCTCTTTGAAGATGAGTGTGATTAGGATTTTTATATATATATATATAAAATTGACTAAATTAATTACAAAAGAAAACAATTCCTCACTGTAATGAACATGAGTGCAGCTCCTAAATTGAGTTGTGGTAGACCAGTTACTTAGACACCACCTCTATTGAGGGACCATCTGCAGGAAAAAATGAAGTTTGTACTGTAATTCTTGATGCATTAATTAGGGGTAAAGTAGCAACTTACTTTTCAATGGACAACAGTACTCCTTAATGTCAGGGCGATTTGGGCTTCAGACTTGTTATGACACTGTTGAAAAGATGTTTCTTGCCTTTGTCTTCAAAGTATACCCCAGCTTCCTTAAATAGGGATGTGGATTCTGTGAGCTTCCAAGTGATGTTGGACTAAAACTCCCACTCGCCATTCTCCCTGGGGCTGATGGGAGTTGGAGTCCAACAATATCTGGAAGACCACAGGTCCCTCGTCGCTCAATTAGGAAATGCCCCAAGAAGCCTGACAATCAACATTATCTTTTAACATAGTGTTAGCACCCCAAGGAGAGCATAATGATCTAAATATTTTACAAAATGTGTAGGGGTGTTCTCAGGTTGTTCCTCAATGGGCTTTCCAAACTACTATTTCTAGATTCCTGAATTTTCAATACGGCTTGTGTAGTTAGCTTCCTTGTCTATGGAGCAGCTGAGAAGTCTTTATTTCAGATAAACTATGACATAAGTAACTTCTGCAATATATATAAAAATTATAAATTTATAATTTATATAAATTTATAATTTTTATAAAACAGCTGCAGTACAATTGTATGATCAATCGCTTTACACATATAGCTGAAGGACAACAGTTGTCTTAACAAGGAAGGAAGTATATTCTTAAGGGTAAAAGTTACAAAGTTTACTTTCAGACCCAATTTAAAGTGTGGAGAGCTTCATAGCACCCACTTTTCATTATTATGTTGAAATGTTTTAATGACCTATAAAAGTGCTTCCAAATCAAAGGGTTTGGGCAATGAGGGAAATCAACAGTGAAAGCACCAAATTGAACTGAAAAAGCATGCAGCAGCAGAGCTGAACAGACTGTGCCCCAAAACACTTGCCCCTAAACCACCGCGATCCTAAGCCTCGTCCTCCTCGCCTTCCTCTTCAAACTCTCCTTGCTCGTCCGCTGTGGCGTCTTGATATTGCTGGTATTCGGAGACCAGGTCGTTCATGTTGCTCTCGGCCTCCGTGAACTCCATCTCATCCATGCCCTCTCCGGTGTACCAGTGCAGGAAGGCCTTTCGGCGGAACATGGCCGTGAACTGCTCAGAGATCCTCTTGAACAGCTCCTGGATGGCCGTGCTGTTGCCAATGAAGGTGGCGGACATCTTGAGGCCTCGCGGAGGGATGTCGCACACGGCCGTCTTCACGTTGTTGGGGATCCACTCGACAAAGTAGCTGCTGTTCTTGTTCTGGACGTTGAGCATCTGCTCGTCCACCTCCTTCATGGACATTCTGCCCCGGAAAATGGCCGCCACAGTCAGGTAGCGCCCGTGGCGTGGGTCGCAGGCCGCCATCATGTTCTTGGAATCAAACAATTGCTGGGTGAGCTCTGGCACCGACACGGCCCGGTACTGCTGGCTTCCGCGGCTCGTGAGGGGAGCAAAGCCGGGCATGAAGAAGTGCAGGCGAGGGAATGGTACCATGTTGACTGCCAGCTTGCGGAGGTCAGCATTCAGTTGGCCAGGGAACCGCAGGCAGGTGGTGACACCACTCATAGTGGCCGACACTAAGTGGTTGAGGTCCCCGTACGTCGGAGTCGTGAGTTTGAGTGTGCGGAAGCAGATATCGTACAAGGCCTCATTGTCAATACAGTAGGTTTCATCCGTGTTCTCCACCAGCTGGTGGACGGACAGTGTGGCATTGTAGGGCTCCACCACCGTGTCTGACACCTTAGGGGATGGCATCACACTGAACGTGTTCATGATCCTGTCAGGATACTCCTCCCGAATCTTGCTGATGAGGAGCGTCCCCAGTCCGGAGCCCGTGCCGCCGCCCAGAGAATGGGTCAACTGGAAGCCCTGCAGGCAGTCACAGTTCTCCGACTCCTTCCTTACCACATCCAGCACAGAGTCCACCAGCTCAGCTCCCTCTGTGTAGTGGCCCTTGGCCCAGTTATTCCCAGCACCACTCTGGCCTAGAGGAAGAAGCAGAAATTGGCAGCTATTGGTTTCTATCTGCTAATGGCATCATGATCTGGTCCAACCGTTCTTATGAGCAGTGTCCAGACCCAGACTACAAAATCGGTTTACTTTCCTCGGGTTCTCAAATACAGTGGTACATCGGGATGCGAACGGGATCCGTTCTGGAGCTCCATTCGCATCCTGAAGCGAATGTAACAAGCAACGTGTCTGCGCGTGTCGCATTTTGCCGCTTCCGCGTGACGTCATTTTGAGCGTCTGCGCATGCGTCAGTGGCGAAACCCGGAAGTAACACGCTCTGTTACTTCCGGGTTGCCGCGGAGCGCATCTCGAACACGCGCAACCCGAAGCACATTCAAACCGAGGTATGACTGTATAGTGTTTAAAGACCCAGCTCTGAAAAGGACATTGGATCAAGTATCATGAGCTATCGTACCTTTTGCAATTTGATGGAAGGAGATGATGGAACTGGCTCAGGGGAAGGAGAGATCGTTGTACCACATCATCTACTGCATATACCTGGAGATGTGCCACCTTTCTGCCACCTGGCATAACTAGCCTTCCACTTGTTTCAGTACATGATCAAATGTTACAGGAAGTGTACAGGATTCGTCAACATTCCTCATAGTTTCCGAGCACAGTTCAAAGTGTTGGTGTTGACCTTTAAAGCCCTAAACGGCCTCGGCCCAGTATACCTGAAGGAGCATCTCCACCCCCATCATTCTGCCAGGACACTGAGGTCCAGCGCCGAGAGCCTTCTGGCGGTTCCCTCATTGTGAGAAACAAAGCTACAGGGAACCAGGCAGAGGGCCTTCTCAGTAGTAGCGCCCGCCCTGTGGAACGCCCTCCCATCAGATGTCACAGAGATAAACAACTACCTGACATTCAGAAGACATCTGAAGGCAACCCTGTTTAGGGAAGATTTTTTTGTGTGACATCTTAGTGTATTTTTGGTCTTTGTGGAAGCCACCCAGAGTGGCTGGGGAAACCAGATGGGCGGAGTACAAATAATAAATTATTATTATTATTATTGTTGAATTCAAGTGTCTCCCAGGACAGGCAGAAGTCAGCTGTTTTGCATAGCAATGATATTCACAGAACATTTGGAATAAATAGGTATGAGCAACCCAGCAGCTGCTTCAAGATACATTGAGCACCTGTCAAGAACAGAGACTACAGTCACCGAAAGAATATTACATACCAAAGACGAAATTGTCAGGCCGAAAGATCTGGCCGAATGGTCCAGAGCGGACAGAATCCATTGTGCCAGGCTCCAAGTCCACAAGGATGGCACGGGGGACATACTTGTTGCCTGCAGGGAGAACAAAAGATTTATGAATGCAGTGACCTCGTTAAATTATCTGCAGTCTACTGGGCTCCTGTCAACCCTCAGCGTTACTCAGGAAAATATTTTATATCTCAACCCAATGTGCTGCTTTTGCGCATGCCTGCATGCTGAAACCCAGAAAAAATACTTCCGGGTTTGCCGCGTTCGCATCCTGAAAGATACACAACCAGAGGTGTGGTTATGTAGGGGTACCGGTGTATCTTTTAGAAGACATCTGAAGGAAACCCTGTTTGGGAAGGTTTTTAATATTTCATCTTATACCATGTTTTTAATGTTGTGCTGGGAGCCACCCAGAGTGGCTGGGGAAATACAGCCAGATGGGTGGGGTATAATAAATTATTATTATCAACCGACACCTGGTGATTGGCAGGTGTGGTACGTCCTGCTCACCTGTCAAGGTTGGCCTGTGTGTGTGTGTGTGTACATGTGTGCATAGAGACCACAGCAGCCAGAGTCACTTCCCCACCTGTACTTCATAGGTACCCATGGAAAGTTTTGTCTGCAAGGTTTTATTATTACAAGGTTATTCATTTTCAGTTACAGAAATCATAAATAACCTTCAGCATCCAGAAGCAGCAATATCATTGTTGTCCCCACCCCCGAAAAACCTGTTTTCATTACTTTAATACCTTTTCTGCCCCCACCCCAGACAGAGGAAGAGAAATTTTAAATCCTTTAATACAGCCCCAGTTTACTGGCCAGGTGTGCATTTTTCTTCTTCTTCCCAAGTCTATTTTTAGTTTGAAAGCACATAATTAGGGAGCTTATGGCAGGCTGCATTTTAGAACAAAGAAATTCTTCCTATTCCCCTCAAAGAGAAGGAAATTTATCTAAGGTGGGTCTGGACACAAAAATAGGAAGAGCATCTGTTTATAAAAATAAAAAAGGCTCTTTGCAAGAACTGTATTTATCTGCAGATTTAATTAGTTGGAAGCCAAGCAATCTATCTATCAAGATTTCTGTAAATGGGCAAGAGACTCATTTCCGGAGGCAGCTAGAAGCACTTCCTTAAAAAGACAAGCGCTCCATTTTTACCGGCAGCTTCATTGTAGTAGACGTTGATCCTCTCAAGCTGCAGGTCGCTGTCTCCATGGTAGCTGCCTGTCGGGTCAATGCCGTGCTCGTCGCTGATGACCTCCCAGAACTGAAACGGGAATTGTGGACAGCGATTTAGCAAGTGCGACGAGGAAGCATGACTAAACACGTGCAGCTGCCGCGGCCACACCTTAGCCACCATACTGCAAGCACATGATCCTCTGCGCCATGACGAGACAGATTCCCTTCACACAAAGCAATGCCAACAGGGCATAGGAAGGCAGGATGTTAAATTTCACGAATGGACATACTGTTGGGGGAAGAGGGGAGGGACTTGTTTAACAAAGAAAGAAGCCAATTGGCTTCCGGCTTTGCACCATTACGCGCACACCCAACCAGCTTGAACGCTGCTCCAAATACAGGCTGCATCCTCTGCAGAGGGGCGAGGCACCCTAAAAGCCTGCTGTTATAACTAGATTACTGCTAGTTCTAACACTGTGTGAGACGGATCTGCCCCCGACCGAAAGCGAAGGCCTTTATTGTTTCCCGCAAGATCTGCCCTATGAAGCGGCAGGGAGGGGCAGGCAAAGATGGTCGTCGCATCCGAGGCTTGCTAAAGAGGCGGCGCATCGTAGACGCACAGCTGTCAACTTTTCCCTTTTCTTGCGAGGAATCCTACTCGGAATAAGCGAATTTCCCTTTAAAAAAGGGGGAAAGTTGACAGCTATGCGTAGACATAACCCCGGGGAGATTTTTCCTAGTGCTCTGCCCCCCCCCCCCAATCCTTCAGCTTAATTCTTAGGTGGCGATTAATGCCTTCCATCGGCGACGCAAGAAAAGGAAACGACACGGCTGGTCCCCACAATAGATCCTCCCCACTAGATCCCCTTGCCTCCGCTTTCCCATGATACCTTGGCTCCAATCTGATTCCCGCACTGGCCGGCTTGCATGTGCACGATCTCCCGCATGGCTGCGACTTCGTTTCAGGCGATCACCCGCTTGCTACCTTCCGGAAAGAGAAAACTGCGACTTGCTCTCTCGACAACAGCAGCAGCAGGAAACAAGGGCGCGCCTCCCTCCTCCCCCGAGGGCTCTTTTATAGCGGGAGGCGCGTGGCTCCTCCCCTTCCCCTCCCGGCCTGGCGGGAGGGGGCGGGGCTAAAGGCACCTAGAAGCCTCCTTGTCTCTCGCTCACGCCTCCGCTGCTCGCGCCCGAGGGAAGGAGGGGGCGGCGGCGGCGGCGGCGGCGGCCTGGATTTGACCGGCCCCGTCCCGCGCGCGGAAGCAGGTGCTTTCCTAGGGGCGACCCTAATATTGCAAAGCGGCTCCTCGCTGTGCCGGCTTTTGGTCTTTTCAGCGGGGTTTTATTTTTGCACCTGCCTGCAGCAGACACCATTTTGATGCGCTCGAAGGTTTTCTTTTCCCCCGATCCAAAAGCAGATAGACTGTTGTGGGCCTGGGAGCTCAGGCTAAGGGTTGCGTTTTTCTGCTGCGGTCAGAAATCTCCGATTTTTCCCTTCCCCACCCAGCCTTTTCACATCCTGCTTCATCTAATGAGTGGGCATCGCCGACTACAAAGGAATGTGGTTACGCTGCCGGGGAAATCCTGTTCAATAGCATGTCTAGCTGCTGGTTCATACTACTCTGGTGAAAGAGTGAGAAAAGAGCAGGCTGTGGAGTAGGAAAAGCAGCTGTTTTCCCGATAACTTGAGGGAGATTTGGTTGACAAGTGCAGGGCACACAGTCTCCAAGTCCCTTTATAAGCGATTTCTTTTATATCCCAGAATTCCCTCCTATCTGTGAGGAGGAAAGGGGGTGGTAACCTTGACCAGGTAGTTTGAGACTTAACCTGCCTACCTTTCAATGCAGTTGTGGAAGCAATGACATAATCAGGCTCCCATAGCCTTCCTCTTCTGTGTCAAGACTTCCATCCAAGAAACTATCATTAGGATTGTAGCCCCTTTTTTTTGTTTACTAGTGTGGGGTGCTTGGTCTTTACACCTTTGGTTGTGACTGAGTGGGACTCTCAGTAGGGAGAGAGTAACATGTCAAGGGACTAGTAGAGATTTTGGAACACACCTGTTTTATGACTGCTTTTCTTTTTAGTTGTGTAGCGTGCTGTCTCCCCATTGCCATTGTTTCTTCCTTCCCTCTCTCATACTCTTAGTTCCATGTGGGTGTGAGCAGAGTGCTCCCCACCTCTGCTGAAGTTCATGTGCATTTATGATTGTGGACATCTCTAGCACTGTGTGGAGATGCAGCATATTCCTGGGGCCTCTGGAAGGAACATAGCGTTATGAGTTAGTGGGGACCAGACTCCCCTAAATTCCTGGGTCCAGTAAATGTTAAAAAATAAGCCAGGCCTGTTTCCTGATGAGCCATTTAGAGAACAAAGGGAAGGTAATGAGCCATTAGAGAAACAAAGAGAGGGAGCTCTGTGTCAGAGGGCAAATAGAAAGGGCCCCTCCTTCAACTCAGAGTGAATTTGAAGACAAAATCAGAGTTTGAAGTAGAGTTTGAGAGCTGGCTGTGATGTGAGCGAGAAACTGGAGGAAAAACAGCAAGCAGAGATGCAGGGAGCCGTGGCTGATTTCTGCTTGAATCCAAGGCTGCAGCTATGGGAGAAACAATACCCTTTTGTGTGTTAATCATATGCTCAGGTTGTATATATGTGTAAATAAAGGTGTGGGAATGTTGAGGAAAGTAGGAGAGGATATATTGATTACCGGTAAGTATTATCCCTCCTCACTCACGCTAGTGAGCAGCAGAGCACATTCCCTTGCAGGTTGCTGGAAGCAAGTTGATGATTTGTTAGGATCATTTAAGTTAAGCAGTTCAGTCTGGCTTGTCCAGTCTGGATTGTTCCTGGCAAATTGTCCCCTTTATTTCCCTCCTAAAATAATAACATGACAGTCTTGTTTAAAAGAGTAAAGTTTACTTACATTTAGTTCACAACAGTATTCTGAAGGCAGGTTTTATCTTGTGGTCACAGTTACATTTCCAGAGAAAAGGAGTCTGAGCTAGGCCTCAGACTTTCTACTTTGTGGCTTCCATCCTCTGTAAGGATGAGCCATGTGCTGGCTAAGAGCCAGAAGAGGAGTCCGAAGGGAGAAAATGGAAAAAGAGGGGAAGATGGCTTTGTGGCTAGCCCTTTTTCTAGGGTCTGCTAGCATCACACCCATCTACCTGGTCACACTGGGGGGTGGCTCCAAAGCAGGAATGACAGGAAGTCCTCCCTGTCTGGAGCAACATTCTCCTGTGTGTCCACTCTAGGCAACAGGAAATGTAGTTGACGGCTTCAGTGATGATACATCCCACAAGAGACACCAGTCTCTGCTGTGCCTCATTTCCAGTAGGAAACCTGGACCCTGGGTAAGCGTCTGAAACTTCTGGAATCTCACAATTCTTGGAGACTGGGGTGATGGGCAACAGTATTTAGCTGCATTTCTTCTTCTTCTTGGCTATTTATGATTCTGTTAGCCAACATGCCTAGTTTAAGAGCTCAGAGAGGCATATTTAAAAGGTTGTGCATATAACTTTTACTTATCTGCTTTCTCTTTAAAATTAAATATTTTATTCTTGAAAGTTTGTATATTTTCCACAATTATACTTTCACCAATAAAATAATGCAGTCATTGGCTTCCCTTCTTCAGCTCCCATGGTTCTTTTAAGTTTCCCATCATTACTGCATAGTCTATTCTAACCATCTAAATCCCGCCCCCCTTTAATATTACCTCAGCATGATTTTTACTGTTGAATTTACCTTATTATCCTGCTAGCGTTTTCACTTGTTTACAATTACCGTATTTCCCCATAATTCTCCTATTCTGCTGGTTAGACCCACTGATTCTGCATACTCCCACCGTCTTGTACTACCATTCTTCGGATCTTCTCCCACCCTCCATTTTATCCCATCTGCCTTCTAATTTCCTGCATTTTCAACCTTAAAATACAGAAAGTGCAAACATACCTCTCTGTGTTTATTCTAAGGCCACGGAGTCCTGTTAAACAACAAACTATTTTAGTGCTTATAGAGAGCTCTCTTTAATGAGCTGTTCGATTTTAATGATTTGTTACTTTTTGTTTGCTGAAATTGCCAGGAGATGAAAGGTTCCTTTGGGGGATCACCCAGAAGTCCCTTCTGCCCCAGAGACCATACCTTGAAAGTCAGCTTATATTTTTGCAGCTCTCCTTGGTGTTGTGTGCAACTTTATTCGCTCTGTGTACTAAGGGACAAGCACATCATTGCCTCTACCAAGGAAAGGCTATGCATATCAACTTTCCTTTGAAGACACCCGCACTTAATGTCTGAACATCAGGGATGCATGCAGAGATGTGGCTCCACAGCTCCATTCCACATTTGTTCCCTCATTGCACGATGCATGCAAGGTTAATGTTCCTGAGATCTGTGAGCATCCATGTGGCGGCAAGGGCATCTTCCTGCACAAAAATCATACCCCCTTTGTTAAGAAAAAGAGCAAGATTTTAGCCTTCTGGGTTTTCAGTGTTCTATTTCCAAATTGTTCATAAACTAAGCTGTTCTAAAACCAAGGTACCACTGTATTGCTTAGTTCTTAAGAATGGAGTACTAAATCAGGGGAAACGTGTTATAGTTTTTTTGTTACTACTTATGTATTTTATATCTCACTCCGGTTCTCCTGATGGTTGAAAGGGGGCAAAATGTTTATATTCAAAATGTTTTCCCAGGGACGATGAAATGTGGTACTTCGAAGGAAAAGTTAAGGACCTGAGGAGACCTTTACTACCATGCTGCTGTGGTTCTTGGCTGTGTATCACCCAGAGTGATCCCTTATAGGCTGTTGAGAAGATCAGCATGAACACTGGTACACTCAGTTTGTGGACTGCAGGCGTGAGGCCTGTTGATCACAGGATTCCAAACATACTATCGCTTTAGATTGGAAACGCTTAAGGGAATTGGGGGAAGGGGAACCTAACTCCACTACTGACGCTCCAGATTAAAATACCCCATTAAAATTGGTGCCACTCCTCTCTCCCCCGCCCTGGATTTTAAAAAGTTGATGTCCTTTAAATGGAAGATGTTCAGTAAACGTGTGCATGTCACCAGTGCTTCAGATGCTGGGCTTGACAAAACCAAAGAGTCGTAGAACTGGAGGACTTGGAAGGGAGGCAAAGGGTCATCTAGTCCAACCCCCTGCGATGCAGGAAGCACAGCTAAAGAATCCCAGACATCTTCCTCACAAGGGAGCTATTGGGATGAGAATTCAAGTTTTGGGAGAAAAAACTGAATAGATTTTAGGGACAAATGACAACCCAGAAGATTTTGGTTAGCCACCTCCAAACAAAATGCACAAGGTGAAGTAAGATGTTTTTGTTATTGTTGGGGGTATTAGCATATTTCAGGGGCTCTTGAGAGTGTTTAGCTCCTTTAAAAAAAAACATAGGCCAAAAGGGCTAGTTTATTAACCCATGTTTAGAAAGCTTTGTTTCTGTCCTTTACTACCACGTATTCCAAATTCCACCCTGAATAAGGCATTTGTTCATTTAGTACAGGCTTTCCCAAACATGGGTCGCCAGTTATTTTTGATCTACAATTATCATCATTCCCGATCGCTGATTCTGCTAGCTAGGGATAATAGGAGTTGTAGTCCCAGAGCAACTGGAGACCCAAGTTTGGGAAACACTTCCCACCCCCCACCACCCCCATTATTCCTTAGGGCAGGCATGTCCAACTGGTCAATTGCGGGGCATCCCTGCTCGATCGCGTGATCCTGATTGATCGCCCAAAAAGAAAAAATAGCTCAACAACTTTGGTTAATCCAATGGGTAGATCACTGCCAGTTTTTTAATAGTTGGAGTACATCACAGTCTCTTGGGAGTTGGACTTGCCTGCCCTAGGGAATGCAGAAAAATAGGTTCCTGTCCCAGTCCTAGGAAGGTGGTAAAGGAAACCATGTCTGTCTTTCTACCCAGCACGAAGGAAATCTCTTCTCTGTGGAGAGTGACAGATCTTGACTCTTCCTCGGTTAAACAGGCAGGTTCCACACGTTCTCTCAGCAAATTATATTCTCAGCAGCCACTCCTCCAAGGTTTCAGGTGCATGTAGTGATCTGAAGGAGAACCTCAAGTCTTACCATCACTGGCCGCAATCTTCTGCGTTCTCAGGAAGCTTCAGAGGCACAGGCCCAATCTTGTTTTCCTGTAATTATGATAATCATTTACCATACCTTCAAGAAATTGGTTTTAGGCTGAAGTCTTGACTCTCCTCTTTGAAGATGAGTGTGATTAGGATTTTTTTATATATATAAAAAAACCTGAGTAAATTCATTACAAAAGAAAACAATTCCTCACTGTAATGAACATGGAGTGCAGTTCCTAAATTAAGTTGTGGTAGACCAGTTACTTAGACACCACCTCTATTGAGGGACCATCTGCAGGAAAAATGAAGTTTGTACTGTAATTCTTGTTGCATCAATTAGGGTTAGAGTAGCAACTTACTTTTCAATGGACAACAGTATTCCTTAATGTCAGGGCAATTTGGGCTTTACTTATGATGACACTGTTGAAAACATGTTTCTTGCCATTGTCTTCAAAGTATACTCCAGCTTCCTTAAATAGGGATGTGGATTCTGTGAGCTTCCAAGTGATGTTGGACTAAAACTCCCACTCGCCATTCTCCCTGGGCCTGATGGGAGTTGGAGTCCAACAACATCTGGAAGACCACAGGTCCCTCGTCACTCAATTAGGAAACGCACCAAGAAGCCTGACAATCAACATTATCTTTTAACATAGTGTTAGCACCCCAAGGAGAGCATAATGATCTAAATACAGTGGTATCTCGCAAGACGAATGCCTCGCAAGACAAAAAACTCGCTAGACGAAAGGGTTTTTTGTTTTTTGAGCTGCTTCGCAAGACGATTTCCCCTATGGGCTTGCTTCGCAAGACGGAAACGTCTTGCAAGTTTGTTTCCTTTTTCTTAACACCGTTAATACAGTTGCGACTTGACTTCGAGGAGCAACTCATAGAACGCGGTGTGGTAGCCTTTTTTGAGGTTTTTGAAGCTTTTCCAAAACTTTCTCGACACCGTGCTTCGCAAGACGAAAAAAATCGCAAGACGACAAAACTCGCGGAACGAATTAATTTCGTCTTGCGAGGCACCACTGTATTTTACAAAATGTGTAGAGGTGTTCTCAGGTTTTTCCTCAATGGGATCCAAACTACTATTTCTAGATTCCTGAATTTTCAATATGGAATGTGTAGTTAGCTTCCTTGTCTATGGAGCAGCAGAGAAGTCTTTATTTCAGATCAATTATGATATAAGTAACCTCTGCAAAAATTTATAATAATTATAAATTTATATAAGTTTACAATGTATATAAATTTATAATTTTTATAAAACAGCTGCAGTACAATGGTGTGATCAATAGCTTTACACATACAGCTGAAGGACAACAGTTGTCTTAACAAGGAAGTATATTCTTAAGGGTAAAAGTTACAAAGTTTACTTTCAGCCCCAATTTAAAGTGTAGAGAGCACCCACTTTTCATTATTATGTTGAAATGTTTTCACGACCTATAAAAGTGCTTCCAAATCAAAGGGTTTGGGCAATGAGGGAAATCAACAGTGAAAGCACCAAGTTGAACTGAAAAAGCATGTAGCAGCAGAGCTGAACAGACTGTGCCCCAAAACCACCGCGATCCTAAGCCTCATCCTCCTCGCCTTCCTCTTCAAACTCTCCTTGCTCATCCACTGTGGCGTCTTGATATTGCTGGTATTCGGAGACCAGGTCGTTCATGTTGCTCTCGGCCTCCGTGAACTCCATCTCATCCATGCCCTCTCCGGTGTACCAGTGCAGGAAGGCCTTTCGGCGGAACATGGCCGTGAACTGCTCAGAGATCCTCTTGAACAGCTCCTGGATGGCCGTGCTGTTGCCAATGAAGGTGGCGGACATCTTGAGGCCTCGCGGAGGGATGTCGCACACGGCCGTCTTCACGTTGTTGGGGATCCACTCGACAAAATAGCTGCTGTTCTTGTTCTGGACATTGAGCATCTGCTCGTCCACCTCCTTCATGGACATTCTGCCCCGGAAAATGGCCGCCACCGTCAGGTAGCGCCCGTGGCGTGGGTCGCAGGCCGCCATCATGTTCTTGGAATCAAATAATTGCTGGGTGAGTTCTGGCACCGACACGGCCCGGTACTGCTGGCTTCCGCGGCTCGTGAGGGGAGCAAAGCCGGGCATGAAGAAGTGCAGGCGAGGGAAGGGCACCATGTTGACCGCCAACTTGCGGAGGTCAGCATTCAGTTGGCCAGGGAACCGCAGGCAGGTGGTGACGCCGCTCATGGTGGCCGACACCAAGTGGTTGAGGTCCCCGTACGTCGGAGTCGTGAGTTTGAGTGTGCGGAAGCAGATATCGTACAAGGCCTCATTGTCAATACAGAAGGTTTCATCCGTGTTCTCCACCAGCTGGTGGACGGACAGCGTGGCATTGTAGGGCTCCACCACCGTGTCTGACACCTTAGGGGATGGCATCACGCTGAACGTGTTCATGATCCTGTCAGGATACTCCTCCCGAATCTTGCTGATAAGGAGTGTCCCCAGTCCGGAGCCTGTGCCACCACCCAGGGAATGGGTCAACTGGAAGCCCTGCAAGCAGTCACAGTTCTCCGACTCCTTCCTTACCACATCCAGCACAGAGTCCACCAGCTCAGCTCCCTCTGTGTAGTGGCCCTTGGCCCAGTTATTCCCAGCACCACTCTGGCCTAGAGGAAGAAGCAGAAAGACAACGATACAGAAACAAATTGGCAACTCTTGATTTCTATCTGCTAATGGCATCATGCTCTGGTCCAAATGTTCCTTTTATAAGCAGTGTCCAGACCCAGACTACAAAACCGGTTTACCTTCCTCTAGTTCTCAAATACAGTGGTACCTCGGGATGCGAACGGGATCCATTCCGGAGCCCCGTTCGCATCCTGAATCAAATGTAACAAGCGATGGGTCTGCAGGTCGCGTATTGCCGCTTCTGTGAATGCGTGTGACGTCATTTTGAGCGTCTGCGCATGCACGAGTGGTGAAACCCGGAAGTAACACGCTCCGTTACTTCCGGGTTGCCGCGGAGCACAACTCGAACGCGCTCAACCCGAAGCACATTCAAACCGAGGTATGACTGTATAGTGTTTAAAGACCCAGCTCCGAAAAGTACATTGGATCAAATATTATGTACCTTTGGCTTTTGTAACTTTGGCAATTTGAGGGAAGGAGATGATGAAACTGGCTCAGAGGAAGGAGAGATCATTGTACCACATCACCTATTGCGTATGCCTGGAGATTTGCCACCTAGCATAACTAGCCTTGCCCTTGTTTCAGTACATGATCAAATGTTACAGGGAGCGTACAGGATTAGTCAAACATTCCTAATAGTTGAATTCAAGTGTCTCCCAGGACAGGCAGAAGTCAGCTGTTTTGCATAGAAATGATATTCGCAGAACATTTGGAATAAATAGGTATGAGCAATCCAGCAGCTGCTTCAAGATACATTGAGCACCTGTCAAGAACAGAGACTACAGTCACCGAAAGAATATTACATACCAAAGACGAAATTGTCAGGCCGAAAGATCTGGCCGAATGGTCCAGAGCGGACAGAATCCATTGTGCCAGGCTCCAAGTCCACAAGGATGGCACGGGGGACATACTTGTTGCCTGCAGGGAGAACAAAAGAAAGATTTATGAATGCAGTGACCTCGTTAAATTATCGGCAGTCTACTGGGCTCCTGTCAACCCTCAGCGTTACTCAGGAAAGAATTTTATCTCTCAACTCGAGGTGCTGCTTCTGCGCATGCCTGCATGCTGAAACCCAGAAAAAATACTTCTGGGTTTGCCGCGTTCGCATCCTGAAAGATACACAACCAGAGGTGTGGTTATGTAGGGGTACCGGTGTATCTTTTAGAAGACATCTGAAGGAAACCCTGTTTGGGAAGGTTTTTAATATTTCATCTTTTACCATGTTTTTAATGTTCTGCTGGGAGCCACCCGGAGTGGCTGGGGAAATACAGTCAGATGGGTGGGGTATAATCAATTATTGTTATTATTCTCACCCGTCATCTGGTGATTGGCAGGTGGTATGTCCTGCTCACCTGTCAAGATTGGCCTGTGTGTGTGTGTGTGTGTGTGTGTGTGTGTGTGTACACATGTGTGCATAGAGACCACAGCAGCCATGTTCTATGTACTTCATAGGTACCCATGGAAAGTTTTGTATGCAAAGTTTTATTATTACAAGGTTATTCATTTTCAATTACAGAAATCATAAATAACCTTCGACATCTAGAAGCAACAATGTCAATGCCGTCCCCACCCCTGCAAAAAAACCTGTTTTCATTAATTTAATACCTTTTCTGCCCCCACCCCAGACAGATGAAGAGAAATTTTAAATCCTTTAATACAGCCCCCGTTTACTGGCCAGGTGTGCATTTTTCTTCTTCTTCCCAAGTCTGTATTTTTAGTTTGAAAACACATAATTAGGGAGCTTATGACAAGCTGCATTTTAGAACAAAGAAATTCTTCCCATTCCCCTCACACAGAAGGAAATTCTGTTTCTGTTTATAAAAATAAAAAATTATAATTATAATTATAATATACCGTATTTTTTGCACCATAACACTCACTTTTTTCCTCCTAGAAAGTAAGGGGAAATGTCTGTGCGTGTTATGGAGTGAATGCCTACGGATGGCGGGGGGATCTGCTGCAGTCGTGAGCAGAGGATCCATGGTTCCCCTTCCTTCCCTCCTCCGTAGCTCGCTTTGAAACAGCAAAGCGGGAGAAGAGCCGCCGAGTGGGGAGGAGGGAGGGACAGAGAGCCTGCTTGCTTTAAAGGAGCAAAGCCGGAGAGGAGAGGAGAGGAGCCGCTTACACGAGTGTAAGCGGCTCCTGTCCGGTTGGCTCCTTTAAAGCAAGCAGGCTCTCTGTCCCTCTCTCCTCCCTACTCAGCTGGCTAAATAGTAGCAAAGTTTTTCAGCGAGCCGGGAGGAGGGAGCTGTTTTTTTCAGCGAGCCGGGGAGGAGGGAGAGAAGCAGAGCCTGCTTTGTTTAAAGGACCAAAGCGGGAGAGGAGAGGAGCCTTCTTCTCTTATACCCCTCTTCTGCATTATAAAACAGCATCCTTCTCCACCCACCCCGCGTGTGTTCCTTGTCCCTTGAGTGCTTTTCCTTCCCTCCCCATTTAAAACGTGGTTACAAAGCACGGATCCACATTGATCCTCAGGAGTTTTGCACTGGGTCGCCCCAAATTCACCATCAGATCACATAGCATGTCCATGGCTATAGCTTGTACCAAAAAAATCATACAACCACTGTTGTCTGGGGCCGCAGTGGTGCAAAAACGTGGTTACAAAGCATGGATCCACATAGATCCTCAGGATTTTTGCATTGGGCTACCCCAAACTCACCGTCAGATCACATGTCTGCGGCCACAGCATGAACCACAAAAATCATACATCCAGTGTTTCATTTAGAATATTTTTTTTCTTGTTTTCCTCCTCTAAAAACTGTGTACGTGTTATGGTCTGGTGCGTGTTAAGAGTGAAAAATACGGTATATTTTTGGAAGCCACCCAGAGTGGCTGGGGAAGCCCAGCCAGATGGGCAGGGTATAAATAATAAATTATTATTAATTATTATTAATTATTATTAATTATTATTAATTATTATTATTATTATTAAAAGGCTCTTTGCAAGAACTGTGTATTTATCTGCAGATTTAATTAGTTGGAAGCGGTGCAATCTATCAATCAAGATTTCTGTAAATGGGCAAGAGACTCATTTCCGGAGGCAGCGAGAAGCACTTCCTTAAAAAGACATGCACTCCATTTTTACCGGCAGCTTCATTGTAGTAGACGTTGATCCTCTCAAGCTGCAGGTCGCTGTCTCCATGGTAGCTGCCTGTCGGGTCAATGCCGTGCTCGTCGCTGATGACCTCCCAGAACTGAAATGGGAATTGTGGAGAGCGATTTAGCAAGTGCGACGAGGAAGCATGACTAAACATGTGCAGCTGCCGCGGCCACACCTTAGCCACCATACTGCAAGCACATGATCCTCTGCGCCATGACGAGACAGATTCCCTTCACACAAAGCAATGCCAACAGGGCATAGGAAGGCAGGATGTTAAATTTCACGAATGGACATACTGTTGGGGGAAGAGGGGAGGGACTCGTTTAACAAAGAAAGAAGCCAATTGGCTTCCGGCTTTGCACCATTACGCGCACACCCAACCAGCTTGAACGCTGCTCCAAATACAGGCTGCATCCTCTGCAGAGGGGCGAGGCAACCTAAAAGCCTGCCGTTATAACTGGATTACTGCTAGTTCTAACACTGTGCGAGACGGATCTGGCCCCGACCGAAAGCGAAGGCCTTTATTGTTTCCCGCAAGATCTGCCCTATGAAGCGGCAGGGAGGGGCAGGAAAAGATGGTCGTCGCATCCGAGGCTTGCGAAAGAGGCGGCGCATCGTAGACGCACAGCTGCCAACTTTTCCCTTTTCTTGCGAGGAATCCTACTCGGAATAAGCGAATTTCCCTTTAAAAAAGGGGGAAGGTTGACAGCTATGCGTAGAAATAACCCCGGGGAGATTTTTCCTAGTGCTCTGCCCCTCCCCCCAATCCTTCAGCTTAATTCTTAGATGGCGATTAATGCCTTTCATCGGAGACGCAAGAAAAGGAAACGACACGGCCGGTCCCCACAATAGATCTTCCCCACTAGATCCCCTTGCCTCCGCTTTCCCATGATACCTTGGCTCCAATCTGATTCCCGCACTGGCCGGCTTGCATGTGCACGATCTCCCGCATGGCTGCGACTTCGTTTCAGGCGATCACCCGCTTGCTACCTTCCGGAAAGAGAAAACTGCGACTTGCTCTCTCGACAACAGCAGCAGCAGGAAACAAGGGCGCGCCTCCCTCCTCCCCCGAGGCCTCTTTTATAGCGGGAGCGCGTGGCTCCGCCCCTTCCCTTCCCGGCCCCTCCTCGTCTCTCGCTCGAGGGGCGGAGAGGAGAAAGTTCACTCCTCCGCTGCTCGCGCCCGAGGGAGGGCGGGGCGGCGGCGGCCTGGATTTGACCGGCCCCGCCCCGCGCGCGGAAGTAGGTGCTTTCTTAGGGGCGACCCTAATATTGCAAAGCGGGTCCTCGCTGTGCCGGCTTTTGGTCTTTTCAGCGGGGTTTTATTTTTGCGCCTGCCTGCAGCAGACACCATTTTGATGCGCTCGAAGGTTTTCTTTTCCCCCGATCCAAAAGCAGATAGACTGTTGTGGGCCCGGGAGCTCAGGCTAAGGGCTGCGTTTTTCTGCTGTGGTCAGAAATCTCCGATTATCCCCTTCCCCACCCAGCCCTTTCACATCATGTTGTTTAGTCGTGTCCGACAGCAGACTGTGCTGGCCCCTGGAGCAGGAGAAGCAGCTGTTTTCCCGATAACTTGAGGGACATTTGGCTGACAAGTGCAGGGCACACAGTCTGCAAGTCCCTTTATAAGCGATTTTTTTGATATCCCAGAATTTCCTCCTATCTGTGAGGAGGAAAGGGGGTGGTAACCTTGACCGGGTAGTTTGAGACTTAACCTGCCTACCTTTCGATGCAGTTGTGGAAGCAATGACATAATCAGGCTCCCATAGCCTTCCTCTTCTGTGTCAAGACTTGCATCCAAGAAACTTTCATTAGGATTGCAGCCACTTTTTTTTTGTTTATGAAATATACCTTGGGTCACGTAGTGATTGCATGCTTTTTATGGCAGCTGGTAAAACAGTGAGTGAGTTCCCTCCCCACAACCTCTGGGTTTATATACAGTATTTACACAATGGGTCCCATCTGATTGGCTGATTATGCTTCCCTCCTGGAGCCTGATTGGGCTGCTCCTGCAGGCCAATCACATTGTTGCATTCTGCCTATTGTTCTAGGATCCAAGCTTAGTACATAACACCCCTCCCCTCTAAGTTTCCATCATGCGCAGGTGGTTAGCATTCGTAGTCGTAGAGGTATGCCAGTCACCTACATATGCGCTGTGGTCTGGGATGTCCCTCGGTATAGGTTTCTGGTTCTGACTCTTGTTCTGGGGCTGGCTGCTGCAATGGGGCTCTTTGCTCGGGTTCCATCGATCCACACAGTCGTGGTTCTGGTTCCTGTGGGCGCTCGGCCTCGGAGGTCACCTCTGGGCTAACTAGTTCTGCCTCCCTTGCCTGCTCCTCCAGCTCTACAGGCCTCCCCTCCCAGCTGTCCCCTTGGGATTCCTCAGGCCAGCCCTCTTCCCAGTCCCGCGCCCCCCCCCCGGATCATCGCCATAGCAGTGGAGGTGCCAGATTTGCCCCCCCCCTCTGTTAGCACCTCATACAACACGGGGCTGGTCGCTCTGGTGACCGTGGCGGGTACCCATGCTGTGCCCGCCCCGAAGTACACTATGTGCCGGGACCAGAAGGTCCAGGGGTCCCTACTTTTCCCCACTGCTGCCTCATCCTGAGCCCTGTTGGTGTGAAGGCGGTCCAGTCTTCTTGTGAGGTGCTGGCCCATGAATAGTTCCACTGGGCTTTGGCCAGTCGTTGTGCTGGGGGTGCTGGGCTGGGCTAGGAGAAATGCGGCTAGGCAGTGCTCCCAGTCCCCTTGCATTATGCGGCGGAGGGCATCCTTGGTGGTCTGTACCATGCGCTCTACTTGACCGTTGGTGGTGGTGTGGAACGGCGCCGATCATGTGTGGTGGATGGCGTTTAGTGCTGTGAAGGTCTGGAACTCCTCTGACGTGAACGCTGTTCTGTTACCCGAGACGAGGGTGTTGGGGTCATGAACAGCCTACGTAGTACTTGGATGGCCATGGCCATAGGAGTGGATGGTACCAGGGCAACCTCCAGCCATTTGGAGTACGAGTCCACCACTACGAAGAATGTCCTTCCCTGGAAGAGGCCTGCAAAGTCCACATGCAGGCGGGACCACACTGCTTGGGCGGACTCCCAGGGTTGGACGGGGGCCCTCGGGGGATCTGGGCGGGACTCCTGGCAGGTCTGGCAGTATTTAACCCAGGCCTCTATCTCCCCATCAATCCCCAGCCACCACACACAACTCCTTGCAAGGGCCTTCATTCTCACTACCCCTGAGTGTGTTTCATGTAGGGCTGTGAGGACCTTTTGGCTGGGGAACGACCATCCTGCTTCCCCATAACATGCACCCCTTGTGGGCCGACAGTTCGTGTTTGCAGGTTGTTTAGCCTGCGAATTCCAGCCCAGGGTTGTTACTGGACCATCCCCGCCACACCCAGTTCAAGAACCGGGAGATGACCCTATCCTTCGAGGAGTGGCGTGCTACTTCCGGCGGCTGAATGGGGCTGTTGGGAAGCTGTTCCAGGCTCATGACCTCTTGTGCGGGTGCTGGCTGGGGCCGGTCTCTGGTAGTGGCAGCCTGCTGAGGGTGTTTGCATGGCCCATCGCCTTAACAGACCAGTGGATCAGTGTACACTGGTAGCAGGCAAGGAAAATCGACCACCTGAGGACATGAAGTGACAGTACTTGAGGGTCTGCTTCTCAAGGGCAAACATGCTGAGCACTGGGTTGTGGTCGGTCGCCACAGTGAAGGGGCACCCGTACAAGAAATTGTGAAATTACTCCCTTCACGATTGCCAGACCCTCTTTATCTATTTGCGAGTAGTTCCTCTTGGCTGCGGAGAGGGTCTGGGAAAAGTAGGCAACCGGCACCTCTCTCCCATCCAGAAGTTGGTGCCCCAGGATGGTGCCGATGCCGTAGGGCGAGGCATCACATGCCAGCACCACCGGCAGCCTCTTGTCAAAGTGCACCAAGACTGAGTTTGAGACGAGCGGCTTCCTGGCGCTGCCCCCACACCCATGGGGCCCGTTTGTCTAACAGTCTGTGTAGGGGCTCCGCTACCGCCGCATTGTGAGGTAAGAAGGCATGGTAGTAGTTCAATAGTCCCAAGAAGGCCTGGATTTCGGCCTTACACTTAGGTGCCAGGGTGTCGCAAATAGCTTGCACCTTGTCCCCTGTTGCGGGTGGACTCCGTCTGCGTCCACTGTAAACCCCAGAAAGTCTACCTGTTGCACTCCTAGCAGATACTTTTCCTGCTTCACCTTGAGGCCGGACATCTGGAAACAGTGCAGGACGGTGTGGAGTCAGTCCCCAAACTCCCCTGGTGTGGCCCCAGCAATCAACACATCATTGAAGAAGGAGGTGACGCCAGGAATTCCTTTGAGGAGAGAGTCCATGAGATTTCGGAATATGCATGGCACCACGCTGACGCCGAATTGCAGCCAGTTGACACGGAATGCGCCCCTGTGCGTGACACTGAGTCTGTGCCTCAGCAGTGGCCTCGTTCACTGGTAACTGCTGGTAGGCCTGGGCCAAGTCCAGCATGCCAAAAATCTTCGACCCTACCAGGGTGGCAAGGACATGGCTGATTTGTAGAGAAAAGCAGTCTGAGCTAGGCCTCAGACTTTCTACCTTCTGGCTTCCATCCTCTGTAAGGATGAGCCATGAGCTGACTAAGAGCCAGAAGAGGAGTCCAAAAGGAGAAAATGGAAAAGAGGGGAAGATGGCTTTTTGTAGGGTCTGCTAGGGTCACACCCATCTACCTGGTCACACACAGGGGGAGGAGGCTCTAGAGCAGGTATGAAAGGAAGTCCTCCCTGTCTGGAGCAACATTCTCCTGTGTGTCCACTCTAGGCAACAGGAAATGTTGTAGTTGACGGCTTCAGTGATGATACATCCCACAAAAGACACCACAGTCTCTGCTGTGCCTCATTTCCAGTAGGAAACCTGGACCCTGGGTAAGCGTCTGAAACCCCTGGACTCTCACACCTCTTGGAGATTGGGGTGACAGGCAACAGTACATAGCTGCATATCTTCTTCTTCTTGGCTGTTTAGATTCTGTCAGCCAACATGCCTTGTTTAAGAGCTCAGAGAGGCATATTTAAAAGGTTGTGCATATAAGTCATATCACATATTCTATTCTAACCATCTAAATCGCCTCCCTTTAAATATTACCTCAGCATGATTTTTACTGTTGAATTTACCTTATTATCCTGCTAGCGTTTTCACTTGTTTACAATTATTTTCCCATAATTCTCCTATTCTGCTGGTTAGACCCACTGATTCTGCATACTCCCATCATCTTGAACTGCCATTCTTCCTTCTTCGGATCTTCTCCCACCCTCCATTTTATCCCATCTGCTTTCTAATTTCCTGCATTTTCAAACTTAAATGACAAAAAAATGCAAACATACTCTGTGTGTTTATTTCAAGGCCATGGAGTCCTGTTGAACAACAAAGTATTTTAGTGCTTAGAGAGAGCTCTCTTTAATGAGCTGTTCAATTTTAATGATTTGTTACTTTTTGTTTGCTGAAATTGCCAGGAGATGAAAGGTTCCTTTGAGGGATCACCCAGAAGTCCCTTCTGCCCTAGAGACTGTACCTTGAAAGTCAGCTTATATTTTTGCAGCTCTCCTTGGTGTTGTGTGCAACTTTATTCCCTGTGTGTACCAAGGGACAAGCACCTCATTGCATCTACAGTGGTACCTCGCAAGACGAATGCCTCGCAAGACAAAAAACTCGCTAGACGAAAGGGTTTTTTGTTTTTTGAGCTGCTTTGCAAGACGATTTTCCCTATGGGCTTGCTTCACAAGACGGAAATGTCTTGCAAGTTTGTTTCCTTTTTCTTAACACCGTTAATACAGTTGCGACTTGACTTCGAGGAGCAACTCATAGAACGTGGTGTGGTAGCCTTTTTTGAGGTTTTTAAAGACTTTGTTGATTTTTGAAGCTTTTCCAAAACTTTCCCGACACCGTGCTTCGCAAGACGAAAAAAATCGCAAGACAACAAAACTTGCGGACACACACACAGATGTGGCTCTGCAGCTCCATTCCACATTTGGTGCCTCATTGCGCAATGCATGCAAGGTTAATGTTCCGGAGATCCATGAGCATCCATGCGGCGGCAAGGGCATCTTCCTCCACCAAAATCATAACCCCCAGTTCACCAGCCTTGGTTGAGAAAAAGAGCAGGTTTTTAGCATGCTTTGTGAGAAACCAGTGGCGTAGCGTGGGTTGTCAGCACCCGGGGCAAGGCAAGTAATTTGCACCCCCTAACCCGTGGATTTGCGCCCCCTAACCTGTGGATTTGCCCTAACCCCAGATGTTGCGGCCGGTGCGGCCGGGCCCCCCCCCCCCGCACCCCCCACGCTACGCCACTGTGAGAAACTAACTTGTTTCCACCTTTCGGTGTTTTAAGTCAATGAATGAAATCAGACCAATGACTAACGCTTAGGAAAGATGATCCAGCCAATTAGACAAGGCCAGAGTGAAACACCTATTACCATATCGACAGCTTTGGTTTGCTATTAATCCTTTGCTGCAGGTGTGTTTTGGGAGGAGATGTTACCCCTGCTGACCCATAGAAAACAGTGCAGGTATACAGGATTTTAGTGCAGCTGTGCTTGGGGAGCAGTGAGTCAACTCAAAAAACAAAATGCAGCAGCAAAGACGGGAATGTACTATATTTCTAAGCCAGGTCTTTGGGCTTGTTTTTTTTTACTCTGTCAACATTTTTGAATATTATTCTGTTTACACCAAAGCAGACCCAATCTGTTTCTATTATGTCAATATTTCCAAAGTCAGGAAAGTGGCTGGAAGTGTGTGGGTTATATTCATCCTGCAAAGCATCCCTGTTTTGTTCTACTCATGTTGCCGAAACAAGTAGGTTGCATATGACAGCCCTGATGTATAGTCTAATGTTTTTAACCTAGTGTTTGGTGGCGGCGGGGGGAATGGGGCGTTTCTTTGGGAAAGGCAGCATGCAGGCTATAAAGCCTTAAAGGGCTCAGGACCGCAATACCTTAAGGACCACCTCTTTCCATATGAACCTACCTGGACCCTGAGATCATCTTCTGATGTCTGCCCCATCCTCAAGAGGTCTGGAGGGTGGCAACAGGAGAACAGGGCCTTCTCTGCAGTGGCTCCATCTTTGGAATGCTCTCCCCAAGGAAGTTCACCTGGCGCCTTCATTATACACCTTTAGGCACCAGCCAAAACATTCCTTTTTAACCAGGCCTTTGGTTGATCTGATTGACATCCTATGCCCTTTTAAAATGTGTGGGTTTTTTGTGGCGGAGAGCTACTGGTTTGTTGCTGCTGTTGTTTTATTATGCATTTTGTGGTTCTATATCTTGATTTTATTCTGTGAACCGCCCTGAGACCCACAGATTTAGGGTGGTATATAAATACAACTAAAAAATTAAAAAGTGAAGTTGTAGCAGCAGTGCAATTAATTAAGGGCTGGAGAAGGTGAAGGAAGCCAGGGAAAAAGCTGAGAGTTTCATCAGGGAGTGAAAAGACATTTGGATCTCGGATCCACCAGCAGATGGGCAGCAGGTCTATCCATTGAGAAGCAGCAGATGGGTAGATGTGAAGTACATGTTTCTCAGATGCCAAGTCTACCCAGGCTCCATCATTGCTCTGTCACCAGATATGCTAGACCTGTTATCTGATACTAGTAATGTTTATTTGACGTAAACTCAGCCACAGAAAAAGGCCAGCAACTGCTCATGCACCCAGATATAAAATGCGGTGAGATGATTTCTCACAAGGATGCAGAAGGGCATTAGCAGCTTGTATAACAAAAATATGCACCCTTAAGCCCATTGAATTAAATGTCTCTAGGTAAAAGGTAAAGGTACCCCTGCCCGTTCGGGCCAGTCTTGCCAGACTCTAGGGTTGTGTGCTCATCTCACTCTATAGGCCGGGAGCCAGCGCTGTCCACAGACACTTCCGGGTCACGTGGCCAGTGTGACAAGCTGCATCTGGCGAGCCAGCGCAGCACACACAGAACGCCGTTTACCTTCCCGCTGGTAAGCGGTCCCTATTTATCTACTTGCACTTGCACCCGGAGGTGCTAGGTTGGCAGGTGCTGGGACCGAATGACGGGAGCGCACCCCGCCGCAGGGATTCGAACCGCCAACCATGTGATCAGCAAGTTCTAGGCACTGAGGTTTTGCCCACAGCGCCACCCGCGTCCCTCTAATGTCTCTAAGTATCACTTAATTCTTAAGAATGGAGTACAAAATCAGGGGAAACGTGTCATAGGGGGTTTTGTTTTGTTTTGTTACTACTTATGTATTTTATATTTCGCTCCAGCCCTCCTGATGGTTGAAAGAGGGCAAAATGTTAAATTCAAAATGTTTTCCCAGGGACAATGAAATGTGGTACTTCGAAGAAAAAGATAAGGAGCTGAGGAGATGGTGCTGTGGTTCTTGGCTGTGTATCACCCAGAACATGGGTAGGCAAATTAAGGCCCAGGGGCTGGATCTGGCCCAATCACCTTCTAAATCCGGTCCATGGACAGTCCGGGAATCAGCCTGTTTTTACATGAGTAGAATGTGTGCTTTTATTTAAAATGCATCTCTGGGTTATTTGTGACGCATAGGGATTCGTTCAATTTTTCCCCTTCAAAATATAGTCTACCCCCCGAACAAGTTCTGAGGGACAGTGGGCCAGCCCACTGCTGAAAAAGTTTGCTGACCCCTAACCCAGAGTGATCCCTTGTAGGCTGTTGAGAGGATCAGCATGAACACTGGTACACTCAGTTCTGTGGATTGCAGGTGTAAGGTCTGTTGATCATAGGATGCCACACGTGCTGCTTAAACACGTGTGGTGCTGTGCTCTGAGCCTCTTGGGCTTGCTGATCAGAAGGTTGGCGGCTCGTATCGCAAGACGGGGTGAGCTCCTGTTGCTCTGCCCCAGCTCCTGCCAGCCTAGCAGTCCGAAAGCATGCCAGTGCAAGTAGATAAATAGGTACCGCTGTGGCGGGAAGGTAAATGGCAGTTCTGTGCGCTCTGACTTCCATCACGGTGTCCCGTTGCACCAGAAGCAGTTCATGCTGGCCACATGGCCAGGAAAGCTGCCTGAAAGCGAGATGAGCTCCACAACCCCATAGTCACCTTTGACCTGACTTAACTGTCCAGGGGTCCTTAACCTTTACCTTTTACCTGCCACACATGCTATCGCTTTAGATTGGAAACGCTTAAGGGAATTGGGGCAAGGGGAACCTAACTCCTCTACTGACGCTCCAGATTAAAACACCCCATTAAAAGTGGTGCCACTCCTCTCTCTCCTGCCCTGCATTGATGTCCTTTAAAAGGAAGATGTTCAGTAAACGTGTGCATGTCACCAGTGCTTCAGATGCTGGGCTTGACAAAGCAAAAGAGTCGTAGAACTGGAGGACTTGGAAGGGAGGCAGAGGGTCATCTAGTCCAACCCCCTGCGATGCAGGAAGCACAGCTAAAGAATCCCACACATCTTCCTCACAAGGGAGCTATTGGGATGAGAATTCAAGTTCTGGGAGAAAAAACTGAATAGATTTTAGGAACAAATGACAACCCAGCAGATTTTGGTTAGCCACCTCCAAACAACATGCACAAGGTTAAGAAAGATGTTTTTGTTATGGTTAGGGGTATTAGCATTGAAATGTATATACCTGTATATATATATTTCAGGGGGTCTTGGGAGTGTTTATCTCCTTAGAAGGACAAGCATAGGCCAAAAGGGCTAGTTTGTTAACCCTCATTTAGAAAGCTTTGTTTCAGTCCTTTACTACCACATTTTCCAAATTCCACCCTGAACAAGGCATTTGTTCATTTAGTACAGGCTTTCCCAAACATGGATCGCCAGTTGTTTTTGGTCTACAATTATCATCATTCCTGACCCCTGATTCTGCTAGCTAGGGATAATGGGAGTTGTAGTCCAAGAGCAACTGGAGACCCAAGTTTGGGAAACACTGCCCCCCCCCTGCATTATTCCCTAGAGAATGCAGAAAAATAGGTTCCTGTCCCAGTCCTAGGAAGGTGGTAAAGGAAACCATGTTTTTATTTCTCTTTTACCCTTCAGCAGCAGTAGCAGCATGAAGGAAAACTCTTCTCTGTGGAGAGCGAAAGGACAGATCTTGACTCTTCCTCAGTTAAACAGGCAGGTTCCACACATTGTCTCAGCAAATTATATTCTCAGCAGCCACTCCTCCAAGGTTCCAGGTGCATGTAGTGATCTGAAGGACAACCTAAAGTCTTACCATCACTGGCCATAATCTTCTGTGTTCTCAGGAAGCTTCAGAGGCACAGGCCCAATCTTGTCTTTCTGTAATTATGATAATCATTTACCACACCTTCAAACAATTGGTTTTAGGCTAAGGTCTTGACTCTCCTCTTTGAAGATGAGTGTGATTAGGTTTTTAAAAAACAAAAACAAAAAACTTGACTAAATTAATTGCAAAAGAAAACAATTCCTCACTGTAATGAACATGGAGTGCAGTTCCTAAATTGAGTTGTGGTAGACCAGTTACTTAGACACCACCTCTATTGAGAGACCATCTGCAGGAAAAATGAAATTTGTGCTGTAATTCTTGTTGTATCAATTAGGGGTAGCAACTTACTTTTCAATGGACAACAGTACTCCTTAATGTCAGGACAATTTGGGCTTTAGACTTATGATGACACTGTTAAAAAAAATGTTTCTTGCCATTGTCTTCAAAGTATACACCAGCTTCCTTAAATAGGGATGTGGATTCTGTGACCTTCCAAGTAATGTTGGACTAAAATTCCCACTCGCCATGCTCACAGGGCCTGATGGGAGTTGGAGTCCAACAACATCTGGAAGACCACAGGTCCCTCATTGCTCAATTAGGAAACACACCAAGAAGCCTAAGGATGACAATCAACATTATCTTTTAAGATAGTGTTAGCACCCCAAGGAGAGCATAATCATCTAAATATATTACAAAGAACATGCCTGTTTGTTCCTTGGTCAAATACTTTTCCAGTGCCAAATGTTAATTGGAAGAGTATGTAGCATTCTGATAATCGGTCCACTTCATTCACATTTTATTTACTTGCATGACGGCTGCAACACTTCTGTCGCAGAAGTAGCATAATAATTTCCCACTGTTCCCTGACTTGGCTTCATTTCTGCTCTGCAGTTTTACAACACAATAAAAGAATCCAGACAACAGCGTGAAACACAAATGCCTTTTATGTTTGTATCAGACATTTAGACAGAAGACTTTTTCATAACTCTTTTGCAACTACTGTTACACAACGAGTAAATCTGCTGACAAAGCCAGCAGAGAAAGCACCAAGTTGAACTGAAAAAGCATGCATCAGCAGAGCTGAACAGACTGTGCCCCAAAACACTTGCCCCATTGCACTAAACTTGCCCCACTGCACTAAACCAGCGCCATCCTAAGCCTCGTCCTCCTCGCCTTCCTCTTCAAACTCTCCTTGCTCATCCGCTGTGGCGTCTTGATATTGCTGGTATTCAGAGACCAGGTCGTTCATGTTGCTCTCGGCCTCCGTGAACTCCATCTCATCCATGCCCTCTCCGGTGTACCAGTGCAGGAAGGCCTTTCGGCGGAACATGGCCGTGAACTGCTCAGAGATCCTCTTGAACAGCTCCTGGATGGCCGTGCTGTTGCCAATGAAGGTGGCGGACATCTTGAGGCCTCGCGGAGGGATGTCGCACACGGCCGTCTTCACGTTGTTGGGGATCCACTCGACAAAGTAGCTGCTATTCTTGTTCTGGACGTTGAGCATCTGCTCGTCCACTTCCTTCATGGACATTCTGCCCCGGAAAATGGCCGCCACAGTCAGGTAGCGCCCGTGGCGTGGGTCGCAGGCCGCCATCATGTTCTTGGAATCAAACATCTGCTGGGTGAGCTCTGGCACTGTCAGGGCCCGGTACTGCTGGCTTCCGCGGCTCGTGAGGGGAGCAAAGCCGGGCATGAAGAAGTGCAGGCGAGGGAATGGCACCATGTTGACCGCCAGCTTGCGGAGGTCAGCATTGAGTTGGCCAGGGAACCGCAGGCAGGTGGTGACGCCGCTCATGGTGGCCGACACTAAGTGGTTGAGGTCCCCGTATGTCGGAGTCGTGAGTTTGAGTGTGCGGAAGCAGATATCGTACAAGGCCTCATTGTCAATACAGTAGGTTTCATCCGTGTTCTCCACCAGCTGGTGGACGGACAGTGTGGCATTGTAGGGCTCCACCACTGTGTCCGACACCTTAGGGGACGGCATCACACTGAATGTGTTCATGATCCGGTCGGGATACTCCTCCCGGATCTTGCTGATGAGGAGTGTCCCCATCCCAGAGCCTGTGCCACCGCCCAGGGAATGGGTCAACTGGAAGCCCTGCAGGCAGTCGCAGCTCTCTGACTCCTTCCTTACCACATCCAGCACAGAGTCCACCAGCTCCGCTCCCTCCGTGTAGTGGCCCTTGGCCCAGTTATTTCCAGCACCACTCTGGCCTAGAGGAGGAAGCAGAAAGGTGATGAACGAGCAGAAGCTACAGCTGCCAACACTTTCAATGCATAAAGGGTGGAACTGCTAAAGCAAACCAGCTGGAGCCAAAATGTGCATTTCTTTTTAAATTTTGGTTATGACCTCTTCAGGGGGGGCACAGTCTGTAACAGCCCTAAGAAATGGTTCTGTTGTGTTCTTGGATAAGCAATCCATCAAGTGCTAGAACACTGGTATTTCCTTCATATATCTTCTCCAAATATTTATTAGCATGCAAACGCTAAACCGCATGGCCAAGAAATTTGCATGCAACAGGGATCCATGGTCAATCTAGCATAGTGTCAGGTCTGCAGATATGGACAGGAGTTTCCAATAAGAATTAATGAGCCTCTGACAGGTTTATAGTCTATTTACAAAGAGAGCGGCACTGAGCCAACTTCTCTCAGGGTATCAGTTGTTCACTCCGAATCTCCTCCCCTTTTGCAGCACGAAGGGCGCTGATTCCCTGTTTCCCTGTCCTTCTGCCCCTGTGCTTTCGTTGCTCCTTAACCCTTTCCTGCTTCCTAGTCCGAGGGGAGGGAGGAACATCCTCGCCACTCTCAAAGTAAGAGCCTTCCAAACTCTCCCTCCCTCCTGGTTGCCTAGCAACTTTACCAGGGCTGTCTATCTCTTCCTCCTCCGACTGCGAGTTTTCTTAATCTACTGTTCTCTCTGTTACTGAGAACACTGAAGGAAGGGGGGCAATTACCCCCTTCCTCCTCATTAAAGGCTGCTCTGTGACTGCCTGCCTTCCTTGTTTGAGTCAGACCAGTCTCTGGCATCTGACACTGGCCAGCCCCTGACACATGGAATCATAGAACTGTAGAGTTGGAAGGGACATCGATGATCATCTAGTCCAACTCCCTGCAATGCAGGAATCTTTCACCCTACGTGTGCCTCGAACTCACAACCCTGCAATTAAGCGTCTCATGCTCTATCGACTGAGCTATCCACAGTGTGTTCTGGTTAAGGGAGAGAAGGCTGCCCTTTCTCTTGTGGCGATATGCCCCAAATCCTGGAATATCTCATCCATTTCACCATGGGAGAGATGCAGGAATGATCCCTTGACCCATTTTTCTGCCAATACATGGGAAACAGGAAATGCATACTTGCCCATCCTACTCCTATTGTGAAAGCTCATAATGGCAGAACCCTACGCAGAGATTGATGCCTGACAACTTTAAAGAGGACCGCACATGCTGATGGGAGTGAATGCCAATTGGCTTCAAGCCAAGCTGACTGCTTCGCTTGGTGGAGGAGAAGAGGAGGTGCTGAAGGTGAACTGGAACAGATCGGTAGATTTCTAGCCAGCAAACCCTTGATCTAGGCAGAGAGGACCTGAGCTTCTGAGTTCATTTTCGCTTGGGCCACCCGTTTTAGAACAGCTATGATGAAACACTTACCAAAGACAAAGTTGTCAGGTCTAAAGATCTGCCCAAAAGGTCCAGACCTGACCGAGTCCATTGTGCCAGGCTCCAAGTCCACAAGGATGGCACGGGGCACGTACTTGTTACCTGCAGTGGTGGTGGTGGAGGGACGACAAAAGACACTCAGCGTTACAGACCTGCTGTCAGCAGATTTCGTGGGCTGGGGAGGGGAGGGGAATCCTCACAAAACCCAACACAAGGCAGCTCCTATGCTCTTGGCAACCTCATTACTATTCACCAGAGAGACACAGCAACTCTCTAAACAGATAAAAGGAGTGGGGGAGGTGCAGATTTAAAGGGAACAGCCTAATGAAACCAGGCTTGAATTTTAAGTAGGCATTAAAGCGTTGCCAAGGATTTCAATAGCTGCTTAAAGGCCCCGGCTTGCCAGGGTTTTGTCACGCTGCTCTCCCAGTGCCCGTGACATTTTTTGAAGAATCTGTCAGCAGCTTTCCTCCCCGGCCTCCCTCTCTCTCTCTCACACACACACACCCCGCTCCCTCCCCAAGGTTACCAGTCGCTTCATTGTAGTAGACGTTGATCCTCTCTAGCTGTAGGTCGCTGTCTCCGTGGTAGCTGCCGGTGGGGTCAATTCCGTGCTCATCGCTGATGACTTCCCAGAACTGGAATGGGAATTTTGGAGAGCTATTAGCAACTGCCTTTGAAATGGCTAGAAGGCTGACTCCCCCTCCCCCCCCCCAAAAAAAAAACACATGCCGCTTGCTGGCACGCCTTGCCAAAATCCCGTTGTCAGGGCTGCCAGATTCCCAGCTGAAAAGAGCTTCTGCCGTGGGAAATGAGGCAGATCAAGGCAAGCGCTTAACGGCTCTTGCAGCCCAGGTGGCTGCCTTGACAGCAGCTCGAAGCACAAAGAAACAGCACCGCTGCGATACTCCACATGCAACCCACAAAGGAAGCCACAATGCACCAGGATGCCATTGACAGCTCTTTAAAATCTCCATTTATAATTCTGAAATATGTTGCATGGTGGGCAGTGAGAAAAGGATGGCTGCAGAAAATTCTTCAGCACTGCTTTCCTTAAAAATAAATAAATCACTCCTTACGTTTGTAGGTATTTTCTCTGCTCTACCTTTTGTAATTCAAAAGATTCAAAAGCCTCTGTCTTGAATGTTCTTGGCTTTGTTCAATTGTAACCGTATTTTAAAGTTGAACGATGATCTTTCGTTGTGTGCAGGAGTGGGGAGGAAAAGGTGCCACCAAGCCCATGTACACACCCACTTGCGCCCCACCTTAGCGGCGCTAGAAAGGCTATTGTCTCCTGGTGCTGTTCTCTCAAACACAAAACCAAACCAGCACCAGCCTCTCTGCCCATGATCATAACCAAAATGGCAGCAGAAAGCCACTCTTTGCTTCATATCCTTGAGAAGGTAACCTTAGAAGCTGCTAGGGAAACTCCCTTATGAAAGGACCAGTGGGCATGTGTCCCCAGATCTGTGACAATGTTTTCTGAGCAAGCAAGGTGGGGTGTGTGTGTGCTTTATGCTCACTGAAATAATTCCCTGCAATGTCGCAGAAGATCAAAGAACACTTTCCATTCACTTGAGAGCCTCGAGATACATGCTGTGTGGACCACACTATTACTGCATAGCCTGCCAAGGTGGTAGCGCCAACTCTAAATATTTTAAAAAGCGAATTCAGTATTTCTTCGTTCCCTTCCACAAAAGGGAAGAGGAAAGCCCAGCGGGGGCAACCAGATCCCCAAACAAGTCAAGCTCAAAATAATAGGCTCATATGATCTACCCAAACTGAATTCAGAGAAAGCACCTGTGACAGTCCACCTGCACAAGGGAAGCAACGTGGAGACGGAGTCCCTTTCATTGAACCTTAAAATCCCCTTTACTGCAGAATTTAGTCCAATACTGTATTAGGAGTTAGGATACCAGTGAGCCTAGAGATGACTATAGACCCACTCGACTTACTGAAGGCTATATTGTCTCTGTACCAGCACTGAGGGTGTGGCTGGGAATTGAGTTACCAGCTACCCTTACTTGTCAAAAATATAACAAGCGGCTGGTGAAGCCCAGCCATATGGGCGGGGTATAAATAAAATTATTGTTGAAGCACCAGATCCAGTCCCATCCCCACACAAAAAAAACCCCAACACCCCGATTTCGAACTCTGTGTGTGCGCCTGTGATTGTGATTTGGTGACATGTGCGCTGACTCAAAGCACGAAGTGCCTACAAGACGGGACGAGGAAACGCCTTTTTCTAGACCCCTTATTAGAGCGCCGGTTCCTGCTAGCAGCTCACACATCAAAGGCAACAAATGTGGCTATCAATCGCGACCAGCATTTTCTATTCTCCTCCCTCCCCTCTGCAAGGGGCGTGTAACAAAGGAACCGGCTGCAGCGTAGGATGAACGCGCCGTCGAGGAAGCAGACCCGAGCGGGGGTCGAGGTGGTGAAGAATACATCTCTCAAAATTGTGAGACGAAGACATAAAAAGAGAGAGAGAGAGAGAATGCTGAGTTGCTGAATAGGCTCCTCTGATGCGCAGGAGGCCGAGGTCATTGAACCCCACCCGAGTTAGAGACGCGTGGAACGCCTGGAATTGGCGACTCCCTGCAGCGCGTGTAACAATAGGGACGCGCCCCCTGTCCTCCCCTGGTCCAGACCATACCTTCGCCCCTATCTGGTTGCCACACTGGCCGGCCTGGATGTGCACGATCTCACGCATGGCGACGGCTTGACTCCGGGCTGACCCCCCACTCGCTGGCCGCTTCTGCCTCCGGCGCGCCCACCTGCCTGACCTCGGCTCTCTTCAGCACCGGCAACAAGCAACAGGGAGCGCCTCGGCCGGGAGCTGCTTTTTATACGGGGAGCGCCGATCCCCGCCTTTCTGCAGCCCAAGCCCCACCTACTCCCATTCACAGCTGCCTCCTCGGCTCGGGTGATGTAATGCTCCCAGTAGCTGACGGCGGATGGGGGGGACGCGGGGAGACGACGGGTCCGCAGAAGTCCGTCCATCCCCTCTCCCCCACCCCCGGTTGATTTTTTATTTTTATTTTTTATTAGAATGCACTCAGACATTTGCTTCGAGGTTGTCTGTCATATCGTAATTGCTGACCCATCTCTCCTCTCCCTTCGCTTTCTGATATATATACAGTGGTACCTCGAGTTAAATACGCTTCAGGTTACAGACTCCGCTAACCCAGAAATAGTACCTCGGGTTAAGAACTTTGCTCCAGGATGAAAACAGAAATCGTGCTCCGGCGGCGCAGCGGCAGTGGGAGCAGTGGCGTAGCGTGGGGGGTACAGGGGGGCCCGGCCGCACCGGGCGCAACATCTGGGGTTAGGACAAATCCACAGGTTAGGGGGCGCAAATCCACGGGTTAGGGGGCGCAAATCCACGGGTGAGGGGGCGCAAATTACTTGCCTTGCCCCGGGTGCTGACAACCCACGCTATGCCACTGAGTGGGAGGCCCCATTAGCTAAAGTGGTACCTCAGGTTAAGAACAGTTTCAGGTTAAGAACAGACCTCCTGAACGAATTAAGTACGTAACCAGAGGTACCAGTGTACTTAACCCGAGGTGCCACTGTACTGTATATTGGTGTAGCGGGGGGTGGGACAGGGTGGGGCAGCCGCCACCAAATATCAATAAAAATCCTATGCCCTTTTAAAATGTGCTTTTTGTAGGGGGGCCTATTGGGTCGTTGTTTTATTTTTATTATGTATTTTTTTGGGTTTATATCTTTATTTTATTATGTGAACCGCCCTGAGGGCCCCGTATAGGGCGGTATAACTAATAAACACAATTAATATTTTATTAATACAATTAATAAATACAACAACAACAAAATAAATAAAAATATATAGCCAACTGAAGTTCTCCCCCCTCCCCAACAAGAGGCCTGCCCCATAACAAAAATCCTAGCTACTCCCTGCCCCTCCTGGGTGACGCCCCATGTATTTAAAGGCGGTTGGAAGCTTCAAGTTGAAATGGACCGGAGGCACAGAAACAGCCTCCATCCTCGTCCCTCTCTGTCTCCAGCAGGACTTTCCCCCTGAAATATACTTGGAGTCGAAACATCCCCCCGACTCTTCTTCTTCTTCTTCTTCTTCTTCTTCTTCTTCTTCTTCTTCTTCTTCTTCTTCTTCTTCTTCTTCTTCTTCTTCTTTTAAAGGATGGAGTGGAGTGGCTTTGTTCTCGACTCCCCCAGTGAGAAAAGATAACGTGATGGGGTCAGGGACAGAGGAGGAAGGGAAGAGAAAAAGAATCTGCTGCGCGCAGGGCTCCGGCATTTGCAGCATCCGGCCGCGCCCTCCGGCTCTCCCCCCCCCCATCCTTTTGTTTCTTAAGAGAAGCCCCCCCCCGCCCCCCGTTTGCAGCTGCCAACGCTGCAAGGTGGCAGGCAGGCAGCGCGCTCGGGCGCGGCCTCTGCTGCAGTTTCTCTCGGCCGTCCTTCTCCCCACGTGCTTTCCCGAGATCGAGGCCTGGTATGCAAAGGTGCAAGGCCAGGCCACTCTCTCCCCTGCCTGGCTCCCCATTTCTGCAGGCGGAAACACGAGTCTGGGCGTGTTTATTAGCGAGCGAGCCCAGTGGGGTGGCTGCATCGCGGTGGGTGACTTGAATGAGGACGAGTCTCCCTGTTAGCAAGGTGGTTGTTGGGAGGAGGAGGCAAGGACCACGGCGCCTTTTAAGCTCTCGAGTCAGATCCACAGCTATATCTGGGTTGGCACCGGGTGTGGCTGGAAGCAGGCTAGTTCACGTGAACAAAATGAGGAGGAGCTGGTCATACAACTGAACAAAACCCGCAAGGCCCTTTCTCATCCCAGCTACAATGCTCCAAATAATTTGGAATAAGAAGTTTTAAAAAAGCTGGTTCGGGGACCATAACCAAATAAGCGCATTGATTCTCTTTGCTCCTTTGATCAAAAGCAAGATACAAGGCAATGCACTGTTGTTGTTTAGTCGCTTAGTCGGGTCCGACTCTTCGTGACCCCATGGACCAGAGCACGCCAGGCACCTCTGTCCTCCACTACCTCCCGCAGTTTGGTCAAACTCATGCTGGTAGCTTCCAGAACACTGTCCAACCATCTTGTCCTCTGTCGCCCCCTTCTCCTTGTGCCCTCCATCTTTCCCAACATCAGGGTCTTTTCCAGGGAGTCTTTTCTTCTCATGAGGTGGCCAAAGTATTGGAGCCTCAGCTTCAGGATCTGTCCTTCCAGTGAGCACTCAGGGCTGATTTCCTTCAGAATGGATAGGTTTGATCTTCTAGCAGTCCATGGGACTCTCAAAAGTCTCCTCCAGCACCATAATTCAAAAGCATCCATTCTTCCGCGATCAGCCTTCTTTATGGTCCAGCTCTCACTTCCATACATCACTACTGGGGAAACCATAGCTTTAACTATACGGACCTTTGTTGGCAAGGTGATGTCTCTGCTTTTTAGGATGCTGTCTAGGTATCACGCATACCTTCAAAAAAAAACAAAAACAAATGATGAATTTCAGCCGGACAATTCATCATTAAAGGGTGAGGCTGCTTCCAGAACAAATGCATTCAGTCACCAGTCTCAAGAAGATCTTTTGCTCCGTCTGGAGCGTTTTACATGACCTGGGTTATCTAAACGGCTCACCCAGTATTTCCCTGAGGAGCGATTCAGCTATGTAGATGCATCAATCTCGTTTGATTTGCAGTGCGATTCGTGGGTATAATTTTATTGCTGATGTTATGTTATTCACCGCCATGTTTTTTTTTTAATTTTAATTGATGATGATGATTGCAAATAAGGTCTCAGAAGGTATTGGGTTCATTTTTAAAGTCTTTTCTGAGGACGCAGCACTTCTTTCCTTCCCAGCCAATAAACACTGTTGCTAATCGGCGTCTTCTCTTTTCCCGTCTACGCCTTGCCCGGTGTTCTAGAGACAATGATGAGGTCAGCTTCCCATCTTCCAGGGATGAGAGGCTACATTTCAAGCTGGCAAGGGAGCTGCTTTCGAGCAACATAATATCGGGAGGGGGTGACTCAGGGCTGCCGGCTGCCTTCTGCCAGATCGTCACTGGGAGGGGAACTCCGCCTTGTCCTCCCTCCCTCCCTCCCTCCCTGCAGAGAGGATGAAACGATCCAAGCCAGGGGGTAACAGTTTGGTATTTGCTCTCTTGCATATTTTGCTGCTGTGCCTGTGGAGGAACGGAAGACAGAGGGCGTGAATTGTATCACACCATATTCCTCGCAACGCAGCCTGAGTGGTTGGTCGCAGCAGCGCTTTATCTCAAACCTGCTATTAACAGAGGCAACGCGTTTCATTCTGTTTCTGTGTGCTCAGCAGACAGACAACAACAAAAGCAAGTGGCTAAAAGGAGCAGCTTATTTTCCCCCTTTGTTTTCTAGCCAGCTAGAACTATAACTGTATCACGTTTCGATCTGGTCTGTGTGTTTACTCCGGGGGTGGGGCAGATCCACCGAATTTAATAGCGCTTATTCTCCATTCCCATAAAACTATCCACCTTACTGAACACAATGGATCTTCCTTCCGAAGAAACAAGACAAGCGAAACTGCAAATCCAAGATTACGCTTGGGAGTGAAGCCTCACTGAACATAAGTGGAATTGACCTTCAAATAAAATTGGGTGACATTTAATGCTCCTCGTTACTACTTAAGAAGCCAATTACCAATTCTTATCCCTTGAGTATTCACTCTTTTCAATTCTTGGTTATGATTTATAAGATTTATTACCCGCCCTTCTCAAGGAAGTCCCAGGGCAAGTTACAACAAATAGAAAATGCAATTTTGTAGCAGATAAAAGTCCGTATAATCTTAAAACACATAAAGGTAAACGTAAAGGGACCCCTGACCATTAGGTCTAATCGTGGCTGACTCTGGGGTTTTGGCGCTCATCTCGCTTTATTGGCCGACGGAGCCAGTGTACAGCTTCTGGGTCATGTGGCCAGCATGACTAAGCCGCTTCTGGTGAACCAGAGCAGCGCATGGAAACACCGTTTACCTTCCCGCCGGAGTGGTGCCTATTTATCTACTTGCACTTTGACGTGCTTTCGAACTGCTAGGTTGGCAGGAGCAGGGACCAAGCAACAGGAGCTCACCCCGTCACAGGGATTCGAACCGCCGTCATATACAAGCGTTCTAAAATGGAATAGAGCAATATATAATTAAAAAGTGTCAGATATTCTGCTAAACTACCAGGCTGGGTTTTTTGGTTTTTTTGTTTTAAAAACACCCTCATATTCCTTTTGTAAGTGACACAACTCCCAGACTACAAGATTTCCAAAAAAATTGGAAGAAATTGAAAGAAAAATAAAAGTATCAGTATTAAATTTTATTTTAGTCACAGACCAGCATAAGATTAAAAAACAACAACAAATAAACTGAACACATAAGACTTAAAACAGGTAAGGGATAAAAAAAACTCTAGTAATTAAAAGGTGATTATATCATGCATACTTTAAAAGATAGAAACAAGGACCAAAGATTAAAAGGTTATACCCAGATGGGTGGGGTAATAATAATAATAATAATAATAATAATAATAATTAGGAAGGGAGTGTGAAGGAGCACAGCTTCTCGGCCTTTTGGCTAAAATCAAGTGTAAAAATAAAAGTATTATCAAGAGACACCTACCGGTATGTATAACCTCATGTTTTCCATATTTGTGAGACAAGACTTTGCTGTTTTATTTGCAAAGCAAATCTTTAGACCTGAGCATAGAATTTTGTCAACGATATTCTTTATTCCCTTTCCAAGGAACAGAGTAATCCTGCCTTACCTTATATACTCAATACAGCACTGTCAAATATTGATTATACAGACAGCATAGGATGCTCTCTGCTGCATATGAGCCAATTTTGGTCTATTATTGCGATACGCACGTCTTCTGTTTGACATGTTTCCTCTAGATATATGAGGGAACCACAGAATAGCACTCCATGGATATTGTATTTTGCTGTGTCTGAATGTGCTGGGATTCCTGACAAACTGCCTTTCCAACACATGCACATGTAGGCAGAGGTTTTCCTGTAGGAGAAAGAAAGGGAGGGAGTGCCTGAAAGGGCATTTAACCCCCTGCAGTCTGAAAGAGAGTTGAGCAAAAGCAGCACTCGTTTGTGTAGGTCGCCTCTTTAAAAAACTGGACTTTCCAGGCCTGTCATCTTGGTGGCGGCAAGGATCAGCCAAACCCAAAACTGCAGTCCTGGATTCACCACCACTCCCGAAAAGGCCTATTATATAATTAACAGTGCAACTTTGATGACACCCAGAGTTCTTGGCATCCGTCTGCCTCGAGAGGCAGTGGAGTGTGCCTCCGGGGGTGAAGTCAAACCGCTGTGTTAGCAGCACCAAAGCGGCCTCCCTGGGGCGCAAGCCTGGGCAGCGTGTATGAAGGCCCTGGGCTGCCTAGCTAACACGACCCCCTTCTTGGCCTTGCTGACGTGGTCCAAAGGAAAGCAGAGCAAGACGTTTGGCACCAGCTTGGCTGCAGGAATTGCCAGAAGGAGGCGTGCAAGGCGCCATCCAACCGTCTTAGGAACTCCACTCCAGATTTGTGTAGGGTTTACTCCAGGGGTCAGCAAACTTTTTCAGCAGGGGGCCAGTCCACTCTCCCTCAGACCTTGTGGGGGGCCGGACTATATTTTGAAAAAAATAATAATGAATGAATTCCTATCCCCACAAATAACCCAGAGAAGCATTTTAAATAATAGCACACATTCTACTCATGTAAAAACACCAGGCAGGAACCACAAATAACCTAGAGATGCATTTTAAATATAAGGACACATTCTACTCATGTAAAAACATGCTGATTCCCGGACCGTCTGTGGGCCAGATTTGGGAGGCAATTGGGCCAGATCTGGCCCCCAGGCCTTAGTTTGCCTACCCGTGGTTCACACCTTAGCCTTTTCTTCTCCCAAAGATGTCTTGCAAGGCAGTGGTGGTTTAGGATCTGAGTTTTCCTTCTCCTAGAAGGGCTACCTTCCCAGGTCGATGAGCCCCGTCTGCCCCTCACTTCCTTCTGCGGCATGTGCAGAAACCGCCTTCTTGACTGTTGGACCCACTGATGGTCTTGTCTGCTCAATCTGCTGGAGCCGGTCTTCAAGTGCAGGGGATGTCCCTGACTAACCGCGGGTTTCAAACCCATCAGCTACCTTCACCTAGTTTAGCTGGCCAGTCAAAGCCATTTCCTGGGGTGTGGCTATTGTCCCGTGCTGACTGCTCCTAGGAGCTATAGGTAAGAACTGAGTGCAGGATGAGGACCAAAGGTGGACAAACTACCCCAGAAGGAGCACAACGTGTCCCCCACCAGAGGTACTCCCCCTCCCCTAACACCCTATACTCCCAACACTCACAGTATTCCTAAGCCAATGCAGCTGTAGTAGGTGGGTTTAATTTTCCGAATGCCGTCAGCAGAGTGACATTTAAAAGATCCTAATTTCCCCCCTATTTCTGGGGGAAGTGATTGGAAACAGAATGTGCTCTTTAAAGGAAACAAACACTAAACACTACTTCCATATATATGTTGAGAAGATGCACCATCATATTCAATACCGATTTCCTCATTGTTCTTGAAAGAGATATTTCACTGGGTCTTACTGTATACGTAATTTAAACTGATATTGTTTCTCCAATGCACATTTTAAAAATTCCGTTGGGCAATAAATCTTCACGGTTTGCAATTTTTTGTCCCACTTTCCTTTTTCGAGGTATCCTTTTACTTCCACAGAGACATCCCTCCTTCCTTCATTGAAACTCTTCCCACAGCTCTGACGCTCAGTCGGGCCATACAGGCCATCAGATTCCACCTTCTGCAGTTTCCTAGGCAACCAGCCTAGTCTTGGAAACTAGCTGCATTTAAAACAGGATCTCTGCCACCCAGCACCCTGTAACCTTTTCATTCTTGGCTGCATTCTTCCTTTGCTTAAAAGCAGAGAATATGAAGACTAGCTGCTATGTCAAGAATATAGAATTGTCTTATTTCTCGCATACATTGAAAAAAGACATCCCTTCGAAAGTTGGCTTAAAATCAACTTACAGACCAAATTAATTTTGCTGCCTTTTCCTCATCACACACATGGCTGCAATACCAGACACAAAGGTGATTGTGTAAATTCCTTTATCCAGGTCAGTCAGAACTGACAGATTCTCTGGACATATATTATAAAAATGGTTTCTGACTTAAGTAATAGCAGCATTACATATGCTGCAACTCGTCGAGAGATCTGGAGGGTGGCAACACGAGAATGGGCCTTCTCTGCAGTGGCTCCCCACCTGTGGAATGCTCTCCCCAGGGAAGTTCGCCTGGTGCCTTCATTATACACCTTTAGGAACCAAGTAAAAACATTTTTTTTTAAACTAGGCCTTTGGCTGACCTGATGGACATCCTATACCCTTTTAAAATGTGACTCATTGTGTGTGTGTTCTTATTTTGATTTTATATATCGTGATCTTTTCTGTGAACCGCCCTGAGACCTCTGGGTATAGGGCGGTAGATAAATTCAATAAAATAAATAAAAAACCCTGTACTGTACCTACTTACCAGTACCTGGGAGCAAGCCTTACTGAACTCAGCATGACTTCTCTCTGATAGGATAGTGCCATTAGCATTTTATTTCCTTTCTATAGCTTATCTTAGTACCCCTTACAACAGCACTGATCGCCAGCTGGAGGAAGGGAGGAACAGGTGCTGAATTCAAAGCAGTCCCCCATTCCCCTCTCCTGACCACAAAACAGGTGACCAGCATATCAACAGGTGACCAGTACATCAAAGATGGCAACAGCCATCATCTGTTGATGGGTGGGTACCGCAAGTGCTGTAACATGTGTAGCCTCCTGATTCTTTGGGTTTAGACAATGACCTCTCTGTAGAAATAGGTTCATTCACGAGACTGAGAAATGTGGCAAAAGTACAACAGCAAGAACTGGTGGGGCTAAGCCAGGGGTCAGCAAACTTTTTCAGCAGGAGGCCGGTCCACTGTCCCTCAGACCTTGTGGGGGACCGGACACTCTCTCATATATATATATGTGTGTGTGTGTATGTATATATATATATATATATATATATATATATATATATATATATATATATTGGGGGGGGGGGAATGAATGAATTCCTATGCCCCACAAATAACCCAGAGGTGCATTTTAAAGAAAAGCACACCTTCTACTCATGTAAAAACACAATGTTTCCAAGATCACCCACAGGCCGGATTTAGGTGATTGGGCCGGATCCGGCCCCCGGGCCTTAGATTGCTACAAGAGTGGCAAGATAGCCTCCCAAACTTTCTTTCCCAGAATTGAAGTCCACTTCCACTTGGTGTGAAGTCCCAGCAAGCCAGGATGAAAAAAGCCCTGAGGACTTATGGGGTCTTTGCTTTATTGAAACATGTTGAAGCAGAGCACAGTGGGAGCAAACAGGCACCCTACTTACAGCAAGCAGCAGAATCTCAAAAAACAATGGACTCAGCTACTAATTTGCATCCCTCCATTCAAATTGCTCTGCTCCCTTCCCCCAAAGTCCGAAGAGTGACCTTCTCTATGCTCTGCTGAGTATCTCATGCTCAAACCTGAGTTCTCCAGCCATCAGGAGACCAACCCAGCTTAACAGGAATTTTCAGTCAGTAGCTATTCAACTATGTAAATTGCTTTCAACATTTTCCCCTGCGAGGAAAACACGTAGCTGTTTTGTTTTAGTGGTTGAGTCCCCAACTTGGTGCCTGTGGGCAGTGCTTTTCTTCTGGAAAAAGGGGGTGCCGGTACTGTGTACCATTGAGTACCCCCATGTGGGGGGGGGAAGCACTGCCTGTGGGCACTATGGAACCCTCAAATACTCTCCTGGTGTCCTTCGAGACTCCTTGTGCTTTCAAATTTTTAGTTTTGTTCAAAATGAGCTCTCCCTGCTTTTGTTGTTGTTTTTGGTTGGGTCTGTGACAGGTATTTTTCGCAGGAAGGGGCTTCCTTTTGTCAGCTTTATTTATTAGGGGGAGTGTTGATGTTTTGACTGTTTTTTTGTGTTTTGGGGGTGGGGGTCTCCCCAGCTTTTTACTTCGGTGAAATAGGTATTTTGTGGTGTCTTTGAGTTTCTTAGACTTCCAAATGTGCCCCTGGATATGAGAAGGGCTGGTGACCTCTAGTTTGGACCACTAGCCAGCTAGAAGAGCACCCACAACTCAGGGGTTTACACCCTGTTCTGCAGAGTAGCTTGTTCCCCTCCCATTCCGCTGGACATCTCACACATGCAAGTTGTGTTTATTTTCTCTGCACAAACGTACACAAAGGCACATCCCTGCAATTAAAAAGAAAAAGTCACAATGAACAAGGTGAATTTCTGAACGATGGCAACCCTCAAAACCACAGCCGCTAGAAAAAGGAGGATGGAGATTGCAGAAATAACTGTTGCTTATTTCTGTTAAGTCTGTGTACTGCCAATTTTACAAGATTGTTCTTTCAAGCAGGGGTACATCTTTAAATAGACACGTTTCCCCTTTAAATTCAGCACACAGGAACAGAGAAAAAGTTGAATCAGCAACTCCTGGGTGCCTCATTAATATTTATAACAGGCAAGAGACCCCAGGCAGGAATAAGAAATATCCTCCATCTAGTGGTCAGATGAGACATCACTCCTCTAGGTTGCTGGTGCCTGTCTGACATTTACACTCTGAGATGTTCCACAGAACCAATTGATTTGTTGCAGATCTCTCCCCCCGCCTTTTTTTTTAAAGAAAGGAAGCAAAGCAGTGGGTGCATAAGCAAACAGATTATAAAAAGGTAAAGGTAAAGGGACCCCTGACCATTAGGTCCAGTCGTGACCAACTCTGGGGTTGCAGCGCTCATCTCGCTTTACTGGCCAAGGGAGCCAGCGTACAGCTTCCGGGTCATGTGGCCAGCATGACTAAGCCACTTCTGGCGAACCAGAGCAGTGAACGGAAACGCCTTTTACCTTCCTGCTGGAGTGGTACCTATTTATCTACTTGCACTTTGACGTGCTTTCGAACTGCTAGGCTGGCAGGAGCAGGGACCGAGCAATGGGAGCTCACCCCGTCGTGGGGATTTGAACCGCTGACCTTCTGATCGGCAAGTCATAGGCTCTGTGGTTTAACCCACAGCACCACACGTGTCCCAAACAGATTATATATATAATCAATTTCATCCTCACATCAACCCTGTGAGGTAGGTTAGGCTGCAACTACAGCATGGATAACCTAAGAAGTCTTAAAAAGTGAGCCATATTTTGCTACTTATTTGGTGGGCGATAGCTAATTAAAAAAAGGGAGGGGGACCATTCTTTGTGAAAAGCTAATGCCGAGTTACCAGATTAAAGCTGTTATCCTATGCAAATTTTCCAGGAAGTGAGTCTCATCGAAAGCAGAACAACTTACTTCCTTGTAAGATCTGAAATCCCGTGCACACTTCCAGCTCACACCTATGCAGCGGATTGTGTAACAAGGCTTAGGTGTATTCTAACTATGTATAGGAAAAGGGCTGTATTTGCACACAGGGGCTTTGCACTTACTAGGGAGTAATCCCACTGAACTGCCATTGAGCTTCTCAGTAAAACAGACTTAGGACAAACTGAAAAACCACAATAGGGTAATACCCTATTAGGGCCAACCAGAATGTCACAAAGTTGTGAGCAGTCTTTTGTGTTCTCCCGTACTTTTCCTTCAGCTCATGAGATGGGTCATTAGGCTTAGTCTAATAAAAAGCATTTAGCTTTGAGTTGTTGCTGTTTTAACTGGACCAACATGACTACCTGTACTTTTTGTGTAATTAGAACTCTGCCGCAAAACACCTTTGGAGATGATGATGATAATGATGTTAATTTATTACTCATACACCGCCCATCTGACTGGGTTGCCCCAGCCACTCTGGGCGGCTTCCAACAGAATATAAAAACATAACGAAACACCAGACATTTAAAACTTCCCATACAGGGTTATGTTCAGATGATCTCATTGCATAAAGTAATGCAGTGCACACACCCCACAGCCAGCACAGTCAGAACCACAGTTTAGACCTTGCTGTGAACATTTAACTACTGGATTTGCATCTAGTCCAGACACTTAGGAAATCTATGATCTCATCTTCATTTTCTGCTCAGCAGGTATATCCTGGAAAGAGAGTTATATGCAACTCAAAGCTTGCATCTGAATTTTAGCAAGTCCATAAAGCCTATGACACAAACACACTTTCTTCTCTTGTTTTTGGAGACCTCACATGGCTGCAAGCCTCATCCCCCCCCCCCCCCCCGCACCCCTCTGGAAATAATAGTAGTAATAATTTTATTATTTGTATCCCGCCCATCTGACCCAAGTCACAATAACTTTAAAATAAACAACTTTTATCAAATGAAGCAGGGATGAACAACCTGCAGCCCTCCAGATGTTTCTGGACTATAACTCCCATCAGCCCCAGCCAGCATAGCCAGTGATCAGGGATGATGGGAGATGTAGTCCAACAACATCTGGAGGGTGTCAGGTCGTGCACCCCTGAAATAAAGCAATATTCAATAATCCAGTGCTTTTTTTCTGGGCAGGACAGACGGACACAGGGGTACGCATACCCCTAAACATTTTATGAATCTTTGTACTTTTGTCCACGTACTGTATTTATTTCCCCTACATTGAACTATAAAATGGTGATTTTTCTGGAGTCAAAATTAGAGTATCCCTGAACATTTTTTTAAATTTTTTAAAAAAGCACTGCAATAATCCATTAGGATATAATAGTAAACAGTCAGTGCCGGATTTACATATAAGCTAAACAAGCTATAGGTTAGGGCCCTACTCTCTTGGGGGCCACCAAAAAATTTAAAGGAAAAAAATCTGGATGTACATTTCCAAAATATAAGATAAAAAAATAAAAATAAAATCTACATACAGCGTTTTGTGTTGTGTATGGACCTGTGAGGCCCATAAATTACCATATAGCATATATTCAACACAAAAACCAGCAACAATTTGTCGTTGACAAAGGACAGCTGGGCATATAAAGGGTCCCATGGCTTTCAGTAGCTAAGGGCCTCATCAAACCTAAATCCAGCCCTGTAAACAGTGAATACTTTTTAGCTCCCCATTATTCTGGCCTTGCGACAAAAGAAAAGGAAGTTTGACTTGATCTCCTCCCTAAAACCAGCTACCCTTCAGCGCAGCCTTAACGGGCACATATATGTATATGTATATGTATATGTATATGTATATGTATATGTATATGTATATGTATATGTATATGTATATGTATATGTATATGTATATGTATATGTATATATGTGTGTGTGTATATATATATGTGCCCGTTAAGGCTGCGCTGAAGGGTAGCTGGTTTTTTTAAAAAAAGAGGGAGTCGAGCCCAACTTGGCCGCCTTTGACAAACTGAAAGTGAAAAGCCTGCCGGAAGGGCTCGGGGATCGCTTGCTTTGGCCTGCCTGCGGCGGCGGCGGCGGCGGCTGAACTGCAGCAATGGAGGAGCTGCCGGAACCGGGCGAAGAGGCCGCCGAGCCGGTCTCGGCTATGGGGGCGGCGGGCGAGCGGATCTCGGTGCACAACTTCTGCGGGCGCCTGTCGGAGCAGCTGGTGCACTTCCACGCCATGCGCCTGCGGGACTCGCTCTTCCTCTGGGTCGGGGAAGAGCCCAAACTCGGCAACCTGGCCGTGGCCATGTGCACCCCGCGCGTGAGTCCTCTCTCTCGGGTGCTCTGAAGCCCGGTGTTGGAGGAGTGGGGGAGACCGGGGGGGACGGGACGGGGAGGATGCGTTGCTTGCAACTTCACATTTCCCCGTCGCGGATCGGTGGCGCATGCACAAAAGACTTGAGGAATGGAGGTTATCCCCCCTCTTTTTTTATTGTCCATTCCTGGTCGCCCAGCCACTGCCACACTGTCCTTTTTCTCTCGGCAGGTCAAGACGAGCAGGTGACAGCAAAGGTTGCAATCAGAATCAGATCCACTCTTTGACTATGGATTCAAACCCCTAAAATGTATTTTATATAATGTGACTTTTTATTTCTATTCTTTGTATATCGCATTGCTATGGCTGATGCAATTAAATATTCGTTCCTTCCTTCGTTCCCCCGTCCCGCCGTCGCACCACTGGCCTCCCTCTTTGTAGGCTGGAAACGGAAAGGGAGCCATGGTGCTATCCGATCTGGAGAGGACGTGCGCAGAGAAAAGCTTCCCCGGGCTCAAATCGGGCTTCTCCCTCTCCCTCGGAGAAGCATGCAGAGGCTTTGATGATGATGATGTCCGCAACCATCCTATTCTCCTAATAGAATCAGTTAATGGGAGAGTTTTAAGATCGGGAAAGCGCAGCTGCTGACACAGTAGACATTTAAAGCAGATGACTCTTCCACGCACCGCAAAGGATCCTGGGAGCTGTAGTTTACCCTTGCAGAGGGAAAATTCCTAGCACTGTTAACAAACAAGAGAGCGCAGCACAGTTAACAAACTATAGCGTTCCCAGGATCCTTGGGGGAAAGGCAGGTGCTGTAAATGCATGGAGTGTTTGCAAATTTATTAAGGTATAAGTTTTCCTGGTTCATGGTCCACTTCATTATACACACACACACACACACATACACAGTGCTTTTTTTTATAAAAAAAATATGTTTAGGGGTACTCTCATTTTCCTACAGTGGTACCTCGGGTTACATACGCTTCAGGTTACAGACTCCGCTAACCCAGAAATAGTGCTTCAGGTTAAGAACTTTGTTTCAGGATGAGAACAGAAATCGGGCTCCCGCGGCGCGGCAGCAGCGGGAGGCCCCATTAGCTAAAGTGATGCTTCAGGTTAAGAACAGTTTCAGTTAAGTACAGACCTCTGGAACGAATTAAGTACTTAACCTGAGGTACCACTGTACTCACATTGAAACACTGTCCCTCAATGAGACCAAACTTAGATTCACAAGATGTTTAAGGGTATGCGTCCCCCCAGAAAAAAGCACTGTACATACACACGCACGCACACACACACAGAGTTGTGGGAGCTGCAGGATGTAGGGGAGGTGAGAGCAATATGAAATGCAAAAAGAACAAGGAGCTTTTGCACCAGCATGGTCTCCCTTCCCTTTCTTAGATATGTAATGCCTTGTCCCTTTCACCGTATTTGAAGGCAGATTCATTTCCTGGGTCCAATCAGACACCCTTGGCTAGTTAGCAGGTGAAGTTTGCTTGAGTGGTTCTTCTGCAAGTTTCTCTTCTGACATTACAGGGTCAATTACAAGCAAGTGCATCTCTCTCTCTCTCTCTCTCTCTCTGGCTAATGTGGGAGCCACAGGCCTTTTTCTGTTCCTCTGGAGCTCTGCTTATTTTGAATTCTGCTTGCTGAGCTTTCCTTAAGTAGGATACGAAGCAAAATACTCCGTAGCCAGGGAGTGAATGAGTCCTTCTCTGGCTAATCTTGAACAGGTTTCTGTGACGGGTGTAGCACAGAAGGGACATAACTCCAGCCCAAAAGGGATATTGTGGCACTGCTGTTGGATTCTGGTTAATGATATATAGCAGGTATCTTCAGCCTTTTCAGACACAGGACCCAACTTTAACCTAAACATGCACCTGGGGCCCTGCTTCTTAATCTTTTGCACGTATTTGCATGGTGGTAGTGCTCCTGTTATGACACACCTTAGATCAAGCTGCAAGCCACTGGTTGAAGACCAGAGATGTATTATAAGGTTAAGGGACCCCTGACCACTAGGTACAGTTGTGGCCGACTCTGGGGTTGCGGCGCTCATCTCGCTTTATTGACCGAGGGAGCTGGTGTACAGCTTCCAGGTCATGTGGCCAGCATGACTAAGCCGCTTCTGGAGAACCAGAGCAGCACACAGAAACGCCGTTTACCTTCCCGCCGGAGTGGTACCTATTTATCTACTTGCACTTTGACATGCTTTCGAACTGCTAGGTTGGTAGGAGCAGGGACCGAGCAACGGGAGCTCAACCCACAGCAGTGCTGAGTAAAATGCTTCTGTATACCTCCCTCCAAAACCAGGCTTGGTTTCTCTGCTAGCTGGACCTCAGGACAGACTTTAAAACTTGTCTTGTGCAGCTGTTTAAGAAGCATGGAAACATTTTTCTAGGCCAGGCTCTGATGGCTCTACTTGTGTCTGTGATCTGTTTTAAATTGCCATGACCCAAGCCCCTCTTGTGCTCTCTCTCTCTCTCTCGTATCTTTATGAGATAAGAAGAGAGTCACTTCTGGAGGATGGAGAAAAACTCACCACACTTTTTTGCTTTCTTTCCAGGACTCCATTCCAGCGTCTACCTTACTCTTTGGCGACTCCTCCAATAGCACCTCCAATTCACTAGCCCAAAAATTAGGTACGTAATTGTGTGCACCTTTAAACTGCCACACGGTGCCATGGTCTGGCTGGATTCAGAGGACTGGTGGGAGGCACCAGCTGGGGAACCCCCAAGGGAAAAAGGCTTAGAGCCTGGAGATTGGTGGTGGGTCAGAAGGAGAAGACTGGGAGCAGGAGGAAGTGTTGGAAGCTGAAGAGGTAACAGGGCTTAGTGAGCTGGGAGAGTCTGTGGCAGAGAGAAGTCCAGAATCGGAGGCAGAGGCAGGACAGGAGGGAAGCCAAGAGGCAAAGATAAGTCTGGCTGGTGAAGAGTCATGTGTCTCCCCCTCCTGCAGTAACCAGCTCCGCTCTCTCTCCTCTGCCCCTGGTCCACCAGAACTAGGAGAGGCACGAAGAAGTTGGAGAAGTTAGCTTCACGCAGGCACAGTCTCAGATTGCTTGGGAAGGACCTGGGTAGGAGCTGTGGAAGGGTGGGGGGACCTTTAATCTCTGCCCTTCCGAGAAGAGTTGCTGTGCTCATTAGGCCTGGCATTCCTGAGCAGACCGTGCATCCTTGAATAAAGAGTTAACTTCACTTACTCAGTGTGATTTATTGCAGGCCTGCCCCTGACACATGAGCAGGGAGCTGCAGGCATGGAGGTCAAATGTGCCCCCCCCCCAGGCCTCCCTAGGGACTCTTCCCAGGCATGCACCCTCTGCCTAGGTCTCGCCCTTCACCAGCCCTGCTTTGCATCTGCCTTGAGTATATTTGTCTGGTTGCAATGGGTCTTTGGACTCTGGTTGTGCTGCTTGCTTGCCTAGATGGAGGATGTAGAGGGGTATGTGTTGAAATGATTTTACTGTCCAAAGCTTAATATTTATATCCATTGCTCCATCCACTTTAGGGACGCGGGTGGCGCTGTAGGTTAAACCACAGAGCCTAGCACTTGCCGATCAGAAGGTCGGTGGTTCGAATCCCCACGACAGGGTGAGCTCCCGTTGCTCGGTCCCTGCTCCTGCCCACCTAGCAGTTCGAAAGCACATCAAAGTGCAAGTAGATAAATAGGTACCGCTCCGGCGGGAAGGTAAACGGTGTTTCCGTGTGCTGCTCTGGTTCACCAGAACCAGCTTAGTCATGCTGGCCACATGACCCGGAAGCTGTACGCCGGCTCCCTCGGCCAATAAAGCGAGATGAGTGCCACAACCCCAGAGTCGGCCATGACTGGACCTAATGGTCAGGGGTCCCTTTACCTTTACCATCCACTTTTGGCACGAGGCTTTGGCCCCCAGAAGGGATTGTGGCCCTCAGGTGGAAAACGGCTCCCTGATCTTCCTGTAGTACATTTGAAGAGAAATAAGCCTATGGCAGTGTACACTCTTTTTAAAACATCATATTCATTCTGAGTTATGCAGATAGTTTGGGGTGTATGAGGTGTTAGGGGAAGGGAGGGGTAGTACCTCTGGTGGGGGACACGTCAAACTCCTTCTGGGGTAGTTTGCCCACCTTTGGTCCCTATCCTGCACTCAGCTCTCACCCGTGGCTCTGAGAAGCTGTCAGCATGTGACAGTGGACACACCCAGGAAATGGCTTTGACTGTCCAGCTAAACCTGGTGAGGGCAGCCGATGGATCTCAAACCCTTGGCGAGTTAGGGACTTCCCCTGCATGCGAAGACAGGCTCCTGCAAATTGAGTGGATGAGACCAATATTGTTTCCCAACGGTCAAGAAGGCAGTTTCTGCACGTGCTGTAGAGGGAAGCGAGGGGCAGATCCACCTGGGAAGGTAGCCATCTAGGAGAAGGAAAACTCTTGATGCTAAACCTCTGCTGCCTTGCAAGACATCTTGGGGAGAAGAAAAGGCGAAGGAGTAAACCCTACACAAATTGGGAGTGGAGTCCCTAAGATGGTTGGATGGCGCCTTGCACGCCTCCTTCCGGCAACTCTTGCAGCCAAGCTGGTGCCAAACGTATTGTTCTGCTTTCCTTTGGACCACATCAGTGAGGACAAGAGAGGAGTCTTGTCTTCTGGGCAGCCCAGGCCCTCCATATACACCACCCTGGCTTGCACCCCAGGGAAGTCACTTTGGTCTTGCTAACACAGCGGTTTGACCTCACCTCTTGAGACAGAAGGATGCCAGGTAGCTTACTTCAGATGCCATTAGGTTATTTTCTCTCCTCCCCTTAATCAATTGCTGACCCTCCTGTAGGATTTGAACTGCTCTGGTCCATGGGGTCACGAAGAGTCAGACACGACTAAATGAGTAAACAACAACAACATAAATGTATTTTTCATTACTGAAGCTGCAGCATTAGCTCCTTCGTTTTTTTGCTCAGTCTTTGCATCTGTTTTTCTTTCAGCCAGCAAGACGAAAAAGCAGATTTTTGTCAGCTATAATATTCAGAACACAGACAGCAGCTTCACGCTACTTGTGGAAAACCGAATCAAGGAGGAAATGGCAATATTTCCAGACAAGTTTTAGCTCTGCATCATTGTGGCCTGCCTGCATTTTTGTTTCTGTGTTTTTTGTTTGTTTGTTTTTAAAACAATGAATGGGATGACATGCTTTTTTTCTGTCACTGAGTGAACTTTTGTAGACATGCATTTGCTTTTTGTAGCAGTCCTAGAAGCTGTAAGGTTTGGCTGAGGGTGCCATCTACTGGATGTGCTGGGAACTTGAGACATGATAACACAATCTCTCTCTGTGTTCTTCCCACTATGGCTTCCTTCTCACTTCTAGTGTATCATGAGGCTAACTTGTTCCAGGGCAGTACCACTTCAGCCATGGGGGACTCAGGAAATCCAGTTATCTTGAGAAAAACAAATCCCTACCTATCAAAAACCACATGGCAAGGAGAAGGGCTGGCTGCCAGTTTCCTCTGTGCAAGGAGGTACTGCATTTTATTGTAGGGAGAACGTTAAATCGTGTGAGCCACCCCTGCAGTCTTAAATGGTATGGCCTGCAACAGGTTTACTGCTTCATCTGCATTTGTTGCAGTCCAGAAACAGCCCTGTCTTAACAGGGAAGGAGTAAGTATATTGAGTTGCATCTGTAAGAGGAAGTACTGCTGGCGTGAATCTAGTGGAGCCATTTAGTGCTTCTTGCTGTGATTCTGTTAACAAGTTCCCTATTCTTTGTGGGTTTTGTTTTGTTTTTAAATGAGAGAGAGGTAATCTTGCTTTCCCACAAGAACAACAGGAATAAACTATTGGAGCTACTACAGCATCTGGGCATTTTATTAAGTCCATAGGCACCAGGTCTAGGGGGCCTTGGGTGCCAGAACACCCACAATTTTTGGGGGGTGTGTGTGCTTAGCACCTCATACACGATGCACCTTAGCACCTCATACGCGAGTTCTGATTTCTTTTTTAAAATCATTTTTATTGATTTTCCAATAAGAAACATCCAATTAATATATCCAATCATAATACTTCAATTAAAATAAAAAACTAAAATAAAAAAGACCAAATTATAATTACTAATTTTTCGGAGCACCCCACGGTCTGGATCTCTGAAGCAAATCTCCACATCTTAGTCCTGCTTCTCGTTTTTTCCATATTTTCCACATCTCGATTTTAACGCTTCATAATTCTTTGTTCCTGCAAGTTCCAGTTTCTACCGGAAGTCACGTCGGAGCCCCAACACGGAGCCCTGCCAGGCCTCTGAATGCGACTTCTGGTAGAAACTGGAAGTCGTTTTGGAGGCCTCACAAGACCTCGGACATAACCTCTGAGAGACCCTGCAAGGCCTTGTAAGTGATGCTGCGCCGCCACGTAATGTCATGATGTGACGACGCGTCACAGGCGCCATTGGGGCCCAAGTCGGTGCCCCTGACAAAGGTAAATCTGAAGCATGTATTTGGAGAGACGCTTCAAATGCACCTCCAACCTAGTGGCCTGTAGTTGGACTACAACTTCCACCAGCTGCTGCCATTATAGCCAGTGGCCAAGGATGGTGGGAACTGTAGTCCCAGCTACAGCTAAAGGTCAGCAGCTTGAGGGGGGGGGGGGGGAAGGCTGCTTTAAACAAATGAATAATGCAAGAACTTCCAAACGGGAAGTTCTCCTTTGTGAGCATGGATGCAGGTGGAGAGCTTAATGAGATACTAGTCATGAAGACTAATGGTCTCCCGGTTTGAAAAGTTTAACGGGTTGGCGTTTCGCAGGGATGGCAGTGCCTTGTCACTCATCTTTGATGGGAACATGAGAAGTTGCCTTAACGCCCGATTCAAGCCGTGGGGCCAATCTAGCTCAGTATTGTGTTCAGTGCCTGGCTGTGGTACTGTAGGTTCTGAGACTAGATCCCTTTCCCAGACATATCCCTGAAATGCTGGAGACTGGATCAGGATTGCATGTACTCAGTTAGTGAGCTACAACACTTAAAACTGATGGGATGGATCCAGTGGAGAGCAGGTCTTACTGTGTGACACGATTTTTAATGTTTTAACACGCTTTTATGGATGCCTATATGCTGCCTTGGGTGGGACGTGGGTGGTGCTGTGGGTTAAACCACTGAGCCTAGGACTTGCCGATCAGAAGGTTGGCAGTTCGAATCCCCGCGACGGGGTGAGCTCCCGTTGCTCGGTCCCAGCTCCTGCCCACCTAGCAGTTCGAAAGCACGTCAAAGTGCAAGTAGATAAATAGGTACCACTCCGGTGGGAAGGTAAATGGCATTTCCGTACGCTGCTCTGGTTCTCCAGAAGCAGCTTAGTCCTGCTGGCCACATGACCTGGAAGCTGTACGCCGGCTCCCTCGGCCAATAAAGCGAGATGAGCGCCGCAACCCCAGAGTCGGTCACGACTGGACCTAATGTTCAGGGGTCCATTTACCTTTACCTATAAGCTGCCTTGACACTAGACACAGGTATATTTAAATATTTCAGTTAATAATAATAATAATCAGGTACCTGCCTAAAGGAGCTCTTGAGCAGAGAGGTTGATAGTGTACCACTGGCAAGACAGACGAGTGTGGGGTTTTGTTTTTTTCTAATGGGGCAATGTCTTTTATTCCTGTTCGTTTACATACAAAGTTGTTCAGCAGGTACAACAGATGTCGTGACAACATGCAGACATTTAGCTTTTAAGACGGTTCTTCAGTAGTTGACTTTTAAGCTTGTGCTATGAAGCACCACCAAACCACCCGAGATTTATTTTAATAAAAAAAAAAGAACAACTGTAGAGTAACAACGATTAGTTAGTAGAATTTCATCAAACTGAGGGGAAGGGGAAGGAAATCTCACCCACTACAGACATAAGCACACTACTCCATTCTCAAGAAAATGTTTTCACAAAGTACATTTAAAAATGAGGTTTCGATAACATTTTTTAAGAAATTAAGTGTGGAAGATCTGCCACGCTTAACTGGTTTCTTTCTGTCCCAGCTACAGATGCAACTTGACATCACATTCAGAATTCATTATAATGGCAATTCTGAGTTTGGTGATTCCTCCCCGCCCCCCTTCATTTGGCTTTCGGAACTGGCAACATAAATGAAATACTTCCAATTAGTAATAATCAAGCAGCCTGTATCTCAAAACATCCCCATCTCATATAGGGGATGCATCAGTATAACTGCATTCTACCCCATTATAGTGTTTTGGTAACAGAAATGGATACAGAAAACCTAAATAAATAAATAAAAATCGGTCCTGATTAATGTTATTAAAAATGGGTTTTAAGTGAAATAGTAAAGGTAAAGGTACCCCTTCCCATACGGGCCAGTCTTGCCAGACTCTAGGGTTGTGCGCCCATCTCACTCTATAGGCCGGGAGCCAGCGCTGTCCGCAGACACTTCCGGGTCACGTGGCTAGCGTGACAAGCTGCATCTGGCGAGCCAGCGCAGCACACGGAACGCCGTTTACCTTCCCGCTGGTAAGCGGTCCCTATTTATCTACTTGCACCCGGGGGTGCTTTCGAACTGCTAGGTTGGCAGGCGCTGGGACCGAACGACGGGAGCGCACCCCACTGCGGAGATTCGAACCGCTGTCCTAGGCGCTGAGGTTTTACCCACAGTGCCACCCGCGTCCCTTAAGTGAAATATTTCAGTGCTAAATTTAAAAATGAAAAAGCTAGACAAACTGACCAATCTTGGCTCATAGAAAAATGGGGAAATGACTGAAGTCTATACAGTGGTACCTTGGTTGTCGAACTTAATCCGTTCCGGGAGCCTGTTCCTGCACTCAAGCGGAAGCCGTGTCAGATGTTTGGCTTCCAAATAACGTTCAAAAACCGGGATACTTCTGGGTTTTCGGCATTCGGGAGCCAAAATGTATGTGTACTAAGGCGTTTGAGAGCCAAGGTATGACTGTAGTTGATTACTAGTCCTTTCCCTATTAGGATGAACTCAAGGCGAGGTTTTTGTTATCTTCAGACCTGGCAACTACTTGAGGTTCTGTAATTGGGATGACTGGCTGCCTTGGTTCTTGACCTCCACCCCATGGGTTTCTATGAAGAGTACTGAATGTTATGTGTCCATCTAGAATCACCTGGCAATCAACAACTTTCAGTCATCATCCTGCAGCAACCATGGTCTTCTGCCAAAGCTGGCCTTTTAGTTGCATTGCTATAGGCTGAATCAGCCTTTGGCACAGCCCCACTGACATGTTTAGTATGGCTTGTGGTAGCATAGTGGAAACTGACCTGAGCACAAGATGTCCTCAAGCACTCAGCTCCTTCACCTCAGTCACGACTAGAAGTCAGTAGAGGTGACTGAAAACCACAACTGCTACAGGCTGAGGCTGCAGTGACTGCTACAGTCTTCCTTTTCCCATCAACTCTTCCCTTGTGTTTACCAGCAGGGGGGGGGGGAACCATGGCACCAGATATCTGGTCAATGTCAAATTATTAATTTTAATGTTCACTGACTCTGTGAAGGGGACTATCTGAACAAGGAAGAAACAACAAACACTACCAATGAAGGCATGGCTGCATGATCTGATTCCCTCTCTCGTATGAGGGTGATCTTTGAACAGCCTTTCTTCTGCTAAGGAAGAACTGACCAGGACCAGCCTGGAGGTGGAAGATTGTTTTTAAGCAGAGATGAAGATGGTGCAACAGAGGATGCTTGCTTTATTTATTTATTCCCCAACCTCCGCGGCCAAGGCTTGTGATGTACACAGTTGTTCCTTTTCATCTCTGCTCAAAACAGGTTTGCAGTAAGTGCAAAACTTACTGGTTGCAGGCTGAATTATTATTACTATTATTTATTGAATTTAGATACTGCCCTATACCTGGAGGTCTCAGGGCGGTTCACAGAACAATGTGCACACTGTGGTCAACGGTGCCCCTACAACCTTCCACAAAACATCACCTGCCTCGCTTGTACACTGTTGCAGAGCCTTAAAAAGTGAAATGGAAACCAGTGTTTCCTCAACGATGGGCTTGTCAGACTTCCAACCCCCTGGCAGTGTGTACATGCTTGTTGCATATATAGGCCCACACAATGAGGACTGTGGCCTAGATGCGAAAACAGAAAGCCAACTCAAATGGCTGACAAGCTTCGATACACAGCTGACAGGCCTGTCTTAAGGACACAAAGGATTTGCGAATGAGGAGCTAACAACGGGGCAGTCCAGAAATTCCTGGTTCCTACGGAGATGTCAACATCACATTATGGCAAGGCTGTAACAGCTTGCAACCGGTTTAGGTGGTGAACTGTGTACAGCTACATGCTATGGAGATATTGGGGCTTCCAGAAACCTTGGTTGCCTGAGACTTCCAGAACAGAGCAGCTGGCAGGGCACAGTAGAGAAGTACTTTTCACAAGTTATACAGGACCGTAGTGCAGCGAATTCAGCAGCGCTCTTTGCTTGGATGGTAAGTTAGTGCCAATATTGTCCCTTCGTCAAAGGCTGATTTGAATCTGTTAAGCACCGTGAGGTACTGGACGCCATCAAAATAATGTTTGAAGTATCTTCAACAAAAGTACTATTGAGAAGGGAAATGAACGTTTGCTTTTGGACCGAGGGAAAACTGTAAAATAAGCTGGAAACAAAATGCGAAGTACCGATTCAAAAAGTGAGATTTCCAACGATATAAATAAAAGGGGAGAAAAATCGAAAGATTAATTTTTATGTAATTTTTTTTTAAAAAAAGAATCACCAAGACCAACCCATCACCTTACACAGTCCATTAAATATGTTGAGAAACTCCCTCTCTCTTGCTTTTGCTTGTTTGTAAAGTTAAGGAGCATCACATCAGAACAGGAAAGTAGAAAGCGCAGCAGGCGAAAGAAATGAGCACAACAAAGACTTTAATGGCGTTAAAATGCAATGAACTCCACAGGCTGGCATGTGGTCCACATGATTCGTTACACTATTCTAAGACTATATGCACAGAGACGGGGAATTAAAAATCTGTTTTGTACCACAAGGATTGCAAAAGTGCTGTGTGTTGGCCTGGAACTTTTGCACGTCCATAACCAAATTCTCTCTCTGCCTCTCTCTCAAATGCTTTTCAGGGCCCCACTCTAGTTTAAAAACAACGAAAAAATTTTATACGTCATAGATTTTACTGAAATGCTAGGATGTTCCTGATAGGTCGCTTGCTAACAAGCATTATATAAAAGGCGTTACACAAATTTGGCACATGAATACTGCACAATTCAAAGAGGCCTTATTTTGTCACTGCGAGGTTGTAATAGTCTCGACATAAAAGAAGAATGGAGAGGAAGAAATGGCCTTTTTGTGGTTGAAGCCAGACAGTTTATTAGAGAGTGTAAGAAAGATGGGGCTCGCACTTTTTCAAGTCCCACTCAGGTGAATGTAGCAGTGGCACTTCAGGGGGGGAAATTATACACACATATATATATATATAAACCACTGAACTATTCAGTGTTGTTGTCTGTGCCTCAACGGGGCTTGAGAAAGATTTCCCCGAGTGTCTCATCCTCTGTGTGAAAGTTACCAGCTTTACAACAACGTCATTTTTTTCTTCTCAAGTACATACATTCTTGCCTCTAAGATCAGGCCAATTTTGCCCTCCTAGCAAAAAGCCAGCACTGAGACGCTGCACAACTTGCTGCACGACAAGCCACTTTGTGGGCTTGGTCGCAGGAACGCAAAAGGCAGCCTGACAAGAGGAAGGAAGAAGAAACACAAGCAAGTTAACAGACAATATATAGAGCAAAGAAGGGTCACGGCAGGGAGGAAAGCACACGAGGGGGAAAAGAGTCCCTTTCCTTCACCCACAAATGCAAGGTGTACATCAAACAAAGTGACAGTCAAATGGATGGATCTACACGTCACCACACATCTGGCTGCTGCACTCATTTAAATGGCTGTACCACTGGGCAATCACAAATGCATGGTCTGAGTGGAAGGGGAGGGAAGGGGGATAGTTAACTATAAGCAAAGTAGCCGCAACTCCAGAACATCCTTGCACAAAGCTGGCTCTGCAAGGCTCTTGCGCAACAAACATGGCTTGAGCAGCCAACATCTGTTTGTGTTAGGAACATTTAAATCGTTGCTAGCTTTTGGTGGAAGAGGAAGGAAGAGGGCTGTTGGTGGGTTGCTCTTTTTTTTTTTTTTTTTTTTGCTTCGTTGACATCCTGATCCTAAACCCATTTTAAGCAGGAGCAACCTCTGTTGAATTTCAGTGTCTAAATACATTTAGGATCAGGGGACGTCTGTTTTCAGCCAAGTGAACCATATGGGGGCCAATGCATTTGTTCATTTGGGGGGGGGGAGGGGAGGAGAAATCCTACAAGAGCACTTGGGATTTTTATTTTGGTGCACTTCAAGTGGCCATTTCCCATAAGCTTTCACGTTGGAAAATGGCAGCCAGCTGATAATATGCAAACCTATTCTTGGAAAAACACTATTACAAATCTCATAAGGAAACCACTCTGGTCTCCATTAAACAGCCAAAGAGCCTGTTTGGTTTATTATTCCCATCTCCCCATCTCCTCTTCCCCTAATCTGAAGCATTAATTTATCATATCATTTCATTTACAGCTTATCGCTCATATTAGTCCGTTAAAATCAGTCTTCGGGGGACAGGGAAGGCTCACAGCTGAGTCAGTGTTGGGATAGACAGAACTTTCCAGTCTAGCCACTTCTGGACCAAGCATGTTCAAGTCTTAAACCCTTCTGGCCATCTTTTTCCCTTCCCAAATTGGAAATATTCTCATAGAAAAAGCACTACCTTATAGTCCCTAGAACATTTGTTAGGTCAGAACCACTTTAGGTAAAGCCTTGTTTACCACTGAGTACCGAATTTTGAAATTGCTTATTGTTGTTGTTGTTATCATTATTATTAATAAACACTTGTAAGAATTCCTTATAAAGAGACACGTTCCTCTTTTAAATCCACATGCCTGATCTCCATTGGAAAAACCGTAGTTTGCTTGTGCAGTGGTTTCTTTTAGGCTTGAAACTGCAACTTTTCAAGTTTAGAAAACAGCTTTTTTTAAAAACAGACTACAGCTCCCTAACCAAACTCTATTTCTGCTGCCTAGAACAGAGTTGGAATTTTAAGTGAGAGCTTTGTATGCACACTTATACAGTAGGTAAACTGCAAGTCGGGGTGGTGGTAGGGAGGACTGGATTATCTGGAGAGACAAAGAAAATTGGTTGAACCTAAAACATCAGTAGTCAAAGAATTCTTTGTCGCAGCAAGGAGATGCTTCATTCCTCCAACAAAAGCACAAAGAGACAATAAAAAGCAAAACGAATCTCATGATTTCTATCTTGGAATGTCTGCTCTTACGGAGAACAACGCGGCTTCATGTTTGTGGTCAACAAAGGAGAAAAGGGAATAAAGTGCTTCATGGCGGGGAGAATCATTAAAATAAATAGAAACATTTCATGGCAGGAAGAAAAGAAAAGTTCCGACAGGCAGTTTTGTCTCCAGCCAGTTGCTTTGAGGATGCACTTCCCCCCATTACTAGTTCCAAAGCAATTTGCACCCCAGTCAAAAGATTCCTACGAGAAGTGGCTTTAGCAGCAGAGTCCATTTCCCCCATTTATCTGTCCCTTTAATTTCACTGGTCTGTAAACCTCTTGTGGAAAGCACTGCCACACCAAAAGTGCCTTCTCCTCCAGCCGGCCAGCTACATCGCCTTCATCCCGTTGGCCGTGACACTCTCGGCCACTCCATCGTTCACGGCGGCCGAATCATGGAGGCCGGAGTAATCCTTGAGTTCGGAGTTTGTCAGAAGCAGAGGCTGCTCCCCCTTCTTGTGCGGCAGGAGGGGCTGGCGGGTGTAATGTTCGCCGTCTGGAATGTTCTCCGGCAGGTTCTGGTTTTTGCTCTCGGGCAGGAGGAGGATGCAGATGATGCAGATGAGGGTACAGCAGGCGAAGATGACATGGTGGAGGAAGTAGCCTTTCTGGTTGTGGAGCTCCATGATGGGCGCCGTGAGCATGCCAAAGCCTGCGCTGGCCTGGACGAGGCCAAGCCCACCACCCCTGTGGAAAGGAGCATGCAGATATATATATTTGGGTGACAAAAATCAGTTTGGTTACAGATTCACCAGTTTGCAGCATAAACGGATCAGAATTGTATGTGTGCTTCCCCGTACGGCGGAGTCGCCTTCAAAACGATTCGCTTCACTTATGCACCAACTTCTTTTTAATAAGGAAACCCAAAGCAGTTTGCAACAATTAAAACATTGCAATTAAAACACCAACAGCAACAGTTCTATACGTTTCATAGTGTATACTTCTGAAAGGTCTTTAAATGAACCTCAAAAAGCAGAAAGGTCCGGCTCTACTGTGCTAGCAAGTTCCACAGGAATGGGTCCCTGGCTGTGTACCTTCTGCTGCTCCAGACTCCAAAATCATGCTCTCTCTCCTGGAGCATCGCAAAGTAGTTCTTTCCTCCATCCTTTCAATAGAGAAAGGGCAACCCCACTGGCAACTTAATCAAGCTTAAACTGTGTCAAAAAATGGCAATTCGTGGCCCCAAATGATTCAGACATCTGAAGGCAGCCCTGTTTAAGGAAGCTTTTGATGTTTAATAGATTATTGTATTTTAATATTCTGTTGGAAGCCACAGAGTGGCTGGGGAAACCCAGCCAGATGGGCAGGGTAATAATAATAATAATAATAATAATAATAATAATAATAATAATAATAATTTAAGCTTCCACTTGGAATAAGGAGGCTCCCCAGCCATCCAACCTTAACATTCTTCGCCTTCAATTCCTAATATAACTATTACTGTGAATGTATTTTGCCCACCTTTAGTGGGGGGGGGGGCAGGGGCCCACATGATGGGACATAGCTCAGATTTTGGACTAAGCAGCTAGTCTCCTCCTCCTTCTAGGCAGGGCTGTCTTAAGCATATGTGGCGCCAGGGTGCAAAGATCTGCCCAGTGCCCCCCCAGGTTGCCCAGTCCCAGGCATGCAGGAGGGCAAGCCAGCCGGCCGGCCACCTCAATATGTCACTGGCTTGGTCGCCCCCGAACTCGCGATGCAGAAGAGCCTGCTGCGGTGCTCCGACTGATGGGCGGGCTTTTCCCCTGGACTCAACTCTCAGGCCCTGGACTCAGCCTAGCGCCCCTGAGAGTCCGGTGCCCGGGTGCCCCGCACCCCTAGCACCTATGGGTAAGACGGCCCTGCTCCTAGGGGTGGCATGGGCTATAAAAGTAAGAGGCACCTAAGAATGAAAATGGGTTAGACTTCGATTGGTACTCCTCAAAGGTATCTGCACTTTTGAAGGAAAAAACTAAGAGTTCTGCCAAAGTTAATTTCATGTCAATTATACCTCATCATCTCACTCAGATTTTACCTGGCCATTTCAATGGCCCCAGATATTTACTACCGTTCACACCCAGTTGGGGAAAAAAATCTAGAAGGATCAATTTTTATGCCCTTGAAAATCCAAATTCTGCATGCTTTTGAGTAAAAATTACCCCACACAACCCAACCCTGGCCATTTAAAAAATAAGCAGAGACAATGAAGTCTTATAATTGTGAAACTAGTGTGGATATGTTGCCTAGCTTAAATTTGCAGCAATTCACCAAACACCGCTCAATAACATCGGTGATGGAAAAGGAGGAAACTTATGCTAGGATATAATATACAAAGGGCAACCACTCATAATTGCCCATCTGTTGCTTTCATGAGCGAGAGTCTACTTTCTATCTCCAGATCGCTAAGAAACTTAACTTGTGAAATTCTCTTTTGTCATCACTAGGGAGCAGGCTTTCCTCAGATTTATACAGAGCCACTTAAAAATAATGAGGAACCACAGTGATTGAAAAAGACATTTTTTTAGTTACGGTTCTTTATCATTCTCCCTCTCTAAAAATCTGAATATTTCTCTTCCCGTCAGTTAGTCATTCAGTCAGCCAACAGGGTGCCATCAGATTAAAGAACTCTCAGCTGACCAAGTGGATGAATTTTAGTTGATTAATGAAATCTGCACACATTTACAGATGAAGGAATCATACTTTGTTTTCAGATGATACAAATTCCTGTCACGGCAGGCCCCATTCCATTCCATGTGTGAGAGGGAGGAATGCCACTTCTACGATGGGGCCTGCCACCCATGGCTTGGGTAGCTTCACATTTTAAAAAGAATATAGTGCTTAAAATATCTCTCCCCAATTAATCCAAGAGCTGGTACAGCGCTGCATCTTATCTACAAAAAGTGCCCAGTATAAATCACTTCTCTGTCGGAAATTCGTTAGATGGCAGCAGGGAAACCACTGCCTTGCAGTACAGTTGTATAGCTTAAAAGATAAACTTTGTCAAAAGCTCTGAATATGCTAACAGGTTCTCTCTAAATGCTGTTATTTCCCCCCCAGTTGATTCCTCCGATTAATCAACTAAAAACTGAAGACCTAACACTGAAATACCATCCAATCAGGAGCGGCGGCTGCTTACCAGGATAGTGCAGGGGCGTTGCAGGGTGATGGTAAGGCAGGGCTATGCAAAGCCAACCCAACGCTCCTGCTGGCACACCCAAGCAGGCCCAACCTCACCATTATCTATGCCACCACCTCCTGTTACCGCAGATGGCAGCAGCACCATTGTTGGGAGAGTGGAGGCATGGCACTGCCCCTGCCTCCCACTGGCCAGTCCTGCCAAGAGAAACTTCAGTGCTCAGAAATCAGACCCACAAACATCATACCCACCCTTCTTTTCTGCAAGAAGAGCATTTCAAGTCTACTTCATTTTTTATTTTATTTTTTGTTGTGGGCTCAGACGTCTGACAGAGCCGTAAGACTGCTTAGTCCGGCACGCTCTGCAAATCCCTACGGATATAAAAACTGCATCCAGATTTATTTTACAATATCCTGTTCTTGTCTGTCCTGGTCCCAGTTAGGAGAGTCCATGAATGGCTATCCAATGCAGATTCAGGGAGCTGCCGTTCCACTGGCATACACAGATGTAAGCACTGTGCTACTGCTAGTACGAAGGACTTGCGCTTAGCAAAGCCTTCATCGCAAGCACTCGGTCCCTGCAGTGAGTCCAAATAGCGGCCCCCAGAATGAGCTGCCAATGTAAATAAATTATGTCACTGTTTGATGCAGATGACTGGAGGCCTTTGCATAAATATAGCAGGTTGTGCCAGCGCTGAACAGAGCAGGACTCTTCCATCTTCTCATTCACCATCTGGCTGCGGTGGATGAAGGCTGTGTATGCCTCCCCCTCCCTTGGCCAGCCCCCAGAAGTGATGTACAATGGCACAGTACACATCTGTACATGGGCGGCACCTGCTTCCCAGGACTGGATTCCTGAGAAAACTCCTCCTCAAAGGGGGGGGAAAAAGCATTTTAGGGCACACCCCCAAGCTCTTGCTAGCTGCCTTGGCTCATTCACACCCTTATCTCTATTTCAAATGCTCAGGCTGTGAGTGACACTGCTTAGGTAGCCAAAATACCGCCACCATTTTGCCAACTTGCATCACTGCTCGTTCACTCTTCCCAAAATTAACCTGTTCTATAAAAAAACCCCCTCTTGTTCCATTTTGTAGCAGCAAGAACACACACAGCTGTTTCGTCAACAAGTTTACTGTGGCAGGGTTAGGAGTTTCATTTTGTTAAGTGCCCGAAAGAAGCTTTACAAATGAACTCCTTGGCATAAGGAATTAGAAGTCTTCAATGATGCCTAAAGTACTTGGCAGCATGGGACCAGAGGAACCAACCCAAACTAAGGCATCGGCATACTAAATGCTGTTATATGAAGGAGCCTCCATTCTGCAGCTCTCAGTGTTGTAGCTTTTGGGAGACAAAAAACACTCTGGATGCTTGAATTTGGAGCTCTCCACAACCAGACTTTTGCTTGTGACAAAGAAAGTAGAAGTTCTAATAAATGCTATTGACTGACCTCCGTCCTCTACATTTTCCTTTTTGTTCTTGCTTTATTTGAAAAGACTGTGTGTGCTGGTAAGATTTCTATTAATTTTATCTTGAGCTACGACACTCTTAAAAATCCAACAGAGTTGATGCACAAAATTAACCTAAAGGTCAATAATGTGTTTCCTATTAACATCAGTAAGAACAATTTAATTTAAAACAAAAAAAATTCCTTCCAGTAGCACCTTAAAGACCAACTAAGTTAGTTCTTGGTATGAGCTTTCGTGTGCATGCACACTTCTTCAGATACACTGAAACAGAAGTTGCCAGATCCTTCTATAAGACCAACACGGCTACCCATCTGTAATTTAATTTAATACAGAGAAAAAATGCTACTTATTTATTAATATACCACCCTTTCCTTATTAGAGCTCAAGGTGGCAAGCAACAAAAATGAAACAATAGCAAGTGAATTAATTTATGTTTTTACTGATGTAGTGCTTTTTTCTCATATTCAGAGAAATTCACAATCTCGACAATCCTTGCAGCAATCTTAGCAGGCTGAACAGTGCTATTATTACTGCCCCTGTACAGTCGTACCTTGGAAGTCAAACAGAATCCATTCTGGAAGTCCATTCGACTTCCAAAATGTTTGGAAACCAAAGTGTGGCTTTTGATTGGCTGCAAGAAGCTCCCTTCCAACACTACAATTCTATGATTCCATCAGCGGCTTGCTTTACTAGTGATCTAGCCAAAAATATACAAATCCACCTTTATTTTATTTCTTATTATTTTAAAACAGAATCCCAACATGCATCCAAAGAGTTCAGGGCACAAAGTCCCATTTGCCTTTGCATCCTCATATCAACCCTGGGATAGGAGGGTATCAACTGGCCTAAATATTTCCCACTCAGCTGTGCATCCTGAAAACAGAAAACAGCACATGGGGATATATCTTTTCTTTTTTTTAAAGCTCTTTTTGTTCCATGTTGCAGTACTGATGGAACCTTCCCTGAAAAAGCTACCATTTACTGCTAATTGGGGGTTTAATGTATCATTTAATGGAGTTGGTTCCAAAGTGTCCATCCCCAAAAACTACCCCAAAAAGGTACCAGTGGACTGCCTTGTGCAAAAACAAGAGACCTCAGAACGTCTCCTCAAGCCTGAGTGAGCTTTTCATGGCCATACCTTATAACTGTTGGTGTGATTTCTGCACAGAAGAAAACGCTGAGACTTCCTACTGCGTGTGATGAAAACATACCGACGATGGAAAACGCTGTAGAGAATTTGTCCTTTACAGTGTCGCTCATACCTACGAGACACATGCAAAAAAAAGCTTAATCTCCATCCCATTCATGATCAATAGGTAGTAGCCTTTAAAGCTGCTCCCCTCCACCAAACACTATTATTATGTCCAAATAAAACCAGCCATTTAGTTTTGGTTATAGGCTCCCATCACTGGCTGGTCTCAGGGCAGTTTACAAAAGTATGTCAGTTTAAGACAGATACGGTTCTAGCCAATGCTAGTTCTGCTTAAAGCAAGCTTACTGAAGTTAAGGAACATGACTTAGTTTCATTAGTTTCCGTAACTCTGTTCTGAGTAGGACAAGCACTGGAGGCGACCCATGCAAATTCCAACAAAATCACTGTATAAAAACACAAAACTAACCAATGGCAAAACGAAACAGCAGCACAGAACAACAATGCACAGTAATGCAGGAGACGGCAATGCAGAGAACAGGTTCAACTACTATACTAGTGGTTCCCTATGTGAACCTTTTCACATAAGTAAACTGTAGCCATTCATTCCGATTGAGAGTGTAAAGTGCCATGTTTTTGGATACTGTTGAAGGGAAGGCAAAACCTGCCTCCCGCTGGATGACCTAGCCCTCCCCAGGGATGGAGAACAGCAGGAGAAATGTTTTCCTTGGTGTAGCTTTGTTTATATTATATTCAATTTTCCTTAGCCAACTGAAGCACAGCCACAATTACAGATGCTTAAGGAAGCCAGTGTTTTTCTAAACCTGCATCAACCAGTCTAATGTGTGGCTCAGAACTATGCACCAGACTTTCCCAATGTTCCCAATGCTATGCACCAGACTTTCCCAATGTTCCAATGCAGTTCTCAACTTATAAAATGTATCTAAATGGTTTAGACATGCATATGTTGAGAGACAACGTGCCTAAAGCTAAATATTTAAATATGAATGTAATTTTGGGGCAATTTTTAACAGTCCCCCCCCAAATTAATGTAAAATGGACTTATGGGTGAACACAGACTGGAGATAGACTGATTCATTCCTATCCACCACTTAAGACACGTGTAAGAATACTACTGTATAGAAGCATGTGGAAGGCTGGTTCACACAACCATGTTCATTACTTGATATTTGTAGGATCGATTGGCTATGTGTGCAAATCTGCTATCACAGATTTAAAAAAACATCCAAGACACATTTCTTTTCCATTTTCTTCTGTAACCTCAAAACATACTATTTTTCAATGAATGAATTTTACATTATTTCCTAACAGTTTCGCTTGTCAGTGCTAGTGAGTTGCCTCCATTTCTCTAAATGTGGGATTGCTTGCTTCAGACATTCAGCTGGAGTGGGGAGGAAAGAAGTGTGTAAGCCTGGGGTGCAGATGCATTGTGGTTGGGAGGGAAGTAATGTCAGAATATCGTGACTCAGCAAAAATAAATCACATTCGAAAATGGACTTGAAAACTATACCTGAGTCTGGAAGCTGACTGTATTTTCCTATCACTGGATTCAGAAGCACAGATGTATTAAAATAGGAAAGAGAAAAAGAAAATGGACCATCAAGAATATGCATAGAAAAACATGACAATTAAATGCCAGTTATTTAAAAAGTAAAAAGCAAATCACACCATAAAATAGCCCCTTTCCCCACCCAACATGACAGGACATGCAATTTTCTGTCCGATTCCCAATGGAAAGATTGAATTCTAATGAGAGATAACAACAATGGAAGGCACGCTATTGAAGCTTTCTAGGCCTGAAATTAGTGCAGAAACCAAACAAAGGCCTTTATGTTGATAATGAAGGGAGAATTTTAAAAAGAGTCAAAATTAGCTGTAATTCTCAGACGGGGTTCCTTAGAAAGCAAAATCCCGAATCTCCCCCCCCCCAGCTGTCTGTGCCAAAGCTCAACAATGAGTGAACATATCGAAACACTATTCATCAGCTATTTAAGCGCGCGCACACGTCCAATATGAACGATGAATAGAACTTTAATTTTTGCATAAGCCTGGCACCCAGGAACTCTGAAAACTTTTACTTGACAGAATTTCAAAGCTTCCCACTTGGACGTCGTACTGTAAATCTCAGGATTCGAAACTTTGTGATGATCATAAACTGGGATCCTCCTCTCCATGCCTTTCCCTCCAATTTTTGCATGTTTGAGCAATTTCCATACGAACTGTTAATATACACAGTGAGCAGATATAAGACTTGGAAGCAGGGATGGGGAATCTCTGGGGCTCCAGGTGTTGCTGAACGATGATCTCTGACTATTGGCCATGCCAGAGGGGATGCTGGGAGCATAGTTCAACAACATATGGAGGGCCACAGGTTCCCCATCGCTGCTTTTAGCTTTTAGATGTCTTTTAGCCTGTATGTGTACTGCATAAGCTAATCATGTAAAGAGCTGTGCTTAAGAAAATGCATTTGACACACTATAGGAAGCTCCATGAGACATGCAGTCATTTGGGAAGACCTGCCTCATCCACAAGTATCATGCGATCAGATTTCTCTTGAACAGGTGCTAAAGGGAACTCCCATAAGGGACAATTAATGCACTTGTAGCATCTGAAAGGGAGAGAGTGCTAGGCTAAAAGTAGGGAACATAGTAAAAGTAGTCTGGTAGTAGTTTGCTCCCAGTGGTGCTTTTTGTACTCTGGGAAGAGAAATTGCCTCTGCACCCAATCCTTATGGGTGGCATTCAAATGGCCGGAGGTGTTCTTCCCTTCCTATAGCTGGTTGATGCGGCTTACTTCTGCAGCAGCAGAATCCTCAGGACTTGGGAGAGTTCTACTTCAAGTGCTGGGGAAAAGGCACACCAGCCAACCTTCTCTTCTCTGTGCAACCCTTAAAACTTTTAAGTTTAAAGAATTGGACTCCTTTCCTACACTGACTCTGCCCAGTCTAGAGTGTGCAGACCTTTGTAGAAACAAAGGTCAATTTTGTGGTTCATGTTCAACCACAATACACGTTCCATAGAATCACAGAATGCAAGAATCTTTTGCCCAGCCTGGGGCTTGAATTTATGACCTTGAGATTAAGAGTCTCAACCGACTGAGCTACCCCAGCTTCTTATGACTATGTTTGAATGTGAATGAGCAGGTGCTGGCGCATGCTGCTCCAAAGTCCTCACTCTGCTGCTCCCTGCACCAGAAGCAACAAAACATTCAAATTCAGGCTTGCAGTTCATTCCCCCTAAAGAAACAATGAGTGGAAAGTCAAGTACAGGCAAGAGCTCTATTTCAGATCACATGGCAAACCAAGGCTTCTTGTTTGTTGGTTCCAACACGCTGAGGAGCAAGAGTGCAGCCAAGTGGGGGCTTCTATGCACCGTGCACTAGTATGGCATTCGTTTGTATTAAACCATTGTAAACATTAACTATGGCTTTAATGTGATATGTGAATACAGTCAAAGTGTGTAGTTCAAATGTAGAGAGCGATGGCCTTGAATCAAAGGAAAAAAGGTTCTAGGATGCTTGCACTTAAGTTAATCAATACCAATAATCTATTGGATTGCCAGATAGTAATTTGCTTTAAAAAAGAAACCACTCAAACAAACCTGATGAACTCTGAGCTTTGTCAATATGAATGTTTTTGCATAGGAAGCAAGCAAAGAAAATGGAACAATGTAAAGGCCCTTGCTATAGCCATTAGTTTAATTGGAACAAGGATGAGTCAATACGATATCTGCACCCCAAGGTGCTGGATTTTCTAGTGCCAGTTACCGCATGACACTTTTTCATCACACAGACAGTTTCTTCAGCAATACTGGATGCTCAGGGCTGAGTAAACGCTCCATGAAATAGGTGAGAATCACATGGCAAATCAATGCCAATTAAAGTGGAGAGGAGGACAATCAGCCGCAATGAAAAAAGCTGGAATGTGGACAAACCAACCCTAAGGGTGGGGGGAGGAACAAAGGGCCAACATGTACTTTTGTTTTCATTGTTCCCTGTTTAGGACTTCACTCTCTCCAAATCAGATTGGCACAGCTAGTTTTTTTTGGGTTTTCTTAATACTTCCCTACAAGTGAATTCCCCACCTACAGCTGAGAATAGCAGCAGGCTTGAAACCTTGTACAAATCAGAAACACAGTGCTTTGCAAAGCAAACCCAAGGCACACAGAAGTGATGCGGTAATTGGATGCCTGCACTCACAGTTGAGAAGACCTAGTTGTAAAAGTGAAGCCAGAGCAGTGAGGATCATGAAGAGCAGCAATCCCCCTCTTCGCCCAAGGAATCCGACAACAGGGCACATGGCTAGGCAGGATGCCAGTGTTATCCCTGCCATGGTATAGTAGTCCGCATAGAAATTGTTGGTGAGTGACATCTTATCTTCGTGACCCATCATACTCTTTGCAAAGCAGTGGTGTATCCCATAGCCTGTCAGCCTTTGGGAGACAAAACACAAGGATGAACAGGGTGCTGTTATTGAATAGCCAGGCAGATAATGACATACAGCCCAAAGCTGGAATGCAGGGAGGGGAAAGGACTTAGGTTAGTCCCAAATGCTTTGCTCTTACAAAAAGTAGAGGGAGAAAATCTGAATTGCACATCAATTTACTTTATTGTTAGGGACGCGGGTGGCGCTGTGGTCTAAACCACAGAGCCTAGGGCTTGCTGATTGGAAGGTCGGCAGTCCGAATCCCTGAACGCGTGAGCGCCCGTTGTTCGGTCCCAGCTCCTCCCCACCTAACAGTTCGAAAGCACATCAAGTGCAAGTAGATAAATAGGTACCGCTCTGGTGGGAAGGTAAACAGCATTTCAGTGCGCTGCTCTGGTTCACCAGAAGCGGTTTAGTCATGCTGGCCACATGACCCAGAAGCTGTCTGTGGACAAATGCCTGCTCCCTCGGCCTATAGAGCAAGATGAGCGCGCAACCCCAGAGTCGTCCGCGACTGGACCTAACGGTCAGGGGTACCTTTACCTTTACCTTATTTTATTGTTACATTTATCAGTCATCTGATAAACATGGTTCTTCCTCCCATTTGCTCTAGATGCCAGCGTCAGATTTTAGGAAGAGTCTATATGAAGAATCAGGAACCTGTGACCTTTCACAAGTTGTTATCATTATCCCTTATGACTGGCCATGCTGGCTGGGGCTGCTGGGAGTGGAGTCTAGCATCATCTGAAGGGCAATAGGTTCCCATCTCTGGTCTACACATTACTGTGGCAAACCACGTCCAAGCAGTTACCGTCAGGGCTCTGCCATAACATCTAGCATGACTTGCCCTGGGGATTTTCTGTATTGCATGGAGAGATTCCACGCCAGTAACAGATCCCCCAAAGAATATTCACTGCCACTGAATAAACTTTCCCTGCAACTTCAAAGATCCACGGGATGAGTCTCACGGGACACTGCAGTGTGGAGAGGAGAGCCACTGGGTCAGAGTAGCTTGCCACAGCTAGGAAAACGTGGACACTGCATTGAAGAGTCGCTTATACATTACACAAAAACTGTTTTGGTACTACAGCTCAGGTTCCATACATATGGTTAGGGCAGCTGCAATATCAACTAGCAACCACTGATGAGAGAGCTAGGGTGATATCACCTTTTGTGTTCTATACAACATCAAATGTACCATTGGTACTAGGTTAAATATTAACCAGGGCTGTGAAAATGTTATGCTTCACAATTATGTGGCCTGTACATGGTATACAAATTGATTTTATACATAATTGCTTGATTTTGCACAGCTTATACAGTCTTACTATTTTGGTGCCAAGGGCAAGGAACTATGTAAGATACTGAAGCCATGTCCTCAGAAAACAAGAAATCCTAGACCTCTTTTTCAGCAATATTTCACTGGACATTGACTATATCACCGTGAAGCCAGTCTTCAACGAAATAGGGGAAGGCACCCACATTTAAAAAAGCAAGCAGAGACTCAACGCACAGTGTCCAATACAGTTCATTTTCTGCACTTGCATGAGACTGCAGAATACATACAACCCTGAGTGTAAGCCAGGGCCGGCCCTACCATGAGACAGAGTGGGACAGCTGTCTCAGATGGCAAATCCTGAGTGGTGGAAAGTGGCTAGAAAGGTGTACCACGTGGTCTGCCCTGCAGCCCCTAAGCTAGTTTACTGCTGTAGCATGGGAATTTTAATTTTTAATTCCAGAGGAGATGAGAGATTTCTCTGCTTTATTTCAAAATGTTTTGCTCCAGTTGCAGGTGACAAAGACTTTTGGCAAACTTGAATGCTTTTAGTCATGGTGAACATTTCCCACAGATGTCTTCACTTTTAACAAAGAAGATCTGGATGTTTTGTACTCCCTCCCTCTGCCCCCTTGAGACATCCATTGATTTTTTTGTATCATGCGCTGTTCAACAACCTTAACAGCACTGCATGTACGGTGTTTTTCACACACCAAAAATTGCTTTGTGATACTTGCTAACAAATAACACAAACCGCCAGAAAATGCACTGGAAAAGGCCCCAGTGTGAATCTGCCATAACACCCCTCCTGTTGCCTCTCCACCATGAAGCAGTATTGGAAGCACGTAACCTGGAGACAGTGGGAGGGTGGATTAAACCCTCCTGCAAAGCTGCTTTCCCCCAGTTAGTTCCCACCACAAACATGGAATGGTAGGAGAAAGCAGTTGGTGGAGAGGGAGTTGGAAAGCAAAAACAGAAGGCAGGGAAAGGGCTTCTTCTGAACGGTTGCAAAACATCCCATTCCAATGAAGATGTGGCGACAACTGCAGGTGTTAACATTCAGTTCTCTTTTGAGTCCGATCCAAGGGTGAACTAACCACTTGGGAGAATGAAGAGCAACCAGATTTTCACTTCCAGAGTTCAAATCCAAGACAGTAGGGGGATACCCATTTTTAGCCATACTCCAAGAAGATCCATAGAAACGAGTAAGTCCATTGATTTCAATAGGACTACTCTAAGTTGGAGATCACCCACTGGGTTTGTGTGCTAAAAGGTTAAGCATTCTTCACCTTCTCCTCATTGCCCCATGGGCACCAATACGTTATACACTGTACAGGAATATGGTTGTACTTACGAATTAACACACAGCACAACAATGTTTTTCCACAGGTTCCTGGTTCCCACCACTTTAACAATGCAGACCTTCTTCGGCCTCCTGCCAAGTTCTCTCTCTAATTCTGAAACAAAAGTGTAACAATTTACTTTTTCAGGAAAAAAATAATCATTAATTTTGAAATGAGGCTGAGCAACCCAGCAATATGGATGTTCTAATATGGATTCTCCATCACTTCCTTCCAAGTTCCATAATACGGTGAACTCTATTCGAGTTCTTATAGACCTCTCAGGTCTGGCGATTGTGCAATATAAAGAAGAGTTTGGTATGTCTCCTTTAATCTTAATCCAATGACTGCACTCTTAGTTAACTGTACCCCCACCCCCATGTCCTCATAGCTACATTCTCACAGAACTTGAGGATTAGATGCTTTCTCTCTCATTATTTATTTTGGATGTGCACGTAGGCATGGGTAAGAATTGGAAATAAGTGAGGAATTAAGAACTAGGGCATGTTTGTTTAGAACTGCCTCAAGGAGACAATTTTGTATCCTCCCCTGACTTGAAGGGCTTCTGTATGAGAGAGCAGGTAGACAAGTGTTTTGTTTTGGTTGTTCGGGCTGGCAACTTTCTACCTGCAAGCCTCTTCTCTGCCTGACTCAAGCTTCAGTTGACTCCCAACAGTGCTCTGTCTGGTTTTTTACTCTGCTGGCTGTATGTGGACAGCTTGCAGGATCCCCTTTTAATGGTCTTTACCCAAATACCCAAAGCCTAGTATGAACTTTTGAGCAATGCTCAGTACTCCAACCATATTAGTCCTTTCTAAAGGCCTCTGATCAGTGTAAATATATCAGTGACATTCACTTTCAGCACTGCTAACTGCCAGAGGTGTTTCCTTCCCTAGTAACTGTAACCAAGGTTTTTTTTTGCCAGGCCCACCTACGTTGTAACCTTCACAAGAGGCCTGACCAGATGCAGTTTCATCTCAGGTTTCATCTCAAGTAGAGATATTTAAGTAAAAATCTTAACCTATTTGCAGTACATTCTCAATACCTGTGCTTTTACCTTAAGCAATAATACACAATAAATGTTTTCTTTGCAGTGGGAAATACAAGGTTGTGGATGGGCAGGCAGACCTGACTCAGTTAAGAGACATGTAACTGCTCGTCCCCTTTCACGGTCGTGAAAAGAAATGACATTCTGATCCCATAAAATATAGGTAGGAAAACACCTGAAACAGTGTGATTTCCCCGCTGTGCAGTGACTTACATGGGAGTAAAAGGAACCAGAGCCTGATTTTATCTTTTCAAATTATTTTAAGAAAGTCCAATGGAATTGGATATTATTATTTTTGGAGGGGGTATTTTTTTCTATCTTGAAATGCAGATGTTTCATAAATTCTCCTAGGACCCCTTTGTATAACTCAGCTTTCCCCAGCCTGGTGCCTTCCAGGTGTTTTGGACTACAAGTCCGATCAGTCATGTTGGCTGAGGCTGATAGGAGTTGTAGTCCAACTACATCTGGGGTGGGGTGGGGGACACCAGGTTGGGGGAATTTGATTTAAAGCACCTTAGCAAATGGATGCCTAATATTTGTCTTCAGCTTCTATCTTGGCTTTATTAATGTTTACAGTAACTCAGATTGTTTAATATATGAAAAATGATTTGCAAGTTGGGGAAGGCTGGTGTAACCAGAGTTCTTTTGCACTATATTAAAATGAGCATTCCTAGGATTTGTCATTATTGCCCTAAGTCTGATAAAACTGCAAAGTCAGCTTAACACCATGCCCTTATGCAGAAACATAACCCCAAAGCTTATTAACTGATTGGTCCTGTGAAACATATTGCTTTACGGTCCCTGTGAATTTTTACCTTGACATTTGTAACATGTGGGAAGACAAGCCTCTCTCAGAGTAAATTAGTCAAATTCCACTACCCCACTACAAACACAGGAAATTCCATTTGAAATTTTCCCTTCACGTGATGTGAGGAAAAGCCCCAAAGGGAAAAAAGATGGTTTACTCATCTTCTTGCAAGCTTTATTGGAGGCTTTCCTGTACACCGCAGGCATCATTCTCTGTAACCTCACAAATTCGAGGATGCAGCTGGAAAACTATCATACAGATAAACCATACCATTTGCTGCCAAATAAGAAGCCCCAAATAGCATAGGAGTCATCAGTACACACATGTACCTATTCTTTTTCTTTACTGCTGTGGAAGCGTAGGGCAAAGAAAGCTCATTTTATAAGCAAACACACAACTTACCCTGTTACCCTCAAAGGGTTGCATTCAGAATTTCTATAATTAAGTAGGAGGTGCCGGAACAGAGTTTGTAGAAGAGTTATCTTAAAAACACTCAAATATATTGTGGGGTGGGGGACCCGGTGTCAAATAGACTACAGGAGGAGGATGTTCTCATAACCAGAGTGTAAAACAATGACAGGCATAGGGGCAAAATAATAACGTCAGGATTCCTATGTATGTTGCATGTGTTACTATTATATTATCTGTTTGTTACATTTACACTGCTTTGCTTCATTGTGGGGCTCAGGACAACATACAGGGGTTTCCACCAACAGTCTACTATCCAGGCACTGACCAGACCTAAAGGTAAAGGTAAAGGACCCCTGGATGGTTAAATCCAGTCAAAGGCGACTATGGGGTTGCGGTGCTCATGTCACTTTCAGGCAGAGGGAGCTGGCGTTTGTTCACAGACAACTTTCCGGGTCATGTGGCCAGCATGACTAAACCGCTTCTGGCACAATGGAACACCGTGATGGAAACCAGAGCGCATGGAAATGCCATTTACCTTCCTGCCACAGCAGTACCTATTTATTTACTTGCACTGGCATGCTTTCGAACTGCTAGGTTGGCAGGAGCTGGGACAGAGCAATGGGAGCTCATCCCATTGTGGGGATTCGAACCGCCAACCTTCCGATTGGCAAGCCCAAGAGGCTCAGTGGTTTAGAACACAGCGCCACCCACACCCCAGACTTAGACTTGCTTAGCTTCGGCAAGACTGTTTCATCATGGAGGCTCAGGCCATGCAGTACAGTAGATTCATTCTACTAGTACAATGGAGGTCTTATCATCAACGTAAACAAAGAAGTGCATCTCTAATTGTCAAGCACACCTCATCAGATTCCTTCCACTGTTTAAGGCCTTGTAAACATAAAATGTAAAATTCAGCAGAGTCTTAGGGGAGTCACCACTGGATTTCTCATGATCGACTGCCGTTAAGGCATAGCTAGGTATGATTATATTAGCAAAACAACCGAGCAAACTGGAATTGCAGAAGGGGGGCTTTTTAAAAAAACAACACCAAACCCTCTGCTTTTAAATTTATAATGTTTTGAACAACCCCACTTCCAGTGCAATTTGTTAATTGTTCTATTATTTTCCTTTTGGGAGATGTTGGACATTACATATCACCTGGCAAGGCTCATCAAAAGCTTAAAACCTGTGCCTTAAGATGTGTTGTACCTATATCCAGTGTTGTTGTTTTCTGGGGGGGTACATATACTCCTAAACATTTTGTGAATCTAAGTTTGGCCTCATTGAGGGACAGTATTTCAATAGGAGTAGGAAAATGAGAGTACCCCTAAACATTTTTTTTAAGAAAAAAAAGCACTGCCTATATCCATTAATTTATCCATTTCACAACCAAACTTGTACAATCGGAAGAGCTCCAGAAGTTGAATGGTTCAGGAGGATAGCTTCACTGTTAAAGAGTCATGCATAGAACGCTTCTTATATTGTAGTTTGCCTGCATTTGAGACACTGGTCTTGTGCTGTCACAAGCCGAGGAGGCAAAATTCAGAGCCTTAGCCTCTACAAAGGTTTAGAGCCCTAGCTTTACCTAGACTGATGCTAAAATGTATTTTATATGTGCTGAATTGCATAAGAACATAAGAAGAACCCGCTGGATCCCACAGTGGACAATCAGATGCTAATGTGAAACCTGCCAGCAAAACCTGAGACATCAGCACTCTCACCTGTGATTCCCAGAAACTGGTATTCCGTAGCATCCGCTCTCAGAGACAGTATGCATCCATAGGTTAAAGAATGGACAATTAATGAGCAAGCCTCCATTATATCTACATGAACTATGGACACACCTTGTTGGCTGCCTAACCCATTCCACCTGCCTCATTTCCATATTTATTCAGCAAGCTGCTCCGAAGGTTGCTTACATACCAATATCATTTTCTAAGTTATTTCCAGTCTGCTTCTTGGAATGTTAGCAGTGTCTTGCCAGATCAGATTCTCGTTTGGAGATAAGAACAGGCAGGTATTGCAAGAGTCAGCAGGTGAGGAATTCCTACAGTGCCTCTGATATTATATAAACATCACAATCTGCAGGGAAAGTATCCGTCGATGCCAGTGGGACTGAAACCGAAGGCAACTGTAATTTTATGGAGCACAGATGAAAAATATATCAACAAAGGGCACATCAGTGTAGCCAGAGAGGCAGCTTGTTCAAAAAGATGCCCACAGCCGTCTCCTGTGCACATGTGTTTGTGCATAGAGGATGTATCAGTGGATCAGACAATTCAGCCTTAGAGGCAAATGAGGAACCACCATACTCCCCCTCCTTTGCCAAGCAGCCTGATTGCTGAACTGTTTCTTCTTCTTATTGCAGGTAAGGGATCAAATATTTGAGTGCTCCCTATATAGAAAACATCCCCTCCACATACAAAAGTTAGCAAGCAATGGAACAAATTTCTAGTCCAGCATTATCCCTGGCACATAGGAGTATTTTCATGGAACTATAATTTCATTACATTTCCATCTGCATGTGCAGGATACGTCCTTTGACATGGAGGAGCTTTCAATCATTTGATTCCCTACCTCCGGCGCAGACCTGAAGAGATACAGCTGATTCACAAACGAATCAAGTGAGGCTGCTGATTATGAAGCCTGGGTTTGAGGGTGAGCTGCTCTAGGGCTTTTGTAGAACTTCTGTAATCTTGCAGCCTGGAGAACATGGGCTTATACATTACCTCCAGCCTGGCTGCTTCCCTCATCCCCAATCTGGAACGCCCTGATAGCAAAGCCATTAGCGCTCTGTGACGGGTTGTCCTGTTCGTCACTTCCTGGCATGAGGAACCATTTCTGGCCTGTGATGGGGAGCCAACCAAACAGGTCAATGGAGCTTGGTCAGATAAGTGAGGGAGAGGTGTCAGCAAAGGCTTAGCAGCATTGTCACAGCCTGCCAGAAAACAATAGAAGCAACATGCACATTCCTACCTAAGCCATGTTTATCTAGGCCATTTTGTTTTGCCTCCCCCTCCAACTCAATGCATCCAGTCCCACGGGCCATAGGACATCCAAGCACACAAACTATGTTGACACCCTGCTAGTTCCTTGGATTGCAAGGCCGTGAGCTGAGTCATCCTTATCTTAGCTTCTCTCTACCAAGCTACTGTGACTTACTCAGTTTCTCTCTACAACCACAAAGGCTAAGAGCTTATTTAAAATTATCTGGATTCTATGAAGTTATTTATGGACTCAAATAATCTCATGAAGGCATGTGATCTGCTGCCATCTTTGGAACAAAATACATCTGGGCCCAGCCAGTATTTAGATGGGAGCTCACCCAGGAACACCCAAAATACCACTTTGAGTGCCCTGGCAGGAAGGGCTGAGTACAAATGTAACCGATAAGCAAAACAAACAGGTGCTGTTGAGGGTAGCAGCTTACTTAAGTTCTGCCACCGATCCAACATTTCAGCTGCATTATCCAAGTCTACCACATCAGACCATTTGCCAATTCGCACAATCACTTTCAGTGAGGTGAGTTGTGGATTATTACAGACCATCTAAGGATTGCAACATGTCTCCAGAAGCATACACAAGGTAGCTCAATTCAAAGCCGTACCCAAAATATGAGTGCTTGTGGTGGGAGTTTTACTCTCTAAGCCAGTGTTTCCCAACCTTGTGCCTCCAGCTGTTTTTGAACTACAATTCCCATCATCCCTGACCACTGGTCTTGCTAGCTAGGGATGATGGGAGTTGTAGTCCAAAAACAGCTGGAGGCACAAGGTTGGGAAACACTGCTCTAAGCCACCTCACTGTGGCTAAACTACAATGCAGAACAAGTCATCATATCAATGAGGGCAGTAGAAAGTGGCTCCAAATTTGATAAAAATGTGTCAGAAGCTGTTTGGGGTGTGTAAGGTTGTTTTGTAAGAGAAGCTAAGGCGGTACACATTTCTGCTTCGGAAAAGATGGTGCTTGATCAATTTGCACTAGTGAATATGCAGTACTCTTCAGTTTAACACACCATTTGGGAGCTGAAGGGGAGCTCAATACCTTTGAAGGTGACTCGGAAACTACAACTAATCCAGAATACGGCAGCTAGACTGGTGACTGGGGGCGGCCGCTGAGACCATATAACATTGGCTCCCAGTACGTTTCCGAGCACAATTCAAAGTGTTGGTACTGACCTTTAAAGCCCTAAATGGCCTCGGTCCAGTATACCTGAAGGAGTGTCTCCACCCCCATCGTTCTGCCCAGACGCTGAGGTCTAGCGCCGAGGGCCTTCTGGCGGTTCCCTCATTGCGAGAAGCAAAGCTACAGGGAACCAGGCAGAAGGCATTCTCGGTAGTGGCGCCCGCCCTGTGGAACGCCCTCCCACGAGATGTCAAAGCGATAAACAACTACCTGACATTCAGAAGACATCTTAAGGCAGCCCTGTTCAGGGAAGTTTTTAACGTGTGATATTTTAGTGTATTTTTGGTTTCTATGGTTATTATTATTATTATTATTATCAATACTGATTCAAGTGATTACTTATTAAATTGCTAAAGTGTAAAGAATATAGAGTGATTTGCAATTATGCATTTTTTTCCTGCATCGAAGCCACCATTTTCTTCCCATCCTTTTGTGGGCAAGCACCTTTCCCCTCCACTATATTACATTTCTACTTTGTACATTAAACATAAATGTTATTTCCTATTTTCTAAGGGATGCACTGCCATCTACATTTAAGTTAACATGTGCTTTCAACGATTAGTCATTGTCCTCTCCTCATATGAGATGGTGCAGTACTCACTTTAGCAAACTTGGGGGGGGGGAATCCAATATGTTTGTTGCCCATTGCACTACTATGTTCACCTGTCATGCCTCCCCCCACCCTGCCAATAAATTCCCACAGCAGTGCCGACAGGAAAATGCTTAATATATGGGGTTACTGAGATGGTCTAATAAATTGGAGGTGAAGGGAAAGAACAAGCACAATTGGCTTCAGTAAGAATACAGAAACAGATGTGTCCTGTTTCCTAACAGTAACTCAACAAAAAATAAATGCAACTAGCAACATAGAAGTATATATCTGGGATGCTTTGCATTCCTGTAGAAGAAGATTAAGCAGAAAGAACTGAGAAGTGAGCCAACCTTCTTGTATGTGGGAGTTAACAGGCCTGGCTTCCTTAGGTAGTCCTGTATTGGAAAGTTTTTAACATCTGATGCTTTATTGTGTTTCCAATATTCTGTTGGGTGCCACACAGAGTGGCTGGGGAAACCCAGTCAGATGGGCAGCATATAAATAAAAAAGTAGTAGTCGTCGTCGTCGTCGTTGTAGTAGTAGTAGTAGTAACAACAACAGCAACAATGTAAAATCAAGGAAAATGTCACCAGAATAGGGGAAGCAGATCCCTCTTATTCAGAAATGATACCTTACCTCTAAAGCAAAACTTCAGAGGAGGGACCAAACCATTATTTCCCTCACTCCTTTTGTGTTTGTTGTGTGGACATTCTGAAGTCAAACTGCAGAAAAGCCTAAACTTCCAATGAAATCATGAGAACGCATTCCTAGAGTGAAATAAGTTACCTTCCCAAAAGCAAAGCAAGCCAAAGAACACAATTTTTCACTCTGTTGAAGTCCAAAGGTTCTGTTAGGTAGCGTAGAAACCATTCATATCTTTGTATTTTCATAGCCTGTCACAGGGACAAACACTCACCGGGCAATACTCCTTTGATATCACATTCCGTGCTTGTCCTGTCCTTGTGAGTGATGTGAAGGATGAGCTTTTTTGCAGCTTCGAACTGCTGGGTGGCCATCAGCCACCGAAGGGATTCTGGGAAAACACTTTAGAGATGAAAAAATGTGTTAGTGGAGGCTTACAAAGAACTAAAGCAAGCAGGAACTAAAGCAAGTGTTGGAGTCCAGTTGTTGTTGGACTCCAACATCCATCAGCCCCAGCTAGCAGGGTCAGTGGTCTGGGTGATGTGAGTTGTAGTCCAATAAGGAGGACCACCCCTAAGCTGAACTGTATATCCAACTAGTGATTGCTAGTACAATAATGAAGTTGATATGCACATTTCCTGCATGAAATCAGACACCCTCAGGGAAGTTTGCTGTACTTTATTTTAAGCCAAGGAACCAATATTTGAGCTTCAATGCATGTGGCATCAGAACCAGTTCCAATGCTGAGAGTGCTTTTGGCATTATTCACGTGGGGAATGATAGCATGGAAGAATAAGTAATCAGCATAGATTTTTCAGACCAAGGAGGTGAGACAGATGCCACCAAAGAGGTAGGGATATCAGTGGTCATGATTTACACCGCAGACAAAACTCTCTTTCCCAAAGAGAGCCCTGGGAACTCTAGGCTGGGAGTGGAGGAAGAGGACTAGAGGTTGCTAACCAAGTTTTGAAGTGCAAAACTTGACCAAAACAAAAACACCCAGGATTCTTGGGTTTGGGGGACATCACAATAGTTAGATTGGCATAAAACCAAAGTAAATATGCAGATGTGGCCAGTGTGTATTCTAAAATTGTCTCTGTAGATTTCCTATGCTGAAATACCCATAGCTTGGACAGTGTGCGTTTGCAAAATCTGGATGTGGGTGTGCAGCCACACACCCACATCCAGAAATCCTTATCCATGGAGACTCCTTGCTTTTATAGACTGATGCCAGAATACTCTATCTGGCCAGTCTTATGAGTGGAGGAAACTCCTGGAGATATACCCCTGTAAGTCAATTTTATCTCTTTCTTGACCTTCCAGATTTACTGATGATCAACATGAGAAGAGAAGCGAGGGATATACGCTCTTTCAACTTTGTTATCAGCAGCAGCAAGACATGGCAACAGAAACCCAATGGAGAGTGCTGACCTGACATAAACAGTAGGAGAAGTGGAATGAAGAATATGCAATGCAAACGGGAAGAGAAATGCAGATAAAGAAAGGAAAATGTGCTTTGAATACACAAAATCATCAGGTACCTCTACTTTAGAAAATCGCAAGCTGGAGCCATACTAAAATTACTTTTGATTCCCTGCCCCCAATCCTTTTCACAAGGAACAAACAGGTACCTCCCCCAGCAATCACAACAGATATTCTTATCTTTTAGCTGTTATCTTTAAGGGCAGAATTTGTTGATTCACTCCAGAAGTAACAGTGATGTGGGGTGGGGTGGAAATGAAGGAGAAGGGGCATTTGGTACATGCCATATTATTATTCCAGGTGTGTGTGTGTGTGTGTGTGTGTGTGTGTGTGTGTGTGTGAAATCTAAAGGGGTAATAGGCACACTAACATATTTTTTTCTAAAATACAGTCATTTTTATATTTCCTCTTAAAAAAAAAAAGATATGAAATCCATACTAAATCTGGGTTGCAACTTCTTTCTGAGATAAATGCTACCAAGTAATTCTGTAGCGGCCAATATAGCCATTGTAAGCTTCCTTGTTTTTGTTATTTGAACTCCAAATAACATTAAACCGTTTGCTTGCTGGATTGATCTTTCCTCCAAAATAATCAAGGATTGATGCCACTGGTAGTTTAAATGCTTGTTCTTTAAAAGATGTAACAAGTTTTGCATCCTCAAGAATTCATCTGTAACTTAAGAGAATTGTTTTCTCTAAAAGTATCAATAAAAAAATCCACCTGGAACAATATGCATAAAGAGTTAATGTTTCACTGGCAACTGTTTTATATTGTTATGTTGTGAACCAACCTGAGATCTACAGCTGACAGGTGGTATAGAAATTTTGATAATAATTAACAACAAGTCAAACTTTTGATAATGTTTATTGGAAACCAGGGGGGGGGGGACACACAGTTTTCTAGCATATGTTACATTGCCTGTGGCCAATATAATGTGACCAATGTAACACATGGCAATTATCATATTTTTCTGTGTATAAGACTAGGTTTCCCCCCTTAAAAATAATGTCCAAAATTTGGGGGCATCTTATACATGGATAGATCTCTCCCCCCCCCCATTTTCTTAAATTGGAGTCCCCCCAAACAGGGGGTGTCTTATACATGGGGGCATCTTATAGATGGAAAAATATGGCAACTGGTAGGCACCCACAAATAAATGCCTCCAAAGCACGCTCGGGTTGCGAATGTGATCCATGCGGCAGGCACGTTCCCAACCTGCAGCATTCGCAACCTGCAGCGCCGCATCTGCGGGTCACAATTCGGTGCTTCTGTGCATGCGCAAGGTGTGATTTAGTGCTTCTGTGCATGCGTGAATGCCGAAACCCGGTGCGCAACCCAAAAACATGCAACCTGAAGCGTCTGTAACCCGAGGTGTGACTGTACTGTGCATTCATAAGTTGCAGGTCAGCTTCAGGCCCATGTGGCAAATATACAGTCTCAATCCCATGTCTGCTGAGATAAAGGGAGGTGCAAAGGATAGGGGGCATTCACAAAGGAGACTCCATAAACAGAACATCCCCTCTGCCAGCTGATTCCCTTCCCACTAAGTCTGTCTTACTCATGCCTCATTTTGGAGCCTCTCCTGCCATTTGCAGGGGAGAAGCTGCAATTAGGAAAAGAGTTAAGCACCTACTCCTGCTTAGTAATTATCCTATGCAAATGTCCCGAGTCACCACATTAGTAGTACAAGGGAACCGTGGCCTTGGGAACCCATGTTTGGCCCAACATGTCCAGCTTTATCAGTAAATATTTCTGAAAAATGAGAAACGGCAAATACTTACAACCAGTACAACAACATCAGCAGGAAGGGGCAGATGATGACAGCTTGGAGAACTTGCCAGTCCCGGCAGAGGGCAGCCAAACCCGGCATGAGGAACTGCCCCGCCATTGCTACAAAACTCGCCACCATCGTTATCATGAAACGGTGACCAGGAGGACAGAGTTCTATTCCTGAAAAATTAAAAAAAGAGTTGAGAGTGAAATGAGTAATGATGAAGGGGGAAAGGATTCAAGTAAGTTCTCTTTGGAATTGCTGTTCTCGGTTGCTTATGAAACTTCAGATGATAATAATAATAATACTGTGAATTATTTAATAGGGCACACACCTCATAAGACATTAGAAAATTATATATTATTCCACAGGTATGGTTCAAAATAGTCATGCAAACCATTGTCATGTCTACATTAACAACACTCCTCTATTTCATTAGTTCTCTCCCAACAGTCATATACTTAAATATACCGTATTGGCCCAAATATAAGCCACACCTGAATATAAGCTTTTAAAATTGGAGAGGGGGAGTACCCCCCCCCCATGAATATAAGCCACTCTTTTCCTCACTGCTCCTGGCTGCATACTGGGGGCGGGGGGGGGCGGGGCGGGGGGAAGCTGTGCTGCATTGCCAGTGGCCTTTCCCCTTCCTTGCCCTCTCCCTTCCCGGCCTTGGGGGAGAGGACGGGGGACTACGCATGGGGCAGGCCCGACTTTGCCACGCTCCTGGCACTGTTTGCCCCGCGCTCCTGGTTGTGTACCGTAAGGTAGCACTTTATCTTTTCACAGTTGGAATTTGGGGGGGGGGGGGGAGGGTGAGGTTTATATTCAGGCCAATATGGTACATCCACTGTGTGAGAAGGGTTTTTCATTTTCTCCACAAACCACAGAACAGAACCTAAAATTAGGAAGATTACACACCTGAGGGGATGGCATGGTGCCTAGTTTCTCAGCAATTAAAACAGAAAAGGGAGTAACTTAAACCTACTTGTGTTTAATATGGTTCCATTATTCACTGCAAATAAATGCAATAGACGGGGGCTCCAATCCAATGAAAGCAAGTCGTGACTAAATGCTACTGTATACCGTTTGAGCCTCTGGTTCAACCACATTGAACTGAATGGGACTTAGCTGAGTAGATACATATGGGATTGCACTGTAAATCCCATCAAAACCAGTTAGACGCAACAACTAACTCATTGTTTTCAATGGGGCTTAGGTTATGACTAACTATATTTGCATCCATTTGCACTAGAACCAGAGGCAAACAAATTATTTCTTTGTTTGCAGTCATCACAGAAAATGAAAGTTTGCTTTAAACTGCGAAATATCCATTTGAACACAGTGAGGTCACAATAAAGTCCTTGATGACCTGTCCCACTGACACAGTGAATGGCTGAACTAGATTAAAATTGGTTTATTTACAAGACATTTCTAAAACCAGGTCACAGACACAAATCCAGACAGTTGCTCTGGATGTTATCAGTCAGGCTGCATTATTATTTCCCTGCAATGAGCACAACTTTTGAGTCAGCTTATCTGCATTTATCCCTGGCGAAATTTAAGCAGAAGACATACTCATGCAGAAGACATACTCATGTCCTCTGTTGCCAGCAGGACCCAAAAGAGAACCAGAGTAGTGCAATAAACAAAGCAGAATACACAGGCATGTACCTAAGGGAGCTCATGGAAAAGATCACTCGCAGATGCCACAGTGACTCCCATTTTTCACAAGCTTCTCTGAAGTTTCCCCACTTTTTAAGTGGTGGTGAGGACCACCATATCTTCTCCACCTTGATCACCAAAATACCTCCCAAAAATCACAAGGGAGTCAGCCAGTCAAATCCCTCCCCCTAGAGAGAGAATTTCAATCGCCAAGAGAGAAGAATGAGAGTGACATAAGACAAGTCACTTCATTTGGGAGGGCAGAGGTAATTGGTTCTGAATCAGGCTGTTCAGGAGGTAGGTTGGAGTTTGATTCAAGGGTTTAGAGGGAGCTCTTGATTCAAGGGTTTAGAGGCAGGGGAGTTTGATTCCTCCCTGTCGCTTGCTGTGTCTCTACCACTATCACCTCCAGGGGCTATTGGGTCCACCAGGTTTGTTTTCAAATTGTGGCCATTATGAAATGCGCTGCATCTGTTGACCCCATGGCACGTATTGGAATGAAAAGTTAACGTTGGAAATACGTCGTGGCACACTCACATTACATCTCCAGGTGCACACATAAAATGCTTTACATGGGCATAACTTTAAAAGTGCATCTGTAAAACAGCCGTACCTGCAGAACTACCTTGCCAAATAAATCTACACAAGTCCATGGCATTTCCCCTCCCAAGGCCAGTTGCCTGGCACACGGATTCAACTTCTTTGCGTCACAACATTCAGAATGTTTCCTTGCCTCGTTGCAAGCAGGTGTTTACAAGCCAAAAAAAAGGTAAAATAAAACCAAACACTAAACATTTTGGTAATGCTCGCAGTTTCTGTTTCAGCAGGACCTTAGTTATAAGGGCAAAAATGTTGATAGAAAGAAGTGGTCCTTTTTAGACAGCGGCATGTTTAATTTAGTAATAACCTAACATGGTGGAAGAAGCAGAGGTCGCACAAGCTATGAAATCTGCACGGCAATTTGGTGTTCCTTCAACAATAAGTGTCACTCCCCATCAGTCCTCCTCTGTGTATTTCAATTACTGTCACTTTCTGTTCCAGCGAGTTGCACACGGAAAGAAAAGAGAAAGGGACGCATATGCCTTCAGCCAGATGGCATGCTTTTCACCACCACCATCAACCTGTTTCAGGTCTGTTAAGCATTTCCAAACTATCTTTGAATGAGAGATTGCCTCTCGCCTGCTGGTGGGGCTACAAAAAAAATTGTGACAGCTAGTGTCTCTGGGCATCAAGTCTATTCAAGAAGCAAGTGCACTTACGGGATGAGTTTTAATAGGTTTCTGGCTCAAACTCCCCCAATAGGATTACTAATTTGCTGGCAAACATGAGACAAGAGGGGTTGATTCTGCTGTAAAATATTCAGCCTGCAACCAGATTCCCACCATATGTTGTCAGATTCCATCAGCCCTGATTCCATTGGCCATGCTGACTGAAGATGGTGACAGTTTCAGGGCAACAGTATCTGAAGGTTACTAAGAGAAGGCTGAAATAAGGTTTATTGAATCGTAGAATTGTACAGTTGGGAAAGGACCCTGAGGGCCATCTGGTCCAACCCCTTGCAATGAAAGAATCTCAACATGCGGTCCCCCATCCAATTTGAAACCATACCAGACCCTGCTTAGCTTTGCAAATGTGCTAGCAGTTTCATCGCAGATGCTCTATCACTGAGCTATGGCCCTCCCCCAAATGACAATGGAGATCAATACCATTTTGGTAATTTACTAACAAGCCCCTCTTGGCCTATGGTCTGTGATTTTCACAACGCGTCATTGGTACAGCTGACTAATTTCCCCATAAAATTTTGTCAGCTAAAAGGGCCCTTCCAAGTGGCCTGGCCTAGGACCCATCATTTTTCAATACATGGTGTTTGTTTTGATCATAATGCTGATGCAGAGGTGGGAAAAAAATCATTAAGTTATCCACCACAACCCTCAGCAATTTTCAAGAGGTCTATGGTGGAAAAGCATTTCCCTGCTCTGATGTGCACCCACAGACAATGTCCCCCCCCCCTTCATCCGAATCTGCTATTTGACGCATGGGGTAAAAATGGAGGAACCTCTATAAGGAAGGGAAAGCAAAAAACAACACCCCACTACTGCAGCACAGACTAGTTTTGAAATGTATGAAAGAAATTGGTTGGTATTCATCAATTTCCATGAAAACAACGGAGAGGGAAAAAAAGAGAGAGAGAGAGAGAGAGAGTGTACATTCATTTGTGTACGTGTGTGCACACAGACTATTTGATTTTTCTTTTGGGGATGGCTAACTGACAGTGGTAATGTGTTTTCTTTAGCAAACGCTAATTCCCCCCCCCAAAAAAATAATAACATTACGAATAGTGCAAAACACTGCCAATAAGAAATGAATAAGAGAAATGGAAAGATCAAAATTATGCAGCACCATGTCTTATATTCTGAAAATGGTATCAGAAGCTGTATCTGATCATATGGAACGAATAACTGGGATGAGGCATATGACTTCAATTGCAGACTTGCTTCACATATCAAGGCATTGTGCTTGAGCTGAAGAGACTGATCCACTCCTGTGCAGCTGATGGCATCAAGCTGTCTAGATGAATTACTAAACACTCATTTAAGCATACGCGGCTCAAGACGAGGTCACATTTGACCACCTTGCAGGTGCAATTATTTCTTCAGAAGGTCCTTGAATGTGTCAGAATAAGTGTGTGCTGAAAAGGCAAGAGAATACTGGGATCCTGACAGCATAAATATTGCCTGTTGCCTTCTGTGTGTTCACTCACCTTTGTTCTGTCGGATTGCGTCAATGCTAATAGGCAAAGACAAAAATGCTGCAGTAGTGAGGAGTTAAGAACAGGCATAGGCAAACTCCGGCCCTCCAGATGTTTGGGACTACAGTTCCCATCATCCCTGACCACTGGTCCTGTTAGCTAGGGGTGATGGGAATTGTAGTCCCAAACACCTGGAGGGCCGGAGTTTGCCTATGCCTGGTTAAGAACATAAGAAGGACCCAGCTGTGTCAGATCAAAGGCCTATCTAGTCCAGCATTTTTTTCTCATGACAGACAAGCAGATGCTGATGGCAAGTCCACAAGCAGGACACGAGTGCAACAGAGATTTCCCCACTAAACTTCCCCAGAAACTGGTATTCAGAAGCCACATAATATAGCCACCATCACTAGTAACCACTGACAGACTTATCCTTCAGTTCATAATGAAGTATTTGTACACCGGTAGGTTAAAGCCTTGTGACACTAGAAATCTCTGGTTCGAGGAGGTAAATATGTACAAAGGGGTTGAGCTTAAGTTTCAAATGGCAAGGAAGCCCAAGGGCTTAGCTATAGACAGCTGTCAGGAGGGAACCAGCATCTGGGAGCTGGAAACTGGGAGGCAAGAGTTGCACTGGGAAGTTAGAACCAATGGCTGAGCCAAAAACACACACCAGAGCAAGGGAGTGTTAGAATAATAGAATTAAAGGGTTGGAAGGGACGATGAGGGTCATCTAGTCCAACCCCCTGCAATGCAGGAATCTTTTCCCAACATGGGGCTCAAACTCATGAGATGAAGAGTCTCAGGCTCTACCGGCTGAGCTATCTTGTTTTTGAACACGCAAAAGTCTTTTATAGAAAGCTATGGTTTTCCTAGTAGTGATGTATGGAAGTGAGAGCTGGACCCTAAAGAAGGCTGATCGCCGAAGAATTGATGCTTTTGAATTATGGTGCTGGAGGAGACTCTTGAGAGTCCCATGGACTGCAAGAAGATCAAACCTATCCATTCTGAAGGAAATCAGCCCTGAGTGCTCACTGGAAGGACAGATCCTGAAGCTGAGGCTCCAATGCTTTGGCCACCTCATGAGAAGAGAAGACTCCCTGGAAAAGACCCTGATGTTGGGAAAGATGGAGGGCACAAGGAGAAGGGGACGACAGAGGACAAGATGGTTGGACAGTGTTCTTGAAGCTACCAGCATGAGTTTGACCAAACTGCGGGAGGCAGTGGAAGACAGGAGTGCCTGGCGTGCTCTGGTCCATGAGGTCATGAAGAGTCGGACACGACTAAACGACTAAACAATAACAATCTAGAACTACCCAACAGTCAATCTGGGTGGTTGGGGCTAGAGCCTGAAAATACTTCACTGACAGGAAGTGGTTCCAAACCTTAGGTGAGCCTAAGGTTCCTGGTTTTCCAAGCTCCAGTTACTCTTGACAGGAAATAATGTTTGCTAATACCTGGGCAGCAATGGCAACAGCAACTCTGCCATGGTTTCAAAATAGGCCATGCTCTTGTGGGTTTGATTGTCTGCAAGTAGATTTTGCTGTGCAAATGCCACAGGGAGTCCACAAAATCGGGAAGAAAATAAGTAAATAATGTGGGAGAGTGCTGGCTGCTTTCCATCACTGAACTATGCAAGCTACCCAAGTAGCAACAAGCTCTATGTTCAAGGAACCTGTGGATTTGTGTGTGTGTTTTTTAAGGAATCTGTGGGGGCATCAAGAGGAATCTGTGGGGGCATGCCATCTCCACCTGCTGCACCCCCAGTCTTCCCACATTGAGTAGAAAGGCCTGAAGGGAACCTTCCCTTACAACTGGAAACCCTCATGTTGTGGAGTTTCTGGCTGCAGGGAGGCTTCCAAGAGCATTCAGCCAAGCGTACTTAGAAGCTGCCTTCAATGCATGGAGGTTGAGGGTGGGCTCAGGGTTGGTGGGGGCATGACTGCTACTACTGAACATGACTCCCTTCCATATACTAGGAGTGAAATAACAGGACATTAGGAAAGATGTCATAATCACAACCATATCTCTGTTCAATATGGAGTTCTGTGGGAGAGCCACGTGAAAGCAGGTAATAATAAATGGGTTCCGTAAAAACAATATATTGTTTACACAACCAATTATCCCAAGTCACTAGCTCCATAATCTTCCTCAATATAATTTGATTATGCATTCACAGAGTGTTGATCAGAAGAGAGCTGAAAGCAATAGGAGCATTCAGGATAATTACAGGCTCTTGATTTGGCTTTTGTTTTGTCTCGGCAAAAGTAGCCCTGGAAACAGCAGCAGAGTCATTTTCCCAGGGATACAGAGTTGGGGCATCTGAGAATGGAATATATAGTGATTTGCAAAAAGCTCACTAGAGGTCATGATGCTTTGCTTGCTGTGGTCTTTGCAGCAGCTCCCAGTGCCAAAATCACTGTTCTGTTTAAAGCGACAACTTCCCATTTACCGTATTTTTCGCTCTATAACACGCACCTGACCATAACACGCACGTAGTTTTTAGAGGAGGAAAGCAAGAAAAAAATATTCTAAACAAAACAGTGGATGTATGATTTTTGTGGTTCATGCTGTGGCCACAAACGTGATCTGACGGTGAGTTTGGGGTAGCCCAATGCAAAAATCCTGTGGATCCATGTGGATCCATGCTTTGTAACCACGTTTTTGCGCCATTGCAGCCCCATGAAACAGTGGGTGCGTGATTTTTTTGGTGCAGGCTGTAGCCATGGACATTTTATGTGATCTGGTGGTGAACCTGGGGTGACCCAGTGCAAAAATCCTGAGGATCCATGTGGATCCGTGCTTTGTAACCACGTTTTAAGTAGGGAGGGAAGGAAAAGCATTCAAGGGACAAGGAGCATGCGTGGGGTGTGTAGAGAAGGATGTGGCTAATGATGCAGGCAAGCGGTTAAAGGGGAGAAGGAACACGCGTGGGGTGTGTAGAGAAGGATGTGGCTAATGATGCAGGAGAGGGATTTAAGGGGAGAAGGAACACGCATGGGGTGTGTAGAGAAGGATGTGGCTAATGATGCAGGCGAGCGGTTAAAGGGAAGAAGGAACACGCGTGGGGTGGGTGGAGAAGGATGTGGCTAATGATGCAGGAGAGGGATTTAAGGGGAGAAGGAACACGCGTGGGGTGTGTAGAGAAGGATGTGGCTAATGATGCAGGCGAGCGGTTAAAGGGGAGAAGGAACACGCGTGGGGTGGGTGGAGAAGGATGTGGCTAATGATGCAGGAGAGGGATTTAAGGGGAGAAGGAACACGCATGGGGTGTGTAGAGAAGGATGTGGCTAATGATGCAGGAGAGGGATTTAAGGGGAGAAGGAACACGCGTGGGGTGTGTAGAGAAGGATGTGGCTAATGATGCAGGAGAGGGATTTAAGGGGAGAAGGAACACGCATGGGGTGTGTAGAGAAGGATGTGGCTAATGATGCAGGAGAGGGATTTAAGGGGAGAAGGAACACGCGTGGGGTGTGTAGAGAAGGATGTGGCTAATGATGCAGGCGAGCGGTTAAAGGGGAGAAGGAACACGCGTGGGGTGGGTGGAGAAGGATGTGGCTAATGATGCAGGAGAGGGATTTAAGGGGAGAAGGAGCTCGAGTGGGGTGTGTGGAAAAGGATGTGGCTAATGATGCAGGAGAGGGATTTAAGGGGAGAAGGAGCTCGAGTGGGGTGTGTGGAAAAGGAGCTTTTCGGCGAGCTGAGAGGGGAGGGGGGAGGGAAAGAGCACTGTTGCTTTAAAGGAGCCAACCAGACAGCAGCCACTTACAGCAGTGTAAGCAGCTCCTTTCCTCTCCCACTTTGCTCCTTCTCTCCCTCTTTGCTGCTTTACGCAGCTAATGGCGAATCCCCTGCAACCCAAGTCCTGCTCAGCGGATCAGCTGAGACGCTGGGAGAATCGTAATTTCCCTCTCTCCCTCATCCCGTGCCCTCCTGTCCCCAGCAGCCTTTTTAAAAACTTTTTTACTGGTTTTCACTGCGCTCGTGGCTCAGAGCCCTCCTGTGCCGCGCCGTCCCTCTGCAGCCTCATTGCTCCGTTTAGAGAGCGTTGCTAGCTGAAGCTGCAGCAGCTGTTGCTGGCTACGCGGCGCTTTTCCGGCTCCCTATGGCTCCCGTCTGTTCCTCCTCGCGTGTAAGCGGCTGCTGCCCGCTTTGCTGCCATGGCTCTCCTTCCCTCCCTCCCTCCTCGGCTCCTCCCCCTCCTCCTGGCTGTAAAGCAAGCAAAGCTTGCTTTGCTTGACTGACGGCAGCCATGGATACAGTCGAGTGCATTCGCTCCTTAACACGCACAGGCATTTTCCCTTACTTTCTAGGAGCAAAAAAGTGCGTGTTTTGGAGCGAAAATTACGGTATCTTCTTCCCCAGATATATGTAGCTACAGGTTGGGCATATTCAAGGTTTCGCTAACTATAAACTATGAACATGCCAGGCCAGTGCCACATGTACCCTAGCAAACCCCCCAGAATCTTTTGCAGTAGTTATGCTGTGAAAAGGGCTCTATTAAAGGGAGCATATTTAAAAAGTCCTGCCTATGAAAAGGAGACAGAAGACATTCAATTACAATTTAACTTTCTCATAAAAGTGATGGCAACTGGCTTTGCAAATAATATAGGTCCATAGCTATTAATATAAAATAAGGAATTCTTAGGTGAGGCATGAGCTGCAAGGGAAAGTGAACTTCCCATTAGTCCAAAAGGTAGATACACACATGCATTGGTTTTGAACAAGCTGATGGACATCTTACAGATTATATACTGCTCTACTTGTTACAGTGTTTGATATTACTAAAGGAAAAAGAGAGTATCCTTTCCCACTTATACCCACCTTTTCACTTTCCTAAATATATCTCTTGTGGACTTTATAAATCATCATGTAGGCTTCCTCCATGTCTTTAATCTACCTCTCCTCTGACCTGCAACAGACCTAGTTCGCATTGAGATGGTAAGCCAGTGCCTGGGGCCTGAACCACTTTGGGCTGCAGGTAAGAACTTGCATAAAATAATTTTTTCTCCATAAAAATAGGGGAAAATATATACATCCACATAGAAAACTTGCTGTCTGGAAGAATTGCAGCCTAACCTCCTTACTGATATGAGAATGCAGGGATTTATTTAAATTAAACTTTAAGGAAAGCTCTCTCTACAGCAAAGTTTGACAATCCCTCTCGACATACACACTGCAAATGCTTTGGCAGGTGGAAAGAGGCTGCAAAAAATCCCAAGATAACTGACGGTGGATAGGCTTCCAGATTCAACCTGTCAGTCACACATACAGAGCTCAGACTACACATGGCACTTCGAAGGAGAAAATGCCAGCAAACTAGAAATATAGGGCTGCAGCGAATGCCAGCCATGTTCAGAATCAACCGATTGAAACTAATAACATGACTAAGTCGGGCCCATTATTTTCATTGAGTCTACCCTGCATAAAACCTAACCTGTGTTCTCTAGCAACTTCTGAAGGTAACTCTGGAGGCATCTGCAGAGAGCCAGCTCCAACTCTTCCTGTAACAAGACAGCTCGAACACTCCCCACCCTCTGGCTCCTTCCTCGCCCACACCTTCATTTGGAATGTCCTTGCCATTCCCCTTCTTGCCCTTTGCATTCTTAACAAGGTATTAAGTAGTGTGCAGGTGATGTCTTCCTTAGATTAGTCACCCTAAGGGAATATGAGCTACAGAGGATTAATTCCTCAAGCTTAGTGTCCAGGGTTTTGTTTTTTATCAACTGCAGCATATCCTATGTGGATCCAGTGCTTAAGCCATCAAGCCAGAGTGGATTTCCAGATCCCAGTTTTTCCCCTGATGTAGAAAATCAGTAGAAAACAAAGGGACATCATGATCCCTATCCAACTCCCTCTGACTTTAGCTGCTCTTCTGACAGAAGAAGTCTGTACTGTGGTGGCTGTATCACCAAAGAATAATTGAATTGTAGAGTTGCAAGGGACTGTCATAAGAGAATCAGGGTCAGAGAGGGGAATAAAGGAAAAAATGATCCTAATGATAACATCCTACCCCAAAGTCCCACAACAATAATAAACTGTGCCTTAAAGAACGCATTGTTGGGAATATGCCATCTTACTGTGTCTTTTCACGTATCATTGAATGTAAATAATGTGTGCCTTTTAATGCATCATCTTAATGTAACGTACCTGTTGCCATTCCTGTGTACCTCTTTCTCCATGAAGCTATCCTTTTAAAATGTATTCGTGGATGTATGTACTTTTCTGAATGTATCCAAAATGTAGTTTTTAAAGAATGTAACAATCTAAATATTTCAAAATGTATATACTTGACTCAATATTGTATCCAAAAGGCTGCCGAAACTCAATCCACCACACTGCCTCCTACTGGGTCTGCAAACCATACCATGAATACACACAGATATGAGCTCAAAATAAAGCAGTCCTCTTTTCCAAAAAGTATGCAAACATCAGGCTATCACACCCGAATTGATAGCAATGCAGAATAGGATTTCACATTAACATTTAAGTTATTTCCTGAACATCTCCTCAAACATCCAGCCTCACATCTGCATGCTGATTATCAGCAGTTGCGGAGGTTTTCCTGTAGATAAAGGAAAAGCCATTTTTAAGCAGATCCAAAATTAAATAACACGAAGATCAACACATACCACCTGAGCCCTTCAGCAAATTGACACCTCCAGAAAGTCTTTCAACATCCTGCTTACTTTATGTTAATCCACTCTTCACACCCCTCATATCGCTCCCCCCCCACCTCCTTGCTATTGATCTCAATGAAAATCAAAAGGTATAAGAATCAAGGCAGTTTTTTTGTTCGGGGTCTCTGACTCCGTGTCATTGCGTGAGCGGGGACCCTGTTGCAACAGTTTTTTGTGTTGTTGGTTTTTTTCTGTTCTTTCAATAAAGATCAGGCTTTGCTTTTTCCCAAATTTTGGTGTGGTCTCTGTCTTTTCCCGACCGGTACAGAGCCTTCATTTGCGCTCCTTCCAAGGTCCTGGTCCTCCTTCTGAGGCAGGGGTCCCTTGGGGAGGCAATTAAATATTTATTTCAGGACACAGGTGGCACTGTGGGTTAAACCACAGAGCCTAGGGCTTGCCAATCAGAAGGTCAGTGGTTCGAATCCCCGTGACGGGGTGAGCTCCTGTTGCTCGGTCCCTGCTCCTGCCCACCTAGCAGTTCGAAAGCACGTCAAAGTGCAAGTAGATAAATGGGTACCGCTCCGGCGGGAAGGTAAACGGCGTTTCCGTGTGCTGCTCCGGTTCACCAGAAGCGGCTTAGTCATGCCGGCCACATGACCCGGAAGCTGCTCCCTCGGCCAATAAAGCGAAATGAGCGTCGCAACCCCAGAGTCGGTCACGACTGGACCTAATGGTCAGGGGTCCCTTTACCTTTACGGGACCCTGAGGGCGTCCAACCTAGTCCAACCTGCTACAATGCAGGAATATGCTGCTGTCCCACCTGAGGATTGAACCTGAAACCTTGGTGTTATCAGCACCATATGGGATCGATGGTCAAAACACAGGTGTCTCCTTCTGTGCTTCAGGAGGAGCATGTTGCTTCCTTTACTTTCCTCATTTTTGTAATGATTTGATTAGGAGGCTCAGGGTGGGCTCTTCCCTTCAGCTTTTCCATAATATCTGGATATAGCCTGTGCAAACAGCCCCTCAATTTTTGCACCAGTTCACAGTAACCTTGTTAACAAACTCATAAGAATTAGTAGTTCTATAAAACACACACACATGGTCTGCTCATGTGTCCCAATGTCAGTCATTTGGGGCTTGCTTTTGACCTGAAGTAGTTTCTGTTTGCAAAATTTTGAGAATCTCTAAGCTAGCTTCACCACTGCTCTTAAAAACCTCACTGTTAAACAGTCACAACAACTTAGCCTTGGAAAAGGCACTGCACCCAGAACGCTATTCCTCCACTTGGGTTTCTGACTATCCTTCATTTACAGGACCCTTTCTTATTGTACATACAATAAATAAACTCAAAGAATATAGGGATATATGTTTCTTATCCATATCAGCTCAGTCCTAAGTGTGCTTATTCAGTAGTAAAGTTCAATTAAATGAGTTCAATTAAACTTATTTTCAAGCAAGCATATATCGGATCATGGTCTCAGTTGCACAGGTATAATTTCACAAAGTATCTTCTTAAAAAGAAAAAAGGCTTGCTATATCAAGTTAGCTAAGCACCCAGAGCTGGGAATGTTTTGCAGATCAGGTAACTAAGGAATCTACGGAAGGAAAACTCAGTGTCTCCACAAATAGAGATGTGATGTTCCATGAATATTAATAAAATTTGATGAGAAACAAAGCCATCTGTTTCAGCTTCTATTCTAAATCCAGTTTAGTTTTGATTCCTCACCCATCTGTGAAGGATTCCTCTCCCTCCACAGTCATCTTAACAAAATGCTCTAAAACAAATATCCTGCTGTTGAACACTTATTTAGGTTCTCAAGCTATGTGAGAGGACCCTCAGCCGAGGCACAAAACACCTTGAGAGGGGGAAGAAAGAAGTAACCCGTTTGTGTGAAGATCCTCCTGCAGCAGGCAGAATTTTCTTTTCCACTTTTCTACAAAGCTAAGAATTGAGTGGGCTGAAAGTCCCTTTGGTCTTTACAGGGCAATTAAGGTCCTATACCAGGGGGGGTCCAGCTTTTCATACCAAGTGGGCTGCAAGAGTACTTTGACACAGAACCCGTGGGCCACACACTGCCTTGTCATGCAGGCATTGCCTTCCCAAAGCTGGGAAAGTGCTAACTAGGTTTTGAGAAGGAGGTAGGAGGACTCTAGGACCCTGTCAGAGCATCATGTCTCATTCCCAAAGCCTTGCTTGCCCAGCTTTGGGGAAGCAGTGAGAGGGAGGGGGGGCATCAGATGTTGCCAAAGGCCACCAGAAAGACATTGAAGGTTGCTTGTGGCCCTCAGGCTGCATGTTGGACCACCTTGCCCAATACACTGTTGTCATTGAATGCTAACATTGATCTGTACTGGAAACAATGACCATTTCTGTCTCGTGTGCACGCAGCTATGAGAGTGCAGAGAATTCTAATTCAGAAAGGGACTAACCAGCTGACAGAATTTTAGCACACCCACAAACTGCAATTTCCTCAGTTCCTTGTGGAGAAGATATGAGCAGAGGTGCAACCTTTTGAGGGTACCCCAGTTACCTCTTGAAAGGCAAGAGAAACATCTCTGCTCTGTGTGGTGAATTGCTTATGACGTCCATGCCTCCCTGCTGTTGGAGCCTATGTAGCCCAGTTTATTCGTGAGGGGAAGCAACGCTAAGAAGTGGCTTTTATATTATATTATATTTAATTTATATTGCTAGATCCTCTGGGTGAAAACAAAAATTGGAAATCAGTGATGTGAAAGGCATAAGCAGACACTATGATTTTGGGAGTATTGTACCTGCCTCTTTATTTCTGCATTTATTATAATATAAATAGTAGTTTATCAGATAGCATCTGTTGCTTTAGTTGTGGCTTGAGTACGAACATAATTTATTCAGCATCTTCTCAAATGTTTCTGTTTTAATCACACAAACATACATCCCTCCATCCACACTGAAAATAACAATTTTGCCCCTACTTTTGTTTTTTCCTAGAGGAAAAGCTTTGTTACAATTGTCTCTAAAACGTTACAAGTTCTGATAGTGTTTTAACTAAGCAACACTTTATAATATCCTTTGGCCTGTGGCTGACAAACCTGAAGTAGCCTTTTAACATGGTATCTTAGCTTGGCTTGCAGCCAAGATCCCCTTGTTTATGAAATACGTTGCTGCTAGAAGAGGAAAGATATACATGGAAGAAGAAGAAGAAAAACATACCAAACGCTCTCTAGATGTAGGATATAGAAAAGGACTTGGACTGAAACCTTGTCTGAGAAAACTGTGTTTTGTGATTGTTCCCCAATCATTTTGATTACAGACTTCCTGAGATGGGAGCTGTCAGTTTATTCGCCTTCCACACCATCTGGTACAATTACGCTCAACCTGCTTCAGGCTTCTCCAGGCTCTATTCCTGTATGCATGCCGAATCAAAACAGGAATGGGGAGCTCAGCTTGCAGCTGCTTGAATTCCTGGCAACAGAAGCTGGAAAAGCAGAAAGATGCCTGATCGAGCTGTATCAATGAACAACAGTTCTAGGTTTTATTTGCAACAAGCGACCACTGCTGTGCTGCCCACTGTTATATTAAGTCAAGAAAAACCCACGTCCACTGCCAAGTTCCTTGCATTTAAAAAAAGGTAAATGTATCTGCAAGAACATGGACCTCACATCCAAAGAAATTTGAGGCGTGCTAAAAGGTAACGCACAACCAATATGAGCATTTGACAGGTTGTTTTTTAAAAAAAATCTTTATTCATATCAGGAGAGATATGTCTGCTCAGAAGTAAGTCCCATTAAGATCTGGCTTAATCCCAGATAAGAAGGTATAGAACCGTGGTCCAAGCATGCTGGGTCTACCATTAGGCAGGGCGAAGCAGCCACCTCAACCAGCTAATTTGGGTTGTCATGAAAGGGCAGCAAATGGCTATTCATTATTGTGCTCTTAGTGCCAGGGAAGAGGGAGAGAAACTTGTGAAATTTTCTGCCTCAGATGCCAAAATACCTTGACTAACTCCAAGTGCTATATATCCTGATGAGGCTCAGGGTGAGCACCAGTTCCTGCTCCACCTCAGGCAGAGAAATGCCTTGGATCGGCATTGGGCCTTAAGACACAGATATCTGAGTGTAGGCAAACGCTGTTCCAGGTACAAAGAAATGTTAATGTGTATAAACTGCAGCTTTACAAAATATCTCAAGAAGCAGTCCAATGCCTATTGCAAATCAGACTGAGGCACCAAGCTTCAAATAAATGCACATTGCATAAGGTGCCCTCCTTCTATATTTCTAGGCTGTTTTACAAACCAGTAATATATTACTGGTTAGTAAAACAGCCTAGAAATGTTTTTCTGCAGGATGTAAATCCATAAAATGAAGAGGTAAGATAATAGCCATAAGAATAATATCCAGGTTTCTCAACCACAAGGAAAACGCAAGAATTTTACTCAGAGAAGCAGCTTACAATATGGCATTGCCCAGGAGAAACTGTCCTATGAAAACCTACACTCCAAGAGCAGGTAAGTTGGAGGAGGTGCTTCCCTAGTTCTGGAGAAGTTGGCACAAGGATGAAAGAGAGCGAGAGCGAGGAGAGACTTAGCCAAATGCATGGAAGTGCTGAATGATAGGATCTTGTCCATAGTATAACAGCCTTTCTGCAGTATGTATTTTCTGCCTGGGAACATTCTCCATCTTAACCAGCCTACCTTCACAGGCATGCCGAGTCATAAGCAGAGTGTTGGCAGTCAAGGCATATTCAAACAAACAAACAAATTACAACAACCTCACACCTCCGAATGAACAAAGCTGGCTCATGAAAACTGCTTCAACTGGATCTAAGATTACAATTGCTAGGCTAATACCCACCATAGTATAGATTTCAACACACCTCCTGAGGGGGGAAACCCACATTCATCTTTCTGAAAGCTTCTAATCTTCTCCAGAAACTGAGATCACTCTTTTGTGTTCCCAAAACACCCTGTTTCCCATTGCAAAATCCAGATACCTTTCACCTAATTATGGGATCAAAGGCTGATATATTTGCTGACGGCCTATTTGCCTGGGAAAGTTGAAAGCTGAATAAGAGACAGCTAAATACTAGGAGTCTGATCCAATCCACCGCAGAACAGCAACTGCATAAGGGGGAAACCCCGTAACAGAGCTCACTTTCCCTCCCCCTCCCCATCATTGTAGAAAATGGAAGGATTGTGCAGGTTTTCCATATCCAGCTCACTCCCTATGATTAGCGAAGGAACATGAGCTCAGATCAATTAAAAAACTCTTACTAAATACAATGATCAGTGAAATCGTAACTCGGAAGAGATAATATAATTCCAGTAGCACAGGACTAAAAACAAAATGAAACCCTGAAGGAACAATAAACAAAACGTATGAAATCTTAGCTGACATTCTAAAGGGACATTTACATGTGTCTTGTGGATGTCCAATGGATATCCAACAGATGTCCATCAAAAGATGTTCAGTGCCACCTGACCCTTTGTCAACATGGTACTCCCCATAGATTTTGGACTACAATTCCGATAAGCCCCCTCCAACATGCCCAGTGGTCAAGGATGGTAGAAATTGTGGTACCAAAACACCTAAAAGGCACTAGGCTGGAGAAGGCTGGCCTTACCTCTAACAGTGATGTTGCATAATAGAATATCTGACCCAGGCCTCAATTTAGGAGTTGGGGCCATAGATGAGCCAAATTGTTTAGGGCCTTAAACGGTCAATTGGAATTTAGCCCAGAAATCAACTGGAAGCTCTCATGCACTGGTATCATATGTTCCCTGTAGATAGATGAAAAGCCACACTTTCACATTCTAGACCAGTGAATACCCTAAACTGCCTTAGCTCTTCTGCGATAGCTCAGTTGGTAAAGCATGAGAGTCTTAATCTTAGGGTTGTGGGTTCTAGCCCCACGTTGGGCAAAAAGATTCCTGCATTGCAAGGGGCTGGACAAGATGACCACTACTGTGGTCCCTTCCAACACTACAGTTCTATCCCATGTAGAATGCACTAAGTAGTTGCTGAAAAGTAGCTGGAGCCTGGGGCACAGTGATATGATATTTGTTAACCAGAAAAGCAGCACAGCTAAAACCGAAGGGGGGAAAAATCATGCCAAATCTTCCAGATAGCCTTGATACAAAGCATTATCCAAGAGCACTGTGAAGCTGCAAGTCTTGCCCTTTAGCATGACCTCCTATAGGGCAGGCGAATCCTTAGCCTTGCATTGTAAGTTAACTCCATCTTATTGGAGTTGAAAGCCAGTTCATCCTCCTCATCTGATCCATTACAAACTCTAGGCAAGCTCTCAGAGACTTCATTACAAAACCTGGATCTGATGGAAAGGAGAAATTTAGTTGCACGTTATCAGTATACAGAGGAAACTTTACCCATCTCTTTAGACAAACTTTCTCAGCAGCTTTATATGGCTATTATATAGCACTGGATTCCAGGAGAACCCATATAGCAATTGACATGGAATCAGAAAGCAATTAACATGCAAATGAACATAGGAAGCTATTTTGTGTGTTTTATGTAAACAGCTTATATGTTTTGATGAATAAGTGGCATATAAATCCTAATAAAATAAAATAAAAAGTAATTATACTGAATCCATTTAGCTGGGTATTGTCTACTCTGATAGCCAGAGACTCTCCAAGATTTCAGGCAAAAATATTTCCTAATCCCACCTGGAGATGCCGGGGATCAAACCAGGGACCTTTTGCATGCAAAGCAGAAGCTTTACCACTGAGCTATGCGGAAGATGTCCTCACAAAAGCAAGCATTATTGATCTTATGGATGCAAGCAACCACTAACCAAGATGGGCATGGATCAAGGGATAGACATGATAGCGTAAAGCCTTGAGGCATTTAAGATACCTTATCAACAGCCAATACCTGAATCACCAAAGGAAAACACCCAAGGTCAGACAGAACAATGGCAGTGCTGATTCGTGTGCAATAAACACCACACTAAATACTCAAGAGAGACCTCACTGATACATGCACTGTCCGAAGTACATATGGGTTCCTCGTGCTCAGGTAAAAGGACATTTCATACATCTTGGTCGGGGAGCAGCATTCAAGTGCAAGTCACAGAGGTTTTGAGTTGTCCCTCAGCTTCTCAGGCCCCAGATGTCCAACCATGACCTGGGATGCTAGAGAAGACAAAGGTTAGCCCCACAAGCAACTACATCAGCTGATCTTTGTCTCTCTTAACGACCAAGAACCAAACAGGATGTACTTCCTTGGCAGCAAATCAGAGCCTGAAAGAAGCACAACCATATCTATCATTTTCCATTTGCAATGGCTTCAGTTTCTATCCAGTCAGTTTAATAGCTTGCATTCTCCATTCAAGTTTGCTGGGGTGTTTATTATTATTATTATTATTATTATTATTATTATTATTATTATTATTATTATTATTTTATTATTATTATTATTATTATTATTATTATTATTATTATTATTATTATTATTATTATATTTATACCCCACCCACCTGGCTGGGTTTCCCCAGCCACTCTGGGCGGCTTCCAACAAAACACTAAAATACAATAACCTATTAAACATTAAAAGCTTCCCTAAACAGGGCTGCCTTTAGATGTCTTCTAAAAGTTTGGTCGTTATTTGTCTCTTTGACATCTGGTGGGAGCGCGTTCCACAGGGTGGGCGCCACTACCGAGAAGGCCCTCTGCCTGGTTCCCTGTAACTTGGCTTCTCTCAGTGAGGGAACTGCCAGAAGGCCCTCGGGGCTGGACCTCAGTGTCCGGGCAGAACGATGGAGGTGGAGACACTCCTTCAGGGATACTGGACCGAGGCCGTTTAGGGCTTTAAAGGTCAGCACCAACACTTTGAATTGTGCTCTTTGTATTGTATTGTAGTCTTTGTATTGAAATGTGACCAGATCCTGCAATCCTCATCATCCCTCATCACTGGCCATCCTGATTGGGGCTGATGGAAGCTGGAGTACAACTTCATATGGAACAGAACAGATCCCCCCATCTCCACTGTAAATTACTCTGCAAAGTTAGACTACAACAGGACTCACCATGTGGTTGGGACTTACAGCATACTTAGTTTAATGATTAATGCAGACTGCTGCAACAGTCCATATCTTTTCGGTTTCTTTATATGCAACACAATGCAGAACACTAGCACAGCTACACCACACTACTGCTACGTCCATGAAGAATTTACTTATTGCCCCTGTTTATCTCTTCAGTCCTAACTTAACCTTTGCTTGTGTATTTCCCCCAGTGTGTGAACATTTAAAATATGCTATACCAGACTGCAAGCGTAAATGTGAATTGGGAAGAGGGGGAAAGAGCCAGGACAAAACAAGATATTATTGCAGACCTGACAGTGCAATTGGCATGCTCAGAAGTAAGCCACACCAAGTTTGACATGGCCTACTCTCAGGTAAGTGTATATAGGATTGCAGCCTGAAGCACAAAAAGCTGAGGTATTAAATTGAAGTATTAAATTGATTCAGTCTTTGATTTTTTACAAGCACAACTTAAATGGCTCCAACAAATTAACAAGTTTCAATTATTGCTGGGAAAACAACTCTGAATTGTATTCAGAACCACAAATCTTCCGGCACCTCGTCTATTTATTAATATTGTATTAAGAACCACTTAGGCACTGATTATAGGAAAGCCCCTATAATAATGCACTGGGCCTCGGGCAAGATTCAATTAAATACTAGTAAGGCTGCACTGGATATTCTCATGTGAATACTGTCTGCACAAAAAGGAAGCTTTTGTGGAGTTGAAACATTACCATAAATCTTTCCATATTTAATCCTTTTAACACCTGCTCACTAGTATTTGCAATGCCTCTCTACTGTTGCTGTTTAAGTGCTTCTTCCTGTTCCTCCAGTCATGGTACCAGATGTACCATGTGGTTAAAGTGATGTCACAAAGCTGCTTGGCAAAATTTGGTTCTGGGTTAACATCACTTAAGCAATTCAAACTGAGAGCAATGTTATCTGACCTGAACTGGATGTGTGACAAAGCAGCTTAGCCAATCAGAACTGGCTATATGATGAAAGCATAAGACCATTCAGAGTGAGGACAAAAAGCACTAGGAAAAGAGCTGCAAGCACTTTTGCCCTTGTTTGCACACACCCACCCTTGCTGAAATAGGGACACTCTTCATGGAGGTGAAAATGTTTGTGAGATATGCTTTCTCCTTTTTTGGCTCAGCCTTACATACCAGCAATAATTGCCTTTTGTCCAAATGCCTCTGAGCAGCCTATAAAGTAAGACGGGAGTGCAAGTCCCAGCATAAATCAATTAAAGATTTGTTTCTCCAGCCCTTGGCTGCTTCCCAGCTTGCCTGAGTGATGGCGCTGGCCCTCAATTATTTAAAAACTTGGGGAAATAGGAGTGTGGGAACTTTGTTTACACAATTAAAGCCTTGTATTTATTCATTCATTTTAGATTCATAGACTCTGCCATCTCTGCCTCACACTGACATGGGAAAACAGCAAAATTAAATCGGAAATTCTGTTTGCTATGTCTCCTCCTTTACATTGCAACAATTATTGTTTTTTAAACTGAGATATCTTTGGCTGCTGGTCATGACATTATGTTTGCTGACTGGGAACAGTTATGGACCACCGGTATAAAGTTTACGGCATGTAATGCCTTAAGAGAAAATATTATGAAAATGATTTATAGGTGGTACATGACCCCAGTCAAGCTTGCAAAAATCTATCACTTGCCCAATAATAAATGCTGGAAATGCAATGAAACTGAAGGCACCTTTTATCACCTTTGGTGGACTTGCCCGAGGATTAAGGCCTTTTGGGAAATGATATATAATGAAATTAAGAAGGTTCTTAAGTGTACCTTTTATAAGAAACCAGAGGCATTTCTCCTGGGCATGGTCGGCCAATTGGTGTCAAGAAAAGATAGGACGTTTTTTATGTATGCTACCACAGCAGCAAGGATTCTCTTAGCAAAGTATTGGAAGACACAAGAACTACCCACGCTGGAAGAATGGCAGACGAAAGTGGATTGACTATATGGGATTGGCGGAGATGACCGGCAGAATCCGAGACCAAGGAAAAGAGACGGTGGATGAAGATTGGAAGAAATTTAAAGTTTACCTTAAGAATTGTTGTAAAATTGATGAGTGCTAAAATGTCAAGGTTAAGAAAATATAGAATTACAGCTGTAAATTGATTAAGTAATAGAAGAAAGGGGGGGGAAGAAAATGAGTAATCAGTCAATTGAAGTGAGGGGTTGCTGAAGAAATTTTGAAATAGGGATGCAGAAGGGGGAGGTATGGGGAAGTCGGGGAAGTAAGGTTTATGAAAAAGAGGTTGTGAAATTATACGTGTTTATATGTTTGTGTGTTTATGTATTGTTTATTGTATTGTTTTTTATTTATGTTGGAAAATTAATAAAAATTTATATATAAAAAAAAATCTTTGGCTGCTTATTCCTTAAACTCTCGCCATGTAAAGATATGTTTGTTCCATATTCAATGGATAACATTCAGTTATTGTGGTCACTTTGGCAAGGGTGTGGATCTTCTTACCTCTCTTTATTTTATTTATTTTTAAATATGGACAAGGAGAGAATAATGTTCCAGCTACAAGCAGTGGCAGTAGCTGAACAAGCATATTTATTGTTTCAATGCACAGTTCTAACTTTGCTAGCCATGATAACTAATGTACAGATCTAGTCACCTGCTGAGAATAAATCCCAACCCATATTTTTCTGAATACAAAGCACACCCTTCCCAGAAACGTTGACTTCTGGCACTAGGTGAAGAAACTTGGTTCAGTTTGCATTTTAATATGATCCTACCTAATTTGCCCCTCCCCAAACACACAAACTGATATGCAAGCATCCTTTGAAATTTGCACCTCTCCCAATTTCTCAATCAACAATAAAAAGTGTGTGGCAGTTCTAAGGAACCTCCTCCCACATTCTCTATGCTTGTGGCTTGCAAGGAACCCATCCCCATTTATTGCAGTTGCTAATCAATTATTTCAGGGCATAGGAACCCGCAAGGTCCTGTTGCTAGACCACATGCCACAGGGCTCTATCTTGTCTCCCATCTATACGAAGCCTCTGGGAGTGTACTCGGGAGATAGGGAGTCAAGTACCATCAATTTTTTTTAAAGTGTGCATTAGGGGAAAGTGCGCCTAAAAATGCATTTATTTATTTTTTAAATAAAATACAAAAGGGCATTGCATTAGGGGAAATTCCTTGCAAAAAAATTATTTCTTTTTAAAAAGGAAAAATGCATACTAAAAGGCTGAAGAATTTTCATGAGGCCTTTTAAAAAAAAGGAATCATGGACATGCAGAAATGTGGTAAGCTAAACTTAAGTTTGGAAAAGTGGAAAACCAAAATTGACAGATTCACCCATCCCTAAAGGATACCTAATTATTTTCTGCTTTTGCAGAATGCCTTTCAGGTCTGTCCAATCTGGGTCTCAAATAAATACTGTTTTATTTTCCAGGCCTATTTAGCTGGCTTCATCACTGACACTTTTTGTTGGATTTAAAAAAATGTTTTCAGCACACAATTTTTTTTTTTTTTAAACGACACTGAAGATCTAGGCAATGAAAAGCAAGAACACTGCAAAACAATAAATTACTAATTAAGGGGAAAGGTAAAATGGAAACTCACTAATTATATTCCTTAATATATTGTGGGTGGGCTTCTGGCAGTCTAAATGAGAAGCTAGCTAACTATTGAGAGTGTTTGAAATTTTTAAGCTATGAAGCTAAATTGCAATCAGGAAAAAGAAGAAGAAAAAGAATCTATCGCTGATTGGAAGCTGGACAAAATTTCCAAGTAGCAGGCTGGTTGAATCAAGTGATTTTTAAACCATTTCATTATGGATCATAAAACTGCCTTGAGCACAGATTACAGAAAGGCATGGTAAATTACACAAGCCCACTGCTGAACTAATTATGTCCAAGTTACACCCCAGTAAATGTTTAATTTTCTGAAGCATGGTCAGTGTTTGCCAGTGTCCTAATTAAAAGAAAATGTTCCTAACGACCAAACTTCCTCTGCTTGTGGGGGTAATGCAATAAGTAATGACTGAGATCTTCTGTTTTATACCTGCTGCAAATGCACTTTTTAAAGTGTGCGGCCCAAATGACTCTCATGCAACGTTCGTCTGAAGCAGAGCCAATGTTGTTTTGTTTCTCCCCACTGAAATTAGTGTAATCCTGGAGAGTGGTTGGCATCACCTCTGTGGAGAACGGCTGACAAACATTGAACCCACTCAAAATGATGAGCTAATTAACATTCTATGGTCTTTCCCAGCAACTGGAGACCTATTTTTAGACCATGGCAAACTACCCTAGGAAGTACCAGCTACACTTCCTTTTGTGCATGCTTCTGTCTTAATATTCTGATAAATAATTCAGCTCAGTTCATAAACATTCTTGTCTCCTTTCGATATTGCTCCTCTGTCAGACAGGAGACAGAAATATTTTGCTTATGGGGGGGAAACCATATCTGAGAAATGTTTTCAAGCTAGGCTCCTTCACCTCACCTGTTTAAACTCGGGGTACAACCACTCTGCTGCAAATTATAGTTGTGAATTACAGTGGTACCTCTGGTTACGAACTTAATTCATTTTGGAGGTCCATTCTTAACCTGAGGTACCACTTTAGCTAATGGGGCCTCCCGCTGTTGCTGCGCCGCCACCACGCAATTTCTGTTCTCATCCTGAGGTAAAATGCTTAACCCGAGGTACTACTTCCGGGTTAGCGGAGTCTGTAACCTGAGGTGTTTGTAACCTGAGGTACCACTGTATAGGATGCAACTGGCATTTTGGCATATACGTGCAGGTGAGTTTGCAAGTGGGATTTTATTGATTTTTTAAAAAATCCTTCTTAAAAAGATTTTTATTGCTTTAAAACTTGATCCCCCCAAATATATATGTGTGTGTGTATAGTTGTTTCCCCCCCCAAAAGAACCAACATGTAGCTTATCTCTCCTCCATGCCTCCTCCTTTATTTTTGATCCATTAGGAAACAAATTATCGTAGTACTACTGGTTGTAGCTCTCTGTTGAGAGTACACTGTGGCAATCTCAGAGCCGTTCCACCTGGCTATAGTAGAGGGAGGGACAGGGCTGTAGGGCTCAGCTGAAATGCAGAAACCTTTAGTTCCTCCTCCTCCTTAAACTTTTCCAATTCCATCTGGTTGTTAAAAAAACTCTGGAACTAAAAATGAGTGCTTGAGCTTGTTTTTTTCCTCCTCCTTCCCAACTGCTTTTCCTTTTGTGACATGTCTTTTAGATTGCAATCCTTTGTTTTTGGCTGAAAAGTATGGTAAAAATACTTTATATAAATGAACAAAGTGTAAAGTGGCTCTGAACCACATGCCTACATATATTCAAAAGGTACAGAGAAACCAGAAGGAATCACAGCTGTCTTGGCCTCACACAGCAACCATGAAAATGGTTGTTGCTTGGCACCATTTTGCCTTTTCTAGTCCCAACAGATATCACAGCTGTATGCCTTATGTCACTTTGGAAAAGGAGAGTGAAGAGCAGACAAACATATATTTATTGAGCACATGCATCTTTCAAGCAAAATTAATAATGCTCTTAATCATATAACACCCAAAAGCAAAAATGGATTCTGTCAAGCTTTCCGTATAGGGTTCAGTACTAGCTGACTATTTCGTATTTAGTTCTTTAAATAAATTTATACATATCTGTACTGACTTCTGTTATCTCAGGTTTAATGTCTGAAACTAGCTTTAGTACAGTGGTACCTTGGGTTACATACACTTCAGGTTACATATGCTTTAGGTTACAGACTCTGCTAACCCAGAAATAGTACATTGGGTTAAGAACTTTGCTTCAGGATGAGAACAGAAATTGTGCTCCCATTAGCTAAAGTGGTGCTTCAGGTTAAGAACAGTTTCAGGTTAAGAACGGACCTCTGGAACGAATTAAGTACTTAACCCGAGGTACCACTGTAATTTGAACTGAACTTTATCATCACCTGAAGCTGTTCTGATTGTAACATGGCACATAATAGTGTGGTTTGAGGGTTTTCCGCGTTATATTTTAAACATATATAAATAAAAAAGGTTAGCAGAAAATAAAGCACTTGAAGGTTGCTCACAAAGTTCCTGTTACAAGTGGACTGAAAGAAACTTATTTCCCCTAATTTCCAACGTTTACCAGGAACGGACGTTTTGCATGCCACAAGTTATAAAAAGTCAAAACATTCCTGACATTTCAAAGTGGGATTTTCTGGCAGTTCCAGCCATTAATCATCAGTATCTTCCCCCTCCCCAAATGTTAAGATGTGCAAGAAAGCAAACAAAGCAACACTTTACTGAAACAAGCCATCTTCAGAAGTACACATGATTAGTATTTTCATGGTATTGGGGATGAGCTACTCAGGCATAGATCCCAGCAGGAACGCTTAGAAAGCATCAGAAAAGCAGGAACAGAAACTGCTTCTCAGAAAGACACTAACAACCAACCTCCGCAGCTTGCAGCATGATCCTCCTACCCCTTCTCTGACCTGCTGCAATTAATTCCATAGACCCAGAGCTGCTTGTTTATTAGGACCCCACACAGTGTTTGAGTAACATTACAGCCTTTAACTAGCTGCTTGTTTCATAATTCAGGGCCACCCTGCCCTGAGAAACTGCGGAGCGGGGCTTTGTCATTCAGGCTTAACGTGACACAAAAATTACAGTGCCTCAGACTCAGGCACGGCAGCTGCTGTGCGCGCCTGAATGAATAAACAGCACTCGTGTGAGGAGGAACAGAAAGCTTTACTTGGTCCTAAAGAGGATGAGGGAACGCACTAAAGCAGGCATGAAAGTCACACAGGGTGAGCTTCTATCCAACTGCACAACAAGGCTCAACGAAAGGCAGGCTGCTAGGGCAGGAATGCCCAAATTCTGTGTCAAGGACCCACCAATGTGCTGTCAGAGGGGACAAAGTGTCCCTTCATAAATTAAGCAATTCTGTTGAAGGCATCTGACTCTCCATGCTCCTCTTTAACAGAGGCCCAAGCAGATCTGCCCCCTTTAATATACAGTGGTACCTCGGGTTAAGTACTTAATTCATTCCGGAGGTCCATTCTTAACCTGAAACTGTGCTTAACCTGAAGCACAACTTTAGCTAATGGGGCCTCCCGCTGCCGCCACGTGATTTCTGTTCTCATCCTGAAGCAAAGTTCTTAACCCGAGGTACTATTTCTGGGTTAGCGGAGTCTGTAACCTGAACATCATCCTGAAGGACAGATGAATAAGCCTCTGAGTTGCCCCAAAGAAGCCCCCGCTATGGCTGTTATTGGCATGGGGAAATCTCAGGGACACTGCCCTTGTTCAAAAAGTAAAGTCCCACCTTTGAGTCACTGTCCAATAGAGAGAGAGAGAGAGGATGGGGAACAAAGTGAATCACACCTTCCATTTTAACAGCGAAAAAAATGTTTGGGAACCCTTGGTCTGGTTCAAACAACAGTAAAGAAACCATGGCTTATACTGGGAATAAAGAAGTGTGCTGGTATATGTTGTTCAAGTCACACAGCCATTTGCCAATCAAGCACAGAGCTGAACCCCATCGAAGAAGCCACGTCTCAAAAGATTTCAGAGCTCAATCAACTTTGCACAATGGAAGAGGATTCCTGCATTGCATGGGGTTAGAATCAATGACCCTTGGGATCCTGTCCCTACAATTCCACGATTCTATATTTCTGGCTTACCACTGCATGCGAACCAGTGCTCATGGTTTGTTTCTCTCCAAAGAAATCATGGTTTATTCTTGTGGTTTGTTCACAACACAACCCAGTCTCTGGATGACCTCTCAGAGTGCTAAGCACATCCTTCTTAAACAGATCTCCCAGGAAGAACCAGTACCATGGTAGATTGATGCTCCCAGGACCCATCTTGGCCAGGCAACCCAGAAAGATATCACCAATAGTATCAAAAACCTGGCCAATAGGGATGCACTGCCTTTGTCCAGGTCCTGGGGACCAACCAGGGCAACTTCTGTCCCCAAAGCAAGTGAAATTGTTTGTTATCAGAGAGCTGGTTTCTTACTTAATGGATCAGAACTTCAAAAAAATAATAATTAAAAATTAATCACTCCTGTGTCAGTCTCTATTATTATTTTTTCCCTTTAAAGTTTCACACACACAAAAAACATTGAGCACATATCCTAATAGGACTGTCAAGCTCTCTCTGCTTATTATCTGTCATTTCAATTAGATTCCTCTTCGGTCTGGAGCATCTTCATCACTGGGGAGTACTCCTGCCAGACCAGACAGCAAACATGATGGCAAACAACCAACCATCCATCAGATTTTTATTGAATAATTGTGCCAAATAAACAAAGCCAATAAACATGACACAAGGAGCTTTGCTAATGACGGTGCCACCATTCAAGGGAATGTTTTGAATTAGAATTAATGCACCCATTTATTTAAAGATATAGTGTTTTGAAGGAGATGGGGATTTGTTTTGGTTTTTAATTTGGTAGGAGGTCTTTCAAAGTTCGCTTGGGTCCTGCTGAGCAGATCACTCCAGATGCTACTTACTGTGTGCACCTGTTCCCTATTTATGGATCACTGTGATCTAGATTGCATACACTGATTTCTCAAGGGTTGGTGGGAGCAAAATACTAGAGGGGGTCGGCTGGGTGCCATTTCCATCCCTCCCAATGCCGTTCTTTGAAAAGGTCATATTGATATGCAGCGTTGCACAAAGGTCACTCCAAGTTAATTCCATAAATTTATAGATTACTTCCTAGCTGAAGCAAATGGAAGATAACCGAGTAAAGTCATCTAGAAATCACTGCCAATGCGCCACACACACAAAAAGGACCAGCAACCGTTATCAACCATTTCTTCTGGAAATCTCGAAGGACACATTCATTAAGTTTAATATCGTAACTGCATAGTTACATTGACTGAAGTGAACTAAGGAACAAATCTATAAGTATTCAGATAATCAGCATTTGTTTAAAACAAGAGTCTACACAAGTTGTGTTCAACAGGCCAAGACCAGCCCAATACATTTCGGCACCTGAGGCGGAAACCAAAATGGCGCCCCTCCCCGCTTCCCCACCAGGGAAGATGTAGCTCAGGAACAAGGGGAAAGAAACATCAACATTGGAAACTGACTGTCACATGCTTCTAATTATTTTAGGATCACTTTTACATAACTCATCTTATTCCTTTTCAGAAAAGTATCTTCAGGTGCACGAGACAATATAGGATCATGAGACAATCCAGGAGACAGTCCCTAAATTGTGGAACTTCCTCCCCCACAGGTGCACCTAGCACCTTCATTATACAGCTTCCACCAAATACTGAAGACATACTTCCTTACCTGGCCTTTGACAGTAAATGTATTTTAATGGGCCCTAACTCTTCTGTTTTGTTTAACCTATCCTGTGCTGCTTTCGTTTGGCATTGTTTTACTTGCTTCAATTGCACAACTGTATTACTGCAACCCACCATGGAACCTTATGGTAAAGGGTGGATAAGGAAGAAATGTGCAACTAAGCAAATACATAAACACTCATAAACATGCATAAAGAAGCACTCTTTGTATCAGGGCACTATCAGAGGGAGCTGAGTGGTTGGGGAAAAGGGACTATTTTAAGACCAGACATGATTGTTCCTCAGAAACACTAATACCTACAGTCATTATGAAGGTATGATTGTTATCATAATATACTTTGCTCTTTAATTTTGAATATATCCAAGATGACGCTTCTGAACCTTGCTGTGCATTTTGCCACCCCTCCACTGAAATGTCTTTGACCCCCAGCTGAACCCCCAAATGCAACGACATTTAAGCTTATCACCACACTACTCACCCTTTGTTTCAAGGACCTGGTGTACTTAACACAATTGGTATATCAAGACTGCCTGAATTTATGAGCCATGACTGTTGTGCTTGGCAAAGAACTAATGTTAACACAGCAGCATTTGCAATGCCAGGGCACTTTGCTGCTTTACAGCAGAACGCAATCTGCAGGGGCAAAAGACTTTTATACAGTACTCGATTTGACAGAGGGTCAGGAAAGCTTTAATGGAAAATTAAAAGCACCATAGCTTGAAGGCATTTCAAAACGCAGACCAAATGTCTGAGCATGTAATGAAAACACTGCCTGCACCACATTACTGGAGTCCTGAAATACAAATGTTTGATTTACTAGGTCTGTTGACTATCTTAAGCAAGCACATTGTGTAAGGGACACAGGGAAGGGTGGAGAAGCCTTAATCAATTACCACATTTCATAGATAGGTTTCTGTGGTTCCAGGAAGTACTAAAAGACAACACCTTTACATCACAGAGTATCAGCTAATAAGCCTGTGGCCCATCTAAACCTAAACCAATGGAAATTCTTTCCAATTCACGTATCTCAATATTATAGACTTTCTCCCCACTGCACAGCAGTATAAACACCACACAGCTACATTTAACTGAAAATCATATTAACATTTTTACTGTCCCATTAAAGAAACCTAGTAGCACTCATTTGCTGCATACCATCATGCAAACTATAATACTCTGAGGAGGTGGAGACCGTGACTAAAGGCCCTGCATTTAATCTTTCTCTGGGCCTGTCTTTTGCTGTTAGAATGCAGAAACCAGCAATCTTGTGCTTTTTATTAAATGTGCATTTGCACATCAGCAGCATTAGCTCTCTCCTAATGTATAAGCTCAAGAGAAGTGAAGGTACAGAACTGCAATGAAGCCACACTGTAATCTCCTGATCAACACAGTGTTTCTTCAGTGCTGTAATGCTAAACTGATGGTTTATATTTCCCTTCCTGAGGACAGAGTGACTGCCAGATCCCTGGACAAAATGCTTTACTCCAAGACCCAGATTATTTACTGGCATCTGCTCTCTGCAGGCTTCTATTTATTTTCGGCCGCGTCTCCTGAAATGCTGTTAACAAAAGCTTACTGTTTGTGACAAAGTCAGACTACAGTCCAGTAATTGAGAACTGGTCACATTGGTTCTCTAATAATAGTTCAAAGACCAAACTGGGGTGAGGGGCAAGTGGGGAACTGTAAAGCCCTTGGATATAGTCTTCTCATTTGGAGAACTCAAGTGTGTTAAACTAAATGATAGCCTATTAAAAGGACTATCATTCTTTTTAATGACCATCTGTTTAAACATTTGCTGTCCAAGGTAGTACAGTCCTGCGTACAGAACTGTAACACATCACAGTTTCTATGTGGGAAATCCCAACTGTTTGAAAGTGACTCAAATTAAACTAACCGCTTCAAATACAAGAATGCTTTCCAAAACATCTCTCCAAAGCAGTGCATTTTGACATGATGTGTTATTTTATATAGGGGGAAATTTCAAATGCTTCTAAAAATTCAGGGAGTGAATATTTGAACTGGTCAACTGAAGATGGTGCTGCATTTGCAGTGCAGAATACCTAGTGTTACCAATTTCAGATACAAGATGTCTTAGGACACATTTTAATCCACATAATGAAATTTACTCTTTGATCAACCCAGAAGTGTACATGCTTATGACCTTGTAAACTAAACCAAGAGATTCGCTGTTCTGTTTGCAGAAACTTTGATCATGACCAACTTGCCTTCTGCCCTTGCTTGTTAAATTAATGGAATCAAAATACACATTATCAGCACATTCTACTTTAGCAGAAAGTCATAACAACAATCCACATCATTACATCAAAATTTGGCTGTTCGTTGTCCTGCCTTTAATGCTATTGCTTGGTGCATGTGCATCAATACATTCTGTACCCCTTTGCTCCTTTTCAAAAAGTTCCAGATATTGATCAAAGCAGTTCACCAAAAGAATTGCTTAAGCGGAATTATAAATGTAGGAGAACTGATAAGAGGAAAAGGTTCCGGCTGAAGAAAAAGGGCAGCATCTGATGAGCCAATATACAATCAAATTTCAGCACAAATTGAAAACCAGCAGAAATCCTGACTTGTTTGCTCAAAATACAGACAGGGTCTTGGAGTGGATAGGTCTGTGTTTTATATGCTTTAGAAATGCTCACTTGATTAAATGGAAAGGGGGCTGTGTGTTGTTGTTAAACAGTTACAGTCAACTGGACCAAACTACTCAGCTACAAGTTCTCAAATAAGCTTTGTAGCTCAAACATAGCACAAAGCCTTTCTTTCTTCATGCAGTTTTGAAGAACGGTCTTGTTAGTTTACCAGTGAAACCATTCATTTGTGAGACCATTCATTTTGAAAGACAGAAAATTTTCTTTTTCTTTTTTAAAAATGCTTTTTTTTTAATGAAACAAAACAGTTAACAAAAACAATCCAAAATTGATACATATTACAAAAAAAAATTAGATTCGTATATAACTAATTCCAACACGACTTCCAATCACTCCATTGTGGTTCCTAAATTACATTTTCAACTGCGCACTTTACTTTATCTCTCCTAAGTTGTTTTCAATTGGCATGTCATTACCAATAGATCTCTTTTCTTAACAAAATTAGAACTTTAAGTAGGTTTTCTTAAAAAAAAAATATTGCTATACAACCAGTCTGAACTTTTTATTAAGAAAGGCAAAGTATTAAAATCTTACAATAAATAAATAAATAAATAATCTGCAACCTGTTAACTTTTCTATTTTCTGTCTCCAACTGAGTGAGCATTAGAAGCAACTAAAGCTGCTATGCACACTAAGCTTTGAGTAAACCCTACTGAACTCAGCAGGGCTTACTTCCAATTAAATAGGAATATAAGAGCACTGCATGATCCTTTGAAAGAAATGGAATCAGTAACTAATGTCTAATGTAAGTTTGATTTCTTTCAATAGGGCTTAGCAACAGCTCACTTTTGCTGGAATGAGGCCTCTGTGTTTAAAGGTCTTATTTCACAAATTTAAATATGGATTATACATGTTCAATGACATTATGCTCTGTAACTATACAACCTACGAATTTTCAGATAAATCTCCAAGCTGACCCATAGTTAAGTAGAATACACATCTGCTAAATGTTATTGAAATGACCTTTGTTCTGGGCCAGCTAAGCTTGAGTTGGAAGAGAGACTGGATCACTGAGATTTGCCAAAACCATCTACTTCCAGTATGTTCACATCACTGCTTGTTTCCCTTTCCCAATAAACTGTGTAAAGGTAAAGGGACCAGTCGTGGCCGACTCTGGGGTTGCGGCATTCATCTTGCTTTATTGGCCGAGGGAGCCGGCGTACAGCTTCCAGGTCATCTGGCCAGCATGACTAAGCTGCTTCTGGCAAACCAGAGCAGCACATGGAAATGCCGTTTACCTTCCTGCCGGAGCAGTACCTATTTATCTACTTGCACTTTGACGTGCTTTCAAACTGCTAGGTGGGCAGGAGCTGGGACCGAGCAACGGGAGCTCACCCTGTCGCGGGGATTCGAACCACCAACCTTCTGATCGGCAAGTCCTAGGCTCTGTGGTTTAACCCACAGCGCCACCCACGTCCCTAATAAACTGTGTAGGCAGGTATAAATGTGAATGAATTTGCCTTTTGTATGCCATCCCCACAATCATAGAATTGTAGGGTATTGTAGAGTTAGAAGGGGCTCTGTGGATCATCTAGTCCATCCCCTGCAATGTAGGAATCTCAACTTGATCACACATGACAGATGGCCATTCAACATCTGCTTAAAAATCTCCAAGGAAGGAGAGTCCATAACCTCTCATGAGAGTCTGTTATGCTGTCAAACAGCTCTTACTGTCAAAAAGTTCTTTCTGGTGTTGAATTGGAATCAATTTTCTTGTAACTTGAATCCACTGGTTCTGGTCCTAGCCTCTGGAGCAGGAGAAAACAAGCTTGCCCCATCCTCCAGGTGACAGCCCTTTGGATATCTGAAGATGGCTCTCCTCTCAGTCTCCTCTTTACCAGGCTAAACACACACAATTCCCTTAACCGTTTCTCATTAGGCTTGGACCACTACTTCAATTGCCCTAACTTTTCACAGCATGATCACATTTCACAGCTAGGGAAACCTCGGTTAAGAAAGGTTAGTCACACCCGCCTTGAATTTCTTCAGCCGTCAATCAGCTCAGCACTTCTGGGGATAAAGGAGCTGTGAGCTCATCCAAAGTAATAAGAGATCATCAACAGTGTATGATATACAAACTAGTCTCATATTTCAGATATCTTAGAAAATATGTCCTGTTACTTTCGGTCAACATCATCAAGGTACTCACACTGTCCTCAGCCAGAAGTCCTATGAAGACATGACCTACACTGCTAGGGGAGAACTGGAACTTTTGTATGGCACACCGTAACAGGATTTCTTGTGTCACATACACAAGGTTATTTCTTTTTAGAATAGATTACTTGCAAACCAAAAAAGGCGACAGCTGTAAGTAACTTAGGAACATAGGAAGCTACTTTTTGGATCAAAACAAAAAAAAATCCTTCCAGTAGCACCTTAAAGACCAACTAAGTTAGTTCTTGGTATGAGCTTTCGTGTGCATGCACACTTGGATGTAAGGAATTGTTATCAAACAAAACTGAGCACTTCACCAAACTAGAATTTCCAGTAAGTTTTTGTGTGTGTGTGTGTGTGTGTAGCATAGATATGTCCAAAGAGAAGGGAAATACAACAAGAAGAGAGAACATCAAAACAACTAGAGAAAAACACAAGTCTTTTACGAATGCACTGGAATAGCACAATGATATTTTAGTCTTCAAAGGCAGAGCTCTGAATGCTCCACTTGGGAAATCCCCAATTGCCATTAGAAAAAAAAAAGGATTTTAGATTTGAAAACTGCTTGAAAAAGAGCCTTGGGATCTCAGAGCCACAGCTAGCTACTCAGCTTCCTCCTGAGCCCAGTGTTCACCCAGGAGGCCGGTGCACCTTGCAGGTGAACCTCTACCTTGGAGCCCAAACTGTCTTTGTGTTTCTAAACAGAAACTTCTACTGATTCACCGGTAAATATCTTCTCTGTGCACAGTCCCAACTGCTAGCACTTGAAGTTTAAGTATTATATCACAACCCCCAGCCTCTGAGTTAGAAGATTTCCCAGGCCAAAATCTGACATGCCTTTGTAAAAACATAATGCTTACAGAGTAGAAAATTGCAACGAGTGCACCAGAATCCAGTGAAAATTTGATCAATTGAAATGATAAAAAGGCAGCAATGTTTTAAATTTGCAGTGCAGCAAGTTCAGAGAGACAAATGGCCACTACATGAAACCTCCCAGCTATCCCTGGATCCCATGTAACAAAAACCCAGTGTTACCATTTCCGTTATCTGTATTTTTATATTTCCATTATCAAAACAGCACTTCCAGCAGTTTTTTGAATTATGCAAACAGTAAGAGTGTTTCCATGGAGCACTGGCACAGGGATGAGATAACAAGGAGGACATTTTACTAGTGAACTAGCCCTATTACTAGTGCTATTATTATTATTTCCCACCATTTCTCTGAGGAGCTTAAGGTGGCATACGCAACTCTGCCCCTCTCCAAAAAGCGAGTTACAGTTTTTCTGTGATTATTTTGAGCAGCTTTATATATATCTATAATCTTCCGGTCTACAGCCCATATGCATGTTCATTTCCAAATGGCCTCGGTGATGGGTTAAAGTAGTTAAGTAACTGGCCATTCAAATAAACAGGAGTGGAAGATTCACATAGATCAGGCAAAACTGAGTAACAGCAATTTGACTCTAGATCTGTGCAGGAACTCGCAAGCAGCAAACAAATTTGAAAAACAAAACGCTGACAATTTTATTTAAGGTATTCATATTCCCCCCTCTTAATCACACTGATTAACAGGCAGCTAATGATATAAACATCTCAGTAAGACAGTTTAGCATGGCAGCTGTTAAAGAAGACATCAAATGACAACGGGGGGGGGGGGACAGTCGCAGTGTTATACCTGCTAGCCTATGCACACACACTTCTTGGGAATAAGCCCCATGGAACCCAGTCAGATGTACTTCTGAGTAAACACACATAGGACAGATTTGTGTGTTGCATTAGACACTGACAAAAGCTGCTTGTAGACACTTTATGGCTCTTCAGGAAACTTCTTTACAAAACGGCTACAGGAAAACTTTGACAAAAGATTCAAGTGAGATGATCTAGTGCAGTGTTTCCCAACCGGTGTTCCGCGGCACATTAGTGTGCCGCGGAACGTTGCCTTGTGTTCCGTGGGAGGGAGGCGGGCGACTCGGGCGGCGAGAGGCGGGGCGGCGGCGGCGAGCACACGCGGGGCGGCGAGCGAGCTCCCTCCCACATCCCATCGCCGCTCGCTTCGGCTGGCCTACTGGAGCGAGCGGCGATGGGATGTGGGAGGGAGCTCACTCGCCGCCCCGCGTGTGCTCGCCGCCGCCGCCCCGCCTCTCGCCGCCCGAGTCGCCCGCCTCCCTCCCACGGCACACCAGCCTACCTCCGTGTGCCTTTGCCCAAAAAAGGTTGGGAAACACTGATCTAGTGTGTCCTGTGGCATTAGGAATTTATGTACCTTGCTCAGTTCCAAGCTCCTAATCTTGGTAACTGACAGGATATTCAGGATGGAAACAAGACATCCCTTTGAATCTACTGCTTCCTTTGGAAAGAGGCTGTAGCCACAGATATGTAGGAGTTATGACTACGCTGCTAATTTATATTCTGTAACATACAGGGAAAGTCATTTTCACGGTTTCAAAAGTTACTCCTTCTGCACCTAGTTTCTTGTAAAGAATACTGCTGGGGCCATGGAAAAAAACTAACCCTAATACATCTATTGGATTGCTAGATTTGTTCAGATATATATTTTCCTGATAGCTGTCATTATGACAGGATTTTGACAGGAGGCCTGGGAGGGAGGTCCCCAAAAACCTTTTGGCACCACAAAGAAGCAGTCAATAATTAAAAACTAATAAATAATAAATAAAACAACAAATTTTGGAGTGGTGGGCACAGAAAACCTTTGGGTGGGAGGCTATGGTCCATGGCTGAAGTTTAACCACTCCTGATTTAGAATGAGGATCAGGATTGGTTCATATAGCTCTGTCAATGGAGCTGCATGCTGAGCTTGTTCTTCCTGCTTTTTGCTATTTCTGACCAAGAGGCAAACTTCCTAAATGGGGACAGACTCTGCCTCTTATGTACTCTCCCCTAGTGATGGGGGGGGGGGGAGGAATCAATTCAGTTCACATCTAACAGCAAACCTACCTAATTTTCACTTCTCAAAACAATGTAAGAAACTGAAAACACAGCCATCCTTTGAAATTCACAGTTATCTGGATTTTGTAACGCAGTTCTCCAGCTGAAGAGTATTCATTAAAATGCATTATACTGGGGAAAACAGTTTGCAAAAAAAATGTGTTTATTAGGAGAAAATCACACTAAAATGTTGATGAATTTTGCTGGTGATTTTTTTTTTAAAAAAAGAAAATTTCAAATTGTTGCAGAAATGTGGAGAACTGAATTTAAGGTTGGAAATATGAGAAACTGAGAGAACTGAAAGTGATGGATCTGTCCCTACCTCAGCACAGCCTGGCTTGATGAGGTAGATGCAACCAGGATGAGGTATAGAGATGAAATTAGTTCATGCTTCCCAAAGCAAACACTGCTATACTTTGAAATTTGCATTGCTCTGAATTTTGCAACACAGTTCTTCTTCTTCAACAACAACAACAACAACAATGCATACAGAAATATGCACATTGGTGAAAACAGCACACAAAACTGTATTATATTAAGAAAAATTAATTCCACATCAAAATGTGTACAAATGTTTGGGCAGGCATTTTTTTAGTGGGTTGAATCGAACATTAAGATTAGAAAACTGAGCGAAACCAAATCTGACAGATTAATTCATTGCTACCCAAGCTACCATCTGCTGAGCAGACATCCTGGCAGGAGGGTCTGCCTGCTAGCAGCTATGCCAAATCTAGGAATTATGTTTGGTAAAGTACCTCATCAAGCAAGATTAGGGCAAAAAGCAAAGTGAATTAGACATTTGTCAACTGTCCTTTGGTGGGTTTCTTCTCCTCCTTCTTTTTCGCCTAAGCCTTTGTAAGATCATAAGAATAGTCTTCTTGAGATGGCTGATTCATCGGTTGTGACCCTATCTGGGACCTGCTCACAGTAATTCATGTTCTGGTTTCATCTAGATTAGACTACTGCAACATGCTCTACATGGGACTGCTTTTGAAGGTGGTTTGGAAGCTTCAACTGTTGCAGGTTGTGGCAGCCCTGTTGCTCATGGAGGGCAACTGATTAGAATATACAACAACTATTTTGTACTAGCAGCAATGGCTACTATCACAATTCTGGTAAAGTAAAGGTCAAGGGACACCTGACCATTAGGTCCAGTCCTGACCGACTCTGGGGTTGCAGCGCTCATCCTGCTTTATTGGCCGAGGGAGCCGGTGTACAGCTTCCGGGTCATGTGGCCAGCATGACTAAGCCACTTCTGGCGAACCAGAGCAGCACATGGAAACACCGTTTACCTTCTCGCTGGAGCGGTACCTATTTATCTACTTGCACTTTGACGTGCTTTCAAACTGTTAGGTTGGCAGGAGCAGGGACCGAGCAATGGGAGCTCACCCCGTTGCGGGGATTTGAACCACTGACCTTCCGATCGGCAAGTCCTAGGCTCTGTAAAGCACGTTTAAAAGTCCTTAAATCAGCCTCCCCCAACCTGGTGCGATGCGTATTTTGAGACTACAGCTCCCATCAAAACACTAGAACTCATGGGTGTCCAATGAAGCTGAATGTTGGAAGATGAAGGAGAGATGAAAGAAAGTGCAGCTTCATTAAACTATGGAGCTCACTCCCACAGGAGGCAGTGATGGCCACCAACCTAGATGGCTTGAAAAAAGAATTAGACCAATTCATGGAGGAGGGCTATCAAAGGCTACTAGCCATGATGGTTATGTTCTGCCTCCACAGTTGGAGGCAGCGAAGAAGAAGAAGAGTCTGGATTTGATATCCCGCTTTATCACTACCCGAAGGAGTCTCAAAGCGGCTAACTTCTCCTTTCCCTCCTCCCCCACAACAAACACTCTGTGAGGTGAGTGGGGCTGAGAGACTTCAGAGAAGTGTGACTAGCCCAAGGTCACCCAGCAGCTGCATGTGGAGGAGCAGGGACACGAACCCGGTTCACCAGATTACAAGTCTACTGCTCTTAACCACTACACTACACTGGCTCTCATGGCTCTCAGTGATGCTTCTGAATGCCAGTTTGCTGGAAGCCACAGGTGGGGAAGGTGTTCTTGCACTTAAATCATGGTTGCAGGTTTCCCACAAGCATCTGGTTGGCTACTATGAGAACACAATGATGGATTAGATGCATCACTGGTATGATCCAGCACACTCTTATGCTCTTTGTCCTTGCTGGCTGGGACTGGGGGGAGTCCTGAAGGGCACAAGGTTGGGGAAGGCTGTTCTAAATAGTTTGAGGCTGGGTTACCTTCAGGACCACCTATACCTACACAAACCTTCCCAAGACCTGAGACTGGACCAACACTGAGATCCTTCAGAAGGGTTGGCACATGAGGCCAATGGTGCTGCCGGGTTTGTGGGGGCTTCAGGCAAGATGCTCTCCAGGACACTCTCTGTACCATTTTCTTTCCCCCTTTAAACTAGCCTGGTTGTTTGCTCCTCCATCCTCCCATTTATCATCTTAGTGGCAGGAAGGGAATAAAAGGGTCCCTTCTTTCACTGTGTGGGGAGTGGGGGAGGAGAGAGAAAGTGAGAGACACAAGGGACCTATCCGTTCCCTTCCTTGCTCACTGGCTGTTTGATAAGAATGGGTCCCTTTTTCATTTCTCTTCCCCACCCCCCACCAGTGAAAGAAAAAGGGATCCATTCCCCTATCCCCTTCTTAACAAGCAGCAGAGACGGGAATGAAACGTCTCTTTCTCATTCTTTTTCCGTATTTCTTTTAGAGGTGGTTGGGTGCTCTGGAGCCAGCATGCATGACCGCTTCAGATGGGAAAGCGACCTCTTCCATTCCCTTCTCAGACAGCTGCTTCCACCTGCCTCTTCTCTCCTCCATCCCCATTCCTCTCTCTCTCTTCCTGCTCCCTCTCTTCCCCTTTACCAGGTAAGCAGCATCACGACTTCTCTTTTCAACTCTGTATAGATCAAGTGGGAGGCTACTAGAAGCAGGGCCCAAACAACTGTGCCTGCCGTCTTCAGTTCTCAGAGTATCCTTGGACCCACTCTGGGGGATTTAAGTTTTCTTTCTTCTTTTTCAGGGGTGTGTATGTTACTGTCTGGAGCTCTGCTCCAACCACAGCGGAGTGCCTTTGTTTTCCTCCTCCTGCAGCAGCAATGCCAAAGCTCTAGAGACTCAGCAGATGGCAGAGATCAATTGTACAAACTGAACAAGCCTGAAAACCTTGACCTTGGCCCCAGATAGCACTGTACCCCCTGTGTTTATTCTATTCTGGCTAAAGGTCCGTGAGGTTCGGTGGCTGTGGGGGAGAGGAGAGAAACGCACAGTTCTTTCCCCAACCTAACACACACATTCTTCAAAGAGATGCTGTTTCTGGACAGATAACTCCTACTAGCACTATTGAAACCACTGCTTCCCACACCATCATTGATACTGTGTTCTGTTGCCCCTACCACCCCTGGTATGTTCATAGCTGCTATGAGTGGGAAAGGTGAAGGTCCAACCCAACTGAGCAGACATAGGTGAGGGGAGGAACTGAGCAAGCCTTTAAAGTCAATTATATAAAGCACACATTCATTTAAACACAATTACCCAACACTACCCATGAAATGTAAAGAAAAGAAAAGAAAAGAAAAGAAGTCTCTGATTCTCTCCCCCCCCCCAGTGGATAACCCCACAACCCACTAGGTCCTCCCCCCCCAGGTTCATCCTCTCCCCATTGTGCACTCCCCCCCCCCCCCCAGGCTCATCCTCTCCTGACTCTGCCAGCCCATGACAGTTGCTCTACTAAAACTATTTGCTTTTCAGGGAGGGCTCCCTGCAACTTCCTCTGCCCCCTGCACACACAGACCACGGTGGTAGCAGGGAGACCTGTGGCAGCCCCCTCCCAGTCTTCGAACTCAGTCAGAGCTCTACTCTGCAGACTGCTTATCATAATGTGAAAACCTCTATTTCAATTGCAGCAGAGGTTACTTTGTCGTTGTATTTTTCCTTCGCCGCATTTTAAAGCAGCCCGACAGCATTTTCAATAGGCACAGCGACTTAATTCTCTACTACAACAAGATTATTTTCAGAGGCCAGCCACCTATGCTTCCTAATTTTGCAAGATGATTTTTAGCTCGACCATCCATGAAATTACTGAACATGCCGCAACTGTGTGCAGATCTGTGCCACTGTGTATATGCTTTTGTGCTCTAAGGTTAAGGTCGTCATAGAGGTGGACCACAGCATTTTAACGAGGTAGGTGTTAAAAATGACAGGAGCATCTACCTGAAAAATGGAAAATTATTTCCACTTGCATAGATTTATACACTTCCCCTGGAAACTATCCCCAACATAAAGGACTGGCAGATTAGAATGGTAAACTATGCTGAGCTTGACAAATTAACAGGTAAAATAAGAGATCAGGATGAACAGAAATTTCTGAAAAATTGGAGCAAATTTTGGAAATATATTGGAATAAATGTTTAAAGTGAACTGACGGGGTTAGAACAATACGACCAGCGAGTGAATTTAAGACTATAGATTGAAAATCAAATACGTAATGGAAGGTGATATTTGATACTTATCAAAAGGATGGAAGGAAGTTCAGATTGTGTGTTTTTCTTTTTTCGGATGTGTGTTGTTGTTGTTTTTTGTTTTTTTCCCCTTTCTTTTTTTTGTAATTTTTTCTTTGTATTTTCTTATATGTCTGCTTTTGTGTATAACTTCAATAAAAATGCATTTAAAAAAAAAAAGATTTATACACTTCCCCATTTTGCTAAGAACTACTGCTGTCCTTAGGTGATCCTGTTAGAAGTTTTAAAAACAAGAAAGGAGGAGAGAAAGAGAGAGAATCTTTCTTGTCTTCTAAGAAGAAAATATGACACATTAGCCATTAGGTAATGAGCAAAAAGGCATCTGCCCTTGCTTAGATACGCTCTTCACAATTAGTTCTTTCACTGGCTGAGCCTTGACTCAAGGGCTCCCATAGTCAGGGGATGCTTGCTTGTCAGATTTAAGGCTGATTTGACAGTTCTAACTCCCTAGGTAAAGGTAAAGGTACCCCTGCCCGTTCGGGCCAGTCTTGCCAGACTCTAGGGTTGTGTGCTCATCTCACTCTATAGGCCGGGAGCCAGCGCTGTCCGCAGACACTTCTGGGTCACGTGGCCAGCGTGACAAGCTGCATCTGGCGAGCCAGCGCAGGACACGGAACGCTGTTTACCTTCCCGCTGGTAAGCGGTCCCTATTTATCTACTTGCACCCGAAGGTGCTTTCGAACTGCTAGGTTGGCAGGCGCTGGGACCGAACGACGGGAGCGCACCCCGCCGTGGAGATTCGAACCGCCGACCTTTCGATCGGCAAGTCCTAGGCGCTGAGGCTTTAACCCGCACCGCCACCCGCGTCCCACTTCTAACTCCCTAGTTCTCACTAATTTGGCCTTGACGCTCCTCGAACGGAGTATCTTTACAAAGGACTCTCAATCCTGTTCTTTATGATGGCAGTAAAGATTAAGATTTTCCTTCTGAAAGCATTAGCCATAACCAAATGTTATTGTCTCCAATCACATGACTATTGGGCATCAATGTTTGTACGGTATACTGCACGCCATTTGAGTGACAGTAAGCAGAAGCCTATAAGAGTCTACTCAGAAGAACGCTACATTGACTTCAGTGGCACTGACAGGTAAGTGAATGTAAAGCAAAAATGCATTCACAGCAACAATGCATGTTGAGGTTAAGAGATACAAATTTAGACTTGATGTTCATAAGCGTTCAAAGGAAGTGGAGAGGATCTAAATGCGAACAAAAAACCTGTCAAACAAAAAAACTCTCTCCTGATTTTCTGAATGGGTTTGCCATGTGATTAAGGGACTGCCGCTGAAGAAACACAAGGCTCAAAATATGGATCCTACCAATTAGTCCATGAGATTTCAGTTTCAATTTCTGTTGAGTGGAGATTATAGGTCTTAAGCTTATAAAATAGTCAGATTCACCAAAATGGTGAAAGAAATTGAAATGCTACAGTGTCAGGTGATTAAATATAAAAGATAATATAATTCCACAATTGCATTTTGTATCAGCACTGTAAATTAACTGTATTATTCTTGTTTGGTGGAATATTTCTTCCCCACCCCCATCCCTTTCTATGCAACTTGGTAAGCTCAATACATTAGATCTCTGGATAAATGCTATAATGCTTTGAGCATGGTGTAATATTGTTTCTGCAAGCTGCCTTGAGGGCTTTTATGGTGGAAAAGCAGTGTATGCATATTTAAACAGACAAGCAAATATCCCATACTTTATTGACATTGGCTTGGTTCCAAAGATGCCCTTCCAACAGCAGAAAGCCTCCTCCTCTTACAAGAGTGATTTCTAACCAAGCGAAAGAGTGTTGCATTCTGGTTGTTTTTTTAATGTGTCTGTACTAGAGGAGGGGTAAGGGAGCTCACAAGCCTGGGGCTTGTTCAGGTAATGCTAAACCACAGTTTAGTGTTACATCCAAATGAAGCAAATCGCCCATTTCCTGCAACAACATGTAAAACTCTATTAAGGGTGATGGTTTGCCATGCAGGGTGAAATAATATTAACAACTGCATGCTAATAATTGCAGAATCCTGCACTCTACTGATACTGAGGCTTTCTTTTTCAACTCAGGGCCCCCTTGAGATAAGGATAAAGAAACAGTACTAAATTATTACCAGAAACTCCTTATAATGACCAATGCATCAACACACAGCTTTCACTTAAATTGAGGTCTCACTGATCTCAGCCATTTAAAAACAAAACATCATTAGCAAATTCATGGAAAATCTCTCTCTCAATGTATATCAGTTTCTGAGAAGTCAAAGAAAGCTTCCATGATTAGATACAGGGTAGCATAGATGATTGAATGCTGGAAACAAATAATTATGCCATATCTGTGAGCTTCCAGAGGCACCTGACCGGCCATAAGTGGAGACACACTGTTGGCCTGGGTGGACCTTTGGAGTGATCCAGCAGAGTTCTGCTGATGTTCTTATAGAGGGGTACAGATTTCAGTAAGAAAGCACTGCATTACTACTGCTTCTGTCTTGATACTGTGGTTATGCACTAGATGCAAGGCATTCTGTCTAGTTTCCCCAACAACACGACACAAGAAAATGCATGCTGAATTAACATTTCATCTCTCTTTTTTTCCTGCATAATGTTGAAACACAGTCTGCAACAAATTTTGGCATACGGAAGAAGATACGTTTCTTAAGGTAGGCAGGATGCATTACAAAAGCAATACTTACTCAGTGCGTACAACGAAAGGATTATTCCAGCCAGGCAAAACCCTTCGAAAAACCTGAGTGTGCTGAACATCGTCACATTCACGGAGAGGGCCACAGATAGTCCAAATATCAAAATGAATAGAACAGAGAAGAGCAGCACTGGCCGACGACCAACCCTACAGAAATAAAAAGAGGAACAAAGCCAAATGTATTTCAAATTCCGTACTCCATTTTTCAAATGAGAGTTCTGCACTGGATGCAACATTCCCCAACCCCCTACAACTTTGATTCTTAAATTTCTCTATGGAGATATTTAAGGAGCAATATCACACAGTAGGTGTGTAAGCAATATGTGTTGCATTTTGAAATAATATACCTATGCTTTTAGAACAGCAGGCTCCACTCAGGTGTTCTTAGGGAGGGGGATACTACAACCAGGGTGCCCATCTCCAAATGCCACCCACTCCTCTTAGATGGCCTAATACAGTACCGTTCATGTTTCTTCCTGGGTTAAAGGTTGACTAGAAAGGAGATGTGAAGTTCAATGTAGAATGGGCACCCAGAGAAGAGTCTCCAATAACAATATTGACGAGTGCTAAGGCTCATATGGGAACAAATGATCCTTCAGAAACCTTGGTGCCAAGCTGAATACGGCTTTGCCAGCTCCTTGAATTGTCTCCATAAACAAATGGTAAGCCAGCTTCTTATAAGTCAGGGGCAGGGGGCCTGTGACAATCTATCAGTGTTTTCCAAACTTGTGTCTCCAGCCGTTTTTGGACTACAATTCCCATCATCCCTGACCACAGCTCTTGGTGGCTAGGGATGATGGGATTTGTAGTCCAAAAAACAACTTGAGACCCAAGTTTGGCAAACACGGATCTATATGTTGTTGGACTACAATTCCCACTAAACATGATCATTGGCTATACAATGTACTAGCTGCGCTGATGGGAGTTGCAGTCCAAGAACACAGAGAGCCTCAGGTCCCCCACTCCGGTCATGGGCATCAGGATCTGCTTTCCAGTGGGGGGGGGGGCAAAGACCCACTGGCTGTCTCTGAAAGCTCTCTAGAGTTCTTTTTAAATTTCTTATACTTCAATCCTGACAGTAGACTCAGCAGTTTCATCAACATTTGGTTTTGATGGGTGGTTTGGGGGCGAGAATAAAAGCAAACCCTTTTTCATTCACAAACATTTTGGTGTCCTTATTATCTAGCAAAATGCACAGCACCTACTTAAAATTGAATTTCCTGAAATCACTATTGCTTTGCATTGGTACCTTTCAAATGGCCAAAGATACACACTGGAGCTGTTCTTTTCAAGACATCTTGGAATAAAGATCTCTCACAACACACACAATTGTTCTAGTGCCATTCACTTCTTGCGCACCAGTTCTCAGTCCACAAAGCAAATAGACGAAGCTAAAAGGAAACACCCCTTGAAATCAAAAACCCTACACAGAAATCCTTCCAAGTACGTATATAAGGTGTCTTATTCCTTAAGGAGCCTGCTGTGTGGCTGACTATTTCCAACCAGCAAAGCAGAAGCAGGTGGAGATGCTATCTATGACTGCTGTGCCATAGATTGCAGCCATTATCCAGATGAGATCAAAGTCCTAACAGCTAATCCAGCCTCAAGTAGCGAACATGTTTAATAAAGCATAGTCTTGGTTTCTGCTGGTTGCCAAGCAACAGGAAGATGGTCTAGCAGGGGTCTAACAAGGGATTTCTTAGTTTGGTCTATTTACATGTATGTAAGACCATTTGGAGGACGCGGGTGGCGCTGTGGGTAAAAGCCTCAGCGCCTAGGACTTGCCGATCGAAAGGTCGGCGGTTCGAATCCCCGCGGCGGGGTGCGCTCCCGTTGCTCGGTCCCAGCGCCTGCCAACCTAGCAGTTTGAAAGCACCCCCAGGTGCAAGTAGATAAATAGGGACCGCTTACTGGCGGGAAGGTAAACGGCGTTCCGTGTGCTGCGCTGGCTCGCCAGATGCAGCTTGTCACGCTGGCCACGTGACCCGGAAGTGTCTGCGGACAGCGCTGGCCCCCGGCCTCTTGAGTGAGATGGGTGCACAACCCCAGAGTCTGGCAAGACTGGCCCGTACGGGCAGGGGTACCTTTACTTTTACCTTTACTAAGACCATTTGGAGAAATATTTTCCACAATAGCTTTTTTTTGTTTTATTTGTTTGTTTGAAGACCAAGAGAGGTATTTTTTTCTGACTGCAGCATAGATTCAGTGTTTTGCATCTCCTCCCACCCACTGCCTCACTCTTTTTGTTCTCCATGGAACTAGACCTGCTAGGAAGATTCTCAGCTGTATCAACAAGTTGCAAGAAAAACTATGCGCTTGCTTCCAATATGCAATGTATTTGGGAAGGCTTTTTTTATTTAAATAAAGTTCAGGGCATTCAGTAGTGCCAGAGGTTGTTAGCCTTTCATTTTACTGATTATGAAACATGCCTGACTATGTAGGTCCATGTGCATCATCAGTTTCCATGTGCATCACTTGCAGAATCAGGTACTGGAGGCACATATCTGATGCACGCTGGTATGCTCATCAGAGAGTGGGAATTCTATATGGGACACACATCTCCATCTGCATACTTGCATAACTGGTCATGTAAAAATACTTTGTTTTGAAGCACAATTAAATTTGGATTGGGATGCAAGAAGGAAGAGCTCCTTTTGCAAAACACAAGAATTTCAAAAAATAAAAAATAAAAATGCAATTTTTATTAGTATTAGAAACAACTATTTTTTTTCTATTCAGATTTGTATATAATTTGTACGTCAGCGTTCTCTTCTCTTACATGATTGGGCAGGAATAAATTTATGTGTCTCTGGAGGAATTACATCTTTGTACTGGGGAAATACTGCGTATCATTTCAGATTAAGTCACACTTTTGTTTTCCTTGCTCTCTCTATCTTCTTCCCTTTAAAAAACAATGTTGTTACATAGTGACCCAAAGCTGGTCCAGCCACCTCTGCAAGGCTACCGCAGTTTAATAAAATTGGGCTGCCAGCCAGCTTTAGTGCAAGTACATCAGGTTAAGCCACCCGTGTTATCTCAAGCACCTTCTTTAAAAATTTAAAATGACTTCATTTTCCACAACAACAATATCCATCAACGGCAAGTCAGTTGTGAAATGCGCTGCGCTTATGACACACGCATTGAAGTGGAATGCCAAGGAAGAGGTAATAGCATTCAAGGGGGAGAGAAAAGCAGTTTCATAATGCTTTAGAGAGACATGTTTATCACTTTTAATCTCCGTGTGAATTTGCACTTACCAGTCAGCTATACATCCTGTTATTAGGTAGCCAAAGATTAATCCTACAAGCAGGGAGAATTTTGCGATGTGGACTTTCCAGGCAGAATCACAAACAAGATCCCACTAGAAAAGAAGAAGAAAACAAGATGCATTTAAAATGTGCACTCATATACCTGAATAGAATTACTTATAGCATGGGTAGCTGGTGAGCTACCCACCAGAGGAGGGCAAAAGACTCATCATCCCTGATGGCTGGTTATGATGAAGCTTGGAGCCCCACATCTGGAGAGCAAGCTTTTAAAGCACCTTTCCAGAGTATTTTTCATACATAGCTGTGAATACCAGATTATATACCAGGGCTTGGTCAACTGTAATCATCCGTTCAGAAAAGCTGGGTTTACTTAAGTTCTGGAAAGTTTGCATGCACTCACTATCATAAGCTGTTCCAATAAAATGCCTTCTGCATTAGATATCAGTGACTACTTTTAATCTATCAGTTAACAAAATGAATTCTGCCCTAACATTGAACTAATTCATGTGAATTAATTCATGATTTTCAAACCCAATTTAACTCCCCCGCCTCTCTTAAGCAGGGTGGATGTGATTTAAATTAAATTGATTTAAATCACATTTTAAATCATGATTTAAATCACTAGTCAGTAAGACTAGATTTAAATCTTTTTTTCTTTCTTTTTTACAGAAAGACTCATTCTTGCTGGTATAATCTTAATATTTCCAACCAGATGAAGGTTTCATTTTTGGCATAATAAATTTTCAGAGTAGTTTTTACAATTATATCAAAAATTACTGGTTTGGTTATACTATTAGAAATACATAGGCCGATAATTATGTAATTATTGTCAGGTTTAATAAGTTAACTGTTTATATTTGGACATCTTTTCTGCTATAGTTTATTGGAAGGAGACAAATAATCATTTCCTTAATAACAACTTAAACAATTTATTAACTAAAACATTAACATTATAGCATATGTATCCATGTTTGTTAACTGATGTGGTTAAACAATTTTTTTAAAAAACCCCCACCTTAGACTGAGCTTTAGCACACATGAAAAACTTTAAACAATCCTTATTTCCTGATGAATAGCCTTTGGACTATAATGTACCTTTATTTTTTTGTTAGAGTGTTTATTATTTTTCCAATAAAAACATCCAATTAGCATATCAAATCATAATCCAATAAAATAAAAAACTAAAATAAAAAAATCCAATTGTCTTCCCAATTTAATTCTAGTTTTTGCGACTTCCCACAGTCTGAACGTCAAAGCAACTCCAGGTGTCAGTCCTGCCTCTCACTATAATGTAACTTAAATAGAAAACTATCTTTAGAAAGATTTTTCCTCCAAAAGCATCTTATTTTTAAAATCCAATTATTAAAAAACAACACCCTGATTTAAATTTTAAAAAATTGATTTTTTTATCCACCCTGCTCTTAAGCAAGCTTCGTTTTATCAAAAGAAGAGACGTGCTGGTTTAGGTCAAAGGCTAACTAATTATTGTTGTTCCTGTTCTTGTTGTTGTCATCATTATTTAAATAAATTGTATACTTTTCTCACAGTGGCTGGTCAGATGCTATTGGAAGCCCATAAGCAGGACTTGAGCACAAGAGTGCTGTCCCCATCTCTAATTTGCAACAAGTGCTTCTGAAGACCAGTGGCTGAGCTTCATCCTCTGGCACTGGGTGGGGCAGAGAGCAGGCGGGGGCAGGGCTGGCATGGTGCGCCACCCGCAGGGACATGGTGCACATCCTGGGGAGCAGCCGTGATGGCACCCCACTGGGACCACGCTGCCGGGGGCAGTACACTCCCCCCCCACTCCTCTTCCACTGCCAGTGCTGAAGACAAACCACCATGAAAAACCATGGTGCTGTCTAAGGGGCCATCGCTTTACATGCAGATTCAATCCACGACACCTTCAGTTCAAAGGTTCTCAGGTAGTTGGGCTGGGGAAGACCTCTCATTGAAACCCAAGAGGTCTGCTCCAGGTTGGAATAGCAGGAGACATATTGGAATACAGATGGACTCATAGCCTGATTCAGTATAAAGGCAGCTTCTTAAGTTCTTATATAAATAACACTTTTTTATAGATCCTGCTAAAAAGCATAATCACCAGAGCATCACACTTTCTGAGAAAGGTTTTGGACAGATGGCGCAGGATAGGAAAACTCGGCTGATATTCAGCCTCATCATCCAAACCTGCTCAACAAGCTATTTTAAGGGTTTGTTGTTGTTTGTTTTTGCAAGAGTGGGAATGAACGGGATACGGCACCAGGGTGTCTGTTCCTCTGCTGCCTCCAAACAGCTGAGATAACGTTTTCCCAGGCCTAAATGTTAGCTGGAAGGCATGTGGAACACATAGTTGCTGTATCACAAGGCACAGTGGCTAAACCACATTAACAGGATTTCCCTGGGTTTCTCCACAAAAGCTCTTCTCATGACAGAAGAACAGCCTGACCACAGTTTTCTGCATGAGGAGGTCTGCAAATGACAAGAGATTCTGAACTCCGTGCATACAGTCAAGCTACATGAAAAAGATGGGGGAACCTGATGTGGCCTCCCCAGATATAGTTTTCAGAACCTGAGCTGGAAGATCAAAGGAGGACTACGTATATAACCTCAGAGGTAGTCAGAGGTAGATCTGAGTTGCTAGGTAGCTACTTATGAAAAAAGCTTCAGCATGATTCGTGCATGATTATATGAGGCATATTTAGCCCGATTCACATAGGAAATCTCTGAACAAGACATTACATAGAAAGAGGACATCAGGTGCCTGTAGAACAGGGGTAGGAAACCTAAGGCCCGGGGACCGGATCTTGCCCAATCGCCTTCTCAATCCGGCCCACAGACAGTCCGGGAATCGGCGTGTTTTTACATGAGTAGAATGTGTCCTTTTATTTAAAATGCATCTCTGGGTTATTTGTGGGGCCTGCCTGGTGTTTTTACATGAGCAGAATGTGTGCTTTTATTTAAAATGCATCTCTGAGTTATTTGTGGGGCATAGGAATTCGTTCATATATTTTTTTCAAAATATAGTCCGGCCCACCACATGGTCTGAGGGACGGTGGACTGGCCCACGGCTGAAAAATTTTGCAGACTCCTGCTATAGAAGCTACAGCATTCTGACATTTCCAAGCATGGGGGCTATACCTTGCTTTTTTTTTCCCCTGAGAGACCATTACTTCTGACATTTGATACTTTCCTAGCTCATACTTGCGTCAGTAATGAACTGGAGGAGAGCCAATAAACTGAAGCTCAATCTAAAAAGGACCTGAGACACTGTGAGTGGGTGGTTCCCTAGACCGGAAGGGTGGTTTGTTGCCTGCTCCTGATGGCATTACACTCCCTCTGAAGGAGCAGTTACACAGCCTGGGGTGTACTTGTGGCCTTGGTGGTGTGGAGTGCCTTCCATCAGCTTCCTAGCTGATGTGCCCCTATCTGGACAGGGATAGCGCAACCTCTGCCATCTATGCTCTGATAACCTCCAAGTTACATTGCTGCAATGTGTTATACATGGGGCTGCCTCTGAAAAACGTTCAGAAACTCCAGCTGTTGTAGAGGGAAAGTAGGTGGCAGAAAGAGAGGAAGGAAGGAAGAAAATGGGGTGCCTAACCCTGTTCTGGCTCCTGCCACAGCCCACCACTAAGCATGCACCCTCTGACAGATTACAGTGCCCTTGCCAAGCAAATGTTACCCTCCAAAGAGAAAAAAAGCTTCCCATGCCTACCTTAGCTCATCAGGGTGTTGGCTGGCACTCAGCAAAAAGTAGGTTGCAAAAGATTGCTTCCTATGTTGGCTGCTCCTGCCACCATTAATGCCCTTTCTGGAACTGTCAGCAGCTGCCTCCAGGTAAATGGCTTTCCCCAAGGCGGCTATTAAAAAATGTCTGAATTGAATGCTAGCAAAGCAGCCAGGGGAGACCGTGCAGACAGAGCATCTAACACCTCCTAGTTCTGTACACAATTAACACAAACCAAATTCCCAAACTCGCCAGCCTGCACCCTGAAAGGGAACCCCTTAACGAAGCCTTGCATGTGTCATGGGACCTGTTAGCTTCCGCCCTTCACAGAGGGCGCAATATCACATTCATTCCCTCAAAAACAGCCAGGTGCCATTCCCATCACGACATAGCACAGTTGCTCATTTCCCTCTAGGCTACTCCACTGAATAATATTTTGAAATGCAAAGCTATGCAGCAGAGCTTTCTTTCTTTCTTTCCTTCTTTGTGTGGCTTTATTTAAAGGAAACAGATTCATGGCCACATGCTGTCCTACATTCAATATTTTCCAATCACGTACCACTATGCACATAGCAGCACACAGGACTAAAGCTTAGTTTCAATGAGAAATATTTTCACTCTCTGCTGTCGCTTCTTTGTTGTGTCTGTGGGTTCTGCCTCTGAATGAAGCTTAATTGCATGTCCCCACTGGGAAGTCCATCTGAAGCAGGAGTCGCTAGTCTGGGGATTACTAGGCACATTGGTCCAAATCGCTCAGGTTCCATTTTGAAATTCCATCTTTGAGTTTATAAGCAGCTCATTCCTAAGGTCCTACTGCTATATTTTTTCTCATCCACCCCAAGTGGCTGTACTTATTCAGAAGCTCCCTCTGTTCCAATCATTACCCCACCAAACTCAGGGAGCTGAGTAGGCTATTCCAAAAGCGTTCCTATCTCACCTTTGAAACTTGAAGGCTTCTCAAAATGTCCTGCCAACAACACCCACATATACCTGCAATCAGTCAGCCCAGGGAGAACATGATCTGAGCTATGATGCAACCATAAACAAGGCTTTCTTCTTTCTACGCTAGCCTTTGCCAGTCTGGTGATCTCTGGCTGCCTTGGACTGTGAAAGACCTATTGCACTCATAGCAAGACTGCCTTGTGCAAAGTTGGATTTAAGTTGAATGTTAGTTCCTGGAATATCAGAACACACTTACTAGTAGCAGTAAACTCCACTGAACATAATGGGACATATTTCCAAGTAAAGGTGCACAAGATTTGACTGTAAATCTAATTAAGTTAGAATAGAGATTCAGCTATCACAGAACAATATAAAAAGGCATTTTTATATTGCCTGGGAGGAGAGAGCTGTACAAAAGCAGGGATTCTGTTACCGTTACAGAATTTAATCCCCCCCCCCACACCTTTTAAGAAAACCCACCCGGATATTTTAAAATAATATTTATTTGTTTGGCACTGTTACTGGTGGGTTGTGCATTGCTAATTTTTTTTTAAAAAAGGCACAGCAGAAATTCAAGTCATTTGCCATCTCAATTTACTTGTTTATTTGCCACAGCAGAGAAATGTGCAGACTAATTTAATGAGATAACCTGCCCCCTTGGCATTCTGTCAGCCCTAATAATATTACTTCTTGTTACAGTTCATAACATTGTAACCGATGGAATTCCCCCCTGGCCACAAAGTTTCAGCAATTTAAATGCCACACAGCCAATCTACAGCAGATTTCGAGTCTCTCTCCTGTGGACACAGGGGTGGGGGTGGGGAAGGATACACAACACAGCCTTGGCAAAGCTGCTAGCCCCACCAATTTGTGTACTCCAGTAGTAGGCAAAGTCATGCTTTTCCCAGCTCCAATGTTGGCTTTACTCCTTGCATTGGGCAATATAAGGAAGCGTATGCTGAATAAATTCCAGAAACATGGTTAACCCCAGCCTTTTCACCAGAGGCAAAAGGGCTGAAGCTGATCTGGCATCCCCATAGCTGACTAGCTCGCTCTGGCAGTAGCGGCACACCTCCAGGTTGGTGTCAGGTATCCTAAGTATGTCAACCACCCTAATATGATCAAGGGTGGCACCATTCTAAGCAACATGGTGCCACCTTAAAGCAAGGAAGGGCAGAGTTCAGGCTGGAAGGCTCTCCTTTGTGTTTCAAGAAAATCTCTAACTGGGACATATGTCAAAAAGACATATGGTTAGAATCCAAGAACATTGTGCCCCTGAGCAGCTCTGGAGTCTTCAATGGGGCGAGGTGAAGCAATTTGCCTCAGGCGCATAGCTGTCAACTGTCCCTTATTTGGCGGGAAACTCCCTTATCCCAGCGCCATGTCTCTTATTGATGATGTCCCTTAAATTTCCCGGGTTTCAAAGGAAGCAGCTCCTCTCCCTCCCTCCCTCCCTCCCTGCCGGCCAGGGAGGAGGGAGGCTCCAACTGTGTTGCTTGCCTGCCTGGCCCACCCCCCTCCGGCCTCCCCTCACCAGCCTCGGCCCCCGGGAGCCCCTCCCCGCCGGGAGCCTCGGGCCCTTCCGCCGCTATCCTCCTCACGCCGCCGAACTGAGCGTCTCTGCCTGGGGCCTCCCCTCTGCCCATCACCGCTCCCGCTAGGCCGTACTGTGGCTGCGCCGCCAAAGGACCTGGATGAGATGGGCAGCCTGGCACGGCCTATGAATTGCTGAGGAGCCTTGAGAGGAGAGCGAGGGCAACCATAGAGAAAGCAGTTCAGAGAGAGGAGGCGGAGGTGCAGGCAGGTGTTCCAAGGGCTAATCATAGAGGGGGAAAGCGGAGGAAGGACTGCAAGCGCTTCTCCCTTAGATTTGTAGTGGTAAAATAGCATAGATGGTCTGATCTGCGAGTTTACTTCAGGCGCTATTCCCCCCCTCTCTTCCTCCCTCCCCGCTTGATGGAACTGAGAGCTGCAGATGGGGCACGAGAGAAAAGATACAGAACTGCAGCAGCATCTTCGTAGCTTGGACTTCGTTTTGCGCAAAAAGTGGCTGCTGCTTGTATTTATTTAATTGCAGTGTTTCATCAGCTGGTGTCTTGAGCAGCAACCTCTGGAAACGAAGGGCTAAAAACTGGCGCTGCTCTCCCAAATTATCTGGTCCCTTTTAACTTAATATTTCAGCTGGTTGACTAAAATCCCTTATTTTGGCTGCTGATCCCTTATTTTCGAGGCTGCTGGTCCCTTATTTTCAAATCTGTAAGTTGACAGCTATGTTCAGGTGGTAGATCCCACTGCCAGCCACTGCTCCACTGCCAGCTGCACTGCGGCTTTGCCCGCACCACTGGCATTGCTGTCACATAGCCCATGCCCTTCCCACTCATGCTGTACCCTTGCTGTTGCATCGTGGCAGCAGTGTGAGCGCAATTGCAGACAATAGTGCAGTCGGGGTGGGGGCATGGCAGCGTGGGTGCAGGAGGGCCCCATATTTATAAGTGGGAGACAGCAAAATGTCCTGGGCCAGCCCTGATGGAGCACCAGAACTGAGCTGGTCCTACAGCCCTTCCACATCAAAATCCATTCACGATAATCCCAAATCATCCAGCCTCCATCCAGACAAGTAAAGAGGCATTAGAATTCAAAGACACGTCCCAGCCAGGCAAAAACCACTCAGAAGTGTGATGTAAAAGGTCAATGAGGGGTGTGGCCTGCAGAGAGTGGGTCTGTCCTAAGGAGAGTCCTGAGGCCCAGACAGAGAGGATAAAGTTTCCCTACACTGCCTTAACAGTTTAGAGATCTGTGTTCAGTGATCCTCAACATGCACTCTTCCTCAAGAAGACAAGAAGTGCCCTACTAGATCAGATCAAGGTACACCTCGTCCAACATATCCTCCTTTGAGAGGAAAGGTGGAATGCAATGTAATGTAACTAATAGAAGGAACGGGTGGTGCTGTGTTCTAAACCACTGAGCCTATTGGGCTTGCTCATCAGAAGGTCAGCGGTTTGAATCCGTGCGACAGGGTGAGCTCCCATTGCTCTGTCCCAATTCCTGCTAACCTAGCAGTTCAAAAGCATGCCAGTGCAAGTAGATAAATAGGTATCACTGTGGCAGGAAGGTAAATGGTGTTTCCATGCTCTCTGGTTTCCATCACAGTGCCCCATTGCACCAGAAGTGGTTTAGGTTTAGTCATGCTGGCCACATGACCTAGAAAGCTGTCTGTGGACAAATGCTGGCTCCCTTGGCCTGAAACGAGATGAGCACCACAACCCCATAGTCGCCTTTGACTGGACTTAACCATTCAGGGGTCCTTTAGTTTTTACCTTACCTAATGTAACTAATAAATGAACAGCCTTTATAAGAATCCTAGCAATCAGCAAGTCATTGACTGCCTACTAGAAATGACCCTGTGATCCACTATTGGGTGGCAGGCAGCTTCTCCTCCATAGGAGCAAGTTTTTATCAGTTTTCTCCCAGCCCTTCTCTTAGTTCCCAACTCCATATAGCAAGGCTCACTGCAGATATATTTTGGAAATCAGAAAACTAACAAGTTTAATTAACCATGCAGTTTCGCGCAGGGGGGAAAAGGAAGGAACAATTTTGTGTGCAGCAGAGAACAATTGTGCCAAGGACGGAACACATAATGGAGTGAAGCAAGCAAACAAAAGAGGAAAAAAAGTCCTTCCAGTCATTTTTTTAAAAAAATAAGTATAATTGTCTCCATTCTCTTCCTGGCATGCCTCCAGCTCCAGTAACACAATATCCTATCCCTACACAATGGAGTGGGGGAAGGCTTAATGTTTGAAGTGGCAGATAAAAAACCACTGGCTGCTTTTTAAACAACAAAACAAACAACAAAACAAAACAGTGAATACAGGTATGGCAGATGCAGAGCATTCAAATAACTGTTTCTTTTAATATATATTTTTTTAAAAACAGAAAGCAGAGCCTTCAAATAATGAGATTTTAAAACAAAAGAGAAAGCAGAGCCTTCAAATAACTAGATTAAATTTTTTTGGGGGGAAAAGTAAAGCCAACCCAAAATGGCATGGGTAGAACTACTGTCCCTGGGCAGGGTACAGTGAGCATGCTATGGCTTGCGTTGAGTACTATCCAAGTTCTCCTGTGCAGAATCATGCTCAACCTTCAAATGTAAAAAAAAACCCCAAGTTGAAAAAGCAGCAGTGGGACTGAGGATCTTCTTTTTTCTGTGGAAGTGGTTTCATAGGCACTATTCCACTTGACCTGCAACATTTATACAACCCACAGAACTCATCGTAGGTGTGAAATCTGGGCCATGTTCACTGCACTTGCTGGGCCTGGCTTGGCTGGCCTCTAATAAATGTCAACCATATCTACCCAATACTGAGCAGTGTAGCTAGCCAGGAGTGGGGCAGTGGGACAGTCTACAGTGTGGTGGGGGCTGTAGGGCACCACAGGGGTCTGTACTGCAGCACAGTGGCTGTTGTGCATCAAGGATTGGGGTCCTGGGCAGCAGGAGAGCTTGAGGGCAGTACGGCAGTTGATGGGTGTTTCAGGCGCTGCAGGGGGGTGGAGCCACTTCCCGTCTCTGAAATTGGTGGCTGCCCTAAAAAAATAAAAGTTTGATCTGCCCCAGGTGCTGGAGGGGGTTGCTACACCACTGCCAATACCCGGTACAGAAGAACAGTTTTGTTGGCATGCTTTAGAGTTTTAAGAACACAGAGCCTGCTGGCTCAGGCTAATGACCCTTCTAGTCCAGCACCCTCTTCTCAGTGGCCAACCAGAAGCCTATGGAAAACTCAAATATAAGAGCATTCTCCCTTTCCTGGCTTTTGAGCAACTGGTATTCAGAAGCATTGCTGCCTTCAACCATGGAAGTGGCATATATCCTTTGTGGCTAGTAGCCTTTGCTAGCCTTATTCTCTGTGGATTTGTCTAGTCCTCTTTTCAAGCCATCCCAGATAAGAACAATTTTACCCTCCAAGATCCTAGGTGGCAGTTTTGCAAATGTTTCCTTCAAGGACAGGTGCTGTTCTTGTAATAATTTAAAGCCTGAAACAGTCTCCCATGTGTTATTGCTGTTTTTAAACTGTAAATTCTTTCAAGGGGTCAGAAAATGCATAAATTACCCCCCCATGAGGTAGTCCCTAGTTGATCATTAGGGACCCCTTTTAAGTATCTTCCTCAAGGGGTCTAACCAATCCATTACTGAACAGGTGGTGATATATCTGAATGTTGTAATATCTCCTTGACCTGCTATGGTTGCCTGCTTTTAACCTGTCACTTTTTCTTCTTCTGAGGTTGTGATTATTATTTTTAGCAGTTTGTCCTTTATTCAAGCATGGGCTGACCACAATAAACATTTGATTGGTATTGGGGCATGAACTTAGCATAGTTAATTAATATACTTTTGAGTGCTAGAAAAAAATGTGATTTTTCCAAAACAGAAGTGCTGCATTTGTATTAAAATTCCTTAATCTCCTGCAACAAATGATTATTGAGTTCATATGTACTATACTGGGGGGAGTTGGGCGAACAGAGTACTGTTTCAAAAGCCAAGCAGCCAGAAATGAGGGTAAAAAGGACAAGCTGAAGACCAAAAAATGGCATTTACTCCAACATCTTCTAAATTTAGATCCTATTTAGGAACGTTTTGGAAGAGATAAAATTGCTGTCTTTCCTCAAAACCTTTATACAAAGTGCAAGCTGAAATAGAAAAGGCTATTTTAAGAGGACGGGTGATAATTGCTGCGTGGCATACACTGCACTTAAAAAAACCCATACTGCTGTATCACCCAGCACTATATTTACAATCTGACCCCATTAAAGGAAGGAGGAAAAGACTGACCACTGAATTACACAGAAATTAAATGCTTTCTGAGCAGTTGCCTGGGCACATTCCGGTACAAAGACAAAACATTAAACATTTGATTGCACTAAATGTTTGTACCCTGACAAGCAAACAATGTTCCTACAACAGTGGAAGGTGCAGAATTAACTGGATCCTTAGGTAGTTCTCCATCATGGGTATAGCCCTTGGCACACACAACTATCTAGTCAGTCCAGGTTTTGAAAAAGCTAGCTGCCTGGTGACCTGTGATGAGTAACATATTGCTTCCAGGGGACCAGAAAGGGGAAGCTTTAGTAAAATTGGATGAGAATTGGTTCTTTCAGGCTAGTTAGGGTCTAATAACTTGAGAAATCCAGAGATTTTTGCTTTGTGTAATCCTGGGACAAGGACGCAGGTGGTGCTGTGGGTTAAACCATAGAGCCTAGGACTTGCCGATCAGAAGCTCAGTGGTTCAAATCCCCGCGACAGGGTGACCTCCCGTTGCTTAGTCCTTGCTCCTGCCAACCTAGCAGTTTGAAAGCACATCAAAGTGCAAGTAGATAAATAGGTACCGCTCTGGCGGGACAGTAAGCGGCGTTTTCGTGCCCTGCTCTGGTTTGCCAGAAGTGGCTTAGTCATGCTGGCCACATGACCCAGAAGCTGAACACCGACTCCCTCGGCCAATAAAGCGAGATGAGCGCCACAACCCCAGAGTTGGTCACGACTGGACCTAATGGTCAGGGGTCCCTTTACCTTTAATCCTGGGACAGACAAGTTTAAGCCATTTTACAGCACAACCATCTGGTATGTCTACTCATAAGTAAGTCTCAGTGAACTTATAGGAATTCGAATCACTCCAAAGCGTACACGGGATATCTACTTTAATTTTCCTTTGGTATTCATAGCTAATTTTCAGAAGCCAAGATAGCAATGATAAGCTCATGAACCCTGCGGTCCCTTCCAATCCTACGATTCTAGGAGTCATGAAACCCGAAAACATTTTCCCCTATTAAACATAGTGACTGCAACTGGCCCAAAAGACTTATCAGTTCTTGAATGTGCTGACAAAACTATCACTCAGTTGGTTCCATACTCCCAATCACTGAAACAGACTTACACAAGGAGATGGTTCTATCTTAACTAGAACTGGTTATACATTGGAGGTTACATGTTGGTCCAAGTCTCTGGGCCAAATTTCAGCTAAGCATTTGTTGTGGGGGGAGGCTCCCAAATCTAACAGGAGTGATGGTAGAACTGGCCTATGTCACAGGGTTGATGTAAGATACACTATGCTATCTGGAAAGGCTCTTTACTCTAATGGAGGCAACTGAATGAACACCTGCTCTATGCAAAGAGTGATTAGCTTCAAGAGGGCTTGTTCAAGAGAACCATTTGCTGGATTCTGTTTTATTTCTGTCTACCTATGTACTTCCACATAACTAGGGCTATTATCTTAAGCACGCTTGGTAATGCTCTCACATTACTCCTCCAGTAATCTCCTGAACAAAAGCTTCTTCCATCGCTGCTTTTCTTCTCCTGCAAGGTATAACTACCGGAAAATATTGGGTGGGTTCCAAGGCTCATTCACACCTGTGAAGCTCACTATTGTCTTGCCACTGTCCTACATAAACTGAGAATGCTGTTGAACAGCATTCTTCCACCTTGGGTTCCCTATTGTTGGAGAACTACAGCTCTCATCATCACCAGTCAGCTTAGTCAATAGTCAAGGCTGATGGGAGTTGTAGTCCGATAACATCTGGGGACCCAGGATTGAACAGCACTGCTGTAGAACACATCCCAGAATCCTCTGCAATAATACACAAGGTTTCCTTGGCCAGCTAATCTACATGGCCAGAGTCCTCTGAAGGTTTAAAGTTTGAGGACCATTGCATTATATGTTAGCTTAAAAAAAAAAGACTGAAAAGAATGTAATAAATGAGACTTTCAAATAAATGTAGTCAACAGAGTGCTGCAAATAGGTTTAATTCCCAGGACTGCGGCTTAATTGAGTTGTGGACTGAGTCATTAGAATGTGTGCTATGCAAAGCATGACAAATTACATATTTTGATATGCACTTGGTCCTAAAAGAGTTGGTGCCAGCTCTTTAAGCACCCCTGAAATAAAATGAACTTTCATGTAGCTCCCCACTGTCAATAAGACTGAAATGAACCAAATATGGTAAAACAAAGTATTCAGGGGGACTCAGTAAATCCATGTCTTCAGACTGATACTTCTTATTGTCATGCCAATAACCATTTACCGTATTTTTCGCTCTATAACACGCACCTGACCATAACACGCACATCGTTTTTAGAGGAGGAAAACAAGGGAAAAAACATTCTGAATGAAACAGTGGATGTATCATTTTTGTGCTTCATGCTGTGGCCACAGACATGTGATCTGATGGTGAATTTGGGGTGACCCAATGCAAAAATCCTGAGAATTCCTGTGGATCCATGCTTTTTAACCACGTTTTGCACCATTGCAGCCCCAGGCAACAGTGGGTGCGTGATTTTGGGGGGGCAGGCTGTAGCCATGGACATGCTATGTGATCTGATGGTGAATTTGGGGTGATCCAATGCGAAGATCCTGAGGATCCATGTTGATCTATGCTTTGTAACCACATTTTAAGTGGGGAGCGAAGGAAAAACAAAGAAGGGACATGAGAGGGGTGTGCAGAGAAGCAGCTGGCTAAGAATGCTGGGATTTAACGGGAGGGAGGAAAGAAAGGCAAAAGTTTTTCCCCAAGCCAGCCATCTCTCTCTCTCTCTCTCTCTCTCTCTCTCTCTCTCTCTCTCTCTCCCTCCCTCCCTCCCTCCCTCCCTCCCCCCTCTAGCTCCCCCCTCTCTACCTCCCCCCCTCTCTCTCTCCCTCCCCCCTCTCCCTCCCCCACTCTCTCTCCCTCTCCCCCAGCAGCACCGGAGCACAGAGAGGAATTACAAAGAACGACACTCTGCTTGCCTGGAGGGGAGGGGCTTTCCCTGCTCTTTGTTCCGTTTCAGCAAACACAGCAACGAAACAGAGGAGGGTGGGCAGTAAGACCCTGAGGCAGAATGCAGGAAAGCAACAGCTTCCTCTTTTCAGGTTTCCCTTCTCCGTGAAGCACATTTGATTTTTGCCTGATTTTTTGGCTCCAGGGACCACACATTCGCTCTATAACACGCACAGACATTTCCCCTTCCTTTTTAGGAGAAAAAATCTGCGTGTTACAGAGGGAAAAATACGGTACATATAAAACATGGAAAATTCTTATAATCTTTTCTTTTAAAAAAAGCAACACAGATATGACTTGTTATCCTCATGGTCATTAGCCATATGCTTAATCTATAATCCTACTTTGCATAGGATAAAACTGTAATTTTGCAGTAATGGATGCCGTTGTTCTAAATTAGAATACCCAATTCTCCCATAAATATTTATGGGAAGGAAGAAGACGACCACGGTCTCGCAATAATGATAGAGTAGTTGCTCAGATTGTAAACCTACTGGATAGGAACCATGTCATTCTACGATCTGTGAAATAACTAGTGTACTCTTGGAACTCAATAAATGTTTAATAGTGGAGTTTGCAGTTGTTGTTTTAATGCAATTCTTCTTTGGGTTATTGTTGTTTTTAAGTGCAATTCTTCTAAACAGCTGCCCTGACTGACAGCAAGTTCTGCAGGAAGAGATCTTCTTTCTGTCAATGCCAAATTATTTTCAACCCTGTAAAATATAGATTGATATATTTAACCCCACTGAACGGTACTAGGACCTCAACGGGCCATACAGTAGTTCATTTGCTGAAGGACATTAGTGGGGTACACTGCTGTTAAGAGTTGTTGTTGGTGATCTAATAAGGCCTTATAAATAAGCAAAAATAAAAAATGTTGCCTGCCTGCAAAAGTAAAGTTCACTAGCCTACTGATTCCTGGAAGATATGGGACAGAGAGCTCCATCCCTCCTGAAGCAGATCATTACATCTCCTCCTCAGGCAGGCAGCTTGGTTTCTATGCTGAGAACAGAAGAGGGCCAGATTGTGCCATCCCTCCACCATCACCCTACTCACTCATACAAGTTCTCTTTTGCCTATGGCTACTGTGGGTTAAACCACAGAGCCCAGGACTTGCCAATCAGAAGGTCAGTGGTTCGAATCCCCACGGTGGGGTGAGCTCCCGTTGTTCGGTGCCTGCTCCTGCCAACCTAGCAGTTCGAAAGCATGTCAAAGTGCAAGTAGATAAATAGGTACCGCTCCAGTGGGAAGGTAAATGGTGTTTCCGTGCGCTGCTCTGGTTCGCCAGAAGCGGCTTGGTCATGCTGGCCACATGACCCGGAAGCTGTACGCCGTGTCCCTTGGCCAATAAAGCGAGATGAGCTAGTGCTTAAATACATGGCTGTAATAATAATGCCCAGTGGGTCTCACACTGGAGTTCTATACATCACTCAAAGTATGTCCTACTGAATTGAATGGGACATACTCCCAGCTAAGTGTATATAGGACTACAGCCTAGTCTCACTAGACATTTGGACTTGAGAAGTAGAACAGCAACAGCAATGGATTGATATCTCTTCACAGTTACATTTTCTATGTCATTCTATTTCACTCCTAGTGAAGAAATAACAGCATCTCTTTCCTCTACATTGCTCTAAGATATCAATCCACAATCCTGTGTGGGATAGCTAGCTCTAATGAATACACAATTTGTCTCTGAGAGTTGATTTGATTTATTGCTTTTCTATGTCACTTTTCATTCAAATGAATCTCAAACAGTGTTAGAAATTAGCCAGGCACCAAACGTGTTTTGCTACTGGCACGGGTCCAATTGACTGACATCTCCATCTGGCTAGCCTCTCCAGCCTTCTTAAGCAGAAGAGCTTATTACTGCAATTATATCCCACCTGCTAATCTCTACAATGACCCTGTGAGGTAGCTTAAGTGGCTGTGACTTAAGTGGCTTCCAAGAGTACTTCTGCTATATAAATTAAGTAGGTAAATAAGTTAGATAAATTAAGTAGATAAATAAATATGGTGTTATGTACTGAGTTGAATAGTTGATTGGTCCTGGAACAATGCAGCAGTATGATTGGTCCACAGGAGCCACCCAATCCAGCTCCAGGTGGAAGTGAATCCACAACCTGATTGGCCTACAGGAGGATCCCAGAATTAGCCAATCATGTGTGACCCATTGTGTAAATAAAGTATATAAAGCAGATATTTTGGGGAAACTTGCATTCCTCACTACTATGAGCTGAATAAAGAGCATGAAATCCATACTCAACTCAGAGTATATTTCATATAGGAAAAGCAAAATGTCACTTATTTTCCTTGAAGCTTGAATTTGTTTTATTCTGTATTTTGTTTTATTGTGTTGTAAACTGCTTTGAGGTGTTTCCTTTAAAATATAAAGTCGTATAAAAATGAAATCCAAATAACAAGAAGAAATAAAGTGGCTAGAACATTTCGTTGTGGTGACCATAACCTAAGTTTAAGGTGCCATTTGGCAATTAGCTTATACATCTCATTTTCTAATACTGATCAAACCAAAGGCATAGTTTAACAGCCAGAACCTTCAATGCCCCATGAGCACGTTACCTTGGCCAAGAACATAATGCCGAAGGAAGGTATGAAGTTTCAGAAGTAATTCCAAACATAATTAAATGTTTCTTTAAAGAAACACAGACAAGATTAATCTAGAGCAAGAGATTTACGGCCACATCGCATTACAAGCTTTGAGTTATAACGCAGTGTCAGGACTTCAACCTAGACCTGTGATTAAATAAACCCATTGACAGTTCCAAACCATATTGTCAGCTCTTTTTCTATGTATTTGTTTGAGTTCTACAAAGTAACTTGGTGGTTTTTTTTAATCATGTTCAATCCCTAATGACTGCAGGTGACAATTTAATTTGTAGGAGGGCTCATCTTCAAGAACCTGTTCTGAATGCCTGGGCGCTGTCCTAAAATAAGTGAGGAATGACAAAGGAGAAAGTGTAACCACATTCAGAGAGCCTTATCTGGGATTAAGATGATAGGGAAGATCTCAGAACAGAGGGATCTTCTAAAACTGCTTGAGCCCCCAAGCACCTCACCCTTGCTATAAAAGCTAAGAACATAGAAAGCTGTCTTATATCAAGTCAGGGTATTTGTTAAGCTACTTTAGGATTGTCTAGAGTGCTAGAAACTCAGATATGTCAGTTAATTGCCTAATAGCACCTTAAACTAGGTTATGGTCACCACAACAGAATGTCTAGGCGCCATTTCCTCACTCCGCCCCCCGGGATGAGAATTGTTGTTGTTGTTGTTGTTACCTATCTATTAATTTCAACGAGTCTACTATGAGTATGACTTGGTTGGCTACAACCCTATAACATGGGTGCTGGTGTAGATAGAGCAATGGCCTGATCCAGCAGGCTCTTATGTTCTTACACCTGTGTACAGAGAGGTGACTAGTGATTTGATGAAGGCTTTGAGGGGATCCCTTATAATAAGTATAAGAGTCAATAAGGAACCATCTTCTTCTGCCATGACTGTGCTGGCAAACACCACGTCTGTGATTTTTTAATGGTTTAGCCAGTGGAAGAAGAAGAAGAAGAGTTTGGATTTGATATCCCGCTTTATCACTACCCTAAGGGGTCTCAAAGTGGCTAACATTCTCCTTTCCCTTCCTGCCCCACAACAAACACTCTGTGAGGTGAGTGAGGCTGAGAGACTTCAGAGAAGTGTGACTAGCCCAAGGTCACCCAGCAGCTGCATGTGGAGGAGCGGGGAATCGAACCCAGTTCACCAGATTACGAGTCTACCACTCTTAACCACTACACCACACTGGCTCTGGAGACAACAGCATCATTAGTTGGATTAGCAAAGTGTTTAGCAGGATTAGCAGGAATGTGGCGTCTGCCAATTACAGCATTTGGAAACATTGCGGCTGTAACAATATCAAGATGTCTTACTCAATACACACATTTCCACACACACCCTTTGTTTTAAAAGCAGGTATGATGGACCCTTCACACGCTTTAAAGGGAAGCTGAAACGGTTTTCAGCCAGTGTTGGTGGCAAGAGAAAGCAAGACCATAGTCACTTGATTACTGCATACCTAGTTCACAGCACAGTTAATCCGAACACACAGTTTCCAGGAGGAATGAGTTTTGCTGAGCTTTGGGTGTTTGGGATTAAGGGAACTACCACGATGATGATGATGTAACAGTTTCATTTTACACTGCAGTTGTTTACTACAGTAACACTGGGAAGGCAGTAGGTAGGAAAGTACCCTCCAAACCTATTATTAGGGCAAATGAGTTGTCTGCAAAGGGCGATCTGGCACCCACACTAATGAGTAAATATGGAAAATACAAGTGGGGATCTGCAACAAAATCTTGCAGCGTATCTCCAGCCTTGGCAATAATGCTTTTCCTGTCCAGCCATCCTACAACAGGAACCATGCAATCCTGATCAGGGCTAGGAGCGGGTGCAGGGGGTGGGGTGGGAGGAAGCGAGATGGGAGAGAAGGGGAAAGCTTTCTTTCACACCTTCCTGCAAGTTCCATCTGCTGTAGAAGGACCAGGCACCAGCTATATCCCTGAAAAAATTGCTATAGAGGTCGGGTGAGGTTTCTGGAGAGTGGAAATGAAAAAGGTGTCCTTTTCTTCAACCCCTTCTGGAAAGTGGCCATAATATCATGGCATCCCTCAGAACCTAGTCCCCTTCTCCAGGATATTGTAAACTGTTAGGGGTTCAAGCAGGCCTCATTTCAACCCCACCCCCAAAATTAACACCTTCAATAGTTCATGGTTCAGGCACCATGAACTATTCTGTATGCCCTGAAAGTCACTCAGCATAGGTCTTTGGCAGACACAAAAAGTAATGCACTTCCAATGAGTTCTCCAAGTTTGCAAAAGCTCTCATCCTGTTTTTGGACAAACCCCATTTGATTACATAATGACAGATACAGAACCAGCCAAGTTAGAGGGAATGATGCAGCTGATAATTTCAGTTTATTCACCTCAGAGCTTTACAGCTGGTGGCCTTTATGAAACAGCAACCTGTTTAACATACATTTAAATGAGAGAATAGGATATTTTATTCACAGTGTAATCCTGCACAAGTCTACTTATTAGTAAGCTCCATAGAGCCCAGTGGGACATACTACCATCGCAAGCACCAGCTTACAGCCTCAGAGAGTTACAGAAGTCATTGAAAGAGAAGTTATTGCTCATGGTGTGTAGAACATTAATCCTCATTCCAGCTGTGATAAACAGGTTTTTGGTATTGTTTTAGAAATGCTGCAATGCCTGTTTGACTAGGGCCAGTGTGGTGCAATGGTTAGAGTGTTTGATTACAACCCGGAAGACCAAGGTTTGAATTCCCACTCAGCCATGAACCTCACTGGGTAACCTTGGGCCAGTCACTGTCTCTCAGCCTGACTTGCCTCACAGGGTTGTTGTGAAGAGAAAGTGAGTAGGGGAGAACTATAAACACCACCTTGAACTCCCTGGGGGAATCAAGAGGTATATAAATGTAAGACAGAAAGAAATAAAAACTGAAATACAAAAGAAATGTGTGCACACTCTCTCACAGCTCCTAGCAATTTTCAGATTATAGGCCTGACTTGCACACATCGCCAAGCCATGGTTTAGTGTTAAATGCATGAGCTTCCCCCATCCTTGCTCTGCCACAGCCACAAAGAGATTGGAAGTTTTCAGCTCCCTTATAAACTAACGGTGGTTTCTTGTTATGTCTAGAATAGAAACGATCCCTTGCAGCAGAAGTTGGGTCCCTTTTTCTCAGGCTGTGGGAATTTCTAGATGTTGACTGAATAGTGAGAAAGAGTGGACTGTTGGAGTATGCTGTTGTCCGGAAGCACCAAGCAGCGAGATGAGAGCATGATGGGAGGGAGCTAATGAGATATTTTGAGGATTCTCCAAGATCATAGCCCCATCGCAGCTACGCTGAGAGACAACAGCAACTGGAGGAATTTTAAGAACTGGACAGCAGACAAAGGCCAAGGACTTTATAACTGGACATATTCAGACAGACACACACAGAGAGAAAAGGAAAATGATTAGAGCACCGCATTTGAAATCCTATGGAAAGATAAATAAGGCATTAACACGCATAGTAATTGCTAAAAATGCAGCTGATATCTTAATGATTAATATACCAACTGAAATGTAATAAAAAATATGAACCGCAGCCATATAAGAACTGGACAAAAAACACTGATCAAGGAGCATGGGAAACCACTTTGATTAAATTGTATAAATTTTGAATTAACTGGAATTATTTTGATGTTAATTGGAATCTGTATAATTGACAAAACTGTGATAATATTGGGTAAATATTGGAAAATTACTTTAATTAAAAAAGAAAGAAAGAAATGGTGGTTAGCGAAAGAAGCCAGGATCAGTAACCGTGGTTTGAAGTTGACTATAGGAACTAGATAACACTAACCACAATTTATCCAAATTTGGGGAGAATGAGTTATCATATTTAGCTGACAATGGAAGTGAAAGCTTCCAATTTTCTTCACATGAGCACATCAGAGGATAAGGGGCTGAGAGTATAAGTGCACAAACCCAACTTTGGTTTAGTGTTACATGCAAATATAGCTGCAGCCATAACTAGAAAAGAGCTATTCTAGCACCCCTAAAGCTCCAGTGCTTTCTTCTCATACACTGTGGATAGCAAGCTGTCTCAATACAGTACAACCCTAAGCAGATTTACTCATAAGAAAGACCTACTGGACTGAATTGCCTCACATTGTAAGCTAACCTTGTTCCAACATGCCTCCCACTGGCAAATGCCTCAAGTCACATTACTGTACAGGGATGCTCTATTTGTTGTGAGTAATTCATTACAGAAATATCATGGGTGTCAGCAACGGCCGCAGCTCCTGACTGAGAAATGTACACAATGGAATCCACATCTAGACACACTTGTACAGGCAGTGCAAAAGAATGTTTCAGTAGCATGTGATTCAGGGGGTAAGAGTACAGACACTTTATCACAGTGGGAAAAACATTCACCCAACACAGTTGCTGTTCAAAAGCAGTGTGTTGTAACCACTTGTATTAAAATTGGGTCACTGGCAGTTGTAAACGACCATGAAAACAAATGCAGTATCTTATGGTCTGGAGCCAATAAAGATTAGGCCTGCTTTTTCTCTAGCAACACCCCTGGGATGTCCTTACATGACATCACTGAATGCACTAGGGAAAGATATTCCTGCATTCCAACCCTTACAACACACCCTTCAGAATAAGTTTATACTCATGGGTTCCACTTGATTCATGCTGCTGCTCAACCCCAACATCATCTCCACCACACTCTCACACACAGTATCAAAGAACTTCAATCCTCAACACAAGGAGATGAGCTGCATTGAAAGAGAGAGACCGGGCATCTGCTCAGAGGTCCTTTCCCCTTCATTGCTTCCCATATTCAAAGGCCAGTTTAGATGGCAGCATTGGCCACACAAGATACTGCCAAAATGCCTTCTCCCCAAGTAGCATAACATTTACAAGTCCTTCTCCCCAGCGCCACACGGTTATTCGGCCTGCTCACCAGTGCTGGCATAGTTTGCAGCGCCACACGGTTATTCGGCCTGCTCACCAGCGCTGGCAGAGGGGCTGGACTACATACTTTGCATGCTGTTGGACACTCATTGGCCCAAACATTGTGCCTCCTCCATGCAGAAGGCAACTTTTTGCAATCTAAACCAGGTGGCTTTGCATGGCAACGCAACTCAGGGACTGAGACCTGGGCATAAATTGATCCCTGCACCAGATGCCCTCTCCGGAGTCCTTTGCAGCTCTACAACTCAAACTGTACCCTCTTGCCTCATTCCAGCGCACAGCTCAGTTGCAGGGCAAATAGTCTGCATGCAGCAGGTGCCAGGTTCACTCCCAGTTAAAAGGGTCACAGGTGCCAAGGCTGGGACCAACAAACGTCTCAGTCCTGACCCAGCTGCTACTGGGCAGTTTAAGGCAGCTTCAGACGTCTGCATGTACATTATGAGTGCTTACCTTGCTGACTATATTCTGCTGAAGGCCAGCCGAGATCCGGTGATACCTCTCGCTACAGTCACAGTAACTGTCGTTCTTCCCCTCGGGGGTGGGCAGTTCTGGCGCCGCCAGCATCCCCCTGCTGTAGCTGCTGCTGTGGTTGTAGCTGGGGCTGGTGGCGAGGCCCCGAGCAGCAGCGGGCAGGTGCGGGTGCCCCGTCCAGTTGCCCTGCCCATCCGTGCCCTTGCACCAAGAGACAGGCTGCACCAAGAGGAAGCTGTCCGAGAACTGGCTGAAGCCGATGAACAGGGCCGGGATCCAGGTGAGCAGGATGAGGGTCTTCTGGTGCCCGCCGCCCAGCCCGCCCAGGAGAGGCAGCACCGAGCCATCGTAATCCAAGAGCAGCGGGTTGCACGACCCGGAAGGAGGCGGAGGCGGAGGCAGGCTCTGGATCTCCGCCGCCAGACCCCCGGCAGGAGGGGCGGCCGTCGCCGCAGCAGCCGCAGGGTCCGCCTCCCCGGCCGGCAAAGAGCCGTTCTCCTCGGGTAGCTGCCGCCCCCCTCCGCCGCCGCCCTCCTCTCGTCGCCGGTCTATCGCCATCCGGAGAAGCTCACATAGAGAAGATCGGGGCCGGTGCTGTTGCTGCTGGTGGCGGCGACGGCTGCGATCAAATGGCCGGCAACCTTGTGGCGATCGGCGCGATCCGAGGAGGCGGCTTTCCCGTCAGGCGTCTCCGCCAACACGCACATAGGGGTCCGGTTCGCCGCGGAGACGGCGGCGGCGGTGGTCTCTCCCGCCTTTGCCTCCCCGCGCGTCAAGGCGCGCCCATCCTCCGCCACTCCCAGCCCGCCTTTCTTCCCTCCCCAGATAACCTTCGCGCGTCTCCGTCGACGTGCTCCCTACACACACACCCGCCGGCCACCAAGACTCTGCTGGGCGGCCTGGAGCCGAGGGTTGTCCGAAATATTATTATTTTTAAAAGGTCCCTTTCAGGTCACTGCGGCTGCAGCTCGCGGAAGGACCCGGCGCCTGGCTCCTCGCGGGCTCTCGGTTGCCGCACATCAGGCTCCTTCGGCCCTGGAGGCGGCGTTTTCCCCCTCGCCCGGCGAGGAGGGTCCGAAGGAGGCGAATCCCTTGCGCAGCGGCGGCGGCGGCGGCGCCTTCTCCTTCTTCGGTGGCGCGTCGCCTCAGCTCTCCTCAGGAGGCGGCCGGCTTCCCTTTCTCGGGAAGGGGGTGGGGTGAGTGGGGAGGCCTCGCTCGTCTCGCCCTTTCTTCCAGCGCTCGCCTCGCAACCTGAAAGCCCAGCCCCCTGACCCACAGCCCGCCTACGGCTCCGCCTCTCCCTGAGGTAAAGGTAACGAGGGCTGCTCCGCCGCAGCACCTGCTGCTGCCGCCGCTGCTGCCGCCGCGGGACTAACCCGACGCGACCACCCGGCTCCCCCTGCAGGGGACGCCCGGGACGGCCCCGCCCCCTCGACCCCTGAGGGAGCAAGCGGCGCGAATTGCGCCCCAGAAGTGGCAGGCAGCCTCGGCGCGAGCGCCCGGGGACGGGGTGCCCGGGCGGGCGGTTCGTGAAGGGACTTCTCGTGGGGCAGGGGGCGGGGGGAAATAGGTCGTGTGGGTCGCAGCCAACACAAACCGGGCGTCTGTTTCCCCTCTGAGCGTCTCTGCGTATGTCCCAGCCGGAGAACCGAGCGGAGTCTCCTGTGAGAATATAGAGAGGGGTGTTCTCCTGACTGGCTTAAGCTGCAGTCCTGCGCACGCTCAGTCAGCCTCGAGTAAATCCCATTGAATTCAGTACGTCTGAGAACAGACGTGAGCTGTCCTGCAGCACCCAGCCCTGTACCTTTGCACCAGCCTCGCTGCCTGCCTGCCTGCAGTGCCAACGTAATATTACCGCAGTGCAAGTCTAACCTTTTGTTCTGTGGCTGATATTGCTGGTATCTCAGGTGCTTTCAGTTCGAAAGGGGCTGTGGATAGATTATAAGGGAAACCCAATGGAAATCAGACGCATTGTGTTTGGTGTGCATCCTGATTGTCCTTTCTTAGATGTGCATATATATTTTTTCAAAAGGCCCTGACATGTTTGAATTAAGATATAATAACCTGACTGCCTTGCACCATTTAGAGGCAAGGCACAGAAATGTGGTTGGTTTATTTATTTATTTATTTACAAATCTAATTAATATCTTCAAGTCAGGTGCTATTTATGCAAGATGTACTAATATGGCCACATCTCTTTTTACAATTCTTTCTACCATTATTTTCTGGGAAACCTCATCTCCCGTAAGGGAAACAATAAACCAGCAGATGCTCATTTGTGCTGCATCATATGTTTAAAGAACTACTATAGTTGTATTGTTTGGGCTGCTGGAAGCAAAAACGGCTCAGTCCTTCTCAGGTGAGGAGCAAACAGAAGCAAGGGTGAACCAATAGGGACTGCCTCCCAAAGCATCACCACACACATGATAAACTGTCCACCAAAAGAAAAGGAGAAAGAGAGCTTCCACGACAGCAATGAGCATGAATGCAAAACAGGCTTTTGTTTTTACTTTAAATGGATTTTCCACGGCAATGGGAAATCTGTGTTAGCTTCTTCTTTTTTAAGTACGGTACAAAGTGGCTTTTGTGTGACAATTATGTCATGTGAACAGTGTGAGAAACAGTGTGCATGAGCAGCATGCCTCTGACTGGTTTAAGCCACTTTGCTTCCAAGTGGACACACAGAGGATTGTGCTGTACAAATGTCACTGGCATTGCAATCCTATTACTCAGAAGTCATTCCCACTGTAATAAGTAGAACTCGCTGTCAGGTAAGTCAGTGCGCATACTAGGATTGTGGCACAGTCTGAGGTTTTTTTTTTATCCGCACCAAACATTTAAAGAACATGGCTTTCCCCCCAAAGAAGCCTGGGAAATGTAGTTTTCACACACATACACAGAGCTACAATTCTCAGCAGTGGCGTAGCGTGGGGGGTGCAGGGGGGGCCGGCCGCACCGGGCGCAACATCTGGGGTTAGGGCAAATCCACGGGTTAGGGGGCGCAAATCCACAGGTTAGGGGGCGCAAATCCACGGGTTAGGGGGCGCAAATTACTTGCCTTGCCCCGGGTGCTGACAACCCACGCTACGCCGCTGATTCTCAGCACCCTTAACAACCCACAGTTCCCAGGATCTTTGGGGGGAAGCTGTGTGCTTTAAATAGATAGTGTGGCTGTAGCCTGAGGCTCTGCTTTGGAAAACCAACCTTGGCAGGTGCACCTCACCCACTTCCTGCTGAAAGTTTATTAATTAACTGGTTGGGCCAGTTTTGAAAAGGTCAAGTGATCACCTAATTCCTGAAAGGCACTGGCCCCAAGTTTGTGCTGTATATAAGATTGACTGGTTTTGCTGTTCCTCTTCTCCCCTTGTCTTTGTAAATTGGAGCTTGAGGCTTTCTTTCTTAGTGGTTGCCTCAGGTTACATATGCTTCAGGTTACATACGCTTCAGGTTACAGACTCCGCTAATCTCTCTGCAAACAACCAAAGCTTTGGGTCCCTCCAGAGTAGAGGTGTACAGTGGTACTTCAGGTTACAGACACTTCAGGTTACAGACTCCACTAACCCAGAAATAGTACCTCGGGTTAAGAACTTTGCTTCAGGATGAGAACAGAAATCGTGCAGTGTGGCGGCAGCGGGAGGCCCCATTAGCTAAAGTGGTGCTTCAGGTTAAGAACAGTTTCAGGTTAAGAATGGACGAATAAAGTACTTAACCCAAGGTACCACTGTACCACTTTTAAGTAGCACCAGTTTAGGTAACGTAAGTCACATCTGAATCAGGTTTAGAATACATGTGCTGGTAACTGACTAACAGAAATCTGAGTGAGGCTGTAACCAGTGGTGCAGTTAGAAAGGTAGCAATTATGATGCTTTAGATAGTAATGTGTGGTTCTTCACTAGCTAGCTAGCTAGACAGACAGCCCTGCTGTGCTTGGAGATTCCCCTTCTCATCCTGCCTGCTAGCGTGGCCCTGGGCCTCTGCTCCCCAAAGTTCAGCCATGATAGTATCCCTAACTGCTACTGTTGTGGGCTGCCCCAATTGCGTTGGGGGGGGGGGCAGATTTGAAAATTTCTGGAAAGGGACTTAGTGCCGACGTTACCACTCTCCCACCCACAACACGTTGTCCCAAGTCTTCCTGAGGGGCATTTTGTGGCCACTTACTTTCTGGAGTTTCACATAACCAACCCTGTTCTTGGTGGACTTAACTCTGGGTCTAAGATAACTGATTTGGACATGTTGGATTTTCTGGCCTAGCCTACCTCTCCCCCCCACCTCTTTTTACTTGTCTCAACGTGTGCTTCTTTCAAAACCCTTGTATCTCTTCTCTGAGTCTGATGTCCTCAGAGCTTATTTTTTTACTTTGTTCTTGTTGCGTGTTTAATGTTTCCCTTTTTAAAAAAGTAGAAATATACGAAACCACATGCACAGAAGTCTAAAAATATTACAAATCATTATCAGGAAAAAAGGTTACTACTGCTAAAGAACTACAAACCCTGTTCCCAGCCTAGACTTGTGCATGCGACCTATTTTCCGTTGCTAACGTTCTGTCGTTTTCTCTTTTATTTCTTGGTTTATATTATGCGGGAGCATAAGTTTTCAGTCTCACACCGTGCATCTTGATACATCTACTTTGTTGAAATTTAGCACGACTGCATCGAGCTATGTCTATGACATCACTGGTAATGCCAATACGACGTGGTATTGAGCCAGGATGCCGTTGTGATTCTGTAGTCCAGCCTTACGCTGTCCTTCACTCTGTGCTCGGAGTTGTTGACTAATGGAGGAGTTGTCAACATTGTGCTTTTCTAGCACGGCAAATATATGGAACCCATTTGTCTATGTGAGTCTACCTCCCTTTGCATTACATTTCTACAGGGAGTATCTGTGGATAATGGGAGGATCCACACTGAAGAGGGATTGTGATGCTGACAATATACGGTTAAAATTTGTGATGAATGTTGGCATACCTGTACCCGTCTCACGCTTTGCACCTTATTACTTATTTCTGAGCCTCGTTCTGCACAATCATACTGGCCCAGCTGCAATGTCCAGCTCCTATGCCCTTTTGAATTGATGGCTAATTTTGCTATGCTGTCACAAGGGCCAATAGATGTGATCCGATCCTGTAGGTTTATTCCTTGAGGGAGGATATAATTAGACTATGAAACTGTTTGTTTCAGTATGCCAACCCTCATAAAACAGTAGTAGATGATTTGTTAGTGGGTGTATGTCAGTTCCTCTGCCGTTCCACTGCATCAGTTAAAACAAACAACCATAACCAAACCTTCAGCTCATATTTTATATGGCACATATATGCTACGTTGAGAGTCTGCATTCTCCTGGGACAGGTTATTACAATGAAAATGGAATTGTTTCGATCTCTCCATGCAGCAAGACCAGACCATATGAAGGAGCATGTCCCTTAAAACACAGAACTGCCAGAGGATTTGGTACGATGTATTTTTTTTTGTTTCTTGCAATGTTACATTGTTTAGATTTTTTTTAAAAAAAAAACTTTCAGGGAAGCTGAGAATAGAAACATGAGAATAACAATGAATTTCTTTTATTAAAAAAAAGTTATTTAAAAGAGCGCTAGTACAAAAATAGCATTGGAACAGAAACAAATTAAAAGACTCCAGATCAGAACAGTGCATTCGTATGTACATTTTCACAGAAGCCTTGGTTTCAGCAGGATTCCCCCCCCCCCCCCGGGAGTTGGAAGACGAAGTAATTACTACCAAAAAACAAGCATACATAGTGTTATGAGTGGGGGGAGAGAGAGAGAGTAGACTGTATGCTGAGACCCTTCTAATCCCTGCATCCAGCAAGTGTTAAAATATATGGAAGGATTCAACTTCCTGGAATAGCCAGGTTAGCTTCCTGGTGAGGTGATAGCTTAGGTAATGGGCCATTAAGGGAACAAAGGAAGTGGATCTATGCCAGATAGCAAATGGGCTCTCTCAAATGATTGGTAGTTAGAAAAACCACCGGAGTGGAGAGTTTGACTTATGTGAGCCAGCAGGCTAAAAGCTGCATGTAGCAGGCTGGGAAGTGAGAAAGACAGTGATGCCTGATCTCTGCTTTGAATCCAGGCAGAAGCAATATCCTCTTGGGGTGTTAATGCTGTGAGCCCCTCCATCATAGGTTCAATTTGTATATATGTGTAAATACACCATATATCCTAAAAACACCTCTGCTGTACCTCATTCCAAAGGAAGCACGAATCCTGGGTAAGCGCCTGGAACCCCTGTAATCTTGCACCGCACAGAGATTGGGGTTGTCTGCAACAATATGTTCCTAGCAGCAGAGAACTGGTCCATCATGTCAGGTGGATCTGGTGATTGATCGGCCATGGGGCCTGGGTGGCCCTAGCTGCTGAGAAGCTAATATTGCAGGTGTAGCTCCCCAATGTTTCTCAACAGGTATGAACAGCTGTTCATCCATAGACTTGGCATCTAGACAATCTTGCTCCATCAGCAGCTGAAAGGCTCAGTTCTTGCGACCTGTTATCACTTGCATTGCTGCAACAATAAGCTTCACAGCCACCCCTCCCCAATTTCCCTAAAGCGCACACACCCACACCCCAGGATAAACAACACAGGATGTTATGTATTGAATAGGATCCAAAATGCAGCAGTCTGATTGGTCCTAGAACAATAGGATCCAAAATGCAGCAGTCTGATTGGTCCTAGAACAATGCAGCAGTATGATTGGTCCGCAGGAGCCACCCAATCCAGCTCCAAGTGGAAGTGAATCCGCAACCTGATTGGCCTACAGGAGAATCCCGGAATTAGCCAATCATGTGCAGCCCATTGTGTAAATAATGTAAAGATATTTTGTGTAAATAAAGCAGATATTTTGGGGAAACTTTCATTCCTCACTACTATGAGCTGAATAAAGAGCATGAAATCCACTCTCGACTCTGAGTATATTTCACAGGACTAAACTTCAGAGCAGGCCTATACTACTATTACTTCTTCCCAGTAAAATGGGTACAATAATATAGGGTTACTTTGCATGGCTGGAATAGCCCATGTGCTCTGAGCCACAGCTGCTGCCCCTGCAATATGAGTATAATGGGGATGAGTTTTAACTGCATTGGCAATGGCGAGGGGAGCAAATTCTTTTGGGGCTGAAACAAGCTCAGAGTTAGAGAAATCACAAACTCTCATTTATGGTGGGGGTGGGATGCCCTATTTTGAATAAACGACTGTAGAGAGGATACACTGTTATAGGTCCCATTTGTTCTGATTCTCACTTGTTCTGAAATATTGTAAGAGAGGGATGATGACACTGAAGCAATATTTTGCTTTGCCTGTATCACAGAGGACAATATTTTGGACTCGAATACTTTATCTAACTTATTTCCCTTTTCACCCTAGAAAAACAGATTAAACTATTCCCATACAAAATTCTCTGAAAGCAAAACTATTTTAGATTAATTACACATGCATAAAACATAAGAACTGTAATTTCTTTCCCACAAACAAAAGTGCTATCCAATAGAGCATTGTGGTTAAGAAATCAATCTTTCAAAAATCAATGTTAAAAGTTCAACCTTCATCTCGTTCTTTATGCACTAAAATGCAAACTCTTAGATCACGGTAAATTATCTAACACAATTGTGAACTTTGCCGCATGGCATTACATTTACAGGCATTTGCCAAGCAGAACAAAATGTCTTAGCAACTTGAGTGTCAATTAGGTAAGTATACAAATCAAAATGAAGAGAAAATTAGTCCAACTGAAGCCAAAGAGTTTGAGGCTCACAATTGTGAGCTGGTGTGCATATAGACTTGCCTGCTTCCATCACCCTGCATCGAAAGTGAATAAAGTTTAAACTTTACTTACAATTGGTATCAAGGGATGCGGGTGGCGCTGTGGATTAAACCACAGAGCCTAGGGCTTGCCGATCAGAAGGTCAGCAGTTTGAATCCCCGCAACGGGGTGAGCTCCCATTGCTCGGTCCCTGCTCCTGCCAACCTAGCAGTTCGAAAGCACGTCAAAGTGCAAGTAGATAAATAGGTACCGCTCCGGCAGGAAGGTAAATGGCATTTCCGTGCACTGCTCTGGTTTGCCAGAGGCGGCTTGGTCATGCTGGCCACATGACCTGGAAGCTGAACGCCGGCTCCCTTGGCCAGTAAAGCAAGATGAGCGCCACAACCCCAGAGTCGGCCACGACTAGACCTAATGGTCAGGGGTCCCTTTATCTTTACCTTACAATTGGTATCATGAGCTAGCAGATCATTTGGTTCTCAGTATAAAGGTCTGTCTGATCCCCTTTAGTAATAATAAGAGGCAACATAGTTTGAATCTCTCTGGTGAAATCAATAGCTGTATTGTGAAATCATGCTGAACCCTGGTTGTGTTAATCATAATTTGAGCTTACAAATGTACAAAAGCCATCCATAGTTGTGAAGTACTTCTCTACTTTTGATTTACACCTTCTCAGCAAGGTTGTAAACTGACAATGTAATAATAGCCATAACTATGAGGGACGCGGGTGGCGCTGTGGGTAAAACCTCAGTGCCTAAGACTTGCCGATCGCATGGTCGGCGGTTCGAATCCCTGCGGCGGGGTGAGCTCCCGTCTTTCGGTCCCAGCTCCTGCCCACCTAGCAGTTCGAAAGCACCCTTAAGTGCAAGTAGATAAATAGGTACCGCTTTATAGCGGGAAGGTAAACAGCATTTCCATGTGCTGCGCTGGTCTGGCTTGTCAGAGCAGCTTCGTCATGCTGGCCACGTGACCCGGAAGTGTCTTCGGACAGCGCTGGCTCCCGGCCTCTTAAGTGAGATGAGCGCACAACCCTAGAGTCGGACACGACTGGCCCGTATGGGCAGGGGTACCTTTACCTTTATGGTTTGTCAATTTCCTGTGTGATCCAATACAGTACATGTCTGTTCAAAACTATGACCCTTTGAGCTCTGTGGGAGTTTCTCCCAGGTAAGTGAATGTAGGATTGTAGACATCTGAAGCAAACCACCATTGGCAGAAACCATGTTTTGCAAACCCACTTGGATTATAGTTTGCCCACCTCTCCCAGTCATCATGCCAAATCATGTTGGTTGTCATGTTAAATCAGGGGTCACCAACATGGCATCCATGGGTGCCAGTGGTCCTGCTGGTACCTGCTATGGCATGTGCAAAAGGTCTCAGTAAATATCTCCCCATAAATACACAATACACGAGAGGCTGTTTGCTCCTGTTTATGGTGGCTAAGCCTCCCCTGCTTTAAACACATCCCTTTAAACAAACCCAAATTTCATTGCATGAGTGCTAGCCTGCTGAAATTTTGTTCCGTTTCTGCCACCATCACAGACAGTGTGCCAAAAATCTGTAAGGCTATGCAGGCTTCAATGAAACTTAATTACAGTCATTTTTGTAAATCTCATTTAATAAGATAAATGGCGGTGGTTCACATTCCTTTTCAAAAGTAGAATTTGGGAAGATTTCATCTTTTTCAGGTGAAACATTTCACAAGGAATTTTTTCTTGAGTGATCTGTAGGATGCTTGTGCAGTGGACATTTAGAAGCTTCTTCCAGTTCCTCAGGCTCCAGCATAATATTTTTAAGGACTCAACAGAATATAAAGCAACTGTCCTTTGTTCCTTTGAATCTTTGCTCTAAGTCAAAGGTAGAATTGTTCAAAGCTGCTTCAGAAGCATTCTTTCTGAATTAAGATTCTGGTTCATTTTCAGGGGTAGTGGCAGAACATGACTCCTCAGGCTGAGACATCTCATCGTGAAAACTGCTATTTCTCACTTCTTTTCTTTGGAAATTGTGCCAAAGCCCCCAATAACTTCTGCTGCAAGACATGTTTCCTGCAGAATTTTGGGCCATCAATCTCTGAGTTGTTTTCGTTCTTCAACAATACCAGCAGTGTGAGTTTACTCTGATTCGAGAAATATTCCTCTGGCTTGTAAAAGTTTGAATCTGTCATATATAATGCTTGAAAGAACTTTGGACCAGAACTTAGACAATAAAAGGTTTGAAAATTAACTTTTTGGTGCTTACATATGTTATCAGCGGCAACCAATCCAGTGTTTTCTCTAGTGTGTCCACGAAACCTCAACTTTGCCAAGGTCCGACCTTACTTGCAGGTAATAGCAGCCCGTGTGGTGGGTGGGGCCAGCCTCCTGACATCAGCTGAAGCAATGCTTATCTCAGGAGGTTGGGCTCACCATCACAAGGACTACTGTCGCTTGTGATTAAGATTAGTGTGTCAAATTTAATTCAAAAGCATGCTCTAGTGCTTCCAGAGTACCTGGAAGACTGTGTGTTAGTGGATAGGCAGCTTTAGCATGTGTCAGACTGAGAATGGAATGAGCCACATATCTTATCTCTTACAATCCTCCAACACACTGGGCCAGGACTGAGAAACACAAAATGTCGCAGGCTACTGCGGTAATAACTCCCCAGAAGATTTAGTGAATGGGAAGCACATGGAGCATACACAGCAAATTAGTTTTTTGACACGAACACCTTTTATTTCCCCTGATGTATTGAAGCCATTATCAAATCCTTGACCTCTACAGTTGTCAAGAGGAATGCCTTGATGTGCCAACCTTTCAGTTAGCATTTCAGCTTCCCACTTTTTCCTATTAAAAAAACAAACAAAAGCATGGGTAGGCAACCTAAGGCCCAGGGGCCAGATTCGGCCCCATCACCTTCTAAATCCGGCCTGTGGACGGTCCGGGAATCAGCGTGTATTTACATGAGTGGAATGTGTCCTTTTATTTAAAATGCATCTCTGGGTTATTTGTGGGGCATAGGAATTCATTCATATATTTTTTCTTCAAAATATAGTCTGATCCCCCACAGGGTCTGAGGGACAGTGGACCAGCCCCCTGCTGAAAAAGTTTGCTGACCGCTGCCCAAAAGTTTATGAACTCAGAAACCTTTATTAATATTCAATGTACCATTGTATTAATTACAAATTGCAGTATCAACTCACATTTTTCCTGGTGGGAGACATCAGCAGTAGGATAAGATTGTGTGTGTATGTGTGCCCTTTTCATTCTCTGCAAGGGTGGCCTTCTGCACATTGTTGCCTCGTAAGTCAATAAACTCATTGTGACTCCCCCATGACTGATAAGCAGCCTGTTCTGCCCTCACATTGTTCTGCCCTCCTTTTGCTTCTGCTTCACTTTAGCCAAATGATCGCAAAGTGATGCTTTCAGAATGAGCTATTAATTGAAAGGTTCAAAGAAAGTTGTCATTGTGTGGGCTGCCAACCAAATAATAATAATAATAATAATAATAATAATAATAATAATAATAATAATAATAATAATATATTTATACCCCGCCCATGTGGCTGGGCTTCCCCAGTCACTCTGGGCAGCTTCCAACAAAATATTAAAATACAGTAATGCATCAAACAATAAAAGCTTCCCTAAACAGGGCTGCCTTCAGATGTCTTCTGAATTATTATCTGCTTGGAATGCAAAGCCTCTTGAAGCAAGATTTAAACACTCAACCGTCCTTCTGCTATTTCTTTTATCTTGTTGTATCTGTTAATTTATGTTTTTTACCCTCACCATCCATTCCATGCCCACCCAGCAGTGACTGCAGCGACTCCTTTCCCTGGCAGCAATGAGTGTTATGCTCTATGCTCTTTCCATATTCACAGGAAGCTGCCTTGAACTGAGTTGAACCCCAGACCCAGCTAGATTGGTACATATTGTCCACACTGATTGGCAACATCTCTCTAGGGGTTCAGATAGAAGACATGCTCAGCCCTACCTGAAGGTACCACACATTGAACCTGGGATCTTCCAAATTCAAAGCACATGCTCTGCCGCTGAGCTATGGCTCTTCTGCAGGTTCAGGTATTTTTATTATTTAGATTGCAGCATTTCCCCCCACAATTGGTGAATACCCTTCATTTTTTTGCCAACACACTACCAGGAGGAGGGGGAGGGGGGAATAAGCACAATGTTCAAATGCCACACATTACAACCGTGTGATTAGTTTATAACTTCTTTTGGAGCGGGTGGCACTGTGGTCTAAACCTCTTGGGCTTGCTGATCGGAAGGTTGGTGTTTCGAATCCCCATGATGGGGTGAGCTCTGTCCCGGCTTTTGCTAATGTAGCAGTTTGAAAGTACACCAGTGCAAGTAGATAAATAGGTACCGCTGCAGCGGGAAAGTAAATGGCATTTCCTTGTGCTCTGGCTTCCATCACGGTGTCCTGTTGCACCAGAAATGGTTTAGTCATGCTGGCCACATGACTCGGAAAGCTGTCTGTGGACAAACGCTGGATTCCTGTTTTTCTGCGTTTTCTTCCTCCCCTCCCCCCTGCCTCTGGATGTGTGCCTTCTGGCTCCAACGTTGGGGATATTCAGAAGACAGTTAAAAAGCAGCCTTTTTTATAATCCAGACTTTTAGAAACATTTGATCACTGTTCATCCTCTGTTAATGATTTTACCGGCTGTGCCATTGGTGTTTCCAAAGTGATTCATTATTTATGTACTGCATTTTACTTTTTTGTTGTGATCTAAGCTGCCCTGGGACCTTTTGTGAATGGTAGGTGATAAACGTTTTCTCACCATCATCATACAACTTGCTTCTGTGCTTTTAACAGCAGCCAGACTCACTGCAATTTGACTGCTAAAACTCCCGCCCCCCACTTGTTTCTACTGGGGGGGGGAACGCCTCCTAAACTGCTGCATGATTTGGTAAAGGTAAAGGAACCCCTGACCGTTAGGTCCAGTTGCGGACGACTCTGTGGTTGCGGCGTTCATCTCACTTTACACAGCTGTAAATGTGGCCAGCATGACTAAGTTGCTTCTGGCGAACCAGAGCAGCGCACAGAAATGCCGTTTACCTTCCCACCAGAGTGGTACCTATTTATCTACTTGCACTTTGACGTGCTTTCGAACTGCTAGGTTGGCAGAAGCAGGGACTGAGAAACGGGAGCTCACCCCGTTGCGTGGATTTGAACTGCCGACTTTCTGATCGGCAAGCCCTAGGCTCTGTGGTTTAACCCACAGCACCACCCGCATGATTAGGTTATCATTAAAGGCACAGCAGCAGTTCCTTAAAAAAAGAAGCTGCCATGCACTTTGTAGACTACTAGATAATATGAATATCTAAGTGTTTAATTCCTACCAGTCACATATATTTTTTTGCTTGATAAGCTATTTTAGCTAGATTTCTGAGGTTGAACAAAGATTGAAGTCCATTCCTGAAATCTGCCTTCCCCAATACTATAGATAGATAGATGATAGAGAGAGAGAGAGAGAGAGAGAGGGAGAGGGAGAGGGAGAGAGAGAGAGATAAACTGCTTGGCATTTCACTTGGTAGGGCTAAGACCTGATTAGTCAATCAGGTCCAGCCTCCACTGACTTTAATCAGGGACTAGGAGAAATGAAGAGTGGAAAACACAACAAACTAAAATGCTAAGACTCAACTACGGCAATTCATTATTTGCAATCATGTTTCAAAGGTATCCTCTCAGTTAACAATTTTATACAAATAATTTGGCCCCCTCCCCCAGCCAGTGACATGGTCCCCTAATTCTGCAGTACTGTACGTACTTATAAATCTGCCGTTGGTTGAGTAAGCAAGGTCAGACCGTTGGCATAGGAACATAGTGGATAGGAATAAAAAAAACCATGGCACAGAGTGTTGTGGTGATATGAATCAGGAAACATTCTGAATTTACTGTAGGTTAGATACATGAATAGGGGGAAATTAGCACAGAATATTTTTAACTGTCTAATGCCAATAAGTAAAAAAAACACCACTCTTTATTATCTTTCTATGGCATGGTTATTGTTAGCCCCTTTCAGCTGCTAGGAAAAGCAAGGTATCTATCTGTTCAGTATATCAATATTGTTACTAAATGCATAGTGCTATGCTTGGTGCATTTGGAAGATGATTCACAGGCATTGTTGCTGCTGTTGGACACATTTCTTTAGGTTACCGGCTTTTCTGCTAAGCAAATATATCTCCAAAGTCCATTTTACATCTAGAAGACAGAAAGCCAGAGATTACAGCATTAGTTGCAAAATTTTGCACAGCAGCTTACAAAGCAATCAGTTGTTCTTACCTACCGGATATATACACAGACCATTTATCTCTCTTTTGAATTACCAAGTCTTAATAATAATAATTATAATATTATATATATATAATATTATACGAAAGCAAATATATATATATATATATATATATATATATATATCTCCCACCCATCTGGCTGCGTTTCCCCAGCCACTCTGGGTGGCTTCCAATAAAGTATTAAAATACAGTGATCTGTTAAACATTAAAAGCTTCCCTAAACAGGGCTGCCTTCAGATGTCTTCTAAAAGTCTGGTGGTAGTTTTTCTCTTTGACATCTGGTGGGAGGGCATTCCACAGGGCGGGTGCCACTACCGAGAAGGCCCTCTGCCTGGTTCCCTGTAACTTGGCTTCTCGCGGTGAGGGAACCGCCAGAAGGCCCACGGCGGTAGACCTTAGTGTCCAGGCAGAACGATGGGGGTTCTTTACTTACCATTTTATTTTACTTTATTTTCTCCATACTAGTTTTTGTTGTAGTATTAAATAGAGTATGCTGGGTTTTTTTAATTCTTCTGGTGGCCACATTATAGAGTAATTGGTGGCAAAGAGAACTTTTCAGTGAGCAAAGGAACCCAACTGTGGTTGTTGCCACAGCTTAGGTTTCCCTTATGGCAGACCACCGGGTCTTTTGCAGCAACACTTTCCCAATCTGCAATCTAATTATTCCATGGAAGCCCATGCTTCTTATTAGCATGGAGGTACTGCAATGGGTGGGAAAGGTTAACTGGGCAGGAAGGAAAATGGGGGAGTTGTTTGTGCACAGCTGCCAGGGATGAACGCCAACATATATTAGTTTTTAAAATAATTTTTTTAATAGATTTTCCACAGTGATAACACAAACCACAAAGCAAAATGATACACAAAAACAGAAAAAGAAAAAGGAAGAAAGGAAGGGGGAAAGGGGGGGACAATAAACAGATAAACAATAACAACAAACTTAATTCTTCACAAATCCAACCTTTTAAACACCTTGGTTGACTTCCTCAAATCCCTCCCTTCTGAGTTTCCTTGTAATTAAAAGTAACAGCTTTCCAATATCATTATTAAACTAAAACAATTTCCAGTTATAGTCCATCTTATTCACTTTTCTTAACTTTCTAAATCCCATTTATTTGATTATAATTTAATTTAATCATAGGCCTATTTGTTTCTTTGAAGTAATTTCTAATTTTTTATATTACAATATTTATTCAAATAGTCCTTGAATTTCCTCCAGTCCCCTTGAAACTCCTCTTCTTTCTGGTCGTGGATTCTTCCAGTCAGGTCAGCTAGCTCCGAAAAGTCCATCATCTTCATCTGCCAATCTTCCACTGTTGGTAGTTCTTGTGTTTTCCAATTTTTAGCAAGTAATATTCGGGCGGCCGTTGTGGCATACAAAAATAATTTAGCATCTTTCTTGGGCAATTCTAAACCTGTTATTCCATGAAGAAAGGCCTCTGGTTTCTTAATAAATGTATATTTCAACATTTTTTTCAGTTCATTATAAATGAACATGGTAGAAACATGGTAAATGAAGCCTTTCCCAGCCTACATTGCTGAAGGTATAGGAGGTTGCAAGAAAATCCTAAGGTGGACAGCTCCAGGTTACCCCTCTCTTTTACAGTACTCCATGTTTAACAGAAGTATAAGAATTAGACAGATAACAGCTAGGATTTCAGCCTTCAATGCAACTTCATGTTGGGGAAACATCATATGGATGTTTACGGGAGCCCTGGGTTATTATTTTTTCTGGTGGGGGGAGTAGTAGTAACCCAGCATGACTTCACTGACTGAATCCTCACCCATCATTTTAGAGATGGTTGTGCCCGATGGAAGGCATAGCAACGTAGCCACTCTCTCAACCATAAACTGGTTACACCTGCAAGCTGGCATGCGAACTTGGGGATATATAATAAAACAGGGCAGTTCCAACAGGTAATTCTGGACAGTGTGGAAAAATAAAGGATTCTGGGTTTATGATTGATTACGGTACTTATATACACATACAGTTTTGGTTTTTTAGTTTTGTTTTATAAGGACCTGTAAAGCAAAGGCCGCCAACCTTTTGAAGACACATTTGCAAACTGGAGAAACTGTCATGGGCACCACATATACACCACAATTTTAAAAAATCAATAAATGTTGGCAGCTATGGATTTCACTAGACAAATGGAGTTTCACCCCCAATGAAAGGCCATTTGCAAGACTTCTTGAGCTTTGCAGAAACAACTTATAAGAGTCAATTATTCCTACCTGGAGAGCTGTACTTTTTATACAGAAATAAGCAGGCAAAGCCTTTCATAACATGGCACTGAATAATGACCACTGACTCATTCATTGCAAATCAAAGTGATGTTAAGAGGACGGCTACAGGGTCCAGTTTAGAAGCTGGCAGCTGCTGGGATTTCCTTCAGTATAATTGTCACTGCTCTTTTAACTACTTGCATAAGAGAGGGGTGGGGAATCACTATATAGATCACTCAGCATAATACACTTCCTTATTGCAGCAAGTCCTATACAGAATTTCCACTGTTCCAGTTACAGATAGGTAGCCGTGTTGGTCTGCCATAGTCAAAACAAAAAAAATTCCTTCCAGTAGCACCTTAAAGACCAACTAAGTTAGTTCTTGGTATGAGCTTTCGTGTGCATGCACACTTCTTCAGATACCAGGTATCTGAAGAAGTGTGCATGCACATGAAAGCTCATACCAAGAACTAACTTAGTTGGTCTTTAAGGTGCTACTGGAAAGAATTTTTTTTGTTTTGAGAATTTCCACTGTTTTCCTCCCAGAATTGCTCCCATTTTACAGATAGAGGTTCAGTTTCTTTCTTTACCAAATTGTACAACAAAGGAGAGGGACGCGGGTGGCGCTGTGGGTTAAACCACAGAGCCTAGGACTTGCTGATCAGAAGGTTGGCAGTTCGAATCCCCACGGCGGGGTGAGCTCCCATTGTTCGGTCCCTGCTCCTGCCAACCTAGCAGTTCGAAAGCACGTCAAAGTACAAGTAGATAAATAGGTACCGCTTCTGCGGGAAGGTAACCGGCGTTTCCGTGCACTGCTCTGGTTCGCCAGAAGTTGCTTAGTCATGCTGGCCACATGACCCGGAAGCTGTACACAGGCTCCCTCGGCCAATAAAGCGAGATGAGCGTCGCAACCCCAGAGTCATCCGCGACCTAACCTTTACCTTTACAACAAAGGAGAAATCAAGAGGTGAGACTTTTCCTGGCAGGGAAATGCAGTGATGAGAAAAGCTTCATTACGCCCCACATCCCACCACACCCCACTGCTGCTGTTAAAAGGTTTCTGAGTTTCAGCAATCTGAGAAGAAATATTGGTGGTGGTCGGAGAAGCTGCAGTTCGTAAAGAGCTTCCTGCAGTTTCTAGGAAGAGATGGGCTGTTCTCTCCATTCCAAAATTCCCCCTGGTCCCCCTCCATCCCACCCCCCACTTGCTGCTTGTTATCAGACATTCTGCTAATGTTACCAACTTCCAGTCTGACGTCCTCTGGGGCTGCTACTGCTGCGGAAAAAATTAAGAATATGCATCCTCTGTAAAAATTTAGTTTTTCAACACCCCACTCTCATAATACTGTGTTTCTACCCATAGGAAGCGGGAAATGCGTCTAAGGTCTTGGATGAATGAGAAAGTGCTGCAGTAGAACCTATTTTATGCCAGCCAGGAAAAGACAGTGCCAATCCCTGCCTCCCAGTCCAAATCATTCAGCCTTTGAATGGTTAGTGCTACCCAGCAACCCAGGACAGGAGAGCCTCCTGATTGGCTGCAGCCAGCGAGAAGAGCCTTGCTTTGTGTCTGTGTGCGCTGGGAGACCAGCCAGAGCTCAGCGTCCTAATCTGTATGGGAAGCGGATTGCCACACTCATTCATTTCCCTTACAACCTTCCTAAATCACACATCGGGCATGGCTGGCTTCGACTCTGCCCTGCTGTGCAGAAACTTGAGCAAAGCAGCAGACGTGTCATGTGCATAATTTCTTACCTGCGCCGTGTCCTGAATATGACATGAGCTGCCTCCTTTTCCTTTTCCTTTTTGTGCAGCAGTTTAAGGTTGAGAAATCTGGGGATGAAGACACTGCAGTTTCATGCTGCAGTGAAGTAGAGGTGGAACTACGAGACTGGGATTCCCAGGGCAGCTGGCAGGTTCGAATAAAAATAAAAATCGCCTTTGGGTGATTAGCTCAGTAAAGGCTTCAATGTATTAGGGACTGGTCTATGTACTAGTCCAATCAATCAATCAATCAATCAATCAATCAATCAATCAATCAAAATAAGGGGTGGCGGTGGCTGGGGATTAAAAGCTTCCTAAAAACTGTAAGGGATGCAGGCGGCACTGTGGGTTAAACCACAGAGCCTAGGACTTGCCGATCAGAAGGTTGGCAGTTCGAATCCCTGTAACGGGGTGAGCTCCCATCGCTCGGTCCCTGCTCCTGCCAACCTAGCAGTTCGAAAGCACGTCAAAGTGCAGGTAGATAAATAGGTACCGCTCCAGTGGGAAGGTAAACAGCGTTTCCGTGCACTGCTCTGGTTCGCCAGAAGCGGCTTAGTCATGCTAAATGGTCAGGAGTCCCTTTACCTTTGCCTAAAAACTGTAAGGCATGTTCACATATTACTAGGATCAGCAACTGCGAGACCCTGGGCCACATTTATTATTTGGCCCCCTAAATACATTAGCAGAAATAAAAGGGGTTGGAAGAGTTGCCTCTATGGAAATGGGATTTAGCAGATTCATTTTTAAGGGCAGGGCTGTTTAACTCTCCCTCCCTCCCTCTTTCTTTCTCTACGTATGCGAAACTAGCTGCTAATAGGGGCAGATATCAATTTACCCCAAGTCAAAATAACCCCAACCTTTGCAACCTGGTGAAGGAATGCCCCAATAAGTTAGGTTCCTGTGCTCTTATCCTTGCAATCTCAAGCAGAAATTTAATTAGACGAACCTTTCTATTATCACTTATCTCAGTCGCAGAAATGTCTGGCTCAGTTGCTTTCCTGTGCCAGCTCAATTGCCCTGGCATTTTGATCCAGCTGTAGTCTGCTTGATAAGGAGTAGCTGTGGACCTGGAGTTTCCAGAGGAATATGTGAACTAACCTAGCCTTGACGAATAGAATTAATAAAATAAAATAAAATCTAGCGTTGTACTTTGCATTATGGCCATCTCATCTAAGAAGCACTATAAAGCTGGAAGTCATCTTGGCAGGCCATCGAGCAACAGCACCTGAAAAGACCTAGCACATCTCTCATAGAGTCCCACTTTGTCAGCAACATCATACAGGGAGATGCCCCATTTTCCATTGCAAACCTGTTCAGTCATTTGGCAGCTCAGTACAGTGGTACCTCGGGTTACAGATGCTTCTGGTTACAGACTCCGCTAACCCAGAAAAGGTACCTCAGGTTAAGAACTTTGCTTCAGGATGAGAACAGAAATCGCACAGTGGCAGCACGGCAGCAGCAGGAGGCCCCATTAGCTAAAGTGGTGCTTCAGGTTAAGAACAGTTTCAGGTTAACAGCAGACCTCCAGAATGAATTAAGTTCTTAACCCGAGGTACCACTGTATTCTTCTGCAACCTGAACACCTATCTTCCCATCTCTTTACCACAGTGGATCAGAGGATAAGTTGTCAGTGGAAAGTTGAGGCAGAGTGGATTGCAAAAAGCTTTGCTGAGGAATCAAGGCTTGAAGAAGTATTTGAAGAGCATTGTGTGTGTGTGTGTGTGTTTAAGTTGGGTTGTTGTTTTAGACTACAGGGCTTGCAAAGTTGCTTGTTGGGAGTTTGTGAAGAGCTGTGATTAGGCTCAGCAAGCCCTTTGAACTTTCTCACCATCCCACCACATGGGTCAACCTTGACAGCTGTCAGTCACCTCTGATGACTGACAGGTAGGCCACCCTGCCCATCTTTCAAAGTTGGCCCACAGTGTGATCCACCCAGCCAGGCCAAAAAATTTCTCCACTCCTGCTATACAGTATAGTTTTCATACATGACAGCAAGGCTAGCAAGACAGGGGTTCCTCTGGGCCAGCTCTGCAATGTAGCTAGGTGAGGTGAACTCCTTCAGGTGGCATCTTGGAGCCTTCTTCGCAGTGTGACTTCAGTCCTGCTTTCTGCAGGGAACATCCATGTGATTGAGTTCCCTATGGTGAACTTTCAGACATATCTCTACCTGCCCCTTACCTGACACCATGTATGACATCAGTTATAGAGCAGTAGTTTGAGGGAAATGTGCAGATAAATTGGGACTATACTGGTGTAGGAATGATCGCTGGGTGCGAAGCACACTCCTCACCCGCAGGCAGCCTCAGCTGCCTGCACGCGTGACCTTGGGGTGCGGGGCACACTCCCCCTCACAGATAAAGCCACAGCTGTCTGAACATCTTGCCCTCTGTCTGACCTTTTGCAGTCTCAGTAGTCTGCGGTGTCCTGTCTGTAACCTTTGTCTCTGAGACCTTTGTCTCTTTCATCATACACTGTGCAAGGGGGAAATGACGCGGTGCAAACAGGTGCCAAAATAGCTTTGTACCACCCCATGATCTCGGGACTGGAAGATGTGTAAAGGTCACAGCCCAAAATGTATCTGCCTGGGTTTGCATATTGTGTCAATAAAAGGAGCCTCCACAGAGCTGGCCGGCAGCTTGCTTGCAGCTCACCTGTGCGCAGCTCACCTGCATTATCAACTCCTGCCTCATGTCCTTCACTTCATACTGGGCCAGATTTGGCCTGTGAGCTGGAGGCACTGCACCTTGTTCTGTTATCACTCACTGTCTGGGACAATTTCCCTTTGTTCTTGGGAGGGATCACCTGGATCACCAGTCTGGATTACACCAGCCAGCTTTAGTAAGCCATTACACACGTGGGAATTGCCTAGCGAATTGTTCTGCTAGCATTCTAACAGAGTGGAGGATAATTTCACCCATCCTTATGACAATCAAGGAAAGTACAAAGTTCACCTTGGGAGAGGAAGGGAGAAGGTGTGTGTGCATAGCTTTGGGTGAAAGAAAGTCAACAGCTACTGAAAGCAAACAAAGGAAATGTTCCTTAAAAGAGCTTGTACAGTTCCTCTATAATTTGCTGCTGATTTCCACAGTTCATGCCTAGATCTGTGTGCCAGTCTTTTCATTACCCACCCCCCCGTGGCATTTATTTTCATTTCACATTCTCCCTTGAGCTGGTACAAATTTTTGAGCACTGTGCAAATGTAAATGCCCCACTCCCTGAGGATCTGAGGGTCCACTTTGCCTCTTGAAGTGGCAAGCTGGTGCATCCACATGCAAGCAGAGCCACAGGCCAGTGGTGTAGTGGTTAGAGCAGGGGTGGGGAAAACCTATGGCTCTTCAGGTGTTGTTGTCCTGGATTTGAAAGGGCATTTTCACAAAGATCTGGACTTGGACCAGAGAGTCCCTTAAATGATAACGGACACAGGTGGTGCATATATATGTATATATCAATCACACATTTTTCCATTAATATGATCAACATGCTTTTGATATTCTAAAATCCTAACTTTGTGACCTCAGGCATGCGCTTTCAGCCATGCATATAGACAAACACCCAATTAATGCATCTACCCCTAGCATTACAATAGTTTGATGCTGATTAGAAAGCTCCTATCTGCAGCAAATTAACATTTCAATCCAAATCTTTTCGCTCTGCAAAAGTGGCAGACTAACTCCAAGCAATGATAGCCGTTTAATCTTACCTAATTTAGTCTGAAAGGAAATGGAAATAGTAGGGGTTCTTCCCTCAGAGAGCTGCCCAATTTTTTCATCACTCCTCAGCCAACGAGTTTTTCAGTGACTGAAAGGAAACACACACACACACACACACACACACACACACACACAGTCTTTTTGCTCAGAATTGCTCAGAATGCTCTTGCTTCCAGAAGTATGGAATTTTGTTTCTCCAGCAGGGTATCGCACAGTTTAATTTTAATTTATATCAAGCTGGATTGCACAAATGCAGGGAGGCAATGAGCAGTTTGGAAGATCAAATTCAGACCCAGGCTCCATAAATTTCCTCCTCTGAATATATATATAATATGCTAGCCACAAAATCCCTTCTGTAAATTTCACAGAAGAGACTGGGAGTCAGAGGAGACACCCCAGGAGAGGCCCCTTTCTACAATCTCAGTTCTGATGGCAGCGGATGTTTTCAAAATGGAGCCTTACAACAAAGACAAGAACCTCAAAGAAGCACAGCTTTTTTATTTTTTTACTTTTACTTTGTTGCAGAACAGCTCTGATGGGTAGAGACTTCCTGCGTGATGGTGAAAGAGCAAAACACTTGAGAAGAGGTAAATCAGAAGCAGGGCAAAGGAAGGGGGAAGGAAGAGATTCAATCTCTTTTATGGACATTTTGCATATCGAGCTGTTGGTGGTTTGGGCAACATGGCTATTGAACGGACATCAAACGCAGCTGCTTTCAGAAGTTCTGTCCTGCACAGGGAACTGTGCGGCAGAAAGCGGTTCGAAAAAGAATGACACCACATGACCTTTCGCTTCTCATTTCACTCAAAGCCATCTTGGCTTCGCTTTACACTTAATGGGGAGGAGTTGCTCAGGCCAAAATCAGGAGAGCAGAAAGAACACAAGATTAGGACAGACAGAATGGATTATCAGTTAATATTCTTGTTCATTTGACATTTCCATTAGTCACTGCCTTTGCTCTCTCTCTCTCTCTCTCTCTCCCCCCCCCCCCATCTTCAGCCTTATCCACAGCTCTGCTGAAGAACTAAGTCAGCTAATTTTCATTTAAAAATATCCTAGACCCAGGTCTAGGTGTTCCATTTATTTACAAGTGTATTCTGCTGTTGGGCTGAGCACGAGAGGGTTGTGTTTCCTTCATGTTCTGCTTATGGATTTCTTCTGGCGTTGTACTGGCCACCGTGGAAATGAGGATGCTTTAGTATAATAGATGGTGCATTGGTCTGATCCAGCAGGGATTTTACATTCTGAAGCATGACTGAAGAACTGAATGCCCAGCAAGCTCACTTGTGCAGCCAAACGGCTCTTATTAAATGAAAAACTCTTTGTTTCTTATGGCATCGAACCATTCCTTTAATGATTGTGAACATTCGTGAGTAGTCTCTCTGGGTTCAAAACCTTCACCACTTCTTATTTCTAAAGGTTAAGGCCTGATCTTGCACCTTCGTAAGCTGGTGAAGGGTCAGTACACCAATATGACATAACAGCCTATTTCAGTGCATCATTTCTGTTGGGGCAGGTGATCAAGACCAGGAGCAGATAAACAGATAGGCCATTGCAACTTTTCTGGCAGCGTACAAACAGGCAAACCCATTGGCTCAAATAGACCCATGCAGAGGAAGAGGTCTACTGGAAATACCGTATTTTTTGCACCATAACACTCACTTTTTTCCTCCTAGAAAGTAAGGGGAAATGTCTGTGCGTGTTATGGAGCGAATACCTGCAGGGGGCGGGGGGGGGGATCTGCTGCAGTCGTGAGCAGAGGATCCATGGTTCCCCTTCCTTCCCTCCTCCGTGGTTACAAAGCATGGATCCACATGGATCCTCAGGATTTTTGCATTGGGCTACTCCAAACTCACTGTCAGATCACATGTCTGTGGCCACAGCATGAAGCACAAAAATCATATATCCACTATTTCGTTTAGAATATTTTTTCCCTTGTTTTCCTCCTCTAAAAACTACATGCGTGTTATGGTCTGGTGTGTGTTATAGAGCGAAAAATACCGTACATCATCACACAAAGCCAATGGTCATTTACTGGGGGAGGACAGTAGTTCAGTGCTGGAGCAGGTGCCTTGAGTGCAGAAGGTTTCAAGTTCAACCCCAGTTAAAAGGATTGGAACCAGTAGTTGCACCACACACCTGACCTCCCAACAGCAGAGTCTCTGCTATTTACTGGGAAGGAGAGGGGTCACACAGTGGGGATGTCACTGCTGTGCAGATGCACTGGCTGAGCCAATCCAGTGTCCCTGACATTGTGCCCAAACAGGGCTGCCATTTTACCCCACTGCTGGGAGGTCAGGTACACAGCATCGCCCCTCCCCGCCAGTCACCAGAGACTTTCTCAGCTTTAGCTCTGAAATCCACTACAGTCAGAGTAGACAATAGATCTACTCTAGGCTAGATCAAGAAGTATAAGTAAAGTATTTTATCATATGTGGTGGACGTGTCCCAAGGTGAAAGACTTCTGGGAAAAGATTTATAACGAGCTGAAAAAGATGTTGAAATATACATTTATAAAAAAAACCAGAGGCCTTTCTACTTGGAATAATTGGTTTGGAATTGCCCAAGAAAGGCGTTAGATTGTTTTTGTATGCCACAACTGCAGCAAGAATTTTGTTAGCCAAAAATTGGAAACTACAAAAAATGCCTACAGTGGAGGAATGGCAGATGAAGTTTATGGACTTTCTGGAGCAGGCCGACCTGACTGGAAGAATCCGCGAACAGAAAGAGGAGGATCACCAAGAAGAATGGAAGAAATTTAAGGATTATTTAATTAAACATGCTAAGATAAGATAAGTAGAATTATTTGTAAGTACCAAATTGGCCTAGGAGTTAAATATGTTAAATTGTATAATATTATGGATACAGGATAATATGAAAAGAAAGAAAGATGTTAATTTACTAAGTTTATTTCATCTGAAAGAAGTATTGGAGAACTGCTACAATGACTTATATGGAAATTCAGCTAGGGGGATTTGAGGAAGTCACCCAACAATGATAATAAAATTGGGATTTTAACAGTTAGGATAAATGTTTGTTTGTTTTATATTGTAATGTTTTTCTTTTATGTTTGATATAAATTTGGAAAATTAATTTAAAAAATGGAAAGAAGAAGCATAAGTTAAGTATAAGAAAGAAGTATTAGCTTCTTTCATCTGTGCTGGGACTGCTACAGGATACGGCCAACGATCTTCTACCTTTTCGATTTTAAAAAGTGCAATTTTTCACATTGTCTGCTGTAGAGAATTTTAAAGGAGCAAGAGAGGCAGATGCAGCTGTTCCTTTCGCCATAGGGCTCTGTCAGAGAATTGCATAGCAGCAGGGAGCCCTACATTCCTGTTTACTTTGGTTACTGTACACAGGATTGAGCCCTGCTCTTTTGGTCATCGCTGTTCAAATAAATGCACAGCAAGAGAGGGAGGGGAGGTCTGCACCTGCATGCACCGAGCAATGCTGAAAATGTAATTGTGAAGACAATAACGCGAACAGTTGGGTGTTGTGGTATTCAAATGGCACAACGAAGGGAACAATCTGAGAATGTAATATAAACAAGGGGTGCAAGTGAAGGTAAACAATGGCAGCCTGCTGAAATGTTCCGAGCGACTGGCTGGAACAATACGAAGGAAGCAAAGAATACAAGGAACACAAAAGTGGAACCAACTCTGCTGAAAGCACAGGGTGTTACAGACACCTTAATTAGGCACACAACGGAAAGACACACAGAGTTTTATGTCTATGGAACATGAATCGCTAATACATTGTGAAGGCAACACACAACAGATGAAACCTTGATGCTGGGGAACACTGTTCCATAATAATAGTCCTGAGCTGACCAGGGAGAAGGTGACCTCTGAGCAGCAGCAAGTGGCTTGCAAGACATTCTGGTCAAATGTGAAAGGATTAAGAGGGTAGAGAAAGTCTGCATAGCTTTCAGAGGACTGTGTACATGCTGTTGTTGTTTAGTCGTTTAGTCGTGTCCGACTCTTCGTGACCCCATGGACCAGAGCACGCCAGGCACTCCTGTCTTCCACTGCCAGTTTGGTCAAACTCATGCTGGTAGCTTCGAGAACACTGTCCAACCATCTCGTCCTCTGTCGTCCCCTTCTCCTTGTGCCCTCAATCTTTCCCAACATCAGGGTCTTTTCCAGGGAGTCTTCTCTTCTCATGAGGTGGCCAAAGTATTGGAGCCTCAGCTTCATGATCTGGCTGTGTACATGCTATACCTCTAAAGCACATTCAAAGCACATTCCTTCCCTCAAAGAATTCTGGGACCTTTAGTTTTACCCCTCACAGAGTTACAATTCCCAGCAACCTTTAACAAACTGGGGTTAGTTAGTTGCAAATGTGCTAGAGGTACATTGTGTACAAAGCCATGGAGCAGGAGGGAGGGGAAGTGCTCTATCCTACAGCAGCTTAAATGACAGAGAGTTTAGCCAGCTGTTACGCCAGGAACCTACACCCTGTTAAGATCCATATGGCACATTTGCAAAGTGAAGTCTTGTAAAACAGCTGCTGCATACTTGTCTCATTCTGTCCAGGGCCAGGCAGATCTCCTATCTGCAGAATTCCTGTTCTTCCTGTCATCTTGTGCTGCTGTTCCCAGCCCAGCTAGACAGCTGTCCCAGCCTAATAGGCAGGGACGTAATGTAGGTCAGGTGTGGTTTGTGCCTGCCGAAGAATAGGGTGACAGAACAGTGCCAAGGCGAAACCCTAGCCAGCTGCCAGAAGTAAGCTGGGAACCAGGGGTTTAGTCTGGGCAGCACACACACACACACACACACACAAACACACACACACGGCCTAACTGCACAATATGCTAATTGCATCACTTGCAATTATGTCAGGGGTCAGCAAACTTTTTCAGCAGGGGGCCAGTCCACTGTCCCTCAGACCTTGTGGGGGGCCGGACTATATTTTGAAAAAAATATATGAATGAATTCCTATGCCCCACAAATAACCCAGAGATGCATTTTAAATAAAAGGACACATTCTACTCATGTAAAAACACACTGATTTCCAGACTGTCCACGGGCTAGATTTAGAAGGCAATTGGGCCGGATCCGGCCCCGGGGCCTTAGTTTGCCTACCCATGAATTATGTCATAATTTTTGTCTTTCTTCAGTGACGGACACGGGAGGCAATGTTCACTGGGAACACAGCAGGTCAGGAAGGCGGGCCTTAATCCTTCCCTCTGCATTTGCATTGTGAACCACCCTGTGGGTACTGCAGTAAGCTTTGGAAACAGGTCCCACTCATGCCAGTATGTCAAGGAGCTGTCAAGCAAGTCAGGACAACCACAGGGCAGGCGCACGCGCGCGCGCACACACACACACACACACACACACACAGAGAGAGAGAGAGAGAGAGAGAGAGAGAGAGAGAGGAGGAGGCACGGAATGCAGTTAGCTTTTTATTCACAGTCTGTCTTAGAATAGAATCATAGAATCATAGAGTTGAAAGAGACCACAAGGGCCATCGAGTCCAACCCCCTGCCAAGCAGGAAACACCATCAGAGCACTCCTGACATATGGTTGTCAGGCCTCTGCTTAAAGACCTCCAAAGAAGGAGACTCTACCACACTCCTTGGCAGCAAATTCCACTGTCGAACAGCTCTTACTGTCAGGAAGTTTCTTGTAGTAAGCCAGCTGAGACATTGCTGAAGCTACTAGCTCTTCCCCTTTCCCTATAGTCTTTCACTCTGGATCTCTCCGAAGCAAATGAAGGCTGCGTCGAAGCGGTGAGCTCCTCCTCTGGGCCTGTCTGGCTCAGCAATGCGCAGGATTCTCCTCATGTGGGGTGTCAGAGGGGGAGGAGAGCCAGCAGGGCTGCGACTGGCCTGCTGCTGGGTAGCCAGGGCAAACTCTGACTCTTCTCTGTCTGAATCTGCATTCACACTGTGACACTGTGACCTTTAACACTGTCCGGGAAAGGTCTCCTACTCCTGACCTCTGTCCCCCTTGATCGCTCAGACCCTCTGCTTCTAGCATCTCCCAGCTCATCCCTTCTGCAGACTGCTTTTCAGTGTCCCACCACCAGGATCCAGGATCTACCGTAAGTTGTTGTCTTCTGTGCCCTCTTGGACAGATGGTTCTCACCACTCTTCCTCATCCAGCCAGTCCCTGACACAATAGTAAGGTAAAGGTAAAGGGACCCCTGACCATTGGGTCTAGTCGTGGCCAACTCTGGGGTTGTGGCACTCATCTCGCTTTATTGGCCGAGGGAGCCGGCGTACAGCTTCCGGGTCATGTGGCCAGCATGGTTCACTCTGGCGAACCAGAGCAGCACATGGAAACGCCGTTTACCTTCCTGCCAGACCGGTACCTATTTATCTACTTGCACTTTGACGTGCTTTCGAACTGCTAGGTGGGCAGGAGCAGGGACCGAGCAACGGGAGCTCACCCCATCAAGGGGATTCGAACCGCCAACCTTCTGATCGGCAAGTCCTAGGCTCTGTGGTTTAACCCACTTCGCCACCCGCGTCCCTGACACAATAGTACTCAACACCTGATGGAGGGCAGTTCCCCTGGACAGGGTGCTGAGCCGAGGGTGTGCAAAACTGAGAAGATACATGATTGAGAAGATCCATTTGGAGGTGCCAAATTTTGGCCTCACGAAGGGCACCATATTATGAAATATTACCAAAGTCCTCCCACCTGCTGCTGCTTCTTTGGTGATCTCTTGTAGCCGAGTAAGATTGTCCTCCATAAACACGGTTTTAACAATGAGTCCGTAAGTGACGGTGGAGGCCAATTCTGGATCCACACGTCCTTCCACAGTGGGGACATTGGTTTCCGGGCGGGAGTTGATCATGGTGTGGATTTGCCAATAGCCCTTCATCTCAAAGAAAGACACCTGTGCAATTTCCTGATCTTTTCCCTAGCGAGAGCGATGGAGAAGATGAACCCGGTTTCAGCAATCTATCCGCAGTATGAGGTTCTTTAGAAGTTGTTGCCATGAGAGTGTCAGGTTCGCTGTCAGTAAGACTGTAAGCAAAATAATTAGTGTCAAGTGTAGCACACTCTACCCTAGTATATGCATTTTTGTACGCATTACTTGGCTGGAGGACTGCATTACAAATCTCGGAGAAGTGCAGATTTCAAAGGGGGGCTGTGTTTTGGTTTGTACATTGTTTTGGAAAATGCAATCTAGGTAGGTTTGCCTTTAAATGCAGACTAAACTGAATTCAAGACAACCAAGGGCTTGATGCCCTTTCTATGGTTTTGCCTTCTCATGCCACTGCCTCTTTGTAGTATTCTCTGCCCCTTGGGAGAGAGAAAATACAGCAAACGGTGCTGCAGCCACCCGGAAGAAATTTGGGAGGCACCAACTCGGTAATTTGTTTGCAACTACAGGTCGCTGAAAGTTAAGAGTTGCCAGAAACTAATTTTGCTTCTTATGCAGTGTTCAAAACTATGGGCAGAGGGAGAAGAGCAGAGTATTAACTTTGGGTTGGATCCATTTGCCCAGGGATGGAAAGAAGAAAGAGCCCCATCAAAAGAAGAACGGATAATGAAGATGATGGACTATGCGGAGATGGCAAGGCTGGCCGGGAAGATCAGGCACCAAGAGGATAACAAATTTAATAGAGAATGGCATAACTTTATAGAATATATTAAAGAACACTGTAAAAATCTTAAAAACATTAGCAGGATTGACATAGCACTTGTAATTTAAAATAGCAAAGGATAAAAATGAAGTACAGTAATTTGGATAAATGCAATCAGATGCAGTTTAAAAAGGAAGATAAATTTTGGAAGCTAAGGGGGGGGGGGAGTCCAGGGGTTTAGGGAACCCCATAAATGTACTGATATGGGCTATGGTTTAATGTAAACAAGTGTGTGTGTAAAAAATAGTTTCTTCTTTTTGAAACTTGGGGGGACGGTACAACCCCCCCCCCACAAAACTTTGAGTTGGATCCAGACTTCGTTGCCCTTAGTTCCAATGGGATTTAGGTGAAGTCATGATGATTGACTTGCCCAGTGCCCTGTTAATTTCAATGAGGCTTCAGATAAATTAACTTAAGAGTCAGTGTAATTGTACAGTTCTGCTGAGGCTGTGAACTTAGCCAACTGTCTGTGGTACAACAACAAGATATGCTATACACCCCAGGGAGACAAATACCTCTTTGATATTTCTCTCTGAAAGGACGCCGGGTAGAAAAAGATATCTAATAATAGGAGTAAGAGTCAGCAGAGCAGAAAAACGGCAGTGCTGACAAAGCAGTGTCTAATGACAGGTACCAAAAAACTCCCATTGCTCTGGCACCCTGAGACCTCTGCCTCAGCAAGTTCCAAGGTTGGATCCTGGAGAGCAAAAAGAGATAACTAAGACCTGGCATCCTATGCTTCTGGTTCAGCATGGTAGCACACAACTGGCAACTTGGGAAGTTCTTCTTCTTTGGCGATTACTCGTAGCCGAGTAAGATTGTCTTCCATGAACACAGTCTTAACAGTAAGTCCTTAAGTGACTGTGGAGGCCAATTCTGGACCCACATGTCCTTCCACAGTGGGGACATTGGTTTCCGGGCAGGAGCTGATTACGGTGTGGATTTGCCAAGCGTGCCTTCCTCTTAGCACGTTTCTTCCTTTCGTCCTGCATTCAAGTGTCTTCAAAGCCCATGACACCTTTGGTAAAGGCTGTTCTCCAATTGGAGCGCTCACAGGCCAGTGTTTCCCAGTTGTCGGTGTTTATACTACATTTTTTTAGATTTGCCTTGAGACAGTCTTTAACCTCTTTTGTTGATCACCAGCTTTATGCTTTCCATTTATAAGTTCGGAATAAAGTAGTTGCTTTGGAAGACAATAATCAGGCATCCGCACAACATGACCGGTCCAACGAAGTTAATGTTGAAGAATCATTGCTTCGACACTGGTGATATTTGCTTCTTCCAATACACTGGCATTAGTTCGTCTGTCTTCCCAAGTGTTGTGTAAAAATGTTTGGAGACACCATTGATGGAATCTTTCGAGGAGTTGGAGATGGCGTGTTTCACAAGCATGCAGTAAGGTTGGTGGTACAACAGCTTTGTAAACAAGCATTTTGATTTCCTATGGGAAGTATTATGGGGTTAGCTCAGTTGATTAGAGCAGGGTGCTGATAACGCCAAGGTAGCGGGTTCAATCCACACATGGGCCACCTGCATATTCCTGCATTGCAGGGAGTTTGGACTATGAGGTGATCCCTTCCAACACTACAGTTCTAAGCATCTATGAATTTTTTGGGGGGTGCATCAGCTGTGAATGTAGGGATCCTGTTCTGTGGGTTACACTAACCATACTTGTCTGGCTGCTGTTGCATAGGCTAAGGGCCTAAGCTATGGAAACAGGATGTGTTCCTTCTCCCTCTTTCTGAAATCAGAGTAGTCTGGCAGTGCCTCCAGGCTGTCTGTATTTTGCTGGATGGAATCAAGCACATACCAGACCTTCAGGTTTGCACATTTAAAGTGGATTGAAGTGCTCTGTCACCTAGCAGAATAAACCCACTTAAAACAAACAAAGCATACTTTTTCCGGTTCGGAAAGTGGTGGGGAAATGCATTTAAAAGTATGGGATGAATGAAAGATCAACAAGAAGTTATATAAATGCCCTGCGAGCAAATCAAGATGATTGCTCAGTGTCAGATAAGTGCCCTGTAAACAAATGCTCAGGAAATACCAAGCATAGTCGATCCAGCACTAAGTTTTGTGCAAGTGAATCAGGATGGATATTGAATACATTTAAGTCAAGAAGCAATATTATATTCTAAGATGAGCATACATGCAAATAAAAAAAGAAGAAGCCATATGCACATTTAGAAAATATTTCGCTAGGCATCCCAGTAATATTAATTCCCAAACCAATTTCAGGTAATGTGGATAAATGTTATATTTTAGTACAGTCTAAGTTTCCAAAGACCAATAGCCAACAGTTATTTATTGTTCATTGAATCTGAACAGGCAGAGATGTCATGAATCATAATTCAGCCTTCTCCAATATGGTACCCACCAGATGTTTTGGACAGACTGATGGGAGTCGTATTCCAAAACAGCTAGAAGCCACCACCAGGCTGGTATAAATACATTAATCCGGCATGCATTGGATTTTGCAATTAAAGCTACTTGTGGGATGTCTCAGTCATGTGAGTCTTCCCAAGTTTTTTAAAACTGCAAAGCAGTCCTGGAGGCTGCTGTTGAGAGCATGATGAGACTCTGAAAGGGGTCGCCTAATACTTTTCCTTCCCACCTCATGTTTACACACAATTTCCTGCACTCTGGCTGTATCTTGCAGGGGTAGGAAAATGGGGAGCGGGACATTTTGAGCAGCCCAATAACAGGAAGAATTTAACTCCTTCCTCTAGTCACTTCCCACTCTCAATCCCATTCTTCAAAGTTTATAAAAAGTGTTTTATAAAAAGTGTGTGGGGGGGGGGGAGAGAATTGCACGGCTATGTGTCATGTGCAATTTGACCCACCACCTATATTGTTTTTGTCTGCTCAAGTTTGTCGCAGGCAGCTTAGAAAGCTGAACGCGGCAAATTGCAGGAGCTAGAGCTGAGCCTCTAACTTGGCACCGCTCCAGGCTGGAGTTTTTCTCGGGTTTTCCCTGCAGCATGCCATCCTGCTTCCAGACTCTCCCTATTTTGGACAAACCCAGGCTACACAATTCAAGCAGACTGAATTGGAGCTCCGGCAAAGCACTCTTGCTTCCCCCAAAGATTTTTATTTTTATTTTTGCTGTAAGGAAAGTGACAGGGAAATGCCCTGGACAGTGTGGAACTACAATTGCTTGACACAATGCCATCTGATCTCCTCACAAAGAAATCAGGAAGAATGCTCGTTAAAAAGCCGAGCTCATCTAATCTCTCTGCAAACAAATCAAGCTTTGGGTCCCTCCAGAGTAGAGGTTTACTATTATTGCATCAATAATAGTCCATTAGTGGTGGATTCATTCTGTTTTATTGATTCTTTGTCTTGTTGGTTGGAGATGCAATGCATTTCCAATGTTACCATACTACTGCTGTCCGGAAAGGCTGTCCAGATGTGATGTAGTGCAGGGGTCCCCAAACTAAGGCCCGTGGGCTGGATAAGGCCCGAGAGACTCGTTTATGTGGCCCATGGCGACCCCCACTCTTACCAGTGCTGTGCTGCGCAGCTGCCCACTTCTGGGTCGGAGGAGCATCAGAAATAGCTTGTGCACATGCACAAGCATTATTTGCGCATGCGCAAGTGTTATTTGCGCATGCGCAAGTGTTATTTCCGGTGCACATCCAGGTCGGAGAAGGCCCATGCACATGCGCACAAGCTATTTCCGGTGCTCCTCTGACCTGGAAGTGCGCTGGAAATAGCGTATGGGCACACATATGGGCACACGCTCCCCTGCCCTCCAGCCCGCTGCGCAATCGGCGCTGGAGACACCGGCCCAAGGCATGGTAAGTTTGCTGACCCCTGCTGTAGTGCATACATACGCACCCCTGAGAAAATGACATGATTTCAGTAGGCAGTTACAAGATAAGCAATGATTGGAAAAGAAGCCGTATGACTGGCCTGCAACTTCTGCAGGCTCAAATAGCATTGTAGACAGAACCACATATCATAGAATCATAGAATTGTAGGTCATAGAATCAGGTCATCTACTCCAGTGTTTCCCAACCTTTTTTGGGCAAAGGCACACTTGTTTCATGAAAAAAATCTCGAGGCACACCACCATGCCAGATGGGGAAAGGTCACTTTTTACTTATGTAAAAAAAAATAAAAAAATAGTAACAGCATAGAAGGTAATGGTTAGGCTAGCATCCCTCTTCCAAATATGCTAGGTTTTTATTTGCAGGGACTGTTCTACATGGGAAAGCATTCAGCACTGTCATTCTCCCATCTGCCATCTGAATTGGTACTATTCTGGGTCAACTTACTCTGCTGCATGTGTAGATTAAAATGGCACCAAGTGTGGGGGAGGGGGCAGAACAGGTTTCAGATACAGGATATTAAGCATACACGTACTTCAGATTGAACTGGTTGCTTGCTTTGCAAGTTTTCATTTCCCAAATGACTGCCTTGGCAAGCGCAATACCTACCAGGCTCAACGCCGGTCTCGCGCTGCCGCTTCCCACGCTCTCAAGGACCCGGGAGGAGGAAGGCGTGAAGGGAATCCCGAAGGCGCGAAAACCTCGTGCATGTGCAGGCCTTCCGCCTGCGACAGCCCAGTAGGCTGGCCGAAGCGAGCGGCGATGGGATGTGGGAGGGAGCTCGCTCGCCGCCCCGCGTGTGCCTATGTGGGGCACGTTACAGCCCCGTGACGTCAGCGCCACGCAGGCAGCCAGGCAGGCAGACGGCGAGAGCCCCGCACTGGGCGGCCTCTCCTCGCCGCCGCCGCCCCGCCTCTCGCCGCCCGACTCGCCCGCCTCCCTCCAGGCAACATCTCGCGGCACACCAGGCAACGTCTCGCGGCACACTAGTGTGCCGCGGAACACCGGTTGGGAAACACTGATCTACTCCAACCGCCTGCAACACAGGAATCTCAGCTAAAGCATCCATGACAGATGGCCATCCAACCTCTGCTTAAAAATCTCCAAGGAAGGAGAATCCATGACCTCCTGTGGGCAGTGGAGGAGCTGCATGATCCAGCACTGGGAGCGGAGAACAGGAGTGGGCGTGGCTGGCACGCCACCCACGGGGATATGGCGCGTTCCTGCGGGGCATGGTGTGCTGCTTGCAGGGCATTGGTGCCTGGTGTACATCCCAGTGGTGCACAGTGGGTGTCTGGGGGGGCGGATGTGATGGCATCCCACCAGGGATGGTACCCGGAGCAGACCACTCACCCCACCCCCTTCCTCCCCCAGTGCCCAAGTGAGACCATTCAACTGTCGAACAGCTCTTCCTGTCAGAAAGTTTTTTCCTGATGTTTAGTCAGAATCTCCTTTCTTGTAACGTGAAGACATCGGTTCGAGTCCTACCCGCTTGGACTACTGCCATGCACTCTACGTGGGGCTACCTTTGAAGGTGACCCGGAAATGGCAATTAATCCAGAATGTGGCAGCTAGAGTGGTGACTGGGAGTGGCCGCCGGGACCTCATAACACTGGTCCTGAGAGATCTGCATTGGCTCCCAGTACATTTCCGAGCACAATTCAAAGTGTTGGTGCTGAACTTTAAAGCCCTAAACGGCCTCCATCTATTATACCTGAAGGAGCATCTCCACCCCCATTGTGCTGCCCAGACACTGAGATCTAGCACCCAGGGCCTTCTGGTGGTTCCCTCATTGCGAGAAGTGAGGTTACAGGGAACCAGGCAGAGGGCCTTCTCGGTAGTGGCGCCCACCCTGTGGAACACTCTCCCTTCAGATGTCAAGGAAATAAGCAGCTATCTTATTTTTAAAAGACATCTGAAGGCAGCCCTGTTTAGGGAAGTTTTTAATATTTAATGCTGTATTGTTTTTATCACTCGATTGGGAGCCGCCCAGAGTGGCTGGGGAAACTCAGCCAGGTGGGTGGGGTATAAATAATAATAATAATAATAATAATAATAATAATAATAATAATAACAACAACAACCCTCCAGAGCAAGAGAAAACAAGCTTGCTCATTATGACCGCCTTGACAACATAATGAGCACAAATCATAATGAATGTGCATTAAAGAGGACTTTCTGGAGGGGCTCCTGCTCACCATGATCTGGGGGAAGGCGCATGGCCCAGCGGGGTGTCAAACCCAAGGGCACAGCTCAGATGCAATCCACTAGACCAGACAGCCTCCTGCATTATCAACAGGCTTCATTCTTTCCCCATGTCTGCCGCACTGGGTGGCTTTTTTCTTTCTGCACAAAGCTCAATAGGGAAACAAAGCATTCTGTGGCCTGATCTTTGAGGGAGGGAAAGGTAAGGGACACAGAAGGAGGCTCTGTGCGCAAAGGCAGTAGAGCTGGCACAGACATTCCCAGCACATTGCAGGAGCCAGAGAGGTTGAGATGACAGCTCTCTTATTCTTCAGCAGATGTTTCAGTAATGCTGTTGGAAGGTAGAGCTTCTGAATAAAACCTTACTGGGCGCACACTGCAGTACCAGATTAAAATATTTCTCCTCCTGCGTATGTCCTAAATCAATCTGATTGCTTGTACAGTGGTACCTCGGGTTAAGAACTTAATTCGTTCTAGAGGTCTGTTCTTAACCTGAAACTGTTCTTAACCTGAGGTACCACTTTAGCTAATGGGGCCTCCCGCTGCCGCCACGCGATTTCTGTTCTCATCCTGAAGTAAAGTTCTTAGCCCGAGGTTACTATTTCTGGGTTAGTGTAATCTGTAACCTGAAGCATCTGTAACCTGAAGCGTCTGTAACCCAAGGTACCACTGTATATTCAGAAGTGAGTCTTAAGTAACCATGAACGCTGCACTGTGGTCTAGTGGTTAAGAGCGGTAGTCTTGTAATCTGGGGAACCAGGTTCGCGTCTCTGCTCCTCCACATGCAGCTGCTGGGTGACCTTGGGCTAGTCACACTTCGCTGAAGTCTCTCAGCCCCACTCACCTCACAGAGTGTTTGTTGTGGGGGAGGAAGGGAAAGGAGAATGTTAGCCGCTTTGAGACTCCTTAGGGTAGTGATAAAGCGGGATATCAAATCCAAACTCTTCTTCTTCTTCAGTCCTTTAGGTCTGTACTTGAGACTAAGTCTCACTCAGTTCAATTTGAGCAGCTCCTGAGTGGACATTCATAGGGCTGGGCTGCGCGTTATCGATCTTGCATTCTGTGAAAGTGAGACAGAAGCTGCTGTTGCTTTGGTCTTCAGTTGCTGGCAAGAGCCACTATTGGTTGAAGACTAACAGACAGTATTTTTTCACTAGTGGCACTCCCACCATGTGGTGGTGGGGGAAATCTAGAAATGGAGCCCCAGTGCATGATTAGGTTAAATGTTATCCCAGGTCTACTGCACTCTTGCTCTCTTCCTCCGACATTGATCCATTACACCCTCAGTTGTTTTGGAAGTAGCAATTTCAGCCTGTGTGCTTGATTTTGCGTCCTCATGATTCGTCCTTATCCTGCACAAAGTGGTAATTACAAAAGGCTAAATCGCGCTCTCATTCACAAACAAAACCGGCCCTGTAAAGGCTGTGCCAACCTCCTCACTGGAGGAGGAGAGAGCAAGGAAGAACTGCTCTGGAGCAAAGTCGAAAAGTGCAAGTGCAAAAAAGAAGCAGCAAATTCATTCAAGACGACAGCACAAAACACATGAACTGAATTATTACAACCTTTTCGTGGTTGCAAATACAAATCTAAACCATCTGCCAACATGAGTCAATCTCTTTGTCTCTGTCATTTTAGGCTTTAGTTGAAGGTGTCATATTTTTCCACCGCAAAGCAGTTGTCGTGGCAAAAGTGTGGCGATACATGCAGTGGTGTTCTATTTGGGCTGGAAGAAGTACAGTGTGCAGGGATGTTGATTTTATTTTAAAAGACAGGAATGGCTGAGGGCGAAATCCAAGAGTAGTACAGTGCTACCTCAGGTTACAGACGCTTCAGGTTACAAACTCCGCTAACCCAGAAATAGTACCTCGGGTTAAGAACTTTGCTTCAGGATGAGAACAGAAATCGCGTGGTGGCAGCGTGGCGGCAGCAGGAGGCCCCATTAGCTAAAGTGGTGCTTCAGGTTAAGAACAGTTTCAGGTTAAGAACGGACGTCCGGAACGAATTAAGTTCTTAACCAGAGGTACCACTGCAGAGACATCCTCTCCTTCTACCTCTCCCCCTTCCTCATTGCATACACAGATTAGGTTGCCAAATGTGGATTTTAAAAAGAAAACTGGCCTGATGAGCAGATCCAGGGGATAAAGCAAGGCTGTGCAACTGGTGACCCACCAGTCTGAACGTAGGTCACTATCCATAAGTTGTGGCCTGCAACACCTCTCTTTGTTTGTGTGTTTGTTACATTTCTATTCCATCTTTCCTCCAACTAGCAAAAGGCGACATACATGGTTCTCCCGATTTTGATCCTTCAAACAGCCCTGTGAGGTGGTTTAGACTCAGAGACAGGGATTGCTCCAGACATTGTGGTACAGTCCATACATTGTCTGGTGGTACCCTACAGACATTGCAGACTACTGCAGCCCCAGCAAGCATTGCTAATTATATTATTATTATTATTATTATTATTATTATTATTATTATTATTATTATTATCCCACCCATTTGGCTGGTTTGCCCCAGTCATCAGGGATGATGATAGTTGTAGTAAAACATATCCCTCCAGCCTTCTTAGATACTGGTTTCAAGTTCAACTTCCAGGTTTTTGTGTTGTATTCTGCCATAGCTCTCTTTCTCTCATTGTAATTTTTCAACCAATGAAGATAAAAGCAAGGAAACCTGGTATGCACATTGAATGCATAATTAGATTTCAAGTGTGTTTGCTAATCCTATCGACCCAACAGTTCTTGGACCAGGGCACAGACTAAACACATTTCTTTAGTCCAAAAGTTCTTTAGAATAGGGATCAATCTATGATCTAACATGTGATGTACACCGATGGCCCTATAAAATTAACTACCAATCAAAGCATAGATAGTGGTTAGACTACAGCTGGTCTTTATTAAGCATTCACACTGATTTGTTTACAAGGAAGTTATATGACAATGAGCATTCATCTTGATTTATTAGTGGAGTGTTTAATACATCTTTCCATTAGCCGTTCATCCTACATTTTCCAATGTATTTCCAAACTGCAAAAAGTCTATTGTTGTTTTTAAAAGTTATGTGTTGTGCTCTGGTGGGTTTCCATTCCAGTATGCATTTGAACACCTTCTGCAAAACACTGATGCTCTGGAGGCACTTGTACTCAGAAGAGACCCATTGAACTCAATGGACTTAAGCTAGCCATGGCTAACTTAAATCCATTGGTTTTAATGGATCTACACCGAGTATTGGTTGTTTTCAACCCATAGTAACAAATGGGGGGGGGGGAGTTTTTTCCCATAACCAGTGACTCAGAGTGTATCTTATCTTCCATGTGGGTTATTCTTTTATGTTCGCTTGCATAAAGGGATTGGCTGGAGGTGAGTCAGCAGGAAATAGCCTTTCACACATTAGGAGAAAAGACCTGACAGAGAGAGACAGGATCTGCCAGGCTAAAACTTTTGACTCACGGGCAGCTTTCACACTTGTGGATCTCGCTCATTCGCTGTTTATTGGGTAGGTGTATAGAAAGAAATTGCACAAACTGAATGTGATGGGTCACTTTGGACAAAGCTGTTTGTCTCCTTTACATCAGTGCTGACTGGGGAGAAAAAACAGCCATGCCATTTTTTGTGGGGGAAGGATAATTATTTTCTTGTAATGGCTTGTGAGGCCAGAAAGGGCCGCCACCAACACCTTCCTTTCTCTCTCCTAAGGGAATGAATGAATAAAAACCTGAACCAGGAAAATGACACAGGGAGAGACACAGGGCTGCCTCACCCATACATCTTCTTCATAACTTGACGACAGCAGCATCATGGGTTGACTTTTGAGTGGAGACTGCAGATCTAACACTACAGATAGAACTACTGTTGGCTTTCAGTACAAGGCTTTCAGTGGAGTCATTTAGTAGCAAGCCGTCAAATGCACTGCACTCAGTTGATAAACTGAGAGATATTGCTACAGATGTGAACCAACTCTAAGAACATCCTTTTCAGAGGGAAAGTTACCATCAACCTGGTCTGGTTGCTCCAGTTCCTAGGCATTCTTGGGTACAAGAAACCACATATGAGAAAGCAGGGGTAGTCAATCAGTAGCCTGAATGCCAACTTACTCGGTGTTATGGGCTTTCAGATTTCAGTGGCAAAATCCAACACCCACCACCTCTCTCCTTCCATTCTAAGTCATTGTTTCAGTGCCCAATGCAGGTGAACCAGTTGTTCTCTCCTAAATCCACCCATGCCCTGAATATACCCTTGAAGCTCAACTCTGTGCATGTTTACTCAGAACTAAGTCTCTCCGACTCCTTGGTAAATGTATATTGCATTGCATGCCTAATAATCTGAATGTGAAAAAGTAAGGAGCAAGACAGGATGGCAGAGTAACAACAACAATTGGCCAAATCCAATTTGTGACCTTACTTGGTTGCACAGGACTTAGACCCAGCAGAAGAGGAATGGAGGGGATTTATGCTGATTCTCCCTTCCCTGTGCAGTCCCCCCATGCCACCTTCCACCCTGTTCAGGAATTTGTTCAACTCTCATGGGGGGAGGGGAGCTGCTTGGCGTTACAGGAGGAGGGGGATTGTCAGGAACGAGCCAGCTCCAAGCAAAGGTTTGCAGCCAACTGCAGAAAGCAGCCAGGAACAGAGAGGCTTAGATGTTAGTCAGGCAGGGGAGAGCTGGCTCTTCCTAACCTTGATGGGCAGATTGATAAGGCTGTAGCTGAGAGCAGGCTAGAACGCAGCCAAAGCTCGCAGGAAGCATAAATAGGAGCAAATAGATTCAGAGACAGCCTCTCAGAACAGGAAGAGGTTGGAGCTCATCCATTAAGTCCAAAGAGTTGGCGAATGGGAGGGCTGCTAGATAGGAAACAAAACAAGAGACGTAAGGGTCATAAGTTCAATATCTTCTGCTGACACTGGAAAGAGTCTTCAGAAGGGTCATCTTGACTAATGATGTCAGAAGCTTTGTCAGAGTTGTCCGGAACTTTATGTTTGTTTTTGCAATAAATCTTCCTTTTCAATTACCTATGCTACTGTATTATTAAGCTGGGCACCTGGACTCCTGACAGGCATCAGCAAAATGCCTTCCCTTCCCCACTCTTACCAGAGAGCCTTACAAGGAGAATAAAGGTACCATTTAGATTCCACCCAACAATTTCTAAGTGCTCTTGTACGGATCTAACCTAGGAGTGATAATGCAGTGTGTTGATGGTTGCTAGGTGAGGGTGTCACACCCTCCAACATTTCAGCAGATAAAAATAGGGACAAATCCCTGCTCTTGCAACAGCAATTACTGCCTGTGTACACCCCCCTTTCAACTATTATCAGTTGCTAAAAATTCACTGCTGCCTGCTATGTTCATTTACCCAGTCCTATGATGATGTAAATGCAAGTAGTGGGCCCCCCCTCCTTTGTTACTATATATATATAGTATATAGTACCAGAGCATGCCAGGCACTCCTGTCTTCCACTGCCTCCCGCAGTTTGGTCAAACTCATGCTGGTAACCTCGAAAACACTATCCAACCATCTCGTCCTCTGGCGTCCCCTTCTCCTTGTGCCCTCCATCTTTCCCAACATCAGGGTCTTTTCCAGGGAGTCTTCTCTTCTCATGACGTGGCCAAAGTATTGGAGCCTCAGCTTCAGGATCTGTCCTTCCAGTGAGCACTCAGGGCTGATTTCCTTCAGAATGGATAGGTTTGATCTTCTTGCAGTCCATGGGACTCTCAAGAGTCTCCTCCAGCACCATAATTCAAAAGCATCAATTCTTCAGCGATCAGCCTTCTTTATGGTCCAGCTCTCACTTCCATATATAACACTATAGTAAAATGGGTCTACTGCAAGTCAACCTGCTAGGCACAAGATGAAAGAAGAAGGCAAGAGTGGTTTTCTGTAGATGGTAGAGCAACTTAAGTTTTCAGGAAAACATTTGGTTCTTGAAAACCAAGTCTTGATTCTCTCCTGCCACATATGCACCACCGCCAAAAGAGGGAATAGATCCCCACAAATTGCAGCAATTATATATAGATGGGCATCTATTTCTTCAAATTAGCATGTGCAAATTTTATTCAGAACTGCGCCAAAACTGTCTTCTTCTTTTTTAAAAAAATGATACATTTCCTCTTTAGGGTGCAATGCATAATCATACACCCTACTACTGAATCAGTTGAAGAACTAAAGGGAAAATGGTTTTCTGGTGACAGCATGACACAAAAAAGCGAATTCTTTCTCTAAACATCAGAACCCAGAAACACATTAATTCCCTCTACAGTGAAACACAAACAAACCGCAATCTCCTGCTGGGAATGGAAGCCAGGGAAAGTTCAGATCTTTTCTTCGGTATGGTAAACCATGAACAAATAAAGAATAGGCTTGTCAAGGGTATGTGTCAGAGCAGGGAGGTTTTTTTATCATCCGGAAACGCCCAAAGTTTCACTGTATGTGTCAGACAAATTACAGGTTCTAAGGATGGCCATTTCTATACACAAATGTGCCCTGAAGGACAAACATAAATTTGCAGTACACTTTGAAAGCCAGTGCAGTGACTATGAGAATAACATCACCATCCTATCTGTGTTTACTTGAAAATAAATCCCTTTGGGTTCAATGAGGATTATTCCCTAGTAAGGCTATGTATACACTAGCGGCTTAAAATGCAGGGAGGTCGTCTGTTCCTCCTTCCAAGTCACATTGCTGTACAGTGGTACCTCGGTTTACAAACTTAATCTGTTCCGGAAGTCTGTTCTTAAACCAAAACCATTCTTAAACTGAGGCTCACTTTCCCTAATGAGGCCTCTTGCCGCTGGTGCCCTTCCACCATTCGGCTTCCGTTCATAGACTGAGGTAAAGTTCGCAAACCGGAACAGTATTTCCAGTTTTGCTGTGTTCGTAAACCGAATCCTTCATAAAGAGGACTGTTCTTAAACCGAAGTACTACTGTACTCACCAGAGAGGGGGCAGGGATATCTTCCCCCATGTTCTTTACCTGTTTGGTTTCTCCACCTGGCCAACTCTTTATAAGTCTTAAAAACCTTGTGAGTTCTCACCATTCACATCCCTTTTTGTGAGGCAAGCCCTGCTCTCTAATTATTCAGCAGTGAGAGAAATGCACTCTGTAGTTCCTCTGTGAAACTTTTATCTGTTCGATCTCGCAGGAAGGAGCTCTGACATTGACAACAAATGCTGAATCTAAGCTTTACATTGCAATTCTACTAAGAACTAGGCCTTGCTGAGTTCAATGGGACTTACTCCCAGGTAAGTCTACACCAGATTGTAAGGTAAAAGGTAAAGGACCCCTGGACGGTTAGGTCCAGTCAAAGGTGACTATGGGGTTGCAGCGCTCATCTCACTTTCAGGCCGAGGGAGCCGGCGTTTGTCTGCAGACAGCTTTCCAGGTCATGTCGTCAGCATGACAAAACCCCTTCTGGCACAATGGGACACCGTGATGGAAACCAGAGTGCACGGAAACACAGTTTACCTTCCTGCCACAGCGGTACCTATTTATCTACTTGCACTGGCGTGCTTTCAAATTGCTAGGTTGGCAGGAGCTGGGACAGAGCAACAGGAGCTCACCCTGTTGCAGGGATTCAAACTGCCAACCTTCCGATCAGCAAGCCCAAGAGGCTCAGTGGTTTAGACCACAGCACCACCCGTGTCACAATCACCAGACTGTAGCCCTAGTGAACACAAAACGGGCTCTGAAATGGCTACATTTTGAAAATCAGTCATTTATTTTATTTAAAAGCCCATCTTCATGGTGGCTTACACAAGAGGCTCTGACTGGGCAGACTCCAGACCTGGACTCAAAGACAGGATTTAAGAATATAACTGGATCATCCACCCTCTGAAGGGAGCTGGAATAACTATGTGATTTGGACATTTGGCAGACAGATAATAGAATTAACAATGATTCATTCCAAACTGAGGGGTTGTGTTTGGGTAGATTTCCTAGAAATGTGTGGTTATGCTCAATATTTTGATAGGCTCAAGATTATTTCTCTCTCTCAACAATTGATCACAATTGAAATATACTCGGAGTCCTGTAGTGATTTCATGCTCTTTATTACAGCTTGTAAAACAGTGATTGAATTGCCCCACAAACCTCAGGCTTTTATATACATTATTTACACAATGAGTCCCATCTGATTGGCTGATTCTGCTTCCCTCCTGGAGCCTGATTGGTCTTTTCCTGCAGGCCAATCAGTTGTATTCTACGATCCTACCAGCCTAATAGGCTGATTAACTTCTTCCTGGAGCCTGATTGGTCTTCTCCTGCAAGCCAATCAGCTGTTGCATTCTAGGATCCTACTTGCCTGTTGTTCTAGGATCCAAGGTTAGTACATAACACCAATGAAGTCTGTTGTTTTGCAAATTTGCAGCCCCCTCCCACCCTTAAGAGAGTGGCACCTTCTACTCTGTTAAACAATACTGCAGAGTGCAATGCAAATCTGAGACCTGCGAGGGCAGAACACAGCTTTCCCTCGCAGTAAAAAGAAAAGTGTTCTCCTAGGACCCAGAAAGAAACGAAAAGTTGCTGATGTAAGAGATGGTGGTAAAGCTCATTATTATCAGGTGGGGTCCGATAACAAGCCGCAGCACATGCTGACCTCCTAATTCAGTTCTTGCTGTTATTTTTTTCACACACTCCCTTCTCATAGCTGCATGTAAAAATCCTGGAGTCAGGATTAAGGTAAAGGTAAAGGGACCCCTGAACATTAGGTCCTGTCGTGGCCAACTCTGGGGTTGCGGCGCTCCTCTCGCTCTATTGGCCGAGGGAGCCGGCGTACAGCTTCCGGGTCATGTGGCCAGCATGACTAAGCCGCTTCTGGCAAACCAGAGCAGTGCACGGAAACGCCGTTTACCTTCCCGCCGGAGTGGTACCTGTTTATCTACTTGCACGTTGACGTGCTTTGGAACTGCTAGGTTGGCAGGAGCAGGGACCGAGCAATGGGAGCTCACTCTGTTGCGGGGATTCGAACCACCGACCTTCTGATTGGCAAGTCCTAGGCTCTGTGGTTTAACCCACAGTGCCACCCGCCTCCCTTATGGTGTCAGGATTAGCCTTATGTAAATGGTGAGGTTGGCTGGAGGGAGAAACTTCAAACCAACCAAAATATGGATTCTGTTTTCTGCTCAAAACCAGCCCTCTGTATAAGAATCTGCCACCGAGAAAGGGTTGTTCCGGTTACTAAAAGTTCCTGTCCTCAGGGAACCTTTCCCCCCTTGCGCTAAGGATCTACTGTGCTTCGGTCACTGAACTCCTGTGCAACTCAGAGAACATTCTGGGTAATGTTCTAGAGCACACATTTCGTTCACGAGGGAAACCAGTCAGACCTGTTGGACTTCGCTATCACCTCATAAAGAACTGGAAGTATGTCTGAGGGCCAAACTAGGCATGAATATTTGTTGTTCTGCTGCTGGGAGATCCAACTCTGATCTAAGCAAAGGGAGGAGAGGAAAGGCAGTCAGTTTCCCAGTCAAAATCACCCCCAGCTGATTCATACCCCCATAGAGGTAAATAAAATTTGAACCAATATTTTTCCCCACCATGGGTAGGAATGTAGCTGGGAAGAAGGTGTTTTTTTAAAGGAAATGTCGGCTGAGGAAAGGTTAACCACACATCTACACCTCTTGCAACCAGATTTGGAGTTCCCTGTTGCTTCGCTCAAGTAAAAATAAACCCCCATATGAGATGTCCACATATCTCCTACGTCATGTGTTGTTTTGCCCTTAGAACACACCCACGGCATCTTCTGTAGATGCACATTCCAGGAGACTATCGGCAGCAGTGAGCATACTGTGACAAATTCATACATCTTGGGATTTGTCACTGGCGTTGCTAAAATCAGTTTGAATCATGTGGTCTGGGCACTGGTTTACATCAACAACTTATCAACGTTAGCAGATAAAACTCACTGGGTCTATTCCATGGTTCACCCTTTTAGGAGGGCAGTAAAAAGCCTGGATTTTCATCAGCCTTGGGGGTCATATTGATGTGTCCTGCAAATAATGCAAAATTCAACACACACCTTTTAATGGGAAAGCAGGGCGCAAATTGGTAGAAATATGGGCCTTTGCTTCATGTTTTCTTGTCTATTGTGATAGGAATTTTGAGGTCTTAGATGGCTGTTCATAAGTGTACCAACCAAGCACGTACATAGATCAGCACAGGAAGACTGGAACCATTTTGATTCCTAAACTGAGCAAATGTTTTCTCTGCAAGGTCAAAGTGGGAAACCTCCCCATTGTCTTTCCTCACAAATCCTGTCTTAAGGGCACATTTAATATATGAATAGGGTGTGAGCCTGTGACTTGGCCCAGGAACTAAGTATTTATCACTACAAAAGATTGGCCAGGGTCCCCAGCCAGTCCAATCAAGTAACCTGCCAGACAGGAGATAAACAAGGACAGGAGAAAAACAACATTCAAATTTCTGTTAGACCACCTTTTCTGTGATGTAGGTGTGATGTATCTGAGGGTCTTAGGATACACCCCTTCTGTGATGTACGGTATGTATGATGTTTCTGGGGGTGGTCTTGATCTACAGGGTGTCAATTTCAAAAGTCTTTATAAGGCCTTGCGCGCCATTTTTCTAGGTTCCTCTCCCTCTCCTGCGGGTGAGGGGAGCACCCTGTTGCAACAGATCAATAAAGATCAAGCTTACTAGTTGCTTTGCTTCTCAATATTCTCTGGTTGGCCTCTGTTATTTTCTCCTACCAATAGGGAACCTATGTAAGGACTTTATATGGGCTCTTGGATACCCCATAAGGGAAAAGGGCAATTTTTGTTTACAACACTATAGGGGCAGACCTAATTTGTCAGAGCTACAGATGCATTGATAACATCTGATTCCAAAATAATAATAATAAATCAGGGTGGGTCCGAATGAAGAAACTGACCCTTCTCTAATTGCCTTGTGACAAGCCCCTTCTGGGTTTTCCATTTGCACAATCTGTTGGTGTGTTGAATGGGCACTCTGCACATGCCCCAACACTCATGTCCTGCTTGTGGGCTTCCTATGGGCATCTGTGAGACCAGGGTGCTGGGCTAGATGAGGGTTTTTTTGTCTGATCCAGCAAGGCTCTTATATTAAATCAATTTATGCAGCCTTTAGGGAGACAATAAGGCATCATGAATTAATAATAAGTATTATTAACCTATAATAATATACATCTAATATTACTACTAATAATAAAGCACACTCATCGCAACAGCTTTATTATTATTATTGTAATGAATAGCTGTTGGGATGGGTGTGCTTCACCAAAACCTTTAATTACTACCTTTCGTCTCTCTCTTTTAAACTTATGCTGTAGCTCTTCTACAATGCAATATTTTGTTTCGCTCCCGGTCTGCTAAGGTTTCCGTAATACTCTGTACGTTATTATTTGTACATGTGTTCAGAGCTCTGTCACTGAAACAGGAATTGACCCAGGTTCCATTAAGCCCGGTTCCTAAGGAGTATATTCTGTGCATTGCAGCCAGATAGTCTCCTCTTCTGCAAGTGCACAGTTGAAAAGAAATCTATGGTTCAACCGCACCTGGAATACTGTGGGCAGTTCTGGTGTCTCACTACATAAAGGATATAGCAGGGCTGGGAAAGGTTCAGAAAAAGGCAAGCGGAATGAACCAAGGGATCAAGCAAATCCCTTATGGCTGCAGCATTTGGGTTTGTTTGTTTTTTTAGTTTATAGAAAAGGCAAGGAGGAGGCAACATGAATGGAATTTATAAGACGATGCATGGCATAGAGAAAACTAGAACTCTTCCTAGGAAACTAAATGTTGGAAGATTCAGAACAGATAAAGAAAATACTCCTTCATGCAGTGTATAGTTAAATTATGGAATTTTTTTCTCACAGGAGGCCTTGATGGGCAGCAACCTAGATGGTTTTAAAAGAGGGTTAGACAAATTTGTGGAGAAGACGGCTATCAAACGGTAGCTATATTCTGCCTCCACAGTTGGAGGCAGTAACGCTTCTGAGTACCAGTTTCTGGAAAATGAGAGGAGGGGAAAGTGCTCTTCAGCTTGAATCCTGCTTAAAGGTAAAGGGACCCCTGACCATTAGGTCCAGTCGTGGCCAACTCTGGGGTTGCGGCGCTCATCTCGCTTTATTGGCCGAGGGAGCCGGCGTACAGCTTCCGGGTCATGTGGCCAACATGACTAAGCCACTTCTGGCGAACCAGAGCAGCACATGGAAATGCCATTTACCTTCCCGCTGGAGTGGTACCTATTTATCTACTTGCACTTTGACATGCTTTTGAACTGCTAGGTTGGCAGGAGCTGGGACCGAGCAACGGGAGCTCACCCCGTCGCGGGGATTCGAACTGTGACCTTCTGATCGGCAAGTCTCCTATAAGCATCTGGTTGGCTGCTGTGAGAATAGGATGCTAGACTAGATGGCCCATTGGCCTGATCCTGCAAGCTCTTCTCAGGTTCTTAAACTGAAGCTGATATAACCATGTTCATTTGCATTTATGATCATATCACCCAGAAAGGAGGACACCCTACAAAAACTGACCACCTGGCTAGAGATTTCCAGATAAACTGGCTCATTCCGTAGCAAGGTGATTGTTTGTGTTTTGTTTGTATTTCATATGACACATACTCAGCCTTGATTTTTACCTTTAGCAGAACATACCTTATTTGCAATAGGAATTTCCCACTCCAGGTTAACAATAATCTGCTTGCCATCAAAACAAGACTCTACATACATATTTATGCCCAAATTATTTTGTGCAGTGTGTGAGTTTCAGCAGTCTTGTTTTGGTTCCAATTTCCATGTTAAGAGAACCATCTAACAGAGGGCTCCCCCCCCCACCCTCCGACAAAGCAGGAGAAAAAATGGCTCAGCACATTCACACAGGTTCGTTCTCAAGTTCCAAGTAAGCACTTTCCCAGCAATAGAAGAGTCATTTAAAGAAACAGCTAAATCAACATTTTAGGGCATAAGTCACAAACCTCTGCTCCTGTTCTGAGGCTCATCTTCTTCTGACCTTGGCAAGATCCATGCATACGTGGAGAGGATATTTCATGGCCCACAGGACACTGACAGGCAACACTTCCACCATTGGTTGTGATCACAAACAGTTGTGCCTGGCAGTTGTTGCGTGGTTTATGGACTGTGTGGGAGGGAGGAAGATGAAAGAAAGAAGTGAGGGATAAATCCAGCTTCCTATAACCAACACGCTTAACTCTAATTAATGCATGAATGGGTTAAGACCATAGAGTAAGCTATCCTGTCAGATTTAGCTAGGTCACTAGGGTTACCAAACTCTTGGTTCTCTCTTTTTCCACCATGTGAACCCCTCCAGTAAGGAGATCTAAGCTGGATATTCCAGCTTCCACCACATGGCTTTAGCAAGCCATCCTTGTGTTTCTATACAAATGTTTAGAACCTCTTAGCACTTTTGAAACTGCCTATCTTTTCTCGCTACTATATGGAAAAGGACTGAATCTGGGTGCTGACTCTTTGGCTTTCCCGGGTAAGGGCAGTGGTGTGGCACATCCATGAGCCTGATATCTTCAGAACTCCTAAGAGGGATGGTGAAGATTCTGGAGGACCATCTCTCTAAGGTGGTGGTAGGGGACATACTTAAGGCATGGAGGTTATGGAGGCGACTATGAAAGACAACATAAACTGACAGAGCAATAAAAGTTGAAGGGTTGTTGGCTTCCCATATGCTTGCAGGACCCATCTTACAGGTATGACCCACATGGAACTTGCAATTCGACATTAGAGCATTGATTACTGTTTCACCTTGAGATGCTTCAAACTTATCAATATTTGCTGCTTATTTATTGGCCTGCCGTGTTCACTTTCTAACACTGATTATATCGTGTTACTGGTTTTTAAGGGTGGAAACCGTAGTTCCATTTTGGAACTGAAAAATGGTGTATATAAATTATCTAACAGATAAAATAATGGGGTCTGGGATTTGTTGTCACTTTCCTTCCAGTTGCACGGCTTTTAGGCATTTATAACAGTGCAGTGGAGTCTCAGAGATATGAATCTGGAAGGCAGGAATAATCCAATAGTTGAAATACAATCCTTTGCTAGTTTGTGTATACTCCGCTCTAATTAAATATTTAAAAAAATAATCCTATGCTGAAGTAAACCAAATATTGCACCGAGAAAAGCTGAATTCTCCAGCCAATATAAATTTGCCCCCTTTTTTGCTTTTTTCCTGCTTCTGCTGGTTATGCAGAAGAAGAGGCGACATGACAAAGATTGGGAGTTCTGCCAATAAACACTGGAAGTCTTATTCAACCAAACCTCTACCTTCTAAGATTTCAGCAAGCCTTTTACACACATACACACACACACACACACACACACACACTTTTTCACAGGCTAAAGGGCAGAAAATGTGAAAGGCCACTTTTAATAAAGGGTCGATTTTGAAAGATCGCAGAGGAATTCTGTTCCTGAACTTAAATACCGAATATGAGCCGATGGAAACAAGGGTATTGTCATCAGTGACTGAAATATCAATTAAGCACAGAGAAAAGAGTTACTGCTGCAATATGACCTTAGAGGCCCAGACTGTTGTTGTTCCTAACTTCAAATCAGCCTTTCAGGTAAGTAAACTTCGAACCAAAATACTGAAATATTGCAGAACAACAGAGATTGCCAGCGACCTTTTCAAAATGCTGAGAGCCAGACACATGCATTGATCTCCCACTTTTGGCATGCATCCTGTTCTTCCTGCTATATGAAACGAAGGCTGCATTCCTAAGTGTATTTGCTGTGCGAGTCAGTTCTGTGGGAGCTTGCTCTGTGAGCAATGGGCCTTGGCCTGGCTGGGCTGCACACAAAATGGGCAAATCCTTAGCTAGTGAAAACGGGACTGTGAAAAACGATGCAATCCAATGCATATGCATACTTTCCTGGGAGTAAGTTCCATTGAACTCAGAGGGACTTACATCTGTGTTGCTGTATTTTGAAGTGGAAATTACTGGGGGGGGGGCACATCTTTAAAGTTAAAGTTTACAAATATTATGCCTGAATGTATCCTCTCAACTTGACAGCTCAGGGAAGTTACCTAGCTTTCAAAATAATATAAAATCAACTCCTTTGCCAGTTTCCTCCATTCCAAAGCTATTTTCCCCTTGAAAAGGGACTCCAGGAAGTTCCCAGAGGTGACAATTGCTGGGCTGATTGTTGGCCAAGGAAAGCCTAATCCCATCACCAAACTTGCCAAGGGGCCAGACATGCAAAGGAAGTTCTATTTATTGTACTTTGGGTGGTGGGACTTCAGAGGTGTTTGCCTATGCTAATCTTATACCTGAGTCTTGCCCTGCCTGTCTGCTTATGCTAATCTTGTACCAAGGAATTGTTTGGACATGTTTGCCAAGGTTAAACTAGTGTAACCCTGGACACCTTCCACCAGAAATTCAATGATTTTCACCCCACAATCAACCTAACAATGAATCAATCTATGCAAGAAATACATTTTTTGGACACTACTATAAAAATACAGGATGGGCGCATAGACACCACCTTATACCGTAAACCAACTGACCGACAAACATATCTACATGCCTCTAGCTACCATCCCAAACATACCAAACAGTCCATTGTATATAGCCAGGCACTACGTTACAGCTGTATCTGTTCCAATTCTACAGACAGAGACTCTCACCTAAGAGATCTACAGCAAACCTTTTTAGAACTAAAATACCCAGCAGATTAAGTTAGACAACAGATCAACAGAGCCAGACTGATACCCAGAGAGAACTTGCTGCAAGACAGACCCAAAAAAGAAAATAACAGAACACCTCTAGTCATCACATACAGCTCCCAAGTTAAAACAGTACAACGCATCATCAGAGATCTACAACCTCTCCTGGACAATGACAGTTCTCTTTCTCAAGCTCTGGGAGGAAGACCTTTCATTGCCTACAGACAGCCACCCAATCTTAAACAACTCCTAACGCACAATAATACCACAACCAGACTTAACACGGACACTGGCACCAGAGCCTGCAATAAACCCAGATGCCAACTTTGCTGCCACATACACCCGGACAACACCATTACTGGCCCCAACAACATCACACATACCATCTCGGGACTATTTAATTGCTCATCGTCTAACATTGTGTATGCCATCAAATGCCAACAGTGTCCTTCAGCTCTCTATATTGGACAAACAGGCCAAACCTTACGCCAAAGAATAAACGGACATAAATCTGACATCAAGAATCACAAGACAGAGAAACCAGTAGGAGAACACTTCAATCTCCCAGGACATTCTATACAAGATCTCAAAGTAGCTGTTTTACTACAAAGGAATTTCAGAAATAGACTGGAAAGAGAAGCTGCTGAATTGCAACTCATTACCAAACTTAAAACCATGGAGAGACCTGGTCTGAACAAAGACATTGGATTCTTATCTCATTATACATGACAAAGCCATTTTTCACCTTCTCACCCCTTGATTTTTCCTGTAAGACATATTGCAGTCGTTAAGAGTCGTCAACAGGCTCATCTCAGCTATCTGCCAATCACCCATTCCCACCACCCTTCTGAGTAATACCCCTCCCCACCTTCTCACTATATAGAAGGATCTGGCAACTTCTGTTTCAGTGTATCTGAAGAAGTGTGCATGCACACGAAAGCTCATACCAAGAACTAACTTAGTTGGTCTTTAAGGTGCTACTGGAGGGAATTTTTGTTTTGTTTTGACTATGGCAGACCAACACGGCTACCTATCTGTAACTAGTCTACCCATCCCCTTTTGTGACATGCCAGTGATGTAGCAATGATGCTGTACGAACTGTATTCTGGGATATGGTGGGAAAGTTTTAAAAGTCTTTGTCACCCCATCCTCGGGGTTCAAAATTCCTCTTTGAACCTGTTGCGCAACTTTGGTCTACAGCTATTTGCTCCGGTTGGTGGCTGGACTCCTTCCTTTATTCCGCAAGGACCCGCGGGTTCTGCTCAACAAGTTGGGTGACTGAGCAGCCTCACACCTAGATTTTTCCGTAACAGCTTGCAATAAGCCTCTAATTATCATCAACAGATGATGACAGAATCAACCCTAGTTGCAATTTCAGGGGTCGCAACTGTGGAGGTAGGAGTTAACCCTTCCCTCATCAGCTATGATCCCCTCTCCTGAAATCACCTCTTGACCCACTGCAATTAGGCTTGGGGGGAAAGCCTAGAAGACTTTTCTCAAGCCTAATTGTTATGTGGGGCAGGGAGCAGTATATGATCTTTCTAGAGACTGTGGCTATGGAGGTGAGGTTAAGTGAAAACATCTTTTTCAAACCTAATTGCGGGAGGTGGGAGAGAATGAATCAAGCGTTCATTGATTCATCATACCAATTAACTGCAGTCCTTACAAATAGGACAGTTTTGATTCAAAGTGGTGCTAATTGTTGGGTTACTCATAGCCAGGACTTAAGCCTTTAGATCTGGTTTACAGTAGCATATGTTCTATTTTACCTGCCATGGATTAGCTGTGGCTTTCTTGCCCTTGCAGTTGGAAAGTAGGTAATCCTACCTAGTCTTCTTTACAAATATTGTTAGGGCTGAGTTTCTATGGCCCTCCAAGCCTCTCTGTATGGTCCTTGGGACCCCCCCCCCCGCAGGCCACACACCCTTCCCAGCCATACCCCTGACTGTTTCCGTTTCACACCCTCCTTAAGGGTTTTTGCCTGGCTGGAATGTGTCCTTGAACTCTGATCATGCCTCTTGATTCCTTGGAGGGAGGGTGAAAAGGGTTGTGTGAGTGAAACGAGCCTATCGTACAAAGGTACGTTTTGTATTCATTGCTCCTCCCACTTCTGCTTCTGACTCTGCCCACCTGAAAAGAACATGGCCCCATAGGCTGAAAAATATTCCCCACCCCTGCAGAGGAAGTTAATGGGTCTCCTTAGACAGCTGTCCATGCTTAAGGGCAGCCCAGCTTGAGGTCTGGGTACAGGGCCAGCTCAAGACATTTTGGCACCTGAAGTGTACCACAAAATGGCGCCCCCTGTCCTCCCAGAGAAGAAGAAGAGGGGAGTGAAGATCTACATCAGGTACAAGGGGGTGGGAACGAAGATCAACATTGAGAACAGGGCTTGGGAGGAGACCAGCAGCGCCTCTTATTCACTGAGAGAAAGCATCTGGCACAGGTCAATTCTGTGTCCAGAGCAGCTGTCTACAGTCTACCAGATCCATCTGGTAAGCTGGCCGAGACCCTACTTGCCTGTGCACTGTCTCACCAGAGTGGTACATGCCCTGGTTATCTTCTGGTTGGACTACTGCAATGTGCTGTACGTGGGGCTGCCTTTGAATATGACTTGGAAACTACAACTAATCCAGAATGTGGCAGCTAGACTGGTGACTGGGAGCAGCCACAGGGACCATAGCACTGGTTAGACTGCAGCCCTCAGCACAGGGAGTATGCCCTATTGGACATAGTGGGACATTCTTGTTTGTTTGTTTATGTCTTACGGGTGACGTATGGGTATTATGTGGCACCTGTAACTGCGCCGGTTCTTATGAATAGACATACAGAAGACTCTGCTGCAAATATGTTATCTCTAGATGAGCCAAGAAAGTTAGGCACCAGAGCAAAGGGGAAAGTTTCAACTAAGGGGAAATCCCAGCCAGTTTTCCACTATGGTCATCAACAAGATCCCAAGGCCATTCACAGCCTTCATGAGTCCAGCGTTTGAGCTATGCTCTTTCATAAAGACCATCTGAGGGCAGGCAAATCATATTAATTTATTGCACATAAATGTTTAACCTGCTATACCCCCAGTGGTTTGGGGGTGTTAACTTTAACAAAGCAGCTCTAAAACCTGCATTTGAAAGCTCTCTAATCTACGCCCTCGCACACAGAGTGTCTCTGGCCATTTAATGCCTTCCTTGGGAACGCACTCGAGTTTGTCCTTTTTCCACAAGTCTCCAGAGGATGGGATAATTGCGGGGGAACAGCTTTGCAGAAATCAGCGGAAGATTGGAGGTGGCAGGAGTGGGAGGCTGGTCTGTGGCTGCAGCTGTTGCAGGTAAGGTAAAGAGCTAAGTGTGAGTCATTCAGTCACACTCTGCGGAGCTGTTTTATCAAGATTGGCTCCATGCCACCATCCCTCATGAAAAGGAAACCAGGCATTCCTCCCACAGGTCAGTTGCTGGCTCTTTTCCGGATTAACTGGGCGAGTGCCCCTACCCTGATTACCAAAGCATTTCCCTCTCCTAAGCTTGATACATCTAATTCTGGACAATTAAGCCATGCGTTTTGCCACATTTTTACTGGAGGGGTTTCTCTTGATTTGGCACCAGAATACGGGCTTGTAAAAGAACCACTTGTCTGCCTAGGTACAAAGGCTGCTTTCTTTTAGGCCACAGATAGCATAGGTACGTTGTATATTGGCATATGGACCCATACAAATGCTTAGGCTAGGTAAGGACTGGTTGGTACACCTATCTGAATATGCTTCCAACTTAACTTCAGAATACCTGCACCCCAATCCTGCCTAAAGGTTGGGAAAGGGCATGAAAAGACACATGATTGCCACAGATCAGCTTCTCTCAACATCCTGCCATACTGAGTCAACCCCCTACAACAAGCCTGGGAGGAGGAGGTGTTGGAAGCTGAAGAAGTAACCGGGTTTAGTGAGCTGGGCGAATCTGTAGCAGAGAGAAGTCTGGAGGCAGAAGAGGAAGCAGAAGGGTAGGAGGAGAGAAGCCAAGAGGTAGGTGTCATGGGTGGCTCCCCGTCCTGCTGTGACAAGCTCCCCTCCTCCCTGCCTCCCAGAACCATAAGAGGCAAGAAGACGTCAGAGGAGAGCTTGGTTGCACGCAGGCACAGTCTCTGATTGTTTGGGGGAAAACTCTGGAGAGGAGGGGACTTAGGCAGGTACAGAGAGGTGGGAAACTTCAGTCTCAGCAATTGCTTCATGAGGGCAAGACCTACCAGAGATGAATTGCTGTGCTAATTAGTCCTGACACTCCTATGTCATACTCTCCAACATTTCTCCGAAGAAAATAGAGATGTCCCATTCCATAATGATAAGTTTACTATTTATACCCCACACATCTTACTGAGTTGCCCCAACCACTCTGGGCAGCTTTCAACACTCATAAAAACATGATAAAACATTAAACATTTTTTAAAAAAATCTTCCTATATATAATAATAATTTATTATTTATACCCCACCCATCTGGCAGGGTTTCCCCAGCCACTCTGGGTGGCTTTCAACAGAATATTAAAATACAATAATCTATTAAACATTAAAAGCTTCCCTAAACAGGGCTGCCTTCAGATGTCTTCTCAAAGTCTGGTAGTTGTTTTTCTCTTTGACATCTGGTGGGAGGGCATACCACAGGGCGGGTGCCACCACCGAGAAGGCCCTCTGCCGGGTTCCCTGTAACCTCACTTCTTGGAATGAGAGAACCACCAGAAGGCCCTCAGAGCTGGACCTCAGTGTCCGGGTAGAATGATGGGGGTGAAGACGCTCCTTCAGGTTTAGGGCTTTAAAGGTTAGCACCAACACTTTGAATTGTGCTCGGAAACATACTGGGAGCCAGTGTAGGTCTTTCAAGACCAGTGTTATGTGGTCTCGGCGGCTGCTCCCAGTCACCAGGCTAGCTGCCGCATATAGGATTGCCTTCAGACGGCTCAGGGGTTGGATAACTCCAAACCCTCCAACATTTCTCCGGTGAATATAGGGACATCCTAAGGATATGTAAGTGGGACATTCTGCGATCAAATCAGAAACTGGGACGGCTTCTCTAAATCAGGGACAGCTCTGGAAAACAGGGACACTTGGAGGGTCTGCTATGTTGATTGTGATTTACTGTGATTTACTTCTGTCTCACTCCTGACAATGGCCTCCATAGTTCTTCTCCTCCCCAACAACATCTGAAAGGCCACATTTTCCCCACCCCTGTGCTGCGTCTTCGGTCCAATCTACTATAGGCAGTTCTTATGTCCGTGTTCTTGGTTTCTAAGGAAGCTGTTTTGTTTATTGAATTAACACGCATTCTCTACACTGCGGCATTTGCTGAGGAATCATGCCAGCTGACAACAGCGACCCCTCGGAAACCTCTGCTGGTTGACTTCTTGTACTCATTTGTGGTGCCACATAATTAAGAATGAGAGGTTGAAGCAAGGCTATCACAGCTATGTCAAGTGAAACACAATGCTGCCCGTTTGTTTTGGTCTCAGCTGTCATGCTGATGCTCCTCTATCAGCTGTGACAACTTATCAGCTAGGACACAGTCCAGCATAATGAGAGCCTTCTGTCATCACAGGAAAGGGGGGGAAGGGAAGCTGAGCACTGTGGTGACGAATCAGGAAGCAGACAAAGCCAGATTGTCCGGTGGAATTCCTGCTTTTCCATGGGAAATGCCCCAGTTTGCTTTTTACAATCCTGACGTCCCACAGGGCCTTTGCAGATCATTGTACGTTCCCTGTACAATAAAGCAATCGTTACTCAGTTGCTGGAAAGGACCCAAATGCATTCCCCAGATAGCACAAGTATTGTGGAAGGTCGGAAGAGGATTTAAATTCTCTTCTTTCAGCTAGCACATCAGTTACAAAGAAATTATGTTTTCCCCTCCCAAGACTGCAATTTCATTTCTTGTTATAGGTGTTATTAATTCATTGTTTTTAGGATCATAATGAACACTGATCTATGCAAGTAAGTAGAAAGGCAGTCTGAACATCTTACAAATAAACATATAAAATAAAATAAAAAGGCACACACTGGGGCACTGTATTCACTGCTGCTGTTTGCAATCTGCAAAGGATATGTAATTAATGACATCCTCCCCTCCCAAATTGCATTGCATTTCCTTTGCATTGAAATGATAGGTATGGAATAGCGTAATAATAACCCAATTAATTATGCAAAATTCCGCCCCAGCAGACAGCGAGGCAGATAATGTATTTTTTGTCAGAAGGTGAACTGCAGCAGAATGGTAACAGCACTGCATAATCATGAGCATGGATAGGAATGGAAATCAATCCCTTGTGTTGTGGGCATCTATTGGTTAGTGACTGTGCCATCACTGAGACATTTGCTGTGTTAGTTTAGCTTCTGATTTTGCTATTTGGCCTAGCAATGTCCTCCCATCCTGTAAAACTTTTCTTTCTCTTTTCAAAAAGTAACACCAGGCAGTACATTCCTTCCTCTCCTAAGAGCTAAAACACATAGGCTACCCCTGCTAAAATACTAATAACCAATGTTACACATCTCTCAATCTCTCTGTAGCGCAAAATATTTCCCACAAGACGTATCTCAGCCTAGATCTCTGAGAAAACCATACTGCATCATCAGTGGGAGAAACACCTGCCTTTTCCTTTATCATCTGGAAAGACTAATAAGAACTGGGATAACTGTGAAAAATCATTTTTTCCTCACTTATTTAGGATTATATATTTCCCCATTTCCAGACGATATTATGGTGTATTGATGGACTCAGGAGGGATTAAAGCACAGCTGTATTTGTGCACAAACAAATTGATGTAGGATGAAGCCCTACCAGCATTAAACGGTGCCGTCCTTGATAAAATGCTAACAAACCTCTGATCACATTTCTAAACATAAACACTGCCATTCAGCCAGCTGAAGGCATTTTGAAATTGTGTGCCTATTTTCACAATGCTTGGTAAAACAGAATTATTTGCAGTAATGATTTGCTGTCATTATCTCCTAATGTGACCGAAAATTGCAGTTATGGATAACATTTACAATATGTTTATGAACTGCTGGAAGGTACCTGCTGCGCTTTTGAGGCTCAAGAAGCTCACTCAGTCTTTTTCAAGCCCCATTGATTGCAGCTAGATTTTGATTTAACACGGTGCTCTTATTAGGGTCAGGTTGCTTGAGAGCGTTCTTTAAAAAAAACATTATTACAGCATCATCCAAATGCATGTTTGTTCAGAAGTCCCACTGAGCTATGTTGGATTTGATCTCCAGCAAATGTGCTCAAGAATGCTACACACTTACAGAGAAAAGGTCGCATTGAGTTCAATGGAACTTAGATCTCTTCCAGATGACCTGTTTATTGAGTATTCATCCTGATTTGCTTGCAAATATGTTGGATGGTGTCTCCTCTTCAACTAGCATTTGTCCTCATTATCTACAGGGCTTTCTTTTCCAGCCAGAGCGCTCCAGAACTCAGTTCTGGCACCTCTCAGGTGGCCATTGCCATTATAAGAGAATGAGGGAGAAGTTCATGGTGAGTACTGGCACCTCTTTTTCAAGAAAAATAACACTAGGAAGGGGGATGTGGATCATGTATCTCCCTACAAGTCAATGTGTTTTCAATGTGCTATCACACCCCATGATGTTGATGGTGATGATGGTGATAATTTATACCCCGCCCATCTGGCTGGGTTTCCGCAGGCACTCTGGGCGACTTCCAACAGAATATTAAAAACAAGATAAAACTTCAAACATTAAAAACTTCCCCAAACAGGACTGCCTTCAGGTGTCTTCTAAAAGTCAGATAGTTGTTTATTTCCTTGACATCTCATGGGAGGGCGTTCCATAGGGCGGGCGCCACTACCGAGAAGGCCCTCTGCCTGGTTCCCTGTAACTTTGCTTCTCACAGCGAGGGAACCGCCAGAAGGCCCTCGGCGCTGGACCTCAGTGTCCGGGCAGAACAATGGGGGTGGAGACGCTCCTTCAGGTATACTGGGCCGAGGCCATTTAAGGCTTTAAAGGTCACCACCAAAACTTTTGTGCCCAGAAACGTAGTGGGAGCCAATGCAGGTCTTTCAGGACTGGTGTTATGTGGTCTCGGCAGCCATTCCCAGTCACCAGTCCAGCTGCTGCATTCTGGATTAATTGCAGTTTCCGGGTCACCTTCAATGGTACCCACATAGAGAGAGCATTGCAGTAGTCCAAGCGGGAGATAACTAGAGCATGCACTACTCTTGGTAGTTTGGGCCTTAGTCCACAATAGTTTTGGGTCTCAAAAGGCACCTCCATGTCACTAAGTGCTTGTCTTGACTAAATTCAGGTCTGCATTAACTCTCCCTTCAGTTTCTCCTTGCTTCTTATGTGTGTGTTACTTTTCAGTGGTTTTGTTTTTCTCACTGACCAATGTACTGTAGGCAATGCTGGGGGTGAATCATTTTGCCTGGAGCTGACGAAAAAATATGTCAACACCATCTTGGAGTGCATAGCTGCCCATTCGTATTTCTTTCTGGTTGCTGGACTTAGATGTATCCAGTTCCCTTTTCAAAGAAATTCAGCACCACAGTATAGCTAAACGAACAGCACAGAGGAAAACCCTCTGACGGTTTCTCCTGTTTAAAATTGCTTTCTCCCTTTTTTGCTCTGACCTACATTTTAGGTAATATATGCAATCTGTATAGCAACAGATCATTTCAGAGAAGCAGCGACGCCTTGCCAAGCACAGAAATGTAGCTTGCATTTGAAATGGATTGGCTTTCCTTCCATACTAGCTTTTTAACGTAGATACTGCTAGGGTTGGTAGCATAAACAAATGTAAATGACGTTCAGCCTGGTCTCAATATTGAAATAAAACTGCTAGGCTCTAAGTGGAATATCATATTAATAATTCTTAGCAGCAATGCAAGCAGGATTATCATCATTTATGCAACACAAATGGAAAAAGAGTGGATATCACAGAACAGAAATTAGATACAGTACAGATATGGATATAGACCTACTTGGTAGCATGCTTGGTTCTGCTACCTCCCAGAGGGATCAAAATTGTGATAACACAGTTATCCGGACATCAGTGATCAAAATCTAAATGGATAAATTACCCAAGTCTCTATGTCAGTTCAATACAGTTTAATTAGTATTGCAACCATTCCTAAACACTGGGATCTTGGATGAAAACAATCTTCTGCAACAAATAATCAATTCTTAATACAGTGGTACCTCGGGTTAAGTACTTAATTTGTTCTGGAGGTCCGTACTTAATGTGAAACTGTTCTTAACCTAAAGCACCACTTTAGCTAATGGGGCCTCCTGCTGCTGCCGCACGATTTCTGTTCTCATCCTGAAGCAAAGTTCTTAACCTGAAACACTATTTCTGGGTTAGCGGAGTCTGTAACCTGAAGCGTATGTAACCCGAGGTACCACTGTACTGTGTTGCCAATCCTCTGTTATCAGAGCCCTCTTTAGATTTGGCATGAATCTACAGAGCTATTCAAAAACACTGTGAAAATGCTTTTTAAAAAAAAATGTAGTAAAAGTACATACGGAAAATTTGCCATTAGCTCATCAGCACCATCTAGTGTCAAATTTGTATAATGTACTTAAAACACACTTAAAATGTTATATTTGCAACTGTATAACTGAGTGCACAGAAGAAAATAGTATCTGCATAATCAGCTACAGCTGCAGTGTGAAGCCTCTGGGTTGGCTGGGTTGAGTACAAATACCAGGAGCCAGGCCTACTGCCTTTGCCTGATCAGCTCAGTCTGCCTGCTGAATATCAGGCACCAGCCTTAGCGACAGCAAAAAGTCAACTCCGCTTTGGGAGCCTTGGGCTGGAGACAGCCCATTCCAGGTATGGATTTATGTATTGCTGCCCATGGTTCCTCCAGCCTAGTACTGATATTGTGGATATTCACATACAGATTCAACAGTTTGAGAATCTGAGTGCAAAGTACATTTTTTTTGTTTTGTTTCTGTACATTAATAAGCAAAAACTGCCAATAGGTTTTGCTGTAAATATTAACTCCTGAAACTTGTCTGGATCAAGATTGAGCAGGGTGGGCAGACACCTACTATACACCGTATTTTTTGCTCTATACGACGCACCAGACCACAAGACGCACCTAGTTTTTGGAGGAGGAAAACAAGAAAAAATATATTCTGAATCTCAGAAGCCAGAACAGCAAGAGGGATCGCTGCACAGTGAAAGCAGCAATCCCTCTTGCTGTTCTGGCTTCTGGGATAGCTGCGCAGCTTGCATTCGCTCCATAAGACGGAGGGGGAAAGTGAGCCTTATAGAGCTTTATAGAGCAAAAAATACGGTGTTTTGAGAAATAGTTTTGACCCCTTGATGGGCATTTTGGACACCTCTTAGGATATTGCAGCTACATTTTGTATGATGGTTCCTGAGATCAAAGAGCAGGTTTGTAGGACTGCAAAAAGCAATCTGGAGCTTCCGATCGTTTCCCAGGTGTGTAATCTGTCAGAAAGCATTTCATTGTATGATAATTTCTGGTTATCTATGAGAATAGCATAACCAAATAATATATCTACTGTACTTGTTGTTCCTGATGGGGAGAACAAGGTTATTTTTATGTCAAGGATGATTGATGTGTAGAAGCACAGCCTTACCCTTTTGCTATGTTTCAATTAGGGAGGCAGATAAATGACAGCAGAGGCCGGTATGTAATACAGTGGTACCTTGGGTTACAGACACTTCAGGTTACAGACTCCGCTAACCCAGAAATAGTATCTCAGGTTAAGGACAGGATGAGAACAGAAATCGTGCAGCGGCAGCACAGCGGCAGCGGGAGGCCCCATTAGCTAAAGTGGTGCTTCAGATTAAGAACAGTTTCAGGTTAAGAATGGACCTCCGGAACAAATTAAGTTCTTAACCTGAGGTACCACTGTATTCCAGGTATGTAATGTGGATTTGACTCAATTTTGTGATAGTGGCTCAAGCACTGTTACGCCATTAGGCTTTTAGAATTTGAGCTGTCCCTTTTTCCTAAGCCTGCACCAGGCAAGTGGGAATGTCAGATCCTACATAAGAAAACAAATGATGTGGTTCTCTTCTTACGCTAGCAGCACCTGCCATCTCCCCAGGACTTGTTCTTGCATTCCAGGCACCATTCTTCAACTGTTTCAAACAGCTGCCTGTAGAGAAATGTTCTCTGTGACTTTCTTACGAAGATGGAACGTCTTCCTTTTAAAAGTGCACTGTCCCTGGGCCCAGAATAGCATTGCTTTCCAAATAAATTTTATTTTTGCAAGTATAACAGAAAAAAGAAACATCGCCAGCTGTGACATTAAGAATAAAAATATTCCAGTGATCTTGACTTAGTCTTAAAAATGTAAATATGTATAGGCAGGCAATCAGAAATATAAATTAGTATAGGCAGGAATACATTCAGACACAGAATGGGTTGGAGGGCTTCAGACCACTGAGTAGTGGATGTTCATCCTTCCAGCCCTGCAGTATCTTTGCAAACTATAAGGTAAAGGGACCCCTGACCGTTAGGTCCAGTTGCGGACGACTCTGGGGTTACGGCGTTCATCTCACTTTATAGGCCGAGGGAGCCAGCATACCGCTTCCGGGTCATGTGGCCAGCATGACTAAGCCACTTCTGGAGAACCAGTAGGGTTGCCATATTTCAAAAAGTGAAAATCCAGACACAAAAGTGGTTGAGGAAGGGTTTTTTTTGGGGGGGGGGGAACGCTATTTCCAATGGATAAATCTCAAATATGTCCATCTGTTAATCTCCACACCACAGGAGTATAATTTAAGAGTGTGTTAGCACCTACAAACATCAAGGATTTCCCTCCCCCCCCCAATACAGTGGTACCTTGGTTCTCAAACGTAACCCGTTCCAGGAGTCCGTTCGACTCCCGAAACTGTTCAAAAACCAAGGTGCCGCTTCCGATTGGCTGCAGGAGCTTTCTGCACTCAAGCGGAAGCCATATCAGACATTCAACTTCCGAAAAACATTCGCAAACTGGAACACTTACTTCCAGGTTTGCAGTGTTCGGGAGCCAATTTGTTCGACAACTAAGCCGTTCGAGAACCAAGATACCACTGTAAAGTTAATATGGAGGAAAAAAACTGACCAGAAAGGGGACATGGGACATCTTAAAGAAGTGTTAATCAGCATTTCATTGTCAGCATCTACCTGAACTAGCCAATTCCTTCCTATAAAGGTGTGGTAAATTTCAGTATACCTGGAACGTTTAATTTTGTTAAATTCATCTCCATGTTAAATCTAAGGAAACAATACACAGAGATGCTAAAGTCACTTTCTATTGACTGAACTCTGTGGAACACTAATTCTCTCTAAGATCCTGAACATCCAATTTACAACATTTCAACAGATGTTTATAAACAACTATTCTGGGTTTTGCTTTCTGCAAAGACACTCCAGCAAAATAGGAGATGCCAAGTAACTCAAAGCTGCTGGTCCATAAATAGACATCAAAAGCTACTGTGGTGGAATATATTGCTATTCATCCCTAGCAGGAAAGTGGTATCTAAATCACATTTTCCTTTGCCTGATACAGACCAGAAGTGGGAGGCAACCTAGGACAGGGACAAGAACTCAGATTGGAAGGAGGTGTAGGGGATGAGACTATGTGGCAGGTTTGGTGCTGTCTCCCAGGGAGAGGTGGCACATCAAGAGAAAAGAGAGGGGAGTCCTCCTGCAGGCCAGGAATTATTGCAGGAATGGGGATTCTTGAGAGTAGCTGGGCATTCTCCACCTCTGCTTAAAAGCTCGGCCGGGAGGTGTAGAAACTCCTTGGAACAACTGCACAGCTCCCATGCAGTCTTGGAATTCTTATTACTAACCTTGGACTCCTGAACCTTAGTCCTTGCTTCTGGGCTGAACTTACTGTTGTTATTCCTCTGTCTTGTAATAGTAGATTCGGCTCTTTCCTAGCTGCTGAGTGTGCACTGCTAGACTGCTCTAGTGCAAGTTTACGTCTTTACTTGCAAGCAGGTACACCTGTTATGGACTTGGGGTAGGAGCCAAAACACCTACATATATTAATGTAATGCTAAAGGAATATCTTACAGCATCAGGAAATGACAAATTATCACAGTTCTATAAACGTTATTTACACTTGTTAAAATTAAGAAGAGGAATGATGCAATCCAAGATGCCTAATTAATTTTGTTTACACACAATCTCCTCTTCTAGTAGTTGGTGATGGTTGGTATTTTCAGAGCTGAATGTACTTCCTTTCATGCATATGAATGTCTAAAATGTTCACTGATTAGTTGAAGAGGGGAAACATGCTTTACAGAGTTGAATATGGACTTAATTGCTGTTACATATTCAGCTGCTCTCCAAGGCCAAGTTTCCTCTTTTTTTCTTTTCAATTAATTTGTTACACATTAGCTTTACAGGTTCTCAACAACCTCATTTTCGTTCCCCTTTCATCCTGATGATTAAGGCTTTTACGTGTTCGTAAAGAAATAAAAAATAACCGTTTGTATTTCTTCTCAAAATGAAAGACAGTATATACATTTCTAAAATAAATCATCACCACTATGATATTCCAATGAGGTGTTTGAGGAATACCAATGGGAAGACTCCAAGGCCAGCTCAAGACATTTTGCTGTCTAAGGCAAAAGTCAAGATGGCGTCTCCCCACAATTCCACATACAGTGGTTGACTGGACTGGCAATTACCATACTTTTCTGTGTATAAGACTATGTTTTTTTACTCTAAAATAATGTTCAACATCTGGGCTCGTCTTATACATGGATAGTATCACCCCCCATTTTCTTAAAGCGGAGTCCCCAAAAATAGGGGGCGTCTTATACATGGAAAAATATGGTAAATCTCAATTCCACACTGACAGCATCCTCCACCACACCTGAGGGCAGCAGACTGCAAGTCAAATGGTCTAGTGAGTTCTGCCTCCAACACCTCATTACTACCACCATCCCCCAGCACCAGCTGCTGAGGTGGCTGCCTCACTGTGCCCAATGCTAGGGCGAGCCCTGCAAAGAGCCTGTCATTCAGTGCTTGTACTTACAAATCTTTCTGTTTTATTATGTACTTTATTCCACATTCTCAAGAATCACAACCACAGTTTTAAATTCATGTACAGTGGTACCTCGGGTTACATATGCTTCAGGTTACATATGCTTCATGTTACAGACTCCGCTAACCCAGAAATAGTACCTCAGGTTAAGAACTTTGCTTCAGGATGAGAACAGAAATCGCGCGGCAGCGGCATGGTGGCAGTGGGAGGCCCTATTAGCTAAAGTGGTGCTTCAGGTTAAGAACAGTTTCAGGTTAAGACCTGCCAGGGAGAAGGCCCCCATCCCACCCCCAAAGCTGTGGAAAAGGCACTGCCTGCAAGAGGCATAGCAGGGCGCACTGCAGTCCCAAACCCCACTGAGGAACTAACCTGAGGCAGTCCAGAGAAGAACCTGGCCTGGCAAGAAAAAAAAAGTGACCCTGGCCGAAGTGAATCAGCTCTTTACTGACCCTTGCCCCACCCCCAGCTTGTAGCCAGGTAAGCCCACCCACATTCAATGCACATAAGGGGGAAAATGTTAATTTTTTCATCTACAATACTGTCTTATATATTTTATAGTACAGTACATTGATTATTGTGGGAAGCGGGTGCCGCTGTGGGTTAAACCACAGAGCCTAGGACTTGCTGATCAGAAGTTCGGCGGTTCGAATCCCCGCGACGGGGTGAGCTCCCATTGCTCAGTCCCTGCTCCTGCCAACCTAGCAGTTCGAAAGCATGTCAAAGTGCAAGTAGATAAATAGGTACCACTCTGGTGGGAAGGTAAACAGCGTTTCCGTGCGCTGCTCTGGTTTGCCAGAAGCGGCTTAGTTTTGCTGGCAACATGACCCAGAAGCTGTACGCCGGCTCCGTCGGCCAATAAAGTGAGATGAGCGCCACAACCCCAGAGTTGGCCACGACTGGACCTAATGGTCAGGGGTCCCTTTACCTTTAAAAAGGTAAAGGTAAAGGTACCCCTGCCCGTACGGGCCAGTCTTGACAGACTCTGGGGTTGTGCGCCCATCTCAAGAGGCCGGGGGCCAGCGCTGTCCGAAGACACTTCTGGGTCACGTGGCCAGCGTGACAAAGCTGCATCTGGCAAGCCAGCGCAGCACACGGAACGCCGTTTACCTTCCCGCTGGTCCCTATTTATCTACTTGCACCCAGGGGTGCTTTCGAACTGCTAGGTTGGCAGGCGCTGGGACTGAGCAGCGGGAGCGCACCCCGCCGCGGGGATTCGAACCGCCGACCTTTCGATCGGCAAGCCCTAGGCGCTGAGGCTTTTACCCACAGCGCCACCCGCGTTCCCCCCTTTACCTTTAGCTACATTGATTATTGCCTTCATTTTATGGATCTATGGTCCTGTTAGGCAGTAAAATCCGTGTTAAACTGCTGTTTTAGGGGGTGTTTTTCATCATCTAGAACGGATCAATTCACTTTTCCATTACTTTCTATGGAAAAGTGTGCCTCTACTTATGTACATTTCTAGTTATGACCGGGCCTCCGGAACGGATTATGGTTGTACGTAGAGGTTCCACTGTATTCCCACATGCAGCAGCAAGAATGCATATGCAAGAGGTGTTCAGCTTGATCAATGGCAGTGTTGAAGGGAACAGTCAGTCAGCAGGTTTGGGAACAGTAAGATGCAGTGCAATCCTATGTATGTATACTCAGACATAAGTCTTGTTGAGTACAAAGGGACTTACTCCCAAGTGAGTGCTGATAGAATTGCAACTTCAATGAGAGTTTGGAATCAGTGGCGTAGCGTGGGTTGCCAGCAACTGGGGACGCACAGAGGGCGGGGGTGGGAGGGAAGGAGGGAAACGGATGGAGTGCACATGTGCATTCAACTGCCTGATGTCATCTGCATCACCCAAGAGATCACAGCTGTAGAGCTAAGAAAAGAAGAGTCTTCTGTTGTCTGGAGAGTTCAATTCCTGGTTCACATGGAGAAGCCGTTTTCAATAGACGGAAGTGCACAGCTTTCTGATGCAGCACCAGGTGTTGAAATTTTATGCCCCTAACAATTTTGCACCCAGGGCAACTGCCCCGATGCCCCTCCCCATGCTACACCACTGTTTGGGACTAAAATCCAGGCAGCCATGCACAGCAACCCAACTTACAGGAACCAAAGAACACATTTCCTAGTAGCACCAGGCAGTCTGCGATATTACTCGTAGTGATGAATAATGCACTGCCTTAGGCCATCAGTAAATGCCTGCAGAACAGTCTCTTTATCAGGCAGCTGTTACCTCACTGAAGGATCATTCATGGACAGTCCCTGTCAGACAACAACTGCAGCTCCTGATCAGCCAGAGCAAAAATCATCAGGCAGTTTCCTCTTTGTCTTCATGCATTCATTTATCAAAGCAATTTGAAGCCATCATTTCTCAGCTGCCGAGGGAAGGCTGTGCGGTTGCTAAATATTTCACATTTGCATAACGTTACAACATTAACACATTTCTCTTATGAGAAATGAACATTAAACTGTCAGCAATGCGGAATGTGTTAGCACCAAATTACTGCTCAAAACCTGCAGTTTTAATGTTACCATTCATAATCTCCTGCACGCACAAACGCACAATGAGCCTTCATACTCCTGAATTGAAATGTGGCAACTGCTTTATTTCATGGGAAATGCTTTTAAGTTTTTCTGTAACATTCAAGGCTGAAGCTAACAGAAAAGTATCTATGATGGGGAAATTAAGGGAGAAAACAAGTCACTCAGTCCTCCAGGTCTCTGTCTAATTGACTGTTTATGTCTCTAGTTAAATCTTTTCTAGTTACACCAGACATCTGTCTCCTCAGTCCCTTCAGGTAACGGATCATCTTAGCATCATCAACATGTCATTTCCTCTCCAGCAAACAGATTTTCGGCTGTTTGTGGTGTTTCAAAAAAAAAACAACCCCAAAACCTCAAGCCCTGTTTGACTAGAAGTGGCAGTGGGACAAAAGTTTGTTAAAAGTTTGACAGCAACAGCCAATAATTAGAACATGTTCCATTCATACCTTGAAAGTTAGGGGAGCTGATGGGTTCTTTTGATATTGCCTTTTAACTGATTTTGTTTTTGTTTTTTAAAAATATATTTATTAAGCAATTTCAACATAACAAATTATCAGTCCATATAATCAATTACATTATTCCTCCCCCTTTTCCCCCTCCCCATCCCTCCCTCCCCTCCCACCAAAGACTTCCCTCAGCTCCCCTCTCTGATTTCTTTGCACATATCGCTCTCTGCATATTATAAAATTGTACATACCTTTATTTTGTCGATCATATGTTCACCTAATAAATTTGTGGATGTTTATTCAAACCTGCCAAGGAGTCCAGTTCATTTTGTTGTCTTTTTAGGTAACTTGTAAAAAGCTCCCATTCTTCCTTAAAGTCACAGTTGCCCTTGTCCTGCAATTTGTATGTCAATTTAGCCAGCTCTGCATAGTTCATCAGTTTTTCTTGCCATTTCTTTTTCGTTGGGATTTCCTCATTCTTCCATCCTTGTGCAATCAAGACTCTTACCGCTGTTGTGGCATACATAAAAAAGTTCTTTGTTTTTCTTGGCAGGTCTTATCCTACAATCCCTAACAAAAATGCTTCTGGATTTTTTACAAATGTCATTTTAAACATTTTTTTCCAATTCATTATATATCATTTCTCTACATTCCCACCACATATGATAAAAAGTACCTTCTTTTTCTTTACATTCCCAGCATATGTTTGACCCGGTTTTGTACATTTTTGCTATTTGTACTGGTGCAATATACCATCTATGCCTTTTAACTGATTTTGGCAGCGACCCTACAGATGGTTGCATACTGGCTGAGCGGCTTTAGGAAGTCATATCAGTGGGACATCTACACCTCTAGAGATCCCTCAGCGCATTCCCAGAAAGCTTCGCCTGTATAGATGTCCTAAGGGAAGAGTGGTCATGGGCCCTCAGTCTCCAAAGCCACCACACTACCCTGATACTGTCAGTTTGCATTTCTTAGTGCAGAAAGTATTGATCTGATGTGTAGAGATCTTTCCTATTCTACTTAATTCTGGAGGGTTCTGGAAGCTTCTCTGTGTGAAAGAAGCAAGCAGAAGGTTCGTGATGTTTGGGTTATTCCTTCAGAGAAGATGAGTACAGCTGGATTAAACTACAGTGGTACCTTGGGTTAAGTACTTAATTCGTTCTGGAGGTCCGTTATTAACCTGAAACTGTTCTTAACCTGAAGCACCACTTTAGCTAATAGAACCTCCTGCTGCTGTTGCGCCGCTGGAGCCCGATTTCTGTTCTTATCCTGAAGCAAAGTTCTTAACCTGAAGCACTATTTCTGGGTTAGCAGAGTGTGTAACCTGAAGCGTATGTAACCCAAGGTACCACTGTAGTTCTCTTATCTTTTTCTGCCAAGGTCATGCTGACTATAAAATTAAGGCCAGAAGGAGCCTGGGTTTCACTTCTCTTTCTAACTCTCTTCCTTCTGGTGTGGTATTCTGTACATAGTATGCTTAGCATTAAGGTTTAGACTTATTAGAAGTTATTGCTAAGTTTAAGTTAAGTCTGCTGCAATTGGATTTCTTATGGACAGGGCCAGTCCTGAATGTTTTGGATTTGTGACCATTATGCTCATTTGCCTTCAGTAGCAGTAAAGCTCTGCTGGATGAAATGTGATCACCTCTGGTCTATTTTTTGGGGAATCCTGCAACATGTTTAAGTTTTTACTCTGCTAACTATGCGTTGGAATCTGCTCTGGATCAGTACTGAGTAGAATTTCATGACAGATACGCCCACCAAACTGGCCTGAGACTATGGCAGGCGTAGTTCCTTCCCTCAGTGAGAAGGAAAAAGAAGAATTCCGCCTACCTCCTCCCGCCCTGGCCACAGTGACTCTCCTGGGTATTAGACAGGGGTTATTCAAAGCCCTATCACAGGGGTCAGCAAACTTTTTCAGCAGGGGGCCGGTCCACTGTCCCTCAGACCTTGTGGGGGGCCGGACTAGATTTTGAAAAAATAATAATGAGCGAATTCCTATGCCCCACAAATAACCCAGAGATGCATTTTAAATAAAAGCACACATTATATTCATGTAAAAACACGCTGATTCCCAGACCGTCAGCAGGCAATTGGGCCGGATTCAGCCCCTGGGCCTTAGTTTGCCTACCCATGCCCTATTTGGAGACTCCAGAGACTGAGCACGCAGGGTATCCCAAAATGCACGCAACCCCCCCCCCAAAAAAAAAGAATTGTGTCTGTGGCTTGTATATTTGCTCTCTAGGGATTCTTTATTACTAGCGCAGCCATGTCCTGGTTACCATGGCAACTATTGCTCAGTGGTAAATTCCATCAAAGCACAAAGGCAGACTGAGGGGAAAGGAAAGAAAAAAAGAGGTTGCATACAAAGAACTGGAGTGTGAAAGGACTGGAGTGTGTCTTATCTCCCCCCCCCCCCTTTTCTATGTATGCGGCGAGTTCCATATTATGCCAGAGAAGCAAAAAAGAAATTATAATGCAGAAATCCCAACCGTGACCAAAATATATATATATATATTCTACATTTAATTTCCCCAGTGCTCTCCTCAACTCCATCTCACACAAGCTCTTCTGTTCATCTCTTTTGACCAGGATATATCTCATGATATATCTGCTACATTTGGGAATCACGATATTGATATACTTCGCCATTATATGGCATCTCGAACAACCTGAGTTGCAGAGCATCTGTGTGGAAGTCTGAGTGTGTACAGGGGAGGGACCACAATTTCCTAAGCCCTGCTGGCCTCATGGCAATCAGGGTGGAAGAGGTGGGAGAGAAAACAACGATGCCAGTACCAAGACTGCCAGAATCTCATCTGCCTTGTCAGAAACATGTCAGTGGAATGGGAGAGTTTGAATCCTGTGGATTCCCAGTCGCTCCTGATACATGGCTGGCTCTACCATTAGGTAGAGTGAGGCAACCACCTGAGATGATAGATAGATACTGTAGATCAGGGAGTGGCAGGAATGTGTTGGAGGGCAGAGGTGTATACAGTGGTACCTCGGGTTGCATACGCTTCAGGTTACATACACTTCAGGTTACAGACTCCGCTAACCCAGAAATAGTACCTCGGGTTAAGAACTTTACCTCAGGAAGAGAACCAAAATCGTGCACTGGCAGCGCAGCGGCAGCAGCGGGAGGCCCCATTAGCTAAAGTGGTACCTCAGGTTAAGAACAGTTTCAGGTTAAGAACGGACCTCTGGAACGAATTAAGTACTTAACCCGAGGTAACACTGTATGTCATATGACCTGTCCTGTGCTCTCCTAAACTAATCTGCTGTCCTCAGCCACATTTAAGGACACTTCCCCATCACCACGGTTGATTCAACTGCTTCTGAAACCACAGCTTGTTATTCACTTCATGCCACAGAACGCATTGTTTCCTCTGCTGCTGCTGCTACTTCTCCTCCACCCTCGTTGTTATTTCAATAATTTATTCTTTCAGTCATTAGATTAATTTGTATCTTATGTTTTATTTCTAGTTTATTTTATTTCTCTTTTGCCTGCTTAACGTAGGCTGGGTTTCTAGTTTAAGATCTGCTGGGTCCTGGTTGAGCTATAATAATAATAATAATAATAATAATAATAATAATAATAATAATAATACCCCACCCATCTGGCTGGGTTTCCCCAGCCACTCTGGGTGGCTTCCAGCAAAATATTAAAAAATAATAAAATGTCAAACATTAAAAACTTCCCGATACAGGGCTGCCTTCAGATATCTACCAAAAATTGTGAAGGGATGAGGGAAATATACTGGCAAAACTCTTTATCTCTAGTCTATTTTATTTCTATTTTGCCTGCTTAACTTAGGTTGAGTTTCTAGTTTAAGATCAGCTGGGTCCTGGTTGAGCTGGAAATAATAATAATAATAATAATAATAATAATAATAATAATTTTATTTATACCCTGCCCATCTGGCTGGGTTTCTCCAGCCACTCTGGGTGTCTTCCAGTAAAATATAAAAAAATTATAAAATGTCAAACATAAAAAACTTTCCAATACAGGGCTGCCTTCAGATGTCTTCTAAACATTGTGTAGGGATGAGGGAAATATACTGGCATAACTCTGTCTGAGCCAAGGATGTGGGAGTTAAGCTGCCATATAGCCTGTTTGTGCCAAGAACCTCCTGGACCATCCAGAGATCCTCTGGATCCTATCCCACTCATCCTGATGGATCTTGCTATAGGATCGCTCCCTGCAAGTGTTTAGACTTGCAGAGTTTGCCAGTTGAAAGGTAAATAATGAACCAGTCAGGGAAAGAGGAAAACGATGAATTTTCGTGGCAAAAGACAGTCGTTTTCACCTGACAAATTCCTTAGACAAGTGAGTTATTGTCTAGGAAAGGTTAATCTGCACGATCCCCATTTTGTAGGACTGACAGTTGAGCAAGCATGTTTATAAAACAAAGGCACTGTGTATGTGATTATGTCATCTCATCTCTACGGAGGCAGTTTTTGATCTATAGACTACCGTAACAACAACCGAAAAAGACTTTTCTGGCATTAGAAACTTACAGAGTTTTGCAGCAATAGCTTCCATTCCATCCTATCGTCTAGCTGCATCTGCCTGATAGATACCATTTCTATTTTCTCAGGCAGCTTTATTGCTTTTATCTAAAAATGAGGAGTTATGAATATATTAGAAGTAGCAATGTCTAGATTAGAGCACCTTGCCATCGTGCGTTCGTTGCTCCTTAAGAGTTCCCCAGGGCACAATTAAAACTAAATTGCCAGACTTGGAAAGAAAAACTGTCATTATACATTGCATCATATTGCTATAGAAAATCTTCCGTATGTTGAGGCTGTTTTCATTTCCTCAGTCCTTCCCTGATGGAGCCTTATCTAAATGTGCATGTCTGACAAGCCACCGACTTTGTTTCCAGACCTGGAGAGAATTGCACTTGTATGCCTAATAATCTGGAGATGAGCTTGTATACCACATTTCCACCTTCCGTCACCAGTGAGAAGTCAAGCTAATCCAAATCGATGGCGCATGATGTGTATGGACCTGCATAATGCAGTGTTGCCAGTGTAATAGTCCCATCTCCAGAGTTTGTCACAGATTTAGAGTTATTTTGCAGTTCCTTGTTGGCACATTGAGCTATAGATTTCTCTGTACACACACTCACACACAGAGACACAGTTTGGCTCATTGGAACAGAATATATGATCGTTCTCCAAGTCAACATTTCGAACAGCTTGGGGTGAATACAGAGCACACAGCAAGTTCATTATGTACTCCTGGAACATCTGTAGTCATCCTGGAGGTTTTGTTTTCCCTCCCGCTAACATCTTTTCACAATAATAATCGGACTGCCTGCTGCGATTTTCGTTTCATAACTAATGTCTTGACCCCTGCTGCCTACACTTCTTTCATTTTTCATTCATGGTTTTGCAGATTGCTAAGCATCAGGGAATCAAACATCATTGTGGTAGATATCTAAAAATTGAGAAAACGCTTGGGAACTGGCAGCACAGCCCCAAATCCTAAAAGTGATACAAACAGCTCGTGAGAGGCTCTTATAAACTCTGCATAGCACAACCCAAGGTGGGGCAAATTAACCAAACCTCCTCTTACAATGTTTGTTTCTTCCAGACCCACCATTCCCTTCCAGGTAGGCATAACTGTTTGTGGCATCTATCTTCTGTCTGTTTTCTCTGGGTCTTAAAGGCCACCTGGTTAGAAGAGAGAATTGTGACAGGGGCAGCTCATTATGCAAGAATTGGGGGGGGGGAGTTCACCTATCAAAAGGAAGAGTGCTTATAATTTTCAGCTGAATATGACCTCTTTGAGGGGGCGGCCCCCACAAATATTTTATTGGAGGTACCAAAGCGATCTTGGCCCCGAGGAGTTGGCTCCGATGCCTGCATGTATTTGCCTGTGATTTGACAGGAGCTACGATACATGCCAATTTCACCCACCTCTGTCAAACAAGAAAAGAAGATGTAGCTGTTTTTAAACTACTCCTGGAAGTGAAATTTGTGTGTGGTGGTGGGAAGGACACCTAGTTGTTCTTGTTTTCTGAATCAGGCTCTGACTCCAAGCTGAAGCTTCTGAAGTACTTCAGGCCAAGGCAAGCTATTTCCTGAAGTGCCAGGGGCCAAACCAAATTTTATGGCCAGTGTAATGCCATACCCCTAATGCCATGTAACCTTCCGTGTGCCTCTCAAAATACCCTGCTGCCCTTAGGTGCCATGGAGGATGAGGTGCCGCCCGTGCTGGAATTAAGATTCAACTCACATTGCAGTCAACATCTCTGTGTGGTACCAGAGAAGCGGGGGGTATTTTGCCTACCTCAGGCTGTCAACAACAAAATGTATTACCACACATGTAATAAATGTATTCGGGTTACCGTACTTAGATTCTTCTTCCGCACCAGACCTACTTACAGCTCAGTTAGAGAAGAACACTGACTCAGCAAGAAAGCAAGGGAAAGCTTGCAGGTAACTGCTGGAAAAGAGAAAAACTCAACCCAAATGTTGCTCGTCAATTGCTGCTTATTTACTTAGGACTGCACTAATTTATTACATTCTTGTTCCTGCATGTAACTGCCTATATATATATATATATATATATATATATATATATATCAGCATCAGCACATCCTTCAAAAGGCTCACTAGAAGAAGAAGAAGAAGAAGAGTTTGGATTTGATATCCCGCCTTTCACTCCCCTTCAGGAGTCTCAAAGCGGCTAACAATCTCCTTTCCCTTCCTCCCCCACAACAAACACTCTGTGAGCAACCCTGAGGACATTCACTTTGTAATAGCAAGCTCCTAATTTTTTTTCTCCTCTGGTGCAATTTTTATTCTGAATGTTAATGGAGCCTCAGTGGGGAAAATATTCAGGAGCAGCTTGTAAGATGCAGAGTAACAAACATATATTCCCTGTGCTAACACACACTACTGGGGAATACTAACAATGCAATCCTAAAGATGTTTACTTGGAAGTAAGTCCCATTGTGTTCAGCAGGGCTGAATGTCCATAAATGATTTTTCTGGCTGAAATTGCTGGCACTACATATTCCCTTCAATATTATTAAATTTTGGCATTGACTTTTTGCATGTACGCTGACTAAAATCCATACACACTAAACAGATCAATTATGTCTCATACAGTCATAGAATTGTAGAGTTGGAAGTGACCACGAGGGTCATCTAGTCCAACCTCCTGCAATGCAGGAATCTTTCACCCAACATGGGGCTTGAACCCACAACCGTGAGATTAAAAATCTTGTACTCTGCCAACTGAGCTCGCTCCACCATCTGGAGATAGAATCTTGACTCACAGAATCTTGACCCAACTCTCTTTCTCCTGCAGTTCTCCATTCTGCGAAAGACCAGAGATCCATGTCTTGTGCCAAATCAGTGGAGAATTATGTTGTACTATCAAGAGAGATTTATTACGGAACGGGCATTTGTGGATTCGAGCCAGTTTCATCAGACACACGAAGTGTCGTCCTCGGTTGGCAGATATATGCACATGTGGGTGTAGAGGGGAGGGGTGACATTGTAAATTGTGGGGCCAAACAGCCATGAAATGCAAAGATACCATCTGTGGCAATGCTGTGCAATGCTTAAACGTACAGCTGCTGCATTTGGCAGCACCTTCTAGGCGGTTGGACTGTCTGATCCTGGCAGTGGCAGGAAGAAGGAGCAAGCACCCAGGCATCAGAAGCTTGAAGAACATTGCTCAGCATGTCACCCAAGGCACCTGTTGCTGCACCTGCGTTCTCCCTCTCTGCCCTTGGGCAGTGAAAAGTCCTCCCATCTTCAGGGAAAGCGAGGAGGGAGCATTCGGCTCAGCATACCTGAAGGAGCGTCTCCACCCACATCGTTCTGCCCGGATGCTGAGGTCCAGCGCCGAAGGCCGTCTGGTGGTTCCGTCATTACGAGAAGCGAAGCTACAGGGAGAAAGGCAGAGGGCCTTCTCGGTAGTGGCACCCGCTCTGTGGAACGCCCTCCCATCAGATGTCAAAGAGATAAACAATTACCTGACATTCAGAAGACATCTGAAGGCAGCCCTGTTCAGGGAAGTTTTTAATGTGTGACATCTTAGTGTATTTTTGGTCTTTGTTGGAAGCCGCCCAGAGTGGCTGGGGAAACCCAGCCAGATGGGTGGGGTACAAATAAATTATTATTATTATTATTATTATTATTATTATTATTATTATTATTATTCAGCAGGACAATTATTTGCCAGCCATTGAAGGACTGAAATAGGATGGAAGGCACTGGGGAAAGCCACAAGGATCTAAGAATAACCCGGAGAGGATATGCTACCCTGGAGCGATCCTATGCATCGTAAAGGAGTAGAAGCAGTCCTGATGTAATCAGATTTCATTCTCTTATGTAAACTGGTTTGGAGATTTTTCAAGATTGAAAGGGGCAATACATATAAGCAGAAAGAAAATGCAAGATTAAAAAACATTGTCCTATATCGAAAGATTTTTGGAAGAAGGTAACTATCAACAGAACAGTGCAGAACCACCTTACATTTACAGAGCAAAATATCCTCTTGAATTATATACCCAGCACATGGAACCTTACAAAAGGACAATAGGAGTGGACTCTCCATGCCCTTACCACAGCAAAAAGACTGATACTGATGAACTGGGAAAATAAAAATGCGGCTCCCTTCTACAATTGGATGACGACTTATACAAACTCGCAATATATGAACAACTTGCATATAAACACAGACTTGCGATGGACAAATTCAGTGGTATTTGGCATCCATTCTTACAAATATTGTAATAGGTTAAGATCTGGTGAAGTACAATAACAACCTTGTAAAATATACAATTTTGAGTTTTCCTCCCTACCTCTTTATTTTCCCTTATACACGGGTGCTGTTCCTTTTTCTCTCTCTTTCTCTTTTATTTACGTCTCACCATGTTTAGTGCACATATAACTATGGTATGTACTTTTTGAACTTTCAATAAAAATGTCGGGGGAAGGATACAAGATGAGCACAGTGACTATTTCTTTCCGGCAAATGTCGGACTATGGAAGCACTTAAGAACCTTTAACTCTCCAAGGCAGGTATCCCCAAACTCAGCCCTCCAGATGTTTTGTGACTACAAGTCCCATCATCCCTGACCACTGGTCCTGTTAGCTAGGGATGGTGGGAGTTGTAGTCACAAAACATCTGGAGGGCTGAGTTTGGGGATGCCTGCTCTAAGGTGTGAGTCCACAATCTTTACATGTTATTGTTGTGCCCCAAAGAGGGTACACTTTATATTTTTCTTTGCTGGTTTGTGCCATATTAAAAACTGAGAAGATGATAGAATGCTGACTTAGTTCTTCAAATACAGCCTTACTGTGAAAGCGAGAGAATATTATATCAGGAGAAAGAGAGATGCGGTTTTCCAAACCTCTCTCTAATAGGAGACAGTTTCACCTTCGGACTTCAGACTTCTTTCTGGACCGATGAAAATGGCAGGTGGGTTTTCAACAATGTTGAATGGATCTTGGTAATACTGGCCATAAAGAGATGCTTGACTGAGCGACACACTAGCCCTATTGACACCTTCATACCACGCTCATCAAACACGTTGGGGCAAGGATCCATCATGCTTCTTGCCCCCCTTTTGAATATCTAGCAGGAGGAATGAAGGACTTCTCTTTGCATGTACAAAGTGTATATAGATAGACAGTGCACAGCTGGAGGCCCAGATTGTGCATGGGTCACAAATCAGGCCCCAAAGCCTCTTTATATTTAGGAGTGCAATACAGAGTTTTCCTTGGCACTTTCTGTGAGCGCTGAGAGATTTGGAGTAGATCTAGCAGCCACAATCCCACCCTGTTATCATCCATGTGTTCAGTGAATGCTGTTTGCAGGTTCACATGAGCAGAGCTCCCGTTTTGTAGGTTACATGCTTTGGTCAGTGAGCGCAACTTAAGAATCTGACGGCAATTATATTGATGTAAAGTGCATTCCTTAAACACATAAATGTGGCTCTGTCTAAAGCAGTTCAAACTGACCGTTAAAGGGAGCCAAGGAATCACTGCCTCAAAGGGTTTTGCTGATATTATTTTGTTTTGCAAGGAAATGTATGCAGTGAGGCTGCAATGACACTGATGCAATGCACCTGCTGCCATTCTGGTGCCATTTCAGCGAGACAAAAGCAAATGGTTTGTTTCCAGGAAATTATTATTATTTCATGCTGTCATCAGCTTCAGAAAGCAGCCATAGCCATCAAGCACAGCTAAATTCATCTTTTGAGCCTTTTCTTTGGAAATAAGAGTCTTGGGTGGGTTGTTGTTTTTTAATGTGACATCAAGTACAGTAATGACCTTGTGTAAAAATGATGGCAGATGCCGAGCTGTCATACGCTGATTTCTGTATGCTGCAGAGAGGAATGTGTTTGGGTTCTGAAAACCTAAATGGGAAACAACAATGGATTTTACTCCAGGGGCGGCTCAAATGAAACTGCAACATGAATAGACCACAATAAAAAGAGATTCTTAAGATGACCAAGAGTTATTACTACAACGTATGTTAAGCACTCAAGTAAGGGAGCAGCTTTTACAGGATGATTTGATAATTACTTTGCTGGCACCGACTACGGAAAGCCTTTTAAAACAAACACAGCAGCCAACGTACTTGGACAATCTCTGGCATAAAGGTACGTGAAAGATAATCCCTGCCTCACTGGATTAGTCAGAAGTGTTGTGATTATATTGCTAATAGTAGCCAGCTGGGTACCCCTAGAAATTTACAAGACATAGCATGAGATGCTTTCCTCGTCTTGATCATTCCCAGCATGGCTATTAAGAGGTAGACTGCACTTGTACATGGGGGTGCAATAGTGAATAGCTGCTGACAGCTATATCTTCTCTGATTTTTTTCCTAATCCCTTTTCAAATTCATTATTAAAATAATGGCCATCATATCTCATATTTGCTTAAATTCCACCAGTCATTTCTATGCTGTGTGGAGAGAAAAACAACATCTCCTTTTGTTGTCTTGAACCTACCGCCAATCCCCTTTATTGCATAATTCCAAATTCTAGTCAATATTATAACGGAAGAAGTATTTAGCTCTCTGTGCCTTTTGTTTCCATCTCTAGTGATTGCATTTTTTTTCACGTTCAAGTCTCTGTCCTCACAAGTCAGCAGAAATAAAACTTTCAATTTCTACAATTGAAGCAAAAATTAACCAGTGCATAGTTTTATTAAGACTGTGGCAAGTCGTTCCCAGCCCCACCCCCACAGCCCCTTAAAGAGCTGGAATTTAGTAACATGATTTGACTCGTCATCTGGACATAACACTTACTTATGTAACCTAACTAACGGCAAGAATTGACACAAATGATCACTTTATAGGTTACAATTGGTTAGTTCTGTACTAGAAACAGCTTGAGGGCAACCCCCAGATTGCTTCACCAAAGACAGTACAGTTAATCCATCTCCACATTTGGTATTAAGAGCAGGATTTCCCTTTGGGTATTAATGACATCGCAGTGCCATTGAGGGAAGCAGAGAAAAAGCAACAGCAGTGCAGCACGTTGCTCTGTCAGTCCCAGTAAAGAAATACCGGTAGCTCTGGGTTCTCAAGGGATCACTTTTAGATTTCTCTCCCACCAAGCAAATACATTGTGATGTACTTAGACCTGGGAGACCCAGGCATTAAGCCCTGCTCAGCCAAAGAGCAAGTCACTATTGCTTTGTATAGCATACCTTGTTGTGAGGATAAAATTGTGTAGTACGGGGACAAGGAACCTGTGACCCTTTCAGAGTTGTTAGGCTGCCATTCCCATCAGCTGCAGCCTTCCTGGCCAGGGCTGATGGGAGTTGGAGTCTAGCACCATCTAGAAAGCTGCAGGTCCCCTATCTTGAATAAGGGCATGTGGAAAGTGCAAGCCATGGTCCAAGTGTCTAGTGATCCAGGAAGAGTGTTGGACAACCAAACGGACACTGAAGGTAAACCACGTTACAGAAATAAACAACTCCTCTTCAATACATGGTAACCTCAAAATCCCATCTTTCTTCCAAGACAATGTGTTGTCGCTTCAGTTCTCTGTGTTAATGGGGTCCTGCTTGGTGTCACAATGATGTGACACTCCCATGATGCTGCTCTGCATTGGAGCGTGCTGGGTTTGCCTTGTTCCTCACAGCCATTCTGTCCTTTAGAAAGCTACTCCCATTCAGAGCAGGAAGTATCAAACTAGATGGACCAACAGCATATGGCAGTTTCATACGCCAAATACCTTAAGATCACGCTCAACACCAGGTGTTACACGTACAATGAGTAATATTTTATTTCATTAAAATATATTGGAAACATCTCTTGCAAAAGAGGTGGGTTCTCAATAATTTATTACTATTTACATTAGCAAATTTTGTTTTACAGTCATTATACAAAAGAATACTGAAAGGTTCACAGGAGAAAGGGGCAATGTACCATATTCTTCGGAGCTTGGGGGGAAACAAATGGAGTAAGGAACTTGGAATGTATTCTGTTCTTCATTTCCTACACACAACTTCTGGCAATTCCACTAAACACCTCTATCAGTTTTATCTCAGTTTAACCACCATTTCCCCTTCCTCTGGGAACTATAATTTTCAGTGGGTGTTGATAATACTCTGCTAGAGCATGGCTCACAGAAATACAGTTCTTCATATTCCCCCTGAGCAGAAGGAATGACAATTAAACCAGTTGAGGCCTATAGTTTAGATGTGCCTTTATTAAGCAGCTTCATCACAGTATGTGGTTGAATAAGCTGCGAGAACAGGTGCTTTGCCATCCTATAAGCTGGAGCCAAAACCAAGCTTAACACAGCACCATTCAGTAGTTAAAAGGCTTTGAGGCCTGCTTCTGCTGTTACCTCATATGCTTCATGTTAACAGAGCCCACTACTGTCACCACAGAACCAGTTCCCCCTCCTCATCCATGCCATTCAGGCCTACAGAACTTGTCTCTGTGCCATGTCCTCCTTCAGGGAATGCGAGAGTTGTTTACGCTTTCCCCCAAGCCAGTGGCAAGCAGAAGGGACAATGTGGCTGTCACTTTCAAGGACCTCCAGAATTGCACTTGTTTTCTTAATAGCTGTGCATGGAAGCTCTTTCAGGGCCAAAACTCTGCCTGCTGTAGAGCTCTTTTGGTCAAGCTTCCAACCCCAGAAGGCAAACAGAGGGGGAGGGCTAGAGTCAAAGTGGGCTAGTGGATTTTTATAAGGGTGCACCTGTTGCTGTAGCACAGCTTTAAAATGTCCACATGTAGATGGATGAAGCTTATTTCTGAATGCATGAGAAGTAAGAATAATGGGGGCCATAAAGGAACATCTGACTCCCATCAGTCCCAGTTGGCATGGACACTGGTCAGGGATGATGGATAGAAGTTGTAGTCCACAAATATATGGTGGGCCACAAGATCCTCATTCATGCCAGCTGACAATTCTAGTGGAAACCCTGTAATAGTCAGAACGGCAAAGATTTCCTGGTTCCAAGACGGGAGAAATCCTAACAGCATTTCTAGCAGACCCATCCAAAATTCAGGTACAGTTAAAAAAAATTTTTTTAAATAAAATTGTGCATTTCTTTCCCTTTCCCCCAACTTGGGATGCAACTTGCTTGTTTCCTTTATAATTATTTTTATTATTAATTATTATTTCAAGTGAAAAAGACAGGCCCTCGGATGATTAAATAAAACCACAGGCTTAGAATAAGTTAAATTAAGCAATCCATTTATGTGCTTATTTCCTGCAGGCACGCATGAGATAAGGCATCTTTCAATGAATGAACTACCATGACACTTGTTGGAAGTTGTCACTCTGAGGAATGAAAACTGAACACAGGAGGTCTTTCATTGGAAAAGGTTAAGAATGTACTTCTGGTAAGAGGGAGCTCGGGGGAGGAGAAATGCGGATGGTCTTTGCAAGTTCTACCGTATATCAGTAAGAACCGGCGCCACTGATTTTTGCACATTCACCAATGATTTGTCAACAGCGTGGTTGCTGCTGATTTTGCTGCATGGCATAGTTCCTTGGCCTATGATGCTCCAGGTGTCTTTGTTTCATTCCCTTTGGCAAAACTCATGTCTCTTTGTCCATTAGAATAGAACAGCATCTTCAAAGCTGCTTCCAGGAACCACGATAAAGAATCAGGCAGAGTTGCCAGCATCAAGACAGATGTAGCAAGCCCCTTTCTGCCTTGCATCTCAAGACAAATGCAAAACTATGGGACGGTGACCGCCATGCTTAAAGATGCCCCTCTGATGTCAGCCACAAAGTTTGTTTGGCACTCTTAGTCCAAAATATCGGTTTCAAACGGAACCAGATGGTAGTACGACAAGTTGGTGACATATGCTGCTGGGTCATCGCTGCCCTCGAGCTCGGAGGTAAATTCGCCAACATTTTCAAACCTAGAATGAGACAAAACAAGGAGTTCACATCATTCCTGCTTGGTCATGCTACAGTATTAAAAAGGGAAAATGTGACTTGGGATGGAATGCACATAAGGAAACAGAAATTAAGCTCCTGAGAAGCAGCAGATGCGCTTGACAAAAAGCACCATGGGCCTCCAAACAGGGATAATATATGGCATGGGTAGGCAAACTAAGGCCCAGGGACCGGATCCAGCCCAATTGCCTTCTAAATCCGGCCCCGTGTTTTTACATGAGTAGAATGTGTCCTTTTATTTAAAATGCATCTCTGGGTTATTTGTGGGGCATAGGAATTCGTTCACCCCTCCTAATATATATAGTGCGGGGGGGCCCCCCACAAGGTCTGAGGGACAGTGGACCGACCCCCTGCTGAAAAAGTTTGCTGACCCTTGATATATGGTTTTGTTTTCCTAATCACAGTGCTCAAAAGCCACCAACTCGTTCACAACAATACCAATGGTGCTAAAAGCCTTTCACAGGGGAGATAATGATTGAGACATGCCGAGTTTTCTTTGTTGTCCCCAGACATTCTTTGTTCGGGCTCCATATTCCTTTGCTCAAGCAAAACAATGGTTTGAATTGACTGGCATGCAGATCTAGTAGCTGAAAAGGCTTGAAGGGCTACCAGAAATTCTAGCACAACTTGGTATGCAAATTATGCTCAAATTATGCTGGGTCACCAAATAGGGTCATGTCAAATAGTCATGATGCTTCATTTTATTATAACTTGGGTTGGAGGATGAAGAAAGGAAGTTAACTGGAAAGTGCTATGGCCATGGTTTTTGCAACGAATGCCCACCTCTTCACTCTCAGAGCCTTTGACAGCTTCTCCAAAGGCCTTTTTACTTAGCACATACCAAGCAGTGCAGAAAGAAATCCAAGCTGATATTCAATGCTAGCCCTACTCAAAGCAGGCCCATTGACATTAATTGGCACAGCAAAATAAGGTTCATTACTTTCAATGGGTCAACTCTTGGCCAGAACTCGGTTGAATACAGTCCCTCCTCTTAGCTACAGCTAAGATGGTAAAAATCTCCTGTTTCTTCCATTTTGATTTCTGTGAGGTCGCCCAATTACAGTTAACACAACTAAAAATTAATGTGGATGGAAAATGTTGATGGGATCTGGGCTGAGCTTGGCATCTGACGAAGCATGTGGCTGGCCACCTACTGGGGGCTCGTAACTCACCCATCTTCTACTTTAAACAAGTGCATAGCTACCCAAAGTGGCTTGATGGGAGTGTAGTAAGCTGAGTTGGCATATTTGGAAGCAAACACTTCATTCCTGGTGTAGTTCCATTCTGTGCACTATACGAACTGGCCTTCATTTCAGGCTGAATTCAAGCAACCACAGACGTTGTTGACAGTCACGTGGTATCCTGAATTGAAGTTCACTTGTTCCGAATAGATCATGTGAAAACTCCACTAAACGCCCAGGTTAATATTGGCTGCAATGCCACACATTTCTCCTAAGCTGGTGAGAGGACAGAATGTTCAGTTGTGCTTCAGGCCTGTTGTTGGTGGCCTTACATGATCTCTTCCTCGTGAATTTGCAACATTTGTGGGCATTATTTGAGAAAAATAACCGCCACAGAAAACATGACCTTGTATTCAGTGTCTAGGAAACTACACCTCATTTTATACATGAACAAATGAGCTCTAAAAGGTAAAGGTAAAGGGACCCCTGACCTAGGTCCAGTCGTGGCCGACTCTGGGGTTGCGGCGCTCATCTCACTTTATTGGCCGAGGGAGCCGGCGTACAGCTTCTGGGTCATGTGGCCAGCATGACTAAGCCGCTTCTGGCAAACCAGAGCAGTGCACGGAAACACTGTTTACCTTCCCGCCAGAGCGGTACCTATTTATCTACTTGCACTTTGACGTGCTTTTGAACTGCTAGGTTGGCAGGAGCTGGACCGAGCAACGGGAGCTCACCCCGTGGCGGGGATTCGAACCTCCAACCTTCTGATGGGCAAGCCCAAAAGGCTCTGTGGTTTAACCCACAGCGCCACCCACGTCCCATGAAATGAGCTTTACATTTTAGCTAAACTAGATGAAAGATGTTTGCATTCCCTGCCTCTCTCTTGCTAGGTCATTTGCCATCGCAGTGTCATGGTCCTTGCAATCTAAGACTTGCTTCTAGAGGCTAACAAGACACTCTTAGAACATCTTGCTAGGCACGAGAAGGGGCTGAGCTATAAATACTTTATAGTATGGCTGGATCACTTTAGCCATTCTTCTGAACTAATATAACTGCAGCGATTAAAACACCCAGAAGGCTGCAACAATCAAGCCAATCTAATGTTCCACATGCATGAAAACTCAAGAGGAGAGAGTGCCACCTACTGAATCAGAAACACCTCCTTCTGAAGGATGTTGGAAATATTTGTCTGCTTCCTGTTTAATTGAAATTTAAACCAATTCCCCCTGTAGCCTCAATCATCTAGCAAGACTATATAGGTAAGGTAAGGTAAAGGACCCCTGGGCGGTTAAGTCCAGTCAAAGGCAACTATGGGGTTGTGGCGCTCATCTCACTTTCAGGCCGAGGGAGCCGGCGTTTGTCCACAGGCAGCTTTCCGGGTCATGTGGCCACCAGGACTAAACAGCTTCTGGCACAACAGGACACCGTGATGGAAACCAGAGCAGCGCACGGAAACACTGTTTACCTTCCCGCCACAGCGGTACCTATTTATCTTCTTGCACTGGTGTGCTGTCAAACTGCTAGGTTGGCAGGAGCTGGGACAGAGAAATGGGAGCTCACCCCGTCACGGGGATTTGAACCGCCAACCTTCTGGCCAGCAAGCCTAAGAGGCTCAGTGGTTTAGACCACAGCACCACCCACGTCCCTACTATGTATTCTATGTGCATAAGCAAGTTTGCCTGCTTCAAGCCCCCACTGAAGCTCATCCAGTGTGACTACTGCTTCTGCCCCTGACATTCATTAGTATGAGCAAGAGTACCAGTGAAGGATTTAGCTGTGTGGAATATGATTGCACAAGTGTTGCAAGATCCCTATGGAATAGCTGGCCACTCAGATTAGGCTATGTACACAACAAGATCCTTGCATGCTGTTAAGACAAAACAGGCCACTGCTATGTGCAAGGATCTGAAGACTGGAACCACTAGATCTAGCCTGCAAACCAACTGCCGATCCATTTTATTGTAATCATTTTGGTTTTCAATCTTTTCTTTCCTCCTCCTTTCTCTTGTCTTCTGTCTTGACGTATGAAGAGTTCAGTTTTTACACTGCAAATATTTAAGTTCTTGAAGATACTGTTATCTGCAGCTAATTAACGCTACTTGAGGTGACACATCAGTTACCTGCCAGAACAGAATTTCCTAGGGATCTTCTGCAGTGAAGATTGTCAACATAGCTGCCTATGAAGACAGCATTTAAAATTTTGGTTTGGTTGCTCTTCTCCTATCATTAAAGCAACATAGAAAATAATATTTTCAGTGGAGGGGAGAAAGAAAAGAAAAAGAGTGTTTTCAGTACTATACTAATGGCAACTGTGATTCAGCATTAGTAATATAATAACCACCTGCCTGACTCATAGTAGCTGTATTAAGAGTGTGTGTTCTTTGTGTGTGTGTGTGTGTGTGTGTGTGTGTGTGTGTGTGTGTGTCAATAGCCCACTCACCAGAATGATTGGGTTGGGTTTTTCTTAAGGTTCAATACACAATCCCAAGCAATTGAAGGGAAGTTCACAACATAAATATATATATATTCAAAGAAAAGACAACATTCACACAATTGGAATCTGTTGCTGCAAGGGAGCAGTTGTGCTGACATAAAAGCTAAAGGAGTGCTCTTGTGCTGGACTGATCATTCAGTCTGTAATGACTCTCTGCCACACATTATAATGGAAAACGCTAAGTCAAATGAGTCCCACTTTGTATGTTAATTTATACAGGAGATTCGGATCTACAAGCAACTCATTGCTTGTAAATCTAAATTTCTTATGAATGTCCAAATAAATTCTAGCCTTCAGATGCTCAGCCTCATCATGTTACCGTGGTAATGGGATAAAGACTGGTGTTTCAGAGCTCTGCTGCTGGAATGGGTGTCCAAATTATATTCAACTAGGTAAAGGTGTATAGAATTTCATGGAATTTCATTCCTTGCTCCATGCTGTCTCCTCTCACTACCTGCCCTAGCTCTGCTTCGACTTCCCTCTCCAATGTCTGCCCCCATTCAATTCCTCCCTCACCCTTTTACATTCAACCCAATCTTGGTAGAATGGAAAAACATATTGCCTAACACTGGGCGATACCTGCTTTTCAATATTGCACTATAGCACCAGCTAAGCATCGCTATATATAGATATATCACAATGTCTGAAACAAGGATGGAACTATGTAGAGGCAAACAGTAGGGCTGGGTGATGCCTGGTTTTCAACATGGTGCTATATCACCAGCTAAACATCACGATATACTGATATATCACAATGTCTGAAATAAGGATGGAGCTGGTTTTCAAGATTATGTTGTATCATCAGCTAAACATTGCTATATACTGATGTACAGTGCTTTTTTCCTTGAAAAATAGGTGCCGGAACTCACCATGAAGTTGTTACAGTAAGTCCCACACTTTTTAACAACAACAAAAAAGAGGTGCCAGTACTGCGTACCCTTGCGTACCCCATTTAATGGTATTGCTGATATATCACAAGGTCTGAAATAAGAATGGAGTTTTGTAGAGGCATTGGCTGGCTTCACAGTTTTCCCCACCTTGTGATTTTTGCATAGCACACAGATACACACATGATGATTCGCAATATATTGCCAGGTCAAAATTTATGAAACCGCTATCACAATATGGACTTCAAACCAGTTTTGGACGATATATCGTCTAGCCCTAATATTGTTCCCTCCCTGTCATCTTCCACCTCAATATTAGTTCTTAGACTTGTATCTCCAGTCTACTTTTCCTCCAGATTATGCTGCTCTTGGTAGTATGGGAGGCATTGACCCACGGTAAACTCTCACCCCAAACTTAGATCCTGTTTGGGGTGGGGCATGGGAAAGAGGCGATATATTTCATCAAACCATTAATCTGATTGGAATTAATTTTATAATGAAGTGATTTTAGAATGTTTTATCATTTTATTGTTGTTAGCTGCTCTGAGGCCGGCTTCGGCTGGGGAGGGTGGGATATAAATAAAAAATTATTATTTATTATTCTTATTATTATTAAACATCTTCATCTAACATTTTCTTTCTTGATCAACCCTGGGATGACACAAATATGATGTTGAGAATGGGCATTTATGTTTACGGGTGGAAATATTCATTCAAATACCATGTATACTTACAGATGTTCTGCCGAATCGACATCTAAGTGCTTTTCTTTCCCATTTGGTATACTGTGATCAATGACTATTGTTTCAGTGTTGGCTAAACAAAACCCATTAGATCGCATGATTTCTATGGAAGAAGAAAGGAAAAGGGGAAACGTCAATATATGAAGACTAATTCCAGAAAGAAACGTGTGCCAACCTAACAAATGAGATCACAAATCAAACGTTATTTGAGGAAAAGGAGACATAAATATTTCCCCCCACAAAGGAATACACCGATACAAATTTACTGTAAGCATCTCTGCTTTATGGATTAAGCCTTAGCAAAAGGAAATTTATGGGCCATCTCTTGGATAAACAGCCTCTTTAAAAATCACTGACAAATTCCAATTGTTCTCAGACAGAAAGCGTCTTATGGTCTTTCTAGCTGTAAGATGTCAGTGATGTAAACATCCTTGAAGAGTCTGCAAGGGAAAAAATTGAGGGGGTGTATGACCACAGTTAAAATAAGTGAAGCAATTGGTATTTAAATAACCCTACCTCCCGATAAGATCATTAAGCCCATGGTCTAAAATTACCAACTGGGCCAAACTGAATCACAGGACAGGCCCAATCAGACACCCAAAACTGAGCTTGGAGAGTTGAAAGCATACTTTAGGGTACAATGCTGCCCCCCGCCCCCCCACCGAGAAATTGAACTGATAAGTGGGATCTGTTGAACCTCTCGCTTATTCCCGTGTATAGCTCTGGTGGCAATGACCCAGAAGTGCTTTGTTTGCTAAGCAGAATCAACAAGAACAAAAGGTTGGGTGGGCGACTACATGAGAACACTGACTCCTGCTGGCTGTATGTGGCATTGCAATCTTCTTTGGGTCAGTCTGGTTGGCTCAGTTGGTTAGAGCATGGTGTTGATAAAGTCAAGGTTGCAAGTTCGATCCCCGTAAGGGACAGATGCATATTCCTGCATTGCTGGGAGTTGGACTAGATGATCCTTGGGTTCCCTTCCAACTCTGTTGTTGTTGTTGTTTAGTCGTTTAGTCGTGTCCGACTCTTCGTGACCCCATGGACCAGAGCACGCCAGGCACTTCTGTCTTCCACTGCCTCCCGCAGTTTGGTCAAACTCATGCTGGTAGCTTCGAGAACACTGTCCAACCATCTCGTCCTCTGTCGTCCCCTTCTCCTTGTGCCCTCAATCTTTCCCAACATCAGGGTCTTTTCCAGGGAGTCTTCTCTTCTCATGAGGTGGCCAAAGTATTGGAGCCTCAGCTTCACAATCTGTCCTTCCAGTGAGCACTCAGGGCTAATTTCCTTAAGAATGGATGCGTTTGATCTTCTTGCAGTCCATGGAACTTCCAACTCTACCATCCTATGATTCTATATAATGTGTGTAAATAATTCCAGTGACCTTCTTCCAAAGAAACTGAATCCTGGATGAGCACTGTACCTTTGGAATATCTCCCCACTTGGAAGTGGGATGCATATGCACAACAAGAAACATTTGACTTTTGATTCCTCAACTGTGACAGAAACCGTTACGATGGGGATTGCAAACTTCTCAGTATTCAATTAGCGTGGGAGGCTGCAATTCTGTTTGTCTTGAACTGAATTTTGCCAAGAAATGACAGCCTTTGGTAACAGATTTTCAATGGGAGGAAAAGAGAGGGGGGAGGAGAGAGAATGAAAGGGCTCTTGTACCTTACACGCCAGTGTTTTGTGCAAAAATAATGGAGAACTTCTGTAATTAGGTACAGGATTTTAAAGCCAGAAACTTTATTCTGGGAACCTCTAAAAGATTTTGCTCACTTTGTCACACTAACCTGGTTGTGCAAGATGAAACTACACCGTCTATTATTTTTGGTTTTAAGCATATTCTCATTATCTTCACTCAGACACAACACTTGAGCAGAAGGATGATTCTTCTGCCTATTCTGAGCTTAGTAAAAGCACATTTATTGTTAAGTTTTCTATCAGTTCCCTGTCTCTGCTGCCCTCCTTCTCCTAACCCATCAGGAAGTGCACTTAAAGTATGACTCATCTTCTGCAACAAAGGATTGTACTGCAGACTGAGACGTAAACTCCAGACTCAAGCCTCTTACCATCTGGTATGCTTTCCTTCCTCTTTAATCTGGAGAGAGACTGTTTTGGGAACAGGCTTTTCTTTATTGAATACAAAATATGTCCGCCCTCTCCCCTTTCCAATCTTCTTTGGATGATAACAAATGGCCAACAAACAAAACTGCAGAGGATCCAATGTGAAATATGACCAGGATATTATTTTGCTTTGCTTTTCTCCTCACACAGAATCATAGAAGTGTAGAATTAGAAGGGACCGTGAGCATCATCCAGTCTGTTGTTGTTGTTTAGTCGTTTAGTCGTGTCCGACTCTTTGTGACCCTATGGACCAGAGCACGCCAGGCACTCCTGTCTTCCACTGCCTCCCGCAGTTTGGTCAAACTCATGCTGGTAGCTTCAAGAACACTATCCAACCATCTCGTCCTCTGCCATCCCCTTCTCCTTGTGCCCTCCATCTTTCCCAACATCAGGGTCTTTTCCAGGGAGTCTTCTCTTCTCATGAGGTGGCCAAAGTATTGGAGCCTCAGCTTCAGGATCTGTCCTTCCAGTGAGCACTCAGGGCTGATTTCCTTCAGAATGGATAGGTTCGATCTTCTTGCAGTCCATGGGACTCTCAAGAGTCTCCAGTCTAACCCCCTGCAATGCAGGAATCTCAACCAAAGTGCACCATGCTGGCCATCCAAACTCCGCTTAGAAACCTCCAAGGAAGGAGAGTCCACCACCTTATGAGAGAACACATTCCGCTGTCAAACAGCTTGGAATTGCCTTTCTTGGATTTTGAATCCATTGGTTTGGACCCTACCCTCCAGAGCAGGGCAAGCTTGCCCCATCTTCTGCGTGACAGCCTTTAGATATTTGAAGATGGCTATCATATCTCCTCTCATTCCCTGTGGATCACCCAGTCAACAGAGCATGAGACTCTTAATGTCAGGGTTTGAGCCCCACGTTGGGCAAAAGATTTCTGCACTGCAGGGGGTTGGATCAAATGAGCATTGTGGCCCCTTTCAACTCTACAATTCTTATTCAGGCTAAACATACCCAACCGTTCCTCATCAGGGTTGGCTTACAGACCCTTGATCATCTTGGTTGCCCTCCTCTGCACATATTGCAGCTTGTCAACATCCTTCTTATATTGTGCCTCCCAGAACAGCACACAGCATTCCACATGTGGTCTGACCAAGGCAGAATAGAGTGGGATTATTGCTTCCCTTGATCGTGGCACTAGACTTCTGTTGATGCAGCCTAGAATAGCATTAGCTTTTCCCCCCTTGCATCCTTGAGACTACAGCTTTTCTCTTCCAAGGTTAAATACTACCTTAGCAGTTAGCTTTAACATTATTCAGCCTAGCAAAAACACTGGGTAATTTTACCCTGCAAGAGTCTAGGAACATAGGAAGCTGCCTTACACTGAGTCATCCGTGCGTCTAGCTCAGTGTTGTCTACACTGAATGACAGCTGCTCTCAAGGGTCTCTGATAGGGGTGCCCCGCCCCCAGCCCTACCTGGAGATTCCAGGGATCAAACCTCAGTTGCTTCACCAGTGAGCCACAGCCTTTCTGAATGGGACGTCAACTTTCAAAGGAAAGGAGAGGTAATATACAGAGCCTATCTCCCTCTCTCCTGCCTGAAGTAGACCTCTGCCCCCTCTGCCTCTTTCCAAGTCCTTCTTTAAATGGTTTTTTGCTTCAGTTAGCTCTTTTTCTTCTTCTTTGGCGATCACTTGTAGTCAAATAAGATTGTCTTCCATGAACACGGTTTTAACAGTGAGTCTGTAAGTGATTGTGGAGGCCAATTCTGGACATCCTCTACAAAATGGCACCCCATCCCCCTCACTGTAATCCTAATTTACTATCTCTCTGTTGTTGTTCTTGCTGTTCCGGTTGTTGTTTAATTGTTTAATTCAGCAGATGTTCTGCAGAAATGATCAACCCTTATTAAATGGGGAAATAATATGAGATGAACTACTGATGAGGACTCTTCTTCAGCGATCCCTCGTAACTGAGTAAGTTTGTCTTCCATGAACACAGTCTTAACAGTGAGTCCATAAGTGACTGTGGAGGCCAATTCTGGATCCACACGCCCTTCCACAGTGGGGACATAGGTTTCTGGGCGGGAGTTGATCATGGTGTGGATTTGCCAAGTGTGCCTTCCTCTTAGCATGTTCCTCCTTTTCGTGCTGAGTTTGAGCATCTTCAAAGCCCATGACACCTTTGGTAAAGGCTGTTCTCCAACTGGAGCACTCGCAGGCCAGTGTTTCCCAGTTGTCGGTGTTTATACTACATTTTTTAAAGATTTGCCTTGAGAGAGGCTTTAAACCTCTTTTGTTGACCACTGGCATTACGCATTCCACTTTTAAGTTTGGAATGGAGTAGTCGCTTTGGAAGACGATAATCAGGCATCTGCACAACATGACCAGTCCAACGAAGCTGATGTTGAAGAATCATTGCTTCTTTATATTATTTTTGCTTCAGTGAGCTAAAACGTATAAGACTGGATCAAACAAAGCTTCACATTGTGCTTTAGAATCAGAGAACTGGAGAGTTTGAAAGGACCACGAGAGTCATCTAATCCATGTCCCCTGTAATGAAGGAATCTTTTGCCCAATGCGGGGCTCAATTCCATGACCCTGAGATGAAGAGTCTCATGCTTTGTCAACTGAGCTGTCCCAGGGAGTCTTTAGTATGATGTCCAAACACAGCCATTATAGAAAGCTGGTGTAGGCAATGTGGTTCCATCCAGATGTTGGACTACAAATCCCACCCTTCCTGCCATGCTGGCTGGACTTGTTGCAATCTGGAGTCCAAAGTCTGGAGGATGCCACATTGGTTATTGTTGAAAGGGACCTTGGAAGCATCTAACAACATTCGGAAGCATTTTACAGTGGTGGGAGGAATTGCTGTTACTCCAACATGTGTTCAGCTCCCTGTGTGACTGTCCTGAACAGTATTATCCAAGATCAGCACACACAAAAACTAGATTATACCCCCTAACCACTTTAGATAATAGCTACTGAAGAATAGTTACTTAAGAATTATCACAGCAGCCCAGATCATCTTGTCAATTACCATGTCTCCAGTAGCATCCAGTTTCAAAGAAAATTAGAAGGCATGGGGAAACAATGAAGCAATTCTCATTTTTGGAGTAAAATCCTTTGAGAAGCCTTAGGAAAGGAAAGGGGGAGGATAGAGTGGAAGTGACTCTCTTTTGAACCATATGGATGAAGATGGGTAAAACAATCATATTAACTATTGTCACTAAAGCAAGTTGATAACTCTTACCTGATATTTTAACTGGACTTTGAAAGCTTGGTTGAATTTTATGGACATTGTCGTTTTTTAACACCTGATCTAAAGGAGATCTTTCGAAGAAGGTGAGGACGACTTCTGATCTGGAGTACTAGAGAAAAAGGATAAAAAAGAAAATTATAATTACAAGAGCTCAGGAACGGGGGAAAATCTCATCTGAGAGTTCATTTTCGTGGTTGCCTTTATTTACTGAAGGAGCACATTCTAAGCTTGGGGCCGCAAATGTCAGGGTCAGCAAGACACAATAATGGGGGCCATGCGTGTTTAAACATGAATTGCCCCAATAATATAGGAAGCGCAAGAGTGGGATCTGGTTTTAACCACAAAGGCAACACACAGATGAAGGGTCCAGAATCCCCTCTGGGCTTGCCACCTACTTATTTGCTGCCACTAGAGAGAAGAATATAAGAAAAGCCTGCTGGGTCACATCAATGGTCCATCTAGATTAGCATCCTGTTCTCAGTGCCCAACTAGATGTTTGTGGGACACCAGGGAGCAGAACATGAACACAAAAGCATTCTCCCCCTCCCCCCTCCAGCAACTGATATTCAGAAGCATTACTGCCTCTGACGGTGGTTGGTAGGCATCCATAACTTTATCCTCCATGTCTAATCCACTTTTAATCCAAGTTGGTGGCCTTAACTGCCTCCTATAGGACCAAGTCCCATGGTCCTAGATCAGGCATAGGCAAACTCGGCCCTCCAGATGTTTTGGGACTACAACTCCCATCATCCCTAGCTAACAGGACCAGTGGTCAGGGATGATGGGAGTTGTAGTCCCAAAACATCTGGAGGGCCGAGGTTGCCTATGCCTGTCCTAGATCTTCCAAAATTCAGTCCTATGGGTTGTCCATGGGTTCTGGTGTCATGAGAGAGGGAGAAAAACTTTCTGCTATCCACTTTTCTCCATACCGTGCCCAGCTTTAGAAAGTTTTCAAAATGGATGGAAGCTGATTTGAGAGAAAACGCATCCAACAGTAGTTTTCCCCAAGAAGCTCCTGGATAGATGTGGATTGTGGCTACTGTCATGAGTTTGTGGCTTCCAATGCTAGTGCGATGAGAGCACTGGAGGCAGGATAAATGGTACCCAGCCTACACCCCCCATGAGCTATGCACAATACTGGATACATCCTGTCACTCCTGTTGGTCAAATCCTTTTATGAAGAGGGAGGGAAGATAGGCCCCATTCCCATGACAGCCCTGCTTCTGTGTCAGCTGTAAATCTATGACATTTCTCAGCATATGGTTGATGGATTTGTTTCTGCATTTGTTAGTGGTGACGAAAAGGTGGAATAAACTCTCCCACACAGTATGCGCACATAACAACCGCTAGCGTTAAGCAAGCAACGCCCAAGCGTCTCTCTCAAATTGCAATGGTAGTGATTTCAATGGGCAATCATTGCAGTGGCTGTTTGATTCAGTGTTGGACTGAATCAGACCACTGGTCCACCAAGTTCATGGTGGTCTACATCCGCTGGCAGTGGTTTTCTGGAGAGACCGGGGACTGAACTTGGGACCTTCTGCATGGAAAGCAGATGGCGCTGAGACAAAGGGCTGAGACTCTCGGAAGTGACACAGAATCTCTCCCCACCCCACAGTAGGCAGGACGTACACTCTGAGCTATTTAACCCTGTAAGCTCAGGTTCTCCTCACAGGCGCTACCATTAGGCTACAGCCCTTCCCCAGTGCAGGCTGCCCAATGGATTGAGTTTCACATGAAAAAATGCTATTCACCTATTACCTTTTACGGATTTCCATAAATTCCAAGAATGGATGCAACTGAATGGAATGAGGGATTTATTTAGCAGGAAGAATCAGAAGCCCAGAGACCAAACAAGGAAAATGACCCATGGGGAAGTTGAGAATACAGAGCTAGTGTATCACAGCTATTAAGACCACAACCTATAAGGTGGTAGCCCCGTTTTTCATCAGTAAGTCTTCGCATCTGCTCCACTTACCTTCCAAGGCATGTTTATAATATTCTTAAGGAGCTTCTCTACTTCATTAAGCCTGGCTTCTATGTCGTGAGACTCCTTAATGGTGATTAGTCCTGGAAACAAAGAAGATCTGTAAGGAACATGGGGTGTGGAGAGACCAAACACACAGCACCGTATAGAGGAACCAGCTTTTCATTTTCTTCAGTTATATGCATTCAGGTATACATTTAATGCTGAACCCATCCTAGCCTGAGGACTTCAACATGGCTAAAAATTGATTAGACAGCTGGTTTTATTAGAAGGCTATGATGCATATTCCTCAGCCCTTTGCTAGATTATCTAAGCCTGCCCCCCATACATCATTACCAAAATGGCAATCTATAAAGATATATATTAGGCCTTATGGCAATCTGGATTGCATTATGGATGCTCCATCTATCATTAGCAGAACACTCAGAAAGCAGCACAAGGGAGGTTCAAAGACCTCAGGTGTAAAGGGTTTCTAAAATTAATCTAAATTTTAGCTTTGTAGAGTGTCCATACAGTTCCACAACTGCAAGGTCACCACTGAGAAGGCCTCCTCTTATTTCCTAGACGTGGCACACACTGATGCTAAGAACATAGGAAGCTGCCTTCTACTGAGGCAGCCCATTGGTCCATCTAGCCAGACATTGTCTACCCTGATTGGTGGTGGCTCTGTGGGGTTTCAGATGGAGGACATTCGCAGCTCTACCTCGAGATGTTGGGATTGAGCTAGGGACCTGTTTCACACAAGGCTCTACCACTGAACCACAGCTGCTCCCGACCCTTGGTTGACCTTTAAGATTTCCCTGCCCCATGTTTCGATCCTGGGTCACAACTCTGACTCCAGGGAACAGCCGCCTCCATGGAAACTCATCAATGCCAATTGTTCTGGAACTTGTAGAGGCAGATTAAGACTTAGTGTTAACCAATTTCATTGAACATATATCAGATTGTTATTGCCTTCTTTTAAATGTGTGTGTTTTCGTGTGTGTGTTTTAATTACTGGTTTATGTTACCATGAACTTGCAATGCATCTACCATAAGGGAAAGGCATATGTGTGAAGGTCACAGTACCTCTGAATGTGTTTTATTTTAAGCCATAGGAATGAATGAACACCACTCATTAATATGAAAATGAGGGCGCGTCCCAGGGATGATACTGGGATAGGTTTAAGCCTGTTCTCTACTCTTGTTGTCCCAGCCATGTGAAATCAAATGGTTGAGAGTCAAGCCTGATTCTATCTGCATAGTCCGTCCTGGTTCTGTCTCTTCGTCACTTTAGTGTGTGATGCTGAGAAATGGTCTTCTAAAAAGGTATCTGTTCCTATTATCTTATTATGTATCTTGTCTTATGATTTGGTATGCATTTATTGTATTTAATTAAAAGCAAAGCTGGCTTGATGTCAATGTTAAAGGCAGAGGAGAAGCTCAGGAATCAAAACACAAAATAAATTTTAGGAAGTGCTGTGACAATCGCATGTGCAATGCATCCAAGCACTGCTATATGGAGAGACAGATTAAAAATGTCAATTCCACAGCAATTTCCAATACATCCAGCAGAGAGCAGCATAAGGCCACATATAACCTAAGATTACCTCATAAGGGAAAAGCAACTATATAATATGCAAGCATCCTGAGATCATTTGGCAAAACCATCTTTTTCCTCAAATTTATTTAGTATTTATTGCAAACCACCGTGAGAACGTTTGACTGAAAAGTGATGCAGATGTTTCGGAAGTAAATGAGCAAGCAAAGATCTCTGCCCCAAGGAAATTGCAGTCTAGTTGATGGTGCAGGAAACAAGTAAACAGAGGCTGAAGGAAAAGAAGGGGAGGGTAATATGCCAAGCTTATAACTCACATTTCAGTTTCACTTAGAGACACTAATAAGTGGCAAAGTTGTCTCTAAGTGAAAGCTGCCTATTTATAATCAGACTGCCACCTGGCACAAGTGCAGTTTCAAGAATTCCCTACATGGTGACCTCAAAACCACCTATAGAAACTTTGTTCCATTAATGAAATAGAGCCAGTAAGTGCTAAAAGTTAACTTTTCCACTCCAAAAGCCATAGATGGGAAATACAGTGCAGTTCACAATATACCACCCTCAAATTGCGCTATATCTAAGGTTGCCATATTTCAAAAAGTAAAAACCGAAAGTTGTTTTTCACTGCCTCTAACCAAATAACACCAGTTGAATCCCCGCGACGGGGTGAGCTCCTGTTGCTCGGTCCCTGCTCCTGCCAACCTAGCAGTTCAAAAGCACATCAAAGTGCAAAGTAGATAAATAGGTACCGTTCTGGCGGGAAGGTAAACGGCGTTTCCGTGAGCTGCTCTGGTTCGCCAGAAGTGGCTTAGTCATGCTGGCCATATGACCCGGAAGCTGTACGTCGGCTCCCTCGGCCAATAAAGCGAGATGAGCACCGCAACCCCAGAGTCGGTCACGACTGGACCTAATGGTCAGGGGTCCCTTTACCTTTACCTTTACTGAAAGACCTACATTGGCTCCCAGTACATTTCCGAGCACAATTCAAAGTGTTGGTGCCGACCTTTAAAGCCCTAAACGGCCTCGGTCCAGTATACCTGAAGGAGCGTCTCCACCCCCATCGTTCAGCCCGGACATTGAGGTCCAGTTCCGAGGGCCTTTTGGCGGTTCCCTCACTGTGAGAAGTGAAGTTACAGGGAACCAGGCAGAGGGCCTTCTCAGTGGTGGCGCCCGTCAGATGTCAAGGAAATAAATAACTATCTGACTTTTAGAAGACATCTGAAGGTAGCCCTGTTTAGGGAAGTTTTTAATGTTTGAGGTTTTATTCTGTTTTTAATGTTTTGTTGAAAGCCACTCAGAGTGGCTGGGGAAACCCAGGCAGATGGGCGGGGTAGAAATAATAAGTTGTTGCTGCTGCTGCGCTTTCTTTAGACAAACCCCAAAGTTGTTGAGTTTGACTTGCCTAAGATTCCGGCAGTCCTAGCTGTATCTAGACCACAAGGCACATGTGCTGAATAGGATATCCCAATGGTCCCTTTTGAATGCAAAAGCCCCTTCCAGTGAGGGCTCCTTAACACCATCTTCTCCAGCCTTTCTGACCACTGAGGTAAGGCAGTTGGGGGAAAGAGAAAAAGCCTTTTCGGTGGTGGCACCCTATTTTGGGAACCTCCTCAGAGTGGCCCACCGAGTACCAACACTGTTCTCTTTTCAGTACCAGTCAAAGGCATTTTTTCTTTCCTCATCTTTTTTGGGGGGGTGGGGGTGTATTTATGGTTTTTAATATGTCTGGGTTTTGGTGTTGTTGTTGTTGTTGTTGTTGTTGTTGTTGTTGTTGTTGTTTTTAAATGAAATTTCTATTATCTTTGGAAACAGCTCCGGAAGTTCTGCTGAAGGCATTTAAATAAATAAATAAAATGTGTCCACTACTCAGAAATTTCCTGGGTTCGTTGAACAGAAGCAACTGCAATTCAACTACAAGCATGCCCTAACAAATGTTAGCAGCATGTTTGGAAAGAATTTTCCCTTAGGCTAGATTAACTGAATGTAGAAGCGTTTTAGAGGGGTGGGGCCGCAGGTTGGCCTATGTCATAGTTACGTGCTTGCTCAGATATCTGGATGGGGTCATTTAAGTGTGTCTCGTTAGATTTATTCCTTGATCTGCATGCACTGCTACCATGGTATACTCACTCTGACTGCTTCTAGCTTGCTATAATCTCCAAGCTGTGAACTATGTTTGGGTTGTTGGATTGGAGGAGGGCACTCAGTTGTACAGACTTTGGCTCGGAGCCACTGCAGCCCCTTAATCCACAATACATTTTAGAAAGTGGCTTGCCTTTCTGTCTGTTCTCTATGCATTCGCGTGCCTCTCGAGAGATCATCGCAAACTCAGCAAGTGGGTTCCAGAAGTGGGAGAGGCTGTGTCTTCATTTGGATGCTGCATGGCATTTTGAATCAAGATGGCAGACCAAAATGTGACTTTGGTATGACTTCTCCCAATTTTGGATGTGATGGGTCCAAACTCACAAATTACACTATTCATCATTATTTTTCACCACAATGTTGGTTGGTTTCTAAGAAATCCCCGGCAGCACTCGCATGGGCGTAGCCAGGATGGGGGGGGGCAGAACCAATGTGATCGGTCAGTTAGTTAAGTATTTCTATTATTTTACTTGATCGGGGGAGGGGGCTGCCCCCTGCTCCCCCTTGGCTACTCCCATGGCGCTGGGCACTCCTGCTAGTACTATGAGCAAAAGTCTTATATGACCACCTCCTTGCACTTAGCCAAATTCTGGATGAAATTTGGGTGAGATGCAAAGAATTGCCTATTGAGAGTTCCTCTCAACCCCAGAACTACAGTTCCCAAGCACTATAGGAAGAGGGAATAACTGCTCAAATCAAGTTAAGAATGCAGTCCTGAGCTCATCTATCAGGGAGTGAGTTTCACTGAGCTCAAAGGGGCTTACATCTGAGTAAACCTATTTAGGATTATAGTGCACACACATAGCCATCAGTGAAGCTCATGGCAGCAGTGAGCAAATCCTCTTGAAAAGAATGTGGCAAGTGTATTTGTTTGCAACACTCCTTCTTGACTGGTGACATCAAATGACATCATACAATTGGCAGGTGGACAGAGTTTGGCAGAAATGGCTGCACAGGTCAAATGAGGCCTGTGGAATGGAGGGTCCTCACCCCCTAGACCAGAATCTCAAAACAATGATGAACTTCAGGGGGGAAATGATAGCTGTAGTGTTCATACAGTTACAAAATTCTACAGTGTCCTCTTGGGCATCTTTACAAGCAAATCGCTGAAATTTGTTTCCAAGTTTACTCCCTAGTAGAAACCATCTTCCAAGAGAAACAATCTTCCAAGCCTGTGAGCAAAACAAACCCCAGAGCTCTTCTTATATTAAGTACCTAAAATTAGCCACCCTTTGGTCAGATAGCTAGGAAAGAATAAAACTGCTTTGACATATATGAGTATCCGTCTCCAAACTGTCAAACATGAGAAATGTTACCCAACTTCATTGTTACGTGGGTAAAACTTGCTGAAAGAGCAAGAAGAGATTTGTGTTGTTCTCTGTGGGCATTTTGTCTGAAAGAAGATTACAGCATTTACAGCTGTCATTTGAAATTACAGTTAACAGCCGTCTTTGAAACTGCAAATTTCTTCCATACCTCATAGCCTCCTCTGTTACATATAATTTCAGAAGTGTGAGGAACTATGTTTAATGTCATCGCGCTTAGTCAAACTTACTGAGGCACCAAGTCATCCCATAATCATGAGAAACACCATGGGTCTCTGAAAGGCTTTTGCAAGTCTCCTCCCTCTTCCCTACTGAAGTCCCTGAGACCAGGAACTTCAGAGGGAAGAAGAAAGAAACCTGCAAAAGCCTTTGCAGGCCTCCCCTGCTTTAAGTCCCCAATCTTCTGCCAATCTCACTCTGATCTTTAACTGTCACTCATTAGCTGATGGATGAAGAATAAACCCTAGGCTATGTGATCCTGTTCCCAACAGGATAAAACCCTGCCCAGCTCTCACCCATCAGCTGGTGGGCAGAGTTTGGGGAAATAGTCTGGCAGGTCAGCATTGGTCCATGAACTCGAGATCCAGCCCTGTTATAATGGGATGTTCCTGCAAGCACCAGCAACAGCTAACTGAAAGGGGGGTAGATTTGCTGCCGGGGGGAGAGGTAAGGCATGAAGAAAGCTTTGCTGTGGAGAGATAGCTGTGCTTCTCTTCGGCAAGGTTAAAATCAGGTAAGATGTGCACTCTTTGCCCAGATCCAATGACTATCTTTTGCATGCGCTAGGCATCCTGCATGCATGGAACAGGTACACTGTTCACACAGAACCTTACAGAATCCTGCTATGAACTGGAAAACAAAAGTAGATACTTGTATTCTGTGCATGGGAACACATGAGATCTTGCTGTAGGAGACAGGCAGGGCCTGCAGATTCACTACCATATATACAATGTGAGTGCATGTTTATATTTAAGCAGTGCACACAGTAGGAGTTCTGTAAAGAGCCATTTCAGGGTGCATTTCTCTGAACCAAGTATCTCAGCAATTGCATACTTCGATAGCAGCCACTTCTAATCACTGTCAAAGACACTAGGACATTTTCTGTCAAGGCTGAGACTTAATGGGTAGGGTAATTTGATGGAGGAAGCATTGGTCCAGACAGTAAGATTGTTTTAATGGTCACGTGCCAGTTTAACCATGGACTTCATAAACCCAGAATTTCACTGGCTTTCTTCTGTCTCCTTGGTGAGTGCCAAAACTCTTCTAATTGGAAGAGTCATTTCCATAGAGGAAACTGAGTATGTTGACACAGTGTCAGCTCACTGAATTAATTTTGAGTGACGGAATAGCAAAGAAATGAATTCTGAATAAAGCACAGCATTCTACATTGCCTGACTGGAATGCACAAGTGAAAATTTGTAACAGTTGGTCATTATAGAAATGGGATCTGAATATTTGTTTAAGTTCTAATTTGGATCCATCAAGAGACGAGGAATGAATATTCACAAATGGAGTTGATGCTCAACTGCTGCATTTTATGGATGTGTGTTTGGACCCAAATTTTTAAAACAGCTGTAGTTTGTTCTAGCAGGAGATTCAGGAAAGAATTCCTCCACTTCTGTATTATCTGCACTCACTGGAAAGTCAGATGACTTCTCACCAAGTTAACAGTCCAGTGTACAGAAAGGGAAGCACTAAATTTACACGTCCTCCATCAGCTATAATCTCACACTATGTCCCCTTCCAACTCCTCTTTGCTGGGGCAAAGTTATATACTAAGGGAGCAATCCTAACCATGGGAAACCATGGTTACCCTAAGTGGATGAAGGGAGCTCTAATGCAGTATTTGAAACTAGCCAGGCGCCAGGCGCATTTTGCTTCTGGAGAGGTCCAACTGTAAGTACGTGGAGATTTCTGGGCAGCAGGTTGGCAACCACAGTTTAAAGACCTCTGCATTAGTCCATAGCTAATGCCATTTCCATTTCCTCTGTGTGTGTTTCTGCTTCTTGCATATTGGGACAAGTGAATTATTGTAAGAGCAAGCTGCAGTCAAGCAATGTACTGTAGTTTTCCATGTATAAGACGAGGTTTCTTTTACTGTAAAATAATCTTGCAAAACTAGGGGTGTCTTATACACTGCTCCTCTTATACACGGGTAGTGGGTAGGGGTGACCGATGATTGGTTGCAGCTACGAGCTGCAGATTGTCATTGGCAAGTTGGTGTGTGATTGTTGGCTGCGTCAAAGGCTGCTTTGTATTGGCTGATGCTGCATTAAATGGATGTGTGATTGGTTGCCGTGGGGCTTGCGATTTCCTTACGCTGTCAGTGATTGGGCAGACTCATTTTGCAAACGTGAGTGATTGTTAGCAAACCACATCCTCCCCCAAAAAAGCTCAACAATTTTGGGCCATCCTCTCCCCCAAAAGTTCAACAACTCTGGGCCATTTTCTTAATTTGGAGTCCCCCAAAATAGGGTGCGTCCTATACAAGGGGGACGTGTTATACATGGGAAAGTATGGTATGTGAGCTCACAGAATCATAGAAGGGACCCTGTGGGTCATTTAGTCCAACCCCCTGGTGAATAAACATTCCGTTGTGGTGACTGTAACCTAGGTTTAAGGTACCATTTGGCACCTAGCTGATATACCTGAGATTCTAACACTGTTCTAAGGTCACCTCTAGACTCTTGGTGTTTTGCAGGATGGATTCAAGTGCATATTGGAAATTTAGTTTTGCAGCATTAAAGTGGATGATAGTGTTCTGTTGCCCTGATGCAACAAATTCCCAACAACAGACTTTTTACAGTAAGGAAAGTGATGGGGGAACACAGTGAAAAGGATGGACTAAACAACTGCTTAATAGGAAGGTGCATAATCAACCATACGGGTTCAGGATGAATGCTCACTATCCTATCACCTCCCGACAAACAAATCAGAGCAAATGCTCAAAAAAGATTGGACAAAGTCCAACCAGTAAGTAAGCTTTGTGCAAACAAATCTGGATTTACTGCCCTGTAAACAGGTCAACTAGGGGAGCCCTGGATGCGACAGGGCAGAGGAATATTTCACTCTGGAGACAGATAACTTCTTTCTCTCTCTCTAGGATCGTCAAGTCCTGATGCCGCTGTATTTTTGGGAGTTGAATTTCATCAAAATTTGGAGCAGAATTCAGGAGGTCACCAAAAACTGCACATCGCAGCAAATATTGTAGATTTTGATAGCTTAGCTCAGACTAGTAATATGAGTAAAGATTGTATCCAGGTTACTCTGCAGTGAAGCTTTCTAAATATTGGTTCTCTCTTTTTTCCATTTCAGGAAACTCAAGCCTAGCATATACAGTGGTACCTTGGGTTAAGAACTTAATTTGTTCGGGAGGTCTGGTCTTAACCTGAAACCGTACTTAACCTGAGGTACCACTTTAGCTAATGGGTACCTCATTAAAGGTACCCACTTTAGCTAATGGGTACCTCAAATGCTGCCGCCGTGCGATTTCTGTTCTCATCCTGAAGCAAAGTTCTTAACCTGAGGTACTATTTCTGGGTTAGCGGAGTCCTGAACCTGAAGCGTCTGTAACCCGAGGTACCACTGTAGTGGGCACACAGCTAGCTTTAAAAAGAAGGAGGAGGACTAGTAACCTCTGTGGCTTTGTTTTGCAATCCTGGCTCATTTACAAAGTCAATGTATTCAAGTAACCCTGTGACAACATAAATCAGCTAAAAAAACTATTGTCTTGTTCCCAGTACAGTGGTACCTCGGGTTACAAACGCTTTAGATTACAGACGCTTCAGGTTACAGACTCCGCTAACCCAGAAATAGTACCTCGGGTTAAGAACTTTGCTTCAGAATGAGAACAGAAATGGCACGGTGGCAGCGGGAGGCCCCGTTAGCTAAAGTGGTACCTCAGGTTAGGAACAGTTTCAGGTTAAGAACGGACCTCCAGAACGAATTAAGTTCTTAATCCGAGATACCACTGTAAATTCAAAATGATTGGCAGCACATCATTAAAATCTTTTTACCAGGGCACTTAAAAGCAAGTAATTCATAACAAAAGATACAAACCGGCTCCTTTTTCGGCAAGCTGCACTGCCAGGGTGTACAGCCCATGCCATATTAAAAACAACAACTCCTTGCAAAGGAGAACGAGGCAGCCAAAAACTTACTTTCAGCTAGATAATTAAAGAGTCAGAGCCTTTGTTTGCCAGACAAAGATTCTGAGCAGGCCCCGTTAATGCACTGTTGACACTGCCGACAATAAAATGTGCCACAACTGATGTGGGGCATCAATTGTGAAAGTATCTTTACTGCCACAGCATAGCAACTGCAGCCGCTGCCTTTGGAAACGCTTGGTTTGCTTCAGCAAAATTACAGACTGCCAGGAAACCAGGAACAACCTGTAGACCAGCGTACATGCCTGATGCATATGTACAAATGCTCTTCACCACTATGGAAGAGCCCAAAATTGTTGAGCTTTTTGTTTTGTTTTTTACAAGAATGCCCAAAAAACATGATGTTTCGACTGACTTGTCTAAGTTCCAGGACCACCTTTCAGAAATTCCCCTCGGCCGTCAGTTCCACCTTTGAAATCCAGGTAATGTCCGGGAAAATCTGGACGTATGGCAGCCCTAACTTTATGTTGTATTTTAATCAATTGTTTTTATACTTGGTGTTGGCTGCCCTGAGGCAGGGGAGGGTGGGGTATAAATAAAACTACTACTTATTATTATTATTATTATTATTATTATTATTATTATTATTATATTTTTAAAAATCTCTGAAAACCCCCATTTAAACATCACAATGGAAAAATTCATAGAGTTCTACAGCACCATCTGGTGTCACAGTGTTATAACGCACTGTATTTTACTAATACAGTCATACCTCGGGTTAAGTATGCTTCAAGTTGAGCGCGTTCGAGTTGCGCTCCTCGGCAGCCTGCATGCGCAGACGCTCAAAGTGACGTCACGCGCATGCGGAGAAGCGGCAAAAAGCGACGCGCGTGTGCGCAGACGTGCCGTCACTAGTTACGTTTACCTCTAGATGTGAACGGGGCTCTGGAATGGATCCCGTTCGTATCTAGAGGTACCACTGTACAGTGGAACCTCGGTTTTCAAGCATCTTGGAAGTCGAATGTTTCGGCTTTCAAATGCTGAAAACTGCTTTGGCTTTCAAACACTTTTCAAAGCCAAACATGCCACACAGCTTCCGTTTTGAGTTCCCCTATTGTATTGAGGCTTCCGTATTGAGTTTTCAGTTTTTGAACATTTCGGAAGTCGAATGGTCTTCCGGAATGGATTACGTTCAAAAACCAAGGTTCCACTGTATAGCTGAAAGTCTCAGCCCAATTTACCTCACAAAGTGGTTGTTGAGGAGGAGAACGATGTACGTCACTTTGAGGTCCTCAGAGGACAGGTGCGATAATAATGAACAAAATAAGGCTGCTATAGGAAACAAATGACTTCTTAAAAAATGGCCTGCATGATTTAATTCCTACCAAGTTGTACAACCCACCAGCTCTCTTTAAGTGGTCTGCCTGACATTGCTCCATCCCCAGTGTTCAAAATTAGCCAGGACCAAGTGAAGATGCCTGGGTGCCAGGATGGTGCCTGACATCTCCACCATCTCGGGGTCATTGGTTCTGGACTGTTTCCACACACTAATACCCCATCCTGTAGATGTCTATCCGTTATAATTTATCTGCACATTCGGAATGGATTTCTGGAACCAAAGTGCTTTTTCTGTGCAGCCTGAGAAGCAGCAGTGAACAGCGCTGGTCTTCACTTACCTCATCACACTGTCCTGCCTGCAAAGTGGTAGGAATAGGCCAATATATATGTGGACCAGTGTTAGAAACTGAGATATGAAAGCTAGGAGCGAAATGGCACCTGAAACCTAGGTTATGGGCGCAACAGTGGAATGTCTAGGCACATTTTTTTAATAACAAGAATACAAAGCTGAAAATGAATGAATTGCAGCTAAAATATTATATTCATTTTTCACATGGTTCGGTCCTTCCCCTGCCCACCCCCCCCCCAATATTCTTAAGAGGGTCTCTTCTCCAGTCTTCAGGGAGTAGCTGGAAGTGGGAAGACAGAAAAGGGTCCTCCTTTCCTTCCACTCTGCAGTTTTAATCTGAAATCTTAGGTGCGGTACTGCGCCCAGAGCTCAGAAACTGCTGGCGCGAATGAAATTCCCAGTTGCAAAATGCGCCTAGAACAATGAGAGTTTCGAACACTGATGTGGAGTGTCCCAGGATGAAGTTCTCAAAGTTCTAAACCCAGCTCAAGGTTGTCATCTGAACTAGCCAGATGTTTAACTGAGAATCCACCACTGTCCGTGAAAAATAAGACTCTAGAACAGCAGTTCTCAACCTATGGGTCCCCAGATGTTATTGGACTACAACTCCCATCATCCCTGAGCTCTGGCCTAGCTAGCTATGGGTGATGGGAGTTGTAGTTCAACAACATCTGTGGACCCACAGATTGAGAAAGGCTGCTCTAGAGCCATCTTATCCCAAAATGGGCAACTAGACATTCCGTTTTGGCAACTGTGACCTTGGTTTAAAGAGCCATCTGGTGCCTAGCTTATATATCTGAGTTTCTGACTCTGCCCTCCCCAACATATAGCATCACCTTCACAGAATTAGAGAGTCAACAAAACATTTGAACCCCTTCACACATTAAGTGAATGTACCCTTATCTGCACTGTACATGTAAAGCAATATCATACACAGCAGATGAAGCTCAACTGCACCCTCTCTGAAGTCTCCGCAACACGCTAGTCCTCCCTTGGTCTGCATATATTCTTCCGCTGATAATAATGGGCAGCATTTTGCTAGTTTGCAATAATAGTGCACCTCCAATAATTCTTTTTATCCAAGGGCCCTTTATCCAAATGCAAAATCTTTGTAAGTGAACAATTGCTGAGGATCAAGCCAAAGAAAGAAAGAAACATGAAACACCCTGTATATAATAACCATGTTTGAATCACGTATATTAAATAGTGATATACATCTGGGTCAGTCTCAGGAGATAAAAGTCACCCAAGAGGTTTTATGTTCCCAGGCAGAAAAGAAAAGAAAAGAAAAAGCAGTGTACAATAAATTAGCTCACTAAAAGATATTAACAAGAGATACTGTGTACACAGTATCACAGTGTTAGTGAAGTTTTGGGTGGTGACCATGTGGAAAGATATCAAACGTGGTAAAGGTAAATGGACCCCTGACCATTAGGTCCAGTCGTGGCCGACTGGGGTTGCGGCACTCATCTCGCTTTATTGGCCGAGGGAGCCGGCATACCGCTTCCGGGTCATGTGGCCAGCATGACTAAGCCGCTTCTGGTGAACCAGAGCAGTGCACGGAAACACCGTTTACCTTCCCGCTGGAGTGGTACCTATTTATCTACTTGCACTTTGACATGCTTTCAAACTGCTAGGTTGGCAGGAGATCAAACATATTAGTTTGCTGTAAATGAATCCATAAGGATTTGAATATTTGCCTGTTAGCCTACAACTTCTTGCCCTGCAAATTTTCATTAACATTTGAGAGAGGATACAAAACAAGCTATATAAACCCAAGGAATAGATAGCTTTTCGTGCATACTTTATTGAACAAATTGCTACTAGCAAAGGGCTCCGTAAATGGATGGTATTCTTTAAAGTTTGGTGTAACTCCCGACACCTTCATTTCGCCTTATCAACAGGAATCCCAAAATAAACGGGCACTTCGTCTGTTCTCTATGCCTCACGTTAGAAACACAGATCCATACTTACTAGCAGCAGCTGTCTTGGGTATATCAGACAGGAATATTTTCTGAGCTCCACCTGGAGATTGAATCTCGGGCCTTTAAACTCAAAATGAATAGACCTACGGCACTATTCAATGATAGCACATGGTGTGAGGTCATATGCAATTCACTGGGAAGCTAGCAAATAAGACTTTTTTCCCCTAAGGAGACCAAATACACACCCACAATCTGATGTGCAAATGGCAGAACAGCAAGAATGCTTGCAAAGTATTTTAGAAAAACAAACCCGATTGGGTTCGTCTCCAGGTTTCAGCAGCAGTGCTCCAGAGCTGTCTGCAGGGGGCGCTTCAGGACAGAGAGTCTCAGCCAAATTCCTCCCTCCCTCCCGCTGCCAGCAAAGCACAAACCAATGTGGAAACAACTTCACATTTCCAAGATCACAAAAGGAAACAACAGCCCAAAAAACAATGCAGTGAAGATTGAAGTGGCAGAAGCAGAGCAGAACGAAATAGTCCAAATACTTGAGAAGGTGGGAGCAGTAGCGGTGGTTAGGGGAGGATTCCATTAGAGGCAGAGAGTGAAGAAACTTGACTAGTTTAAAGACCTTGGGGAAGATGGGGAAGTGAGCTGAAGGCAATACAGCCTGGCGCTGACAGAGCATGCCACAGCTTCTGTGGCCCATGAGCTGAAAAGGAACCGAAAGGTTGGCTGAAGAATTTCTCAGTAGGCTGGTTAACCACCTATGGCTGACCACTTCATACATCTATATACACCCCTTGATTTCTCTATATTGATTAAGGCACAATCAAGTGGCCTCGGGGCAAGGTGACTTCCAGGAACATGGGGAGCTGAGAGCGATCGCAGCCTGCCTGGGATCATACGCTTTGAGTTTTGATGGAATTAACTCGAATGGCTTTGCACAGAGGTGAACTCTCGATGCTGCTGGACCACAACTCCCATCAATCCCCGACCAATGGCCATGTTAACTGCGGCTGATGGGAGCTGGAGTCCAGCAACACCTGGAAGGGCACAACCTCTGGCTTAGAATGTGAGCGTAAAGTCATCTCAGGGTTGTTTCCAGGTAAGTGTCTAAAATACATAGCCTGGTCTCAAATCAGTGCTGCCCAGCAGGCTTTGCCAGAGGCTTATGGGCAGTACAGTGGTACCTTGGGTTAAGAACTTAATTCGTTCTGGAGGTCCGTTCTTAACCTGAGGTACCACGTTAGTTAATGGGGCCTCCCGCTGCCATCGCGCCGCCGCTGCACGATTTCTGCTCTCATCCTGAAGCAAAGTTCTTAACCCGAGGTACTATTTCTGGGTTAGCGGAGTCTGTAACCTGAAGCGTCTGTAACCCGAGGTACCACTGTATACCTCAAGGAGCGTCTCCACCCCCATCGTTCTGCCCGGACACGGAGGTCCAGTGCCAAGGGCCTTCTGGCAGTTCCCTAACTGCGAAAAGCCAAGTTACAGGGAACCAGGCAGAGGACCTTCTTGGTAGTGGCACCCGCCCTGTGGAACGCCCTCCCATCAGACGTCAAAGAGAAAAACAACTACCAGACTTTTAGAAGACACCTGAAGGCAGTCCTGTTTAGGGAAGCTTTTAAGGTTTGATGCATTACTGTATTTAAATATTCTGTTGGAAGCTGCCCAGAGTGGCTGGGGGAACCCAGCCAGATGGAGAGGGTATAAATAATAAATTATTATTATTATTATTACTACTACTACTACTACTACTACTACTACTACTACTACTACAAATATGAAATTCTCTATAAGATGGTGACACACAGCACAGGGTGAGACTGCCAGTTTCTTTTCTTTTCCCAGTCTAGTTGCAGCATCCAGTAAAACCTTCAGCAGACTCTGAGTTCTTCTGTCCAAACAGATCAGTCCCTGTTTTGCAGTTTGGTGAAGTAGAGGCTCTTCTCTGTGCCTCTCTTTCCCTTGCCTGCCTGCAATTGTACTCAGAGTCTCCTGCAGCGTCTAGGTGCAGCCTGTGTACATAGAGTTTGATTGCCCAGTTCAGTTTCCCAGCAATCAGAGCCAAACGATGACAACAGATCCTCTACTGCCTGCCCAGTGTTTCCACGTGACTTTGTAGCGTTTCTTCTTGACATCCAGCTGGCACATGCATATATAATATATATGGCTTGATGCAGTGTCACACGGGGGACACCCAATCCCATTCACTTTGCGGCATTTTCCCACCCCAGCTGACCTTTGTTGCTTTTCCTGAAAAACTTTTTATTTATTTCACTTTTACCCCACCTTTTTCTCCAAGGAGCTCAAGAGAGGAGTACATGCTTCTCCTCTCCCCACAACAACCCTGTGATGTAGGCTAGACCACAGATCAGCAAAAATTTTCAGCAGGGGGCCGGTCCACTGTTCCTCAGACCTTGGGGGGGGGCTGGATATATTTGGGGGGGATGAACGAATTCCTATACCCCACAATAACCCAGAGATGCATTTTAAATAAAAGCACACCTTCTACTCATGTAAAAACACCAGGCAGGGCCCACAAATAACCCAGAGATGCATTTAAAATAAAAGGACACATTCTACTCATGTATAAACACACTGATTCCCGGACTGTCCGCTGGCCGGATTGAGAAGGCGATTGGGCCTGATCCAGTCCCCGGGCCTTAGTTTGCCTGCCCAGGGGTTAGACAGAGAGGCACAAGGTCACCCAGCGAGCTTCATGGTTGAAGGCAGGGGGGATTTGAACCCTGGTCAACCAGGTCCTAGTCCAACACTCTAACCACTACACCACACTACCGTTTTAGAGTAGAACTTCACAGAGCTACAATTCCCAGCACCATTAATAAGCTACAGCTCCTAGTGTTCTTGGGAGGTCATGTGCTTAAAATGTATTTTAAATGTATGGTGTGCACGCACAGCCGTAAACTGAGATGTAAGGCACAGCTATGCTTTTCGACCCCCCTAAAGCAATTGCCAAGAATAGTAATAACATTTTTTAAAAAAAACCTAAAGCAAAACATTCTCCTTGGACTACTGGGTTTGCTGTTATGGGCAAGCAGCTATTTATCACAGAAAGCAATGCTAAAAAGACAACCCACATGCCTAGGAAAGCTTGCAGTGGGAGTGAATTTCATAAAACACATGGGAGTCCTTTTCTACATCCCAAATTTCCAGTGCATAAAAAGTGAGAATGTCAGCAAAAGGGAATCTAAGCTAGTGTCGTTTTTCATGCGTGCCAATTTTTTGCATACTCAGTTGCTGCTGTTTAATGTGGTGAGCGCAAACAAATGATGATGATGATGATGATGATGATGATTATTATTATTATTATTATTATTATTATTATTATTGCGCTCTGCTCCCTTGCATTCTAAAGTGGTACAATTCCAGTAAGTGTTTATTATGTGCTTTTCATTATGTGCATAGATTTGCTATAAGATTGTCTTAAAACCACTTTTTTTACTATACTTCGTTATGGATAGTAATTACATGCATATGCCATCAGTTATATTGGGCAAAAATGGCTAATACCATAATTCACACTCTTAAGTCCCAAGCCTGCCTTTCTCCTTCGTTTTCTTTTGTCCTTCACTTTAAAGAGTCCTCAACACAATTAATGAAGCTGCTGTAAACCACCTTAGTTTACAATGCAACACTGTTGCACTTCGGACGTCATCAGCAGAGGATCACGGTGCTGTATCACAACAGTGACACCTCACAGACTTGTTGCAAGGATAAAAGTGGCTTATGTATTGAAAGTGTTGATCAATCATCTTTGCATTTATGAAAAATGCATTTTTTTTGTTTGTTCAGATACGGTGACCCCTCCTGACTGGCTTTGTTTTTGTTTTGTTTTGAAGGTGTGTTCTACAACGTGTCGTGGACACAATAATTATGCATTAGATTTATACTAGCCCATTCACAAACCATTCCGCTTTATTACCGTAGTTGTCCTGAGATTCATCCCCAACTTTGCTGCATGACTGGCCATCTGAAGGGGCACTCTTGCACACTAGCACAGCAAAAGCGGTGCCAAATTGTCCTCCCCTCCCCGAGATTTCAGCAGGAAACTACAAGACGTGCACCATTCGGAAAAGAAGCAGTATGTCCGCACCAGAACTTTTGCAGGCACAAACAACACTGACTCCATATAACCATCCTAATACAATCAGGAGCAGAAATTATGAATGTGCAATTAAAAAGATGGGTTCTTAGTTCATAGATCATAGAATTATAGAGTTGGAAGGGACCACTAGGATCATCTCGTCCAACCCCCTGCAATGAAGGAATCTTTTACCCAAAGTGGGGCTCAAACCCACAGTCCTGAGATTAGGAGTCTACTGAGCTGTATGATTGTTTTACTCAGAGTAGACCTACTGAGATTCATGGGCCTAAGTTTAATGTTCATTAAATTCAGTGGATCAACTCTGGGTAAGAATAGCATCGGATCCAATCCAAAATCAGGGGTGGGTGGGTGGGTTTGTTGTCCATTATTTACCACACATTTGCAAAGAAGTAGAACAGAACGCAGGAGAGAGCCATTTCAAAACCAAATGTCAAACTTGCCAACATAGTTATTACTTCTGAATTGCAGTCAGGAAATGCATAACTCTGTATAATTGTCACTTGTCAAAACTGCCTCACAACTTCCTGTGGGGCTGTTCCTTCCTGATTATTTGGAAGAGGCATTCAGCGCTGAACGTGAAGGGCCAATGCTCCATAGTTCTGGAGATCAATCTGCGATACTAACATCTGTACTGATGAACCACCATCCCTAGGCACAAGCCGCCTGCCTATCAAAAATAGAGAGAGATTTTTGCAGGCACTGTACCACATCGTTCACACCCCACTCTGAGACTAGGCCACCTGAGATAACTAAGATATGCTGAGTGGAAATGGGACATTTCTTAGGTTGCTATGCTACCTATACTTTTTAATATCGGTGCCAAGCCAATCACCTGCCTGGAGTCTTTTAAGACTGGAAGGTTTAGAAATCTGAAAGACTAGACTAGAATGGACTAATCAGCCTTCCTACACTTCCCAAGATATAGGATGCTTTACAAATTAGCCTCCTGCCTCTGGCACAGATCACTGGGCAAGGTACCTTCATCTCAGGCTATTACTTGACTCACTTACCGGCATGTCCAAAGACTGTTTGCACACGTTTGATGCCATTTGCTGAATCAGCACAACCCAACACTCACAAGCGTACACAGGGCCAGAGATCAGCACTGAGAGTCGAAAAGGCTATCAGCAATCAAGGTGGGTGATTGACATGACGGGGGGAGGGTTTGCTCACTAAACTCCTGCACAAAATTACCAATCAGTGTCCTCGCCTGCTTCTTATTTGGCTCGAGTGTCATCTAAAAGCATGCCAAAGTGCCAGCAGAGCAGACAGGTCTAGATAAATGCAGTTCCTCATACAGCAGCTATCAGAGCTACAGCAGTTTTAGGAGTTAATTCTAGCAATCGCACCCCTAGTGTTATATGCATGATGAGAGTCCACAGGATTAAAGGGCCAAAGACAGTACGCAATCTGGGTTCACACCATCATTATCAGCAGTTACGAAGTGTGCATGCACACGAAAGCTCATACCAATAACTAACTTAGTTGGTCTCTAAGGTGCTACTGGAAGGAATTTTTTTATTTCATGATCAGCAGTTACTTTGGCACATGCTCAGAGGCACTCTGTACAAAGCATTCCATACATCCCAGGACTTAAGTCTTGGAGTCGAAGCAGTCCTTGCAGCCAAGCCCCGAGGACCCTCGCCTCCAATTAAGCCCGGCTATTGGATTCCCACCCATTCCACTCTCTTCCTTATTTCCCTTCCTATGTTCCTGCTGGAAAATCGAACTCGGGCCCTAGGGCGTAGTCCTGGCTGTAATCCTGCCCTGCAGCTAGAAAGGCACTCTGCACATGCTCGTAGTGAAACCCACCAGCAAAGGACTGAAAGGGGAACGAGAGGAAGAGGACCCTCCCCACGTCTCCCCAATTCCGAGGAAGGAAGCTCCCTTCCGAGTTAACGGAGACGCGGCGAGGAGCGTAAAGCGAAACGAGAGACAGAAGGGGGGGGGGGAGAGGGAGAGCGGGGAAACCCGTGCCAACCTTGGAGCAAGGGGGACTGTGACAGCTCGGGGCGATCCTCGGGGAAGGAGTCGAGCAGGCGCTTGAAGAGGCGGCCCAGATCCGAGTAGCTGCGGTGCAAGTAGAGCACGTTCCTGTCCGACCACTCGGTGCGGATCTCGAAGAACTCCTCCTCGTCGCCTCGCCGGTTGATGATGAGCCTCCGGATGCCGTTGACCCAGCAGCCGCGCACGAACATGTTCACAAGAGAGGTGCCCTCAAACACGGCCGAGGCCATCCCGCCGCTGCCCGAGGCGCATAACCCCTCCGCCGGCCGGGGACTGGACGGGAGCGGACCGCCTCCGTCCTCCCAGGCGCGCCGATTCAGTGGAGAGGACGGGAACCCGCCATCGCAGGGCTAGGCGGCGTCGCTTTCGGCCGGGCGCGCTCCCCTCGGAGCTGCGCGTAAAGCGGCCCGGCGCCTCCTCTGCGCTCTTGGCCCGGGAAAGGGGGAGGTCTCCGCCCTCCTTCTCCGGCTCCTCCTCGCTTCCACTTGCCTCCCTGCGTGTCCACCAGCGCGGGATCGCGCCCGGAGAGTTGCCCTCGAGCCAACCGGCCCCTTTTCGCTTTGGGGACTCTACTTGAAGCAGAGGCGAGGATCCGACGACGGCCCAACCAAAGCCACGGAGGAGCGCCTTAGTACGTGCTGTGCGCGCACGTTAAAAACTCTTCCCTTTTCTTTTGCAATCTGAGCTTCCGAAGAATCCGAAATACTTCGCTGGCAGGGCAAAGAGCTTGTTGCAAAACACGCACGCAAAAGGGCGGTTGGCTGGGCGCGCCAAAGGTGGCTTCCGATTGCCCTAATGCAACACGTGGAAGGAAACTGGGAGACAGGCAGCCCACTCCCCGAGAGTCCCTTCCTGCGGCCGCTGTGTGGATCAGCTATTAGTCGGACATCGGTAGAAAACAGTGGCGTATTATTATTATTATTTAACGTAACTGAGAAACGGAGACAGGTTATTGAAGGGCGGGTGGGCTCGGATACAGCGACGAAAAGGAGCGGATTCCTTGCTTGCGTTTTCCCCCATCGCGGCCATCCCTAAGTTTCTAGTTCTGGGGGAGAATAGGATGCCAAGGAGGAGGGTTCATTTTCCCCCAAGAGGTTTTCCTTGCAAACAAACCGCAGCTGGTTTTGGCGAAGATAAGTTCAGCGATTGTTTTCCCTCTCCGGAGCAGAGCGGGTTTGTCCGTCGAACAAGCGGCGAGTTTGCAGCTTCCACGCGCGTGTTTGTTTCCACGCAGTCCTGAGTATGGACGGGCGTCGAAAAAGCCGAGCGTGGCGTAGCTTTGCGCGCTCGCCTTACCCTACTGGGGGCAGTTCCGGAAAGAGAGAGAGAGTCCAAACTCTTCTCTTTCTCTCTCCGCCTTCGCAACAGCTGGAAAGGGCGGGGCAGATCTGTCCGGAGAGCAAGAAAAAGAGAGAGAGAGAGATACTCTTCTAGCACTTCCTACGACAATCCTTTCCAGCAGCGGCGGCCTGAAAACAAAACAGCAGCCGCACACAAAAGGCGTCTCCGATGGTTTGAAGAAACTGCATAATAGAAATCCTGTTCCAGAGCCGGCTGTAGGTTTGAAGACCTCATTCCAAAGCGCCCGCTGGCGGTGGATCCCGCGTCCACCCGCGGATCCCGGTCAGGGTGGGTTTATTGGGACAGCTGGGTCCAGTCACCATTCCTATTTCCTATTTACCTCCAGTGGGAAGGTAAACGGCGTTTCCGTGCGCTGCTCTGGTTCACCAGAAGCGGCTTAGTCATGCTGGCCACATGACCCGGAAGCTGTATGCCAGCTCCCTCAGCCAATAAAGCGAGATGAGCACCGCAACCCCAGAGTCGTCCGCGACTGGACCTAATGATCAGGGGTCCCTTTACCTTTAGTGGCTGCCCCAGGGATGCTGATGGGTGCTGATGTGGCGCTTGCCCTATTCAGTCAGTTTCCACAAGTTATTCCATCAGTTTCCACAAGTGCGTATTTAAATGCTCTTAACACTTTTGCACTCTTATGCCAGCGAAGTCTTTGTCTTCCTTTGCTGGAGTGGAGCTTCAGCAGAGGAGGAGAAGGAGCACATAATTCCTAGCTCTGACCATGTGTCCATGGGGGCCACAGCAGCAGAAGCAGGCCATTATAGGTGGTGGGCCTGAAGTTGCCATTAAGGGCAATGTGGCAGTCGATGGATTTAACCCAGGGGCCAGAATCCAGGATGATGATGATTTATTGAATTTATATACTGCTCTATACCCAGGAGTCTCAGGGCGGTTCACAGAATAAAATCAAGATATAAAACCACAAAATACCAAATAAAAACAAAAACAACAACTCAATAGCCCCCCCCTCGAAAAACACATTTTAATAGGTCATAGGATGTCAATCAGATCAGCCAAAGGCCTGGTTAAAAAGTAACATTTTTGCCTGGTGCCTAAAGGTGTATAATGAAGGCGCCAGGCGAACTTCCCTGGGGAGAGCATTCCACAGACAGGGAGCCACTGCAGAGAAGGCCAGTTCTCGTGTTGCCACCCTCCGAACCTCTCGAGGAGACACACGAAGGAGGGTGATGTTTTCAGGGGCCGGGTAGGTTCATATGGGAAGAGGCGGTCCTTGAGGTGTTGTGGTCCTGAGCCATTTAAAGCTTTATAGGTCAAAACCAGCACTTTGAATTGGCAGAATCTAATTGGTAGCCAGTGCAGTTTGACCAGGATTGGTGTAAAATGCTCAAACCGTCTTGCTCCGGTGAGCAACAAGGCAACTGAATTCTGCACCAGTTGAAGTTTCCGAATATAGCCGAGCATGTGGCTTAATGAAATGAACACAAACTGCACCATCTTGGCCCATATCAGTTAGGTCAATTGAATACTCCTCTAAATGTCCTTCTAAATTTTCCTCTAAAATGTCTTGGCTAGGCCTTGAATTACAGTAATGGGTTCCCTCATCCTTACCCCTGTTCCTCACTGAGGTACAGCTCCTTTCATGATAGCAGGGGAGCCAACTTGAATAACGTAATTGGGGCGGCAGGGAAGCCCCGCCCCATATAACTGATCACATGACATGGCGCACACCATTTGAATGACCTTGGCCTCCAGAAGTTGGCTCCTATGCATGACAGAAAACAAAAACAAGAACTCAAGGAGAGCTCCACAGGGCTTTCACTAAACATGAAACTTGGATTGAAGCATCAAAAAATAAAATAAAGACCAGCCCCCACCTGCAATTGAAACATGTGAACAGTACAGGTGTGCAGCTCTCAGTACTCAGCAGAGAAGCCTCTACTGCTGTCCGCTGCTGCTGCATGTTCACAGGAGTGCAGCCTTGAGTAGAAATCTGCATGATTTCACAGACAGGCTGAGAGGGGATGATACATTTCCTCCTCCTTGCCTCCCGTTGACCCCCCAAAGACATGATTAATCAAGGGAGTGAAAGCTTCCCCACCTCCGCCTCAGGCAAAGGGGCCTAAGGGAGCTGTCTCATTAAGTGCAGCTGTCTGCCACCCCACCCCACCCCCCTCCGCACATAGTTTCAGATAGAGGCAAAGTAGGAATATTTGTGTTGTGGAAAAAGTGATGTGGGAGGCTATGGCTGCAAAGAGTCACCCTCTCGAGGGAAGGCTGGCTGGATGAGGGCACGGTGTGAAAAGCCTGGGGTGAGGACAATGCTGAAGGAGCTACAGAAAGGTTATATATTGAGAACAGTTATAATACGTCCGAAAAGTGGGAGGAAAAAGAGAAGTGAGACGGTTTCGCCTTGGAAGAGGGTGGGTGGGAAGGAAGTGGCATGTTTTTGCTGGACGTGAAGCCATACTTAGACTGTATTCTTACTCCCATCAACACTCACTGCATTTACAGAGCTGGTTTTTTAATCTGTGTTCACACTATGTTATCCAAAATGCATACACATCCTGTAGGTAAAGGTAAAGGGACCCCTGACCATTAGGTCCAGTTGTGGCCAACTCTGGGGTTGCGGTGCTCATCTCGCTTTATTGGCCGAGGGAGCCAGCGTACAGCTTCCGGGTCATGTGGCCAGCATGACTAAGCCGCTTCTGGCGAACCAGAGCAGCACACGGAAACGCCGTTTATCTTCCCGCCGGAGCGGTACCTATTTATCTACTTGCACTTTGATGTGCTTTAGAACTGCTAGGTTGGCAGGAGCAGGGACCGAGCAACAGGAGCTCACCCCATCGCGAGGATTCGAACTGCCGACCTTCTGATCGGCAAGTCCTAGGCTCTGTGGTTTAACCCACAGCGCCACCCGCGTCCCTTACACATCCTGTACTTTGCTATAGAATACTGCTGCATTCAACAAACCTTTTGATAGTACCAAGGGGTTTCCACCTTCTCCTCCGCCCTCCCCTCAATGTGTACATTGTGCCATTGCCAAATCTGCTCTGGGGGGTTGGGGGAAAACCCGGAACAGATTTAGAGGGTGCAGCAGGAAGAGGAGGGAGAGAAGTCTCTGTCATGCAAGGAAAAATCCTTGTGCTGGTGGAACCTTAGCCTTACTGTTACATTGAATACAACCCTCTGTGGTGAAACAATATATTTTGTTGGGTTTCTTGCCTCCACCCTTTTGTCTGAAAGAATGAGGAGTTAAAATTCTCCCAACAAACAAAAAAGCCACCCAATTATAGCGACATCATAGCAGCAATTTACACCCCTCACATTCAAAGGAAGTTTTGCATTTTATTTCAATGGGTGGTGAATTGTGCCCCTTGGTTTTAATTCTAGGTTTGTATAAGCAATCCCTCTGCGCAACCAAATTGTTGCATCTGGATACAATTATATCACTTTTAGCCATAAAACATGCTGCACATCACATCGCCGCTTGGCTTTTTAATGCACTGTGAAGTTACAAAAGCACTGGTGTTTCTTTGCAAATTACATAACTCTTGAGTAATTACGTCACTACGAAGCAGTTTTCAGACAAACAGAATGAATTTTTGAAGATTGACTGTCGCAAAGCAGATGAGTCAGAAAAAAATCAAATCCCTTTTCACACACTTAAAAAACAAAAGCACTGCAGCTGTTTCTGAATTTATTTGAAGTGCCATATAATGTCCCAGAATCTAGCAAAGAAAACCCTGTTGAATTGTGCTTCTAGGAGCAGAAACTCTTTTCTATGGTGCCTCTAAGTCAGTTTGCACTGACTCTGTGCATTGCAAGGAGAGAGCTGTGGACATGTGTGATTGTAGTTTCTGTGTTACACTACACTTGCACAAGCAGTTTCTCTGCAAATGTTGACCACCACCATCTTGTTGGAAATGACATACATCTGGGTATAAATTCCATGGAATTAATTAGGAATTACTTCTGAATAAGCTTGGATCCAGCAGGATCTCATTGGATCAATTCACATATGCCAAGTTACCTACACAGATCACATATTTATTAGAGGGAGGGAACAATGTACACAAGACATCATCACATGAAATGAATTATACGTGTCTGTTTCACTCTGTGTACACTTGATTATATGCATTCATTGCCCACAACACTTCCCCACGTGGTGTTGCAGAATGGCTAGTGGTCTGAGCTGCACAAAGTCCGGCACAAATTCACTGGGTGGGAAATTAGTCTGAAAGGGAGAAAACACCTTGAGGAGTGGGTGTGGATGTGAGAGGGAGAAGAACAGTGTTCTCTTGCTGATGCTTTCCCGTTTTCATTTACAGTGGTGCCTCGCAAGACGAAATTAATTCGTTCCGCGAGTTTTTTCGTCTTGCGGTTTTTTCGTCTTGCGAAGCACGGTTTCGGAAAAGTTTTGGAAAAGCTTCAAAAATACCAAAGTCTTCAAAAACCTCAAAAAAAGGCCACCACACCGCGTTCTATGAGTTGCTCCTCGAAGTCAAGTCGCAACTGTATTAACGGTGTTAAGAAAAAGGAAACAAACTTGCAAGACGTTTCCGTCTTGCGAAGCAAGCCCATAGGGAAAATCGTCTTGCGAAGCAGCTCAAAAAACCAAAAACCCTTTCGTCTAGCGAGTTTTCCGTCTTGCGAGGCATTCGTCTTGCGAGGTACCACTGTATTTCTTCGCTTGAAAACAGATCTATTGCCATTATAAAGTAGCTAACTGTATAAACAGTTCAGCATGTTTGGACACTCAAATTTAGTTGCTTCGTTGCTGTAGAGGTGGCAGCCTCTTTATGAAGACATCGATCCACCACCATCATGTGTAACTGTGCTCTTAGATAGGCTGCTTTTCCATCCATTGATGCCACCAAAAAAGGAATTTTGGGTTAGAGGTCCAGGCCCTATTCAGCAGGATGAGCATAAACCCCACATCACCCACCCCAAGGATACAGAACTGGCCTGCCAAATTTTGAAAGAAGTGCAGTAATACATGTTCCATTCAAAGCAGCAGGGACTGGACTATTAGGGTGAATGGGGTCACCACCCCATCAAACTTAGTTGGTCCTCAGCTAGCCTTCCTCTACAGTAGTACCTCAGGTTACAGATGCTTCAGGTTACAGACTCTGCTAACCCAGAAATAGTACCTCGGGTTAAGAACTTTGCTTCAGGATGAGAACAGAAATTGTGCGGCGGTGGTGGGAGGCCCCATTAGCTAAAGTGGTACCTCAGGTTAAGAACAGTTTCAGGTTAAGAACGGACCTCCAGAACAAATTAAGTTCATAACCCGAGGTACCACTGTATCTCGCTTCTTATAAGCAAGCAGTCCAGAAGGTAGCATTCGCTTTCAGCTTGCTCCTCTTCCTCAGTCTCAGTGTTGATCTTATATAAACTCAGTAGGGTGAAGGATGGGGGCAAAACTAGAATTAGTTGGCTCTGCCTGTCATTGGCTCTGACTTTACCTACCTTTGACCTCCTTATCTTCTGCCCCACCAACCCTAACGGGCACCAACCATCACCAATACAAACAGTGCAAGACCATTGCAGCCAAAGTCTAAAGCTACCTAACCACACCACAGATTTCATTAGCCTCATATTCCTCCACTCTCACAATATGAGGGTGATAATGCCACTCTCACAATATGAGGGTGATAATGCCCAGCCACTCTGGGCGGCTTCCAACGGAATATTAAAAACACAATACAGTGGTACCTCAGGTTAAGAACTTAATTTGCTCTGGAGGTCCATTCTTAACCTGAAGCAACACTTTAGCTAATGGGGCCTCCCGCTGCTGCTGCGCCGCCGGAGCACGATTTCTGTTCTTATCCTGAAGCAAAGTTCGTAACCCGAGGTACTATTTCTGGGTTAGTGGAGTCTGTAACCTGAAGCGTATGTAACCTGAAGTGTATGTAACCCGAGGTACCACTGTACAGCATCAAACATGTTCTTCAAGAGCCAATGTGTTGTAATGGAGTTTCAGACTAGGGTCCTATAGTGAGATCCAATCTCTATCCAGCCAAGAAACTCACTGAGCAATCCACTATTTCTCAACTTACACTATTTCACAGGGTTCTTATCATAACCCCAGACTGGGATGACTGTCACCATGAATGCACTGGAAGAATCCATCTGTCACAAATAAAATTAATGAAATGTGCTATATAATGTAGTTTTTTTATTGCTGTCAGGGAAATCAGCATTATGGTGTAACCCTAGTTAAAACCAAGCTATGGTCGGTAGATATAGAAGTAAGCCAAAGTCAACAACAAATTCAGTTGCCCAAGCTGACATTGGCTCTGTTCAGATGTAATGACAGGCCAGAATTATAGAAACATAACCACAGTTAGGTGTTGTGTCCAAATAGGCAAGCCATGAGTTGTGATCAGCTTAGCTACAAGCCAAAATAAGCAACCTTGGTTTGAGGCAGGTTTGCAAGCGATGATTAGTGCTACCTATGGTTTGTGACGACATTCATTCCAACAAACTGAAGTATGTGGCAGAGGCCCACCCACTTCTCGGAGTGGCTTGTAGCAAAGGCTTTCGCACATCCCTGACAGACGAGACTTCTCTTCTGTATGAGTTATTAGCTTTGGGGAATATTCAGTATATTTCAAGAAAGAAGGATTGATGTGACCCTTTGTGGCGTAAGAACAACATAACATGGTTCTTTTTGTTCCAGGGAAGCTTTTGTAATCTCTCTTGTTCCTATACATGGTGGTCCCTCTCGCGCTCTTCAAGGGAGGAGGCAAAACAAAAAGAAGAAAGAACTTTATTTCCGACAAGTTGCTGTGGTAACCCAAAGTGAATGTGCAGTCATAGGTCTCGGCTAGTGTGAATATGTTGATCCTGCTTCTATATAGGGAGACGGCAGAGACTGAAACACCTCATGAGAGGTTAAGTAGAATTAGGTGAGGGAGGGAAAATATTTTCTTAAATGAAAGCTATTTGGACAAACCTAAGGTGTTTAAGTGAGTGTATCAGCTCTTAAGGAAATGCCCCGTTAATTTTTGCCCATGATACTGTTGCCGTAAAGTAGGATGTCATGAGGCAAAGCCTCAGCGCCTAGGGCTTGTCGATCGAAAGGTCGGCGGTTCGAATCCCCGCAGCGGGGTGCGCTCCCGTTGTCCAGTCCCAGCGCCTGCCAACCTAGCAGTTCGAAAGCGCTCCCGGGTGCAAGTAGATAAATAGGGACCGCTTACTAGCGGGAAGGTAAACGGCGTTTCCGTGTGCGGCTCTGGCTCGCCAGAGCAGCGATGTCACGCTGGCCACGTGACCCGGAAGTGTCTCCAGACAGCGCTGGCCCCCGGCCTCTTGAGTGAGATGGGCGCACAACCCTAGAGTCTGTCAAGACTGGCCCGTACGGGCAGGGGTACCTTTACCTTTACCTTAACTGTCAGAACATGACATCCTAGTCTTAGAGCCCCTTACAACTTAGCGTTGAAATAACAGCAAAAACAACAATGCCACAAAAAGGCACACAACTTCTTTTTAAGAGAAACTCAGAAGTATCTTTGACTTAACATCTCCTGAGGCAAATAAGGGCCGAGCTACACATTACACTTCATGTACAAGCGTATTTATTGTGTCTGGAGGATTCTTGAGTAGCATCCACTGAGGATAGCATCAGCTGGGGAACAACAGTTCAGGAGTGTTAATCCTTTCCTCACGTACCACAGTCCCAATGAAAAACATTCCACCCAAGCTGCTCTTTGATCTGAATGAGAAGCTGCCATTGACACCATTGACAGCTTCCCTCCTACAGACCAAAGCTTGGTGGGTGATTTCACTGGGACGGAAGTGCAGGGGAAGGATTAGCTGCCCGCCCCGCAAAGTCCAGATCACCTCCCACTCCGGGGCTACTTTAAAAAGCCAGACACATTAAATCTGCATATTGAATATAATATGTAAGCCTTGATCCATCATGGAAAGAGGGTACTCACATCCTGTGAGCCATCCTGAGACCTCCAGGTATAGGGCGGTATACAAATTTAAATAACAACAACAACAACAGGCCACGTTCTCACCACTACATTTTCTGCTGGACCTGCCCCCACTCTGTCGACACACTGGGGACTTGTCTGCAGAGAAGAAGCCTTCCAAATGTGTTTGGAAGCTATGACTTTCTAAGAACAGTCATACCCTGGATTCCAAAAGCCCTGGAACACAGACGTTTTAGTTCCCAAACACCGCAAACCTGGAAGTGATTGTTCCAGTTTGTGAATGTTCTTTTGGAACCCGAACGTCTGACGGGGCTTCAGTGGCTTCTGATTGGCTGCAGGAGCTTTTTGCAGCCAATCAGAAGCCACAATTTGGTTTTTGAACATTTTGGAAGTCGAACGGACTTCCTGAACAGGTTCCGTTTGACTTCCAAGGTACGACTGTATTGTGTAGCAAGCACTAGGGTCATGTCTTGGACTGTGACATTGTTACTAACAAACAACCCCATGCCCCTGATGCTCACACATTTTGTTTAAGTTACCGTATAACATGCCCCCCGTGTATAAGACGCCCCCTCTTTTTTGGGACTCCAAATGGAAAATATGGGGGGGGGGAGATTGCCCGGAGTTGTTCAGCTTTCTATGGGGGAGATTGCAGGAAACCCACAGCCAATCGCACGCACATCGACAAAGCCACCAATCGTCTGCACGCTCGCCGAAAGCAAGCACCAATCAATTGCCCAGCAGCCAGCGGACCTTGCCGCACCCACCAATCACCCACAAAAACACCGCTGACAATCTCCTGCTCATGGCAGCCACCAATCACCCGTCCCACCTCTCCACTATCTTGTACACTATCCGTGTACAAGATGACCCCCATTTTTAAAATAAAATAACCTCGTCTTATACCCGGGAAAATACGGTATGTTTTCATTTCTTTTTAGTCTTCTCATGTGCTACTGCAGCACTGAAGTGATCATCTCACTACGGTTCTTTTCATCAGTTTAGAAAGCAACACATGCACACAACTCTATCCTATCAGGATATTTTGTTTTCCTCAGATATTTGTTGCACAGACAAGAAGAGGAAACACTTGAGTCAGGAAAATGTGCAGCTTTCACACTCAAATTAACATAATGCAAAAATTATTTGTGGATGCCTGCTTTTTATTTCTACTGTGTGAGCCTTCAAGTGTCAAGCTTTTCCACACACATACACATTCAAATAATAGCAAAGATTTTTTATTTTTTTTAAGTAGCAAAGCACCCCCTGCAGTTAATAAGGGCATTTATTCACGCTTGCCTGTAAGCCTGGGATGTAAAGTTCTTTATGGCATCCTGCATAATTCTAAAACATTATGGCACTTGTACAAGAACTCTGCTGAAAATTCACGTATCATTAGAAGTTCTTTTTTGTACTTATTACTAATGCTTTTTGCTATAATTGGGGGGGGGGCAATCAATCTCAGGTGTGCTTCAGCTTAATTGTTTTAATCACTTTCAGCATGCTGGATTGTAACCTTACTCTCTAAACAGACACACCTTGATCATTTTGGCAAATCTCTATAAAATTTCAACTGTGAAGATTAAGGGAGTAGCCTTCCCCCCCTTAATGCATGCTGCCATTCTCACATGCACACTTTTTATAAAAGAAAAGAAAGAAAAGAAATCACACATACTCCTTCATACCTTTTAATTCTGTTCAAGTGCAAAAGGTATCCTTAAGTGTAGACAGTCTGTTTTCCCAGAGTCTATTATAGTGAGTCATTGCACCATTACCAAAGTTTGACAGACACTTTTACTCCATTTATCCCTTTCAGGTAGACTTGTTTTCTTCCAATGCTTTGCAAATTAAAAGAGGGGCTGAGATGGACAGATTATTCACAAAGTACTGGGTTTTCTTTTTCTTCTTTTTCAAACAGATTGTCCAAATAGACACAGCAACAAGGTTTCAGGTTTTGGAAGTAGAAACTTGCCTATACAGTGGTACCTCGGGTTAAGAACTTAATTCGTTCCGGAGGTCCGTTCTTAACCTGAAACTGTTCTTAACCTGAAGCACCACTTTAGCTAATGGGGCCTCCCGCTGCCGCTGCACCGCCGGAGCACGATTTCTGTTCTCATCCGGAAGCAAAGTTCTTAACCCGAGGTACTATTTCTGAGTTAACGGAGTCTGTAACCTGAAGCGTATGTAACCTGAGGTACCACTGTAATTTATTTGCTAGCTCAAGCAGTCAGTTTTAAAATTGAGAAAGGAAATATTTGTGTGTGTGTGTGTGCGTGTGTGCGTGTGTGTGTGTCTGTCTGTCTGTCTGTCTGCCTGTCTGCCTGTCTGTCTGTCTAGGCAGAATCTACCCATCAGGGAATTAGAAACCACTGGTTCTCCAAACTATGGGAACAATTGTTTTGTGCCCAAAACATATCTATCCAATTGTACACACACACAATTTCAGCGTAAGTTGTAGAACTTTGTTTTCGGTTTGTTGGTTTGTTTTTTAAGCAAAGATCCCTGGTGAAATGTTTTTGCTCATGGCTATATAATTTTGGCTGAAACGTAATGGTACAACCCAGGACAATTTGCAGCAAAACAATGGCATGCCTAGAAGAAAGATAGGTTTTTTAAATTATCGGTCCTCCTGGGCTGCAAAATATTGAATTTCCACCAAGGCATGGATCTTGGAGCTGAAAAATGTCCAAATCCAGTTCTCCGCTCAACCTCCCCAGTGCTTGCCTATTTGTTTATTTCTGCTATTCATTTTGTACCTCTTCTGGTAGAGGGATGTCATTTATATATTCTGGGCAGCGTCGAGAGAGGAAGGGGAAATACATCTGTTTCTCCACAGGTAATTGGAAATATTCATCCATGTTCCATGGACAGGTTTCTTATTAAAAACATTTATATTTTTATATCCATTTCCTAGCTGGTGCCTCTTTTATGCATATGGGAATAGCATTGCTAACCACTCTTGTGGAATCCAGAGACATTGCTCTTAAAATACTAGTGCCTGAGAGCATATATTTGCCATTCAAATATGTTTATAACACCAGCAGCAATTCCTGAAAGTTATGGGTTGGTTCAACTACTGTATTTTTCTATAAGATGCACCAGACCATAAGACGCACCTAGTTTGGGGAGGAGGAAAACAAGAGGAAAAAATTCTGAATCCCAGAAGCCACAATAGCAAAAGGGATCGCTGCACAGCGATCCCTCTCACTGTTCTGGCTTCTGGGATAGCTGCACAGCCTGTATTCACTCCATAAGACGCACACACATTTTCCCTTACTTTTTAGGAGGGGAAAAGTGTGTCTTATAGAGCGAAAAATACGGTAAGTGGTACTCGGAATAGACCCATTAACAGAAACGAACTCTAATAATAATAATAATAATACAGTAATAATAATAATTTATTTATACCACACCCACCTGGCTGGGTTTCCCCAGTCACTCTGGGCAGCTTCCAACAAAATATTAAAAATACATTTAAACAGTCATTAAAAACTTCCCTAAACAGGGCTGCCTTCAGATGTCTTCTAAAAGTCAGATAGTTGTTTATTTCCTTGACATCTGATGCGAATGAGTTCCATATAATAAGTCAGTGTGTCCACTCTGAGTATGACTTGGTTGGATACAACTCACTCTGGGTGCACTGATTCTACATCTCCCTGCTCAATGAATTCTGGGCAGTGTAGTTCGCCCTTCACAGAGTTACAGTTTCCAGCAAGCTTTAACAAACTGCAGCGCCCAGGATTCTTTGAGAGACTTGGATGAAGGAATTGAAGCGATGCTCATCAAATTTGCCTATGACACCAAACTGGGAATGGTAGATAATGCCACTGAAGGTGACTGTCAGATGTGTATTTCACTCTGTGTAGATACACCTGTCAGGAGGTGAGAATCACTGTGATGTAGCAGTCGCACTAGGACCACGGACAGCCGTGTTCAAATTCCCACCCCGCTGTTAGTCTGGCTGGGTGATTTGGGGCCAGTCACCATCTCAGAGCCTAGCCTACCTTGCAAGGTTGTTGTGAGAGTAAAATGTGGTGAGAGAAAGACCTATGTACAGTGGTACCTTAATTTGTTCTGGAAGTCCATACTTAACCTGAAACTGTTCTTAACCTGAAGCACCACTTTAGCTAATGGGGCCTCCTGCTGCCGCCGCACTGCCAGAGCGCGATTTCTGTTCTCATCCTGAAGCAAAGTTCTTAACCTGAAGCACTATTTCTTGGTTAGCGGAGTCTGTAACCTGAAGCATATGTAACCTGAAGCGTATGTAACCTGAGGTACCACTGTATACTCTCTTGAGTCCCATGAGTGAAGGACAGGATAAACATGAAATGAATGAAATAAGTGTGTGTAGGTTTAACTGATGGGAGTTACTGGACTGTGCAGGTTACAGAAACCTGTTTGCCCTGAATATTTGAAACCATATCTTAGCATCCAGCAGTTTCTGACACTAGCCCTTTTCAGGCATTCATCGTCCTGATGTATAAACAAACCCCACCCCCTTGGACTCATCAGCTTTGCCAAAGCCCCACCCACTCTGACACATCTTCTCTACCCAGTTTGGAGCCCTTCGTAAGTCTGAGGGTGGTGTGCATTTAGAAGTTAGGGGTCTAAATCAACGAGAAGAGGCTTCCTGCTTCAGGTCTTCATTCTTAAATTCACAGAGGACTTACCGTATTTTTTGCTCTATAAGACGCACTTTTCCCTTCCTAAAAAGTAAGGGGAAATGTGTGTGCATCTTATGGAGTGAATGCAGGTTGCGCAGCTATCGCTGAAGCCAGGAGAGCAACAGGGATCGGTGCGCACCGATCCCTCTTGCTCTTCTGGCTTTAGCGATAGCCATGCAAAGACTCTTGAGTGTAGCCAGAGCGTTCCTGCCTCTTCGCTCAGGAGGCTTTGTGTTGCTTTCACTGAAGCCAGGAGAGCAAGAGGGATTGGTGTGCACCGATCCCTCTTGCTCTTCTGGCTTCAGTGATAGCCACGCAAAGCCTCTTGAGCACAGCCAGAGCGCTCCTGCCTCTTCGCTCAAGAGGCTTTGCGTTGCTTTCTTGTTTCTTGTTTTCCTCCTCTAAAAACTAGGTGTGTCTTATGGCCGGGTGCGTCTTATAGAGCAAAAAATACGGTAGTTAGTGTGATGGTCATCCAGTGGAGTGCTGCTCATTGTCCCCCATGTTACAGGGGTCTGATTCATATCCACAAAGAGTCAAGCATTTACCGTGGCCAGTCTCATGCCTCCTGTTCTTCCAGTAGAGATTCAACAGCTCTCTTCGCTTTTGACTTACTGGTGTAAGACCTTTCTATGCCAGCAGGCAGAGCCAGGCCACTGATGGAGTGGGATAAAGCACCTGCCTCAGGTGGCAGCAGTGAAAGAGATGGCATTCTGCTCGTGCTACCACTAGAACAGTCCCCCACCTTGCCATTGAGAGGGAGGCATTCTGGCACGCAACATTGCTGCCCATCTTCCCTGCCCCTGGAGCAGAAAAGATGCACAGCCACACCTTCTGAAATGCCCTGGCTCTTATTGAGTTCAGTGAGAAGAAGGTGTATTTAATGGTGTATTTGTTGCATACGTATTGTCGTGTATGCAACTACCCTAATATTTTATATGATGGTACATAACTACTTTTGTAAATAAAAAAAAGGTGTCACACCCTGATTTCCCCCTTGCAAGTTTGTTTACACATGAGGAGGGCAAACACCCAAATAGGGCTACTCTTTTCATCTTTTCATTTACCCACAATCACAAGTAGGCGCACACAACTAACCTTTGGTGCCACGATTCTGCACACCATCTGACAACAATACATCTTTGTAGTATTCCTTACCAAAACAGTCACTAATAGTTTTTTTAAAAAATCAAGGCTGTGACGTAAATGTCTTATATGTACTCTCAGTCTGTTCTAACTTGTCTACACACTGATAGATTTGCTTGGAATGTGCAGTTTTATTGGACAATGAATTCTTCATCCTGCCCTCCACAAAATCCTTTCTTCCACTGCATCCCTCTCATTCTGCAACAAAATCTTCCCTGGAATCTGCACTTGCAAGGAAGCTATAGATTCAGTGGCTAGTGGCTGTGAAAGTCCTTTCAGGGAGCTAAAGGATGATGTATCTGAATGGGAGCTGAATGCAGAGAAGCAGCTATATTTGCTGTGTCCCTCTACATTCATTCAAGTAAAATGGAGAGCCTCAGGCTATCTATTCCTACTATCAGAGCAGGAGAGAAACAGACCCTTGGTGCTTTGCAAGGCAAGACAGTTCACACCATAATTGTGTGTGTGTGTGTGTGTGTGTGTGTGTGTGTGTGTGGTCCTCAGGTTCTTTTTCTGCATAAAAGTAATTTGAAAGACCTCCACCTCTCTTCTGTTTAATATAATAGAAGAGTATGAGATGCATACAATTTAAAGGTTTATCATAAATGCTCAAGGAAGTGTACATAACGTAAAAAGCCAGGTTACATCCGAATGAGTGTTGTTCCTCACAGAAATAATGCTGTCCTTCTTTAAACCTCGGGGGAGGGGGAGAATAGCAATATTGTGATGGATTTTACTACCAGATGTTTGTGAATCATTGTGAACTGACTTAAGGCTTTCCCCAAAACTGGCTTCACTCTAAATTGATTCCCTGTGTACTTCTGTTTTATTATATCTGTCCCATGATTCCCTTAATTTCAGATATGCAGGTTGTAAGGATTGCTGCTTGTGTGGCCGAAACAGCACTACCCATGGAAAAAGAGAGATATCTGCAAGAAGAAGAAGAAGAAGAAGAAGAAGAAGAAGAAGAAGAAGAAGAAGAAGAAGAAGAAGAAGAAGAAGAAGAGGGGCACAAAAATCTTTACAAAAACTCTTCCCCCCACCAAAAAAAAATTAAAATCCCAATGAAGACTGAGTGTGTGTTATGTCAACAGAATGGTAATTAGCTGTTGAGGGAAAACTCTGAAGTTGAGTAGGAAGAGAATGAGATTGCTGGTCCCAGATATCTGTATCCAAATGGTAATTAGCTGTTGAGGGGAAACTCTGAAAAATGAGTAGGAAGAGAATGAGATTGCTGGTCCCAGATATCTGTATCTCTCAGGCAATCAAGGCAGCATCCACAGATTCCACCCCACACACTTTATCTTATTTATATTTATATTCCCTTGCAAGGAATTCATGGTGTCCTATATGTTTGGGGCAGCTCTGCAAAGGTTTAGCAGCAGTGACTGAGTGGTCCAAGGTCACTAAGATTCGCAACGGAGTAGTTTTGCCTTAATTCCTACCTTTTGAGACAGGATTGGAATTTCCTGGATCAAGACCAGTACGTACTCCATCCACTGCCCCCCACACAGCCTCTGTATGACAAACATTAAAGCCAAGGCTGTGAGGGGGACATACAGAAAACCTAAGGTCAAGGGTTTGCTGTCCTTTTGGTGAAGAGAAATAGCCACAATGAAACCCGTCCATTCCCAGGAATGAATGAGTAATATGTGGACCTCCTCTGTTTACCATTTTGAATGCTTCATGTCAAAACAAGCGTAAATGATTGGATGTGTCTGCATAGCATAATTAGGGATGTAAGCAGACTTCCAATGCAGAAACTGGAGCAATAAACAAAGTAATTACAAGAATTATTTCAGTCTAGTTGCAGTATACATCATTACTATAATTACAAAACTTAAACATGAGCCCATCGTACCTTTTGTTGTTCAGCTTGTGCAAAACAACCTACTCATTGATTTAAAAAGATTTTTTATTTTTTTTAAATGCACCTCTCTTTGCCACTTGGGTGGACAATATTCTCTTACATTTCTTTGGCTATCTAGTTTTGTCAGAACTTTAAGCAAGAGGAGGATTTCAGGTTAGCCTTTGTTCTAAAGGTGTCTGAGAACCTGGAGAGTCTAAATGTTCTATTGCCCATCATTCCAAACCCTTCTGTCCAGACAAACCCCTTTTTAAAATCAAGTAAAAAAAGCTTATTTTCATAAGATTTATAAAAATGTATATGTCACTTGATTGTTAAAAAAACAACCTCAAAGCAGTTTACAAAGAGAAAGTACCTTGCAATTTTTGCTTCTGGCATGCTTTCAGGTTCAAAACTGTTTTTGGTTTGTGAGAGAATATGAGATATGGATGGAGCATAAGAAACATTGCCTAATTGTTTTTCTTCTTCAAGGCAACTCCTTTGTTATTTATCCCTTTCCTGAATCACGAAGAAAGCAATCTTGTTCCTTCCACTTTCAAGCCCCTTGTAGGTTATGACTTTGGGTCGTCTGTTGAATTCATTGGGGATTACCACCAGGTAAGTGAGTTGATGATTGTAAGCTAAGATGAACTTGGAATAGACCCATGAAAATCAATGGATTAAAGTTCATCTAGTTGTCTTGCCTGACACTGTATCTCTATGCTTGTATTAGCATTATATATCAAGGCATTATAATTTTAAATACATTCATTCCATTCTTATCGTGCAATTTCTTGTCTGTCCACAAACCAGTGGTTGAGAGGGAGGATAATGAAATGTCATCAAAGGTCTTTAACTAGGAAGTCTAGCTGTGGGGCTTATTTTCAGGCATGCTTCAGCACCACCACCATGGATGGCCAAAGGCGGTATTGCAGGTGCCAGCTCAGCAGGGGTCAGGTGATACAGTGGAACAATTGACTTCCTCTTAAACCTATAGATGCTGCAGGTTGCTTCAGTCTTGCCACTCCATCTGAGTTCTCAAACTATCTTTCCATACCCTTGTCTCTGCTTGGGCCGGCCCTGATGAAGATTTTCACACATGAGGCCTTAAATTCACTTTAAGCCTCTCAATTAGATGCATACATGTGCTCCTAGCTAATGCTGAAGAGAAAACAGAAGACAGACATTTGTAATTTGGGAGTATGTACCTTCTGGTCTATGGGATGCGGGTGGCGCTGTGCTCTAAACCACTGTGCCTTTGGGCTTGCCGATCAGAAGGTCGGCAGTTCAAATCCCTGGATGGGGTGAGCTCCCGTTGCTCGGTCCCTGCTCCTGCCAACCTAGCAGTTTGAAAGCACATCAAAGTACAAGTAGATAAATAGGTACCGCTCCGGCGGGAAGGTAAACGGTGTTTCCGTGCGCTGCTCTGGTTCGCCAGAAGCGGCTTCGTCATGCTGGCCACATGACCCGGAAACTGTACGCTGGCTCCCTCGGCCAGTAAAGCGAGATGAGCGCCGCAACCCTAGAGTTGTCTCTGACTGGACCTAACGGTCAGAGGTCCCTTTACCTTTACCTTCTGGTCTATTTATGTTTACATTTGCATTTCAATATAATTTAGTCAAATATCCTTTTAAAGCTAAGGTAGCTAAGCTGTGAAAATTTCCACATAAACTGAGAGTTCTATATAAACTTAGGTTTGTATCATTCTGCCAGTCTATCTGTCTGTTGATTCGTCCCTGCACACTGGCAGACAATATGGTGTATTGATTCATGTATTCTCGTGGTGGAATAGGAGATTTTTTTATGGAACACTTATTAGGATCTTCTGTTCAGAGCAGAACAATACATGATGCCAAATGCAGACTGGTTAAAAATAGCAACTCCATAGCTAATCCCGTCTCCTCACTACATTAGATGCCACCCCCATAACATAAAATCACAGCACATGTTTCCTCCACCCTCTCTAGCAGCAACCTGTAATGGAGGTGACACGATGACCTCACAGAGCTGAGAAACAAAGCTGTAGGAAGTCAGAAGAGAAGGAAGTGGGTGGTGGCCATCTGGGGTGGCAAACCTGTATTTCTGACATCTCTGGTGGTCACACCTTCAGCTATAATAACCACTATTAATCCTAATCTGACTGAGGCTGCAGTCCTATGCCCATTTACTTTGGAATAAGGCCAATTAACTCAGTGGGGTTTATGTCTAAGTACACATGGTTTGTGACAAACCAGGATATCAAACCGCAGTTTGAAGGTGGCTTACAAGCCACACTTTAAGCTAACTGTGGTTTGTCATTACACCTGAATTAACAAACCACTGACAAAGCAGTGTTATTATGGCTACCGGTCCACCTTCAGAGGGAGATGAGAATGAACTTATTGGACTTTTGAAGCTCAATGGTTGACTGTGGTATGTTTGAAAGCTCAAAACCATGGGGCAGGTTTGCAACTATGGTTAGCACAAACCATGGGCTGGTATGATGCCTGACACATAAAGTCTAGTTGACATACCTAAATCTTTAACCATCCATGAATGCACATCTGGGAGCTCTTGTCAAGTCCTGGAATGTTCATGAGGAACATTAAATAAACTACATTTTGGTGCCACACTACCATAGACACTCTGTTGCCTCTTTGCAATTCAGAATATCTATAGCTATAGCTGGGACGCGGGTAGCGCTGTGGGTTAAACCACAGAGCCTAGGACTTGCCGATCAGAAGGTCAGCGGTTCGAATCCCCGTGACGGGGTGAGCTACCGTTGCTTGGTCCCTGCTCCTGCCAACCTAGCAGTTTGAAAGCACATCAAAGTGCAAGTAGATAAATAGGTACCGCTCCGGCAGGAAGGTAAACGGTGTTTCCATGCGCTGCTCTGGTTCGCCATGCTGGCCACATGACCCGGAAGCTGTACGCCAGCTCCCTTGGCCAATAAAGTGAGATGAGCGCCACAACCCTAGAGTCGGTCACGACTGGACCTAATGGTCAGGGGTCCCCTTACCTTTACCTATAGCTATAGCTAGGGAAATTGTTTGGAATGATTTTTAAAGGGTTTTTAAAAATCACTGCGGAAACCAATCTGCTCAAGGAGCAGCAAATAAATGTTGCAAAAGAGCACTGGCACAAATGAGTGGCCAAATTCTTAAGGACAGGATGTGCAAGTACAAGAGTAATGGACTACTGCTTCTGAAACCAAAGGTATGAAAGCATTCGCTGGAGAACAAATACTAATCACTTACCACAAGATATGCTCTTTACCAGTCTTCTTATTTTAATAGACTGCTATCATGTGTTTATTTTTAATTTGGAACTGGGTAATCAAGAACTCTGTGCAACGAGTCTTTCAATAAAGAGATATGCCCCCTCCCAGCTTAGCTTATAGAAATATTGTGTCACTGCTGTGTCAGATCTAGGTAGTATTGTTTATGTTAAATGAATGCAACAGGATAATCTTGATCAGGCATTTTATTACATTCAGTGCACACCCAACAGCATCCAGGAAGGACATTCTCTCTTCACTAAGTCAGCTGGTTACGTTCTTAGCATTCATTGTTCTGCTTTGAAAGAGTGTTTTGATTCAGCCTGTCACTTGCCATTCTAGTTGGATCAGGTGTATTGCCTTTCAGGTATTGTCAAAGGACCTGCCTATGACATGGTAGTATTACTTTCAGATGTGTCATCTAGGGGGTGGATTGATAAAGTGGACTTCATCAGGTGTGACTGCTCTCAGCTTGGGTTCCTGACTCATGTTTCCATCCATGAAAGTTAAATTTAAAAGCCTGAACCCTAGATCAAGAGTTATCCACAATAGTGGGTGAAGGTTCCTGCTCTGACGGTGAGGTGAACATAGTTATATTCAAAAATTGGATTCACCTGCCACCAAAAATTAAGATGCTCAACACAAGACCCATCCTAGCTCAATTCCGCTCTCATTTTGCCTGGCTAGATCTAATAATTTGGGAAGACCTATTGCAAGTCTTAACTTGCAGGTGTTAGGCAGGAATTCAATATGTGTGGTTCTCCTTGTTGAAGCTGGGAACTGCTAGGAAATAAGTCTGATCGCTAAAAAAACTTTCAAGTCAAGTTTGACTTCTTGCTTGACCAGTGTTAGGAGATTTGCTCTTTTTTGATACTGTCTACCTTTGCCTTTCGGATGTTATGCTTTCCAGGTCTCCAGTGGTGCCATCATCATTCACAAGAACATAAGGAGAGCCAATGGCCCATCTAGTCCAGCATCCTATTTTCAGACTGGTCAAATGTGGATGAAGACATCCAAGTTGCAGTGGGAGCCCAGTTCAAATGCTGTGGCCTTTGTATGAACTCCTGTCACATGGAAGGCCTGTAACATCACCATCGTTATTTACCGGTACATCTGTTAGTCACTTTATTTAAATAAAAAATCTCAAAGTGACTAATGAAATACAAACAGATAAAATAAATGAAAAGCCAACGTTTTTGAAAAATGTACAAGGCAAAATTCTTAAAACACTCATCAAACGACACAATAAGGAGAACACGCCATAGCTCATCCTGCTAAAAGATGACTATCACAGCAGAGTCTTCCAATGGCCCAGGTAAATAATACTTGAACCATACTTTGTTTGGGTTAAAAAGAAATCTCAGTGAATGTTTGGAATTGCAACCTGCCTCAGGCCAGGAGCTGTTCTTAAGAGAGACCCTGTTTGTATAGCCTGGTGCCTTATTGTGGAGGCCATTCAGATAGAAATGATTTGTGTCATCACAATGACTCAGAAAGAGGGTCGCTACAGCCTTCAAATCAGAGCAGCTGCATGGGTTGGGCAGCCACGACATTGCAGGGCTGTTACATATGCCCAGCACCCTTGCCTGAGTGCCTTCTATGAGCTCAGCAGTCTCCACATTTTCCCAGCACCAATCATGCAGCGACCACAGACTTACGATCCGGCCTCATCTCTAATTAAGACTGGGATAAGATAACCCCATCATTTCTCATAGTGATTGAGCGGTTGTGTTAAGACTGCTCATATTTCTTGTTTGCACCAGTCCTTCTCCATCCTATAACACAGCCACTCAGAAGAACAGTGAGGAAGTAGCTGCTGGTAAAAACAAAAGCCTCTTATGCTGTGTTTACAGCTATCCCACAGAGTCCTAGATGGAGAAATTGTTTAGCATGAATCACAGGCTTATACACAAGGCACATAAATGAGAACCCCGCAGTTCTGTACAAGAAGCAGAGCTATACGAACAACTCATCTGGCCTCTCGAGAGGGACTGGTTCTCGGTAGCATGGCAAGAACAAATTCTCGTTATTATAAAGCCATGTAAAAGAACAGTATTGCTGGGCTACTTAGTGCCTGCCTACAGGGGCGACTTTCATCAGGGTTTCTGTGATGAGTCTGTACTGTGATGAGGATATGCACATTATTCTGGGAATGGCACAGAGATACTGCTGGGGGTCGTGGTCCGGAGGCAAACTGGATGTGCCAGTTCAAGAGAAGCACAAGAACATAGGGATAGGCCTGTTGGATTAAGCCAATGGACCATGTAGTCTGCCATCCTGTTCTTACAGTGGCCAACCAGATGCCCAAGGGAAGGCCAGGACCTGAGCACGCTCTCCTTCCATGTTTTGCAGCAACTTTCCCTGTAATAGGGAAGTTTTTGATGTTTGGTGTTTTAATATGTTTCTGTATATGCTGGAAGCTGCCCAGAGTAGCTGAGGCAACCCAGTCAGATGGGCGGGGTACAAATAAGAAAATAATAATATTAGCAACTAGTATTATTATCAGGGAGCGGATGGCACAGTGGTCTAAACCACTGAGCCTCTTGGACTTGCTGTTCAGAAGGTCAGCGGTTCAAATCCCCGTGATGGGGATCCTGCTGCTCTTCCCAGCTCCTGCCAACCTAGCAGTCTGAAAGCACGCCAGTGCAAATAGATAAATAGGTACCACTATGGTGGGAAGGTAAACAGTGTTTCCGTGCGCTCTGGCTTCTGTCACAGTCCTCCATGTGCCAGTAGCAGTTTAGTCATGCTGGCCACATGACCTGGAAAGCTGTTTATGCACAAACACCAGCTCCCTTATTATTATTATTATTATTATTATTATTCAGAAACACACTGCCTCTGACGGTCCATGGACGCAGAGCATAATAGTCACCATCACAACCGGTAGCCAAGTTGCTTAGACTGAAGATTCACAAATTAAATTTTTACCCAATGAAAGATTATTGCTATCCTTGCTCCAATTCTCTGAGTGGTGAAGTTTTAGGAGACGCAGCGTGCACCCTGGGCTGGATTTCCTTCAAATTAGGCCACTGAAGACTTCGAGGTGTTTTGTGATATGGCATTCACTTATGGGGTGTACTGAACACTGCTGCTCTGCTCATGCAATAAACTTCCATGCATGTATCGGAGCATCCTCTTCCTCTACTATCTCTTCCAGGTCACCACATAGCCTCAAAATCAGCTCCAGAGGGTTGGTGGAGTGAAGAGAGGAAATGGAAACTCCCATTTCCATTCACATGGCATGATTAAGTTATTGTGTGAGTGAAAACTACTTTTGCTTGTGCAATGGAACTTCCCCTCCCACTCTGCCAACTGCATTTCCCACCCCCACCCCAAAAAATGACTCTGGGATTGGGGAACAGTGCAGGGGACATGTGAGGAGAGGAGAGGGAAGAGGAAGAGGAACCCTTTTGCATAAAAGGAAGCTATTGCACTCACACAATGACTTGGTTGGATTCAACCCATGCATTCTCTTAAGAATCCTGCGGCCTTGTTGTATGTTGAATGTTTCGCCACCAAAAGAGGTGGAAATGACAGAGCCTTTTCTGTGTAAACACCCAAGTTAAGAAATCCCCTCCCTGGGGAGGTGAGACATGCATTTTGTATGTTATTTTCACAAATATGTTGAACTCTATGCATCCTTCCCCCTAATATACGCATTGTGGTAAACATCGTTTAGTTTGAAAACTGAGTCGCAAAATTCGGCTAAGTACAAATTTTGAATGGTGGCTATGTTTTTGCTCCCATCTGGTTTCAGAAAGTCCAAATTTGATAATTCAGCTTTATTTTTTATTTTATTTTTTTCAGTTTGTATTTTATTTTATTTTTTGCTTTATTAATCTCTTATATCCTATGACACATTTCATATAGCATATCTCGTATAACATACATATATATTGTACATCTTCTTGAGTAAACATATATACAATCCATGTAAGCAAAAACCATATACAAGTAGTATTCTGTTTACTTACATAAATTAAACTGGTTCGTATTTTTACTATCTTCTGTTGTTTTATCTATTTATTAACATGAGTTAAAGAAAGAAAAAAACCAGGAAAAAAGAAAAAGGTATAGTTGGACTTCCTATCATTTTCCAGTGTATAGCCTTATTCTAGTAATGAATATACCTATCATTATTGAGTTATTCTTTATATTCCTTCTAATACATTCTTACAACAGTTAGTACCTTTTGACTTATTTCTCATATGTTTCACTAAGAATGGACTGTGGCTACAAGGAAGTGAGAGAACTTGAATTACAAAACAAAATAAGGAAACAACACAGAGAAAAGTGAACACATTTTGAGTAATGGCTTGCAGAACATAGCAAACAATAATGCTTCTGGGCCTTTTCCTGTTACTGCTTTAATAGCATGAAAAGGCGACTATAAGTGTGATGATCTACCTCCTCAGCTCACTCATGTACTGAGCCATTATTCCACTTATGAATACTTCTTAGTCATTCACAACATTAATAATCCATTTATTCAAGGTCCATGTTTTTCTATAGAGCTCTTTGTGTCCACTACACTGTTATTTTTCAGCTTTTGCAAATCTTCTACAAAGCGAAAATTAGCTTGCCTTTTAGAGGCAAAAGATCGCTGCAATTGTGTGCATAATTTACTGGATAAATAAGCCAAAAATAATGTGAATATATATATATATATATATAGCTCACAGATGAATCTGCTTCTTCTTATTGTGAACCTAATATAACAGGAATGCTATTGCGCTGTTTCAAGTGAAGACAGAACCACCTTTTGACTTCTGTCTAGTTAAAAGCAAAAGATGCTGTAGTGGTGAAATTGTGATTGTGTATAACCACCCTGCTAGCATCATGAGCACAAACTGTCATGAATAAAAAGAATGTCTGGAGGAGCCCCAGCTTTGTCTGTGTGTTTGCAGGTTTTTCCATGCACAACTTGTAAACTTTTAAAAAAAACAGCCAGAAATGACACGAGCATGAACAGAATTTACCTGCCTCACCAATGAGGAACCTCAGATCGTATTTACTAAGGTGATTCCAGGTATCCTTTGTAGTACATCTTATACTACAAAGAGCCTGCTAGCTCAGGCTAAAGGATCATCTAGTCCAGTGTTTCCCAACCGGTGTTCCGCGGCACACTAGTGTGCCGCGAGGCGTTGCCTGGTGTGCCGTGGGAGGGAGGCGGGCGAGGCGGGCGGCGAGAGGCGGGGCGGCGGCGGCGAGGATCCGCGTCGAGCCGGGGGCGGCTCCGCGGTGGTGGTGCCGAGGGTTCTCTCTCCATTCTCCCCTCACACACACACACAGGAAATAACACAGGATCAGCTGACAGGACCCGGCCAATGGGGCGGCGGCGGGGCAGCGCGCGCAAAAGGGAGGAGCGCGAGACAGCGGACGAGGAGGAGGCCGGCATGTCCGGGCAGCAGCAGCAACAACAGCAACAGCAACTCCCGGCGACGGCTCCTCAAGCCCCGGGCAACCCTACTCCCTCACCGGCCTCGGCCGCCCTCCTGCTCCACCCGCCGCCTCCCCCGCCGCCGCTGGCCACCTCGGCCCCGCCGCCGCCCCCTCCTCCGCCCGCTATCGCCGCCACCACCACAACAGCCGCCGCCGCCTCAGCTGGGCCCATGCCTGCCGGGAGCGGCGGCGGCAGCAGCAGCAGCAGCGCCCCGGCGCCCTTCCCTCCCGGCGTGACGCTGCGCGCTGACGTCACGGGGCTGTAATGGTGGTGTGCCTCAAGATTTTTTTCATCAAACAAGTGTGCCTTTGCCCAAAAAAGGTTGGGAAACACTGATCTAGTCCACAGTAGCCAACCAAAGGTACACACACAAATTTTCCTCATACTGCCCTCCCCATCCGCAAGACTAAATGCAAATAGTTAATTTAAAAATGAGATATTATAGAAAAAGAATCCCACACCATAGAACTCGCTTAACAAATATTAGTAAAAAGCAAACTACTCAAAGTAGCAATCACACCCTTCACCTGACTAGGTGCAAAAGAAATGTGCTTTGAGCTGTTTGGAGGTGTGGCCTTCAATGAAACATCTCTGAGCATGTTCAAAACATAGCTTTTGGCTTCCAGGTAGACCTGCTAATGTTAGATTCATTCTAAGATTGCTGTCATGACAGCCAGAGGGAGGGAAATTGCCCAACCAGGGCTAAGAACCCGTAGCTCTATTATCACAAAGTTTTCTGCCTGGAGACAGTTGGGTGGGACCTTCTAGCCATATAAGAATTTTGGATTGAGATTGGCTGAGTGGCGCAGAAAGACGATTAGCCAGAGAATGGGAGATGGAGAGAAATGTCTCCAGGATGAGGAGCCTCTCTAACTTTCAAACAGATTATGGAAAGATGTATTGAAAAGGAAATAATGTGGCTTTGATAGTTTGGGAGGGATTTTTAATAATAATAATAATAATAATAATAATAATAATAATAATAATAATTGCCTGGCATTTAATATGGTTAAGCCCTGCTTGCCCTAACAGGTCAGCTTCCACTTCCCCTAGCTATAATAAAAATGCAAAACAACAACACACGAAAACAAAATAAGGCACCAAAAAAGAAAGAAAAAATAGAGTGCGACAGAAGTTCATTTTTTATTAATTAACAAGTACTTCCTTAGCCTTTTTCAGTGCTAATGCACTAATTATTAAAGAAAATCTGTCTTTTGTGTAAAATGAGAGGTGATACTAAGCATTTGACAAATCTATCTAAGTCAGGCTTGGCCAAATTTGGCCCGCCAGCTGTTTTGGGACTACAATTCCCATCATCCCTGACCACTGGTCCTGTTAGCTAGGGATGATGGGAGTTGTAGTCCCAAAACAGCTGGAGGGACAAGTTTGGCCATGCCTGATCTAAGTTAACAGGAAAAAAAGGAAATATGTCTTTTATCAAATCATGTCTCTTATTTGTTTAAATTTGCAGCTCTAAGCTGGGGGAGTGTGTCCAATGTGCATAAATGTGCATTATGCCCAATATGCAGGAAAAGAAACTACTTTTGGAGCTTATTAAATGCCCCCAAATTGGGTTTAAAGTTGAGGCCCCATTTGAACTTGAGACCCTAGGCCTCCTCGCCCACACCCTGATTGGGTAGAAGGTAGTGTTGTCAATACAATAGCCAGCAGGTATTTGCAACACATGAGCAACAACCACAGCTGTGATTGATACAGTAACTAGGGAAATAGTAGCATTTTCCCAAGCAGAAAAAACAAGGCATGTTCATTCCTGGGAAACAGTGCAACATTCCTTCAACTGAAGTTGCAGTCGGAGCTCAGCATAATACACGCACAACAAATGGATAACAAATGGATTTAATGCACCAAACACTGAAAGATGTTTAATTGTAGGCTGTAGGTTGTGCCCACAAGCATATTCAGAATAAAGAGACCCAGGAAGCAGATGATGCATTAATTTCCTAAATCTGGAAAGGCTCTTGAGACAATGAACAAATAAGACATTTGGCTGCAATCCGGCTCTAGTCTTCTCCAAATGATGTCAGTGGGAGTTCAGCCAAATACTTCTAATGGAAGCATGATTGAGCCATTTGACCTCCTTTTTTTTGCAGCTATCCAAATTAAGTGAACTGGGTAATGTAGGAATGTAGAGTAACAAAGTGGATTGCCTTTCTAGTCTTCTGCTGGACAGACATTTCCATGAGACTGTAGTGGAGTTTGTGGGTGATGTTGTGTTGACTAGGGGTGGGTTGGTGGCGAGTTTATGGAGTAATTGTATCATGTCCCACACAATTACTACTAGCTGCTATTCTCATGAGTCAAAATCTTCTAGTGAATCTGGAATTCCTCAGTTGCAAGGAACCTGTAGGCCATTGGCAAAGTTGTGCTGGATGGCGCTGACTGAGGTTATAGCCCAAAAACATCTGGAACGCATCACATTGAGGAAGGCTGCCTAGCGTAAAGTTTGGGCCTCAGTGTTCGCATGCTGGGAAACTTTAGCCAGCCATGGTTTCCGAGAGCAAGGACATTCAGCAAAAGAAATAGTTGTGTCACTTTCCGTGATGCATGTTTGATGAGTTTCCTTGCACATAAATGCTTTTATCATGTCAGAAATCCATATTGTCTGAAAAGTCTGGTGAATAATGTAGAAACTGTTCCCTTGCTGAGTACCTTCTGCCAGGTTACTTAAAAGGAAAGAAAAGGACTCATTCCCTCTGATTTTATCTTTGATGATTCGAGAACATCAATAGACTCCCAAATTCAGTAGGAAGTGGTTACTGCTTTGAGGTTTGGGCTTTTTTTTACAATAAAGCAGTATAATTATTATTATTTTGTTAAGTAAAAAACATCATCAAACTCCTTCTAGATGGACATTCAAGAGTTCTCCGTTTGATCAGTGCCAGATCAATAGGGGAAGATTGATTCATGCCCTCACATAATCATTGAGAGTTTCCTGCATTGCTTCCTTCTTTTTCTTGTCCAGTACATCTTTCCAAGCATTACATAATTTTGTAATTAGCATCATCTTTGAAGCTCTAGGCAACGGCTTGATGTGGAATGTTATACCGATATAAAGGCAGGCATGGCCTTGGGAAGAAGAGTTAGCCAAGTTTAGCTGGCAAGCAACCCTGGTCAGAGCTATATTACCTACCATGTCCAGGAATTCTCTAGCTCCCCTTTTCCCAGTTGGCAGGAATGAGATGCTCTATAAATAAATCCCAGATGAAGGAAGCCTAGAAACGTACAGGATTTCCCACCTTTGTTCACAGATGCAGTTTCACAAGTTTGCCACAGTTGAACAATGATTTTCAGACTTTCTCCATTCAATGCTTGTTTGTTGAGGAACCCTTGAATGTCTGCTGAGGAACTCCTGGGCTGTATCAGACAAAACCATTCCATTCATGCGAGGACTTCCACAACAAACCTTTTCCTTCCTTTTTCTCTCCGCAGTGAGATGTCTCCCAAATATGCTCCAGAGAGTTGAGGGAAACCACCTCCCCAGTAAAGATTTGGAGCCACACAGGTGGATGAGGGAGGGGGACATTCCATTGCAGCAGTGAAAGTCCTTCATGAATGGGATGTCCTTGTTAGATGCAGCTGTCTCTCTGTTGCAGAAGTATCTAAGGGATCTTTTAGGAGCACAGAAAACCGATTTATTCTGTCAATTTAATATTATTCTTTCAATTTAGTCCAGTAGTCTCTATTTGGACTGGGTGTTGCCCACGGTCTCAGGCTAAGGTCCTTCATTTCACCTGATCCTCGAGCCTCTTTGATGGAGATGAGCCAAAATTTCTCAGAAGGAATAATTTTGAGAAAATTTATGGGTTTCCTATTGCCTATTTGCTACGCATTCAGACACCTTTTCATTTCACAATTTCACATGATAGCTCCTGAGATCAAAGAGTCGTTTTTTGCCTGTGTTTGGATACAATTGGATGCCATATTGAATCAAGATGATGGACTAACCCTTTCAAAACTGCACTAATTTGGGGTTTTCTTAAAACATCTCCACCAGGTATGTGGCTGCTAGTGTTAAGAAAATAGGAACATATAATAATATAGGGACATAAGAGCCCTGCTGGATCTGAGCAAAGGCCCATCTACTCCCACATCCTGGTCTCACAGTGGCCAATCAGATCCCTAATGGAAAGCCCACAAACAGGACATGAGTGCATTTTTTTTTTCATTTCAGGGGCATCAATTTAGCTTCCCTAGAACATGATTAGGAAGCCATGACTTTGCGGCCAAAAAGGGAAACAAACTTAGCTTTCCTCTCTCTCCTATCAAAACTCAAACAGAGGGTCCAATGGCTATGAACTGAGCATTGTTTTAAAAGCTAAAACCTAGCATCTCATAAGGAGGAAGCATATATGACTGGTCTGCCCAATTTATGTTTCCCCAACTTGAAAGAAGTCCAGCAACTATTATTGTGGCCTGCCAGGTGCTTTTAATGGAGGGAGTCACATGTCTCTCGTCTTCTATTTCTCAAATATTCTACTGCAAACATTCCTGAATCTTTTGCACTGATATGAAGCCTTCCTGCCCACCTGAAGCTTAGAAGTAAAGCCTCCAAAAGCCAAGAGATATGCTAGTTCCATAACATCATCCTTTTTTAAGAGCACTTGTTAAAATATTTTTTTTTTATTCTGCCAGATCTTCAGGCTTTAAGCTGTTGAGATAATGTATGCTGAGCTGGAGCAAGGCTTAGTCATGCTTAGAGTAGACTCCTCAAAATAAATGGGTCAAGTTCATACCTATCAGTGCTTGGAGTAAACAAGTTTGGTTTAGCAAAGTTCACTGAACTAGTCCAAAAATCTCTGAATTACAACTGAAAGTAGTTTCCATAATTGTCGGTTGAATTGAACATGAACTAAATGTCGGAAGTGTCATGTGCAACTCTGCTTGCTCTGTAGGCTCTTATACCTCCAAGCTTCCTAGACTGTCCTTCTTGTGCTGATTTATTTATCTTCCTTCAGTGTTAGACTGAAACTCTTAGGGTTACTGACCTCACTTCCTCTTTCTTCTCTTATGCCTCCCTCATGGAAGGAGACGTTTTTGAGGTTTTCTCCACCTGAGATGCATGAACAAGCATGACCGAATGCATCTCCACGTTAGTTAGATAAAACTAGGGATCTTTCCTATCAAATATTTATTTCCTGTAATAAACATAGCTTTCTGTTTTTCAAAATTCATAGTCTCAGTGTGATTATATTTAAGGTAAAGGATGCTCCTCCAGCTGGGATTTTGTATTCAGTTCAGCATCTACTGAACATAGCTATCATTATGTTCAATATAGGGTAGAACGTAGAATGATTTCTAGCTCATCTTCAAGTTCATTCTTTTACTTGTGGGTTGTTGTCGTTGTTTACAGTTTATATTCTTTGCACCTGTCATAATTGTTGGTTAAAATAAACTGAACAATTCACACCATGTCTGTGTTTGGATGTTGTTTTTTACCTTCTTAAGTACATTTTATACTTAAGCACAACAGTTTATAGCATTCTGAATGCTGAAAACATTTTTGCTTTGGATAATTTGGATGAACTTGAATTGAACCATGAACTGAACCAGAATTATTTCCTTTTGGGGCATGTTAATGAACTAGAGCTTCTTCCTTTTAAAAATGAACTCCCTGAGCTCTGTTTATGAAATCCCACTAATTTCCATGGGTCCATTCTATGTATGTCTAAGTTTGAATTCAACCCATTCATTGTCTGGTACTAATGACGGGTTGTTTCTGATGTTTTTCAGATTGCCCCTTTGTGGAGAGAGATTATTTGTATGATATTATTTATGTTATCCCCTGCCTCAAGATGTTTTATCTATTTATTTATTTTGGTGAAAAATAAATTTAACACATCTAAATGAACAGACAAATATAAATGCAGGCATAGCATGAACTATTGCTTGCAAATACTGACAAGTCCTCTGTACCTTCTACCTATGATATACTGCCCTTTACAGAGGACAGGATATATTTCAACTCCCCTCCCCTGCTGTATTAGACATTTATGCTCTACTGGGGGGGGGTCTACAAAAATCACAGGGTACCCCACTGCACTGCTAGAACAAAATGAAACTATTAATAGTCAGAAAGAAAACAGTAAATATAAAAATGAATGCAATTGGGTGGGAGGGAATTAACTATCGTGCAAATTGTCCCTAATATTTAGACAGCTGGATTCTGGACCAACCACCACACAGTTGCTTGGCTATTTTAATGTTAATTAATGTGTTGAACCGGGAGGAATTTTTCCTCCCTGGCACTGCTAATTAAAAGTAGCAGTGCACTTGCGGGGACATTGGTAATTGGCTCTGTGCAGCAACTTTATATTCTGTTCACGATTAAAACCGATCTCTTGCCGCAACCGTTTTCAGCTTCACTAAGTCAGAAATGTATTTGCTCAGTTATTGGGAAGGAAGTTGGGAATATAAGTTTCGCTTCTCTCCCACCCCACACATTCCATCTCCAGTATTATATAGGTAACCACCTCCATAGGTGTGAGGTACTTTTGTACCCAGTCACAGGAAATCAAATACTGTACCCCTTAATCTTAAATCAAGATATGGTTATTTTGGATAGTGGAGCAGCTTGTTGTCAAATGTATATCCTTTGATTTCAGTAGGCATTCTTTTTATTTCCATTGCCACAATTAGCATTAGCTTCCAAACTGGAAACGGAACAGTTCTCGCTATGCAAAATGAAAATGCAGGTCACTAATTTGCATAATTTTGTAAGCTCTGCTTCTGTTCAGTGCAGTGGTTCAGTTAAGTTCAGTTTTAGACTTTGGACTTAATAGAGTTACCTCGATGCAGGGAAAGAAGGGTGTTCTTTAGATAGTATTGTGAATTATCAGCCTCATAGCCGGTAATTGCTTGGAACATTCTCAGAAATAAAAGAAACAGTGCTGTTTGGTAATCAGTGCAGATATGAAAGGTTTGGTCTGCCATCTTGATTCAAAATGACACCCAGCTGTACCCAAACATAGAGAAAAAGCGGCTCCTTGATCTCAGGAACCATCATGCAAAATTTAGTTACAGTATCTTAAGAGGTGTCCAAATGCATAGCAAAGAAACAAGCAACCTTCCAAAACATATAGATTACTTCACTTCAACTTGAAATGTGACTACAGAGTATACTCATTTGGTTTCTGCAATGGATTCTAAAAGCATCATTGGGAAAATTGGATGAGCAAACTCAGTGTTATGCTATCCGAGTTAGACTGAATAAAATGAGTGGTTTTCAACCAAGTTTTAACCTGAGTAGACCTATAGAAATTAACAGCTGTAACATAGTCCTGTTCATTAATTTCAATGGATCTACTTACAGATAGGTAGCCGTGTTGGTCTGCCATAGTCAAAACAAAAAAAATTCCTTCCAGTATCACCTTAAAGACCAACTAAGTTAGTTCTTGGTATGAGCTTTCGTGTGCATGCACACTTCTTCAGATACACTGAAACAGGATCTGGCAACTTCTGTTTCAGTGTATCTGAAGAAGTGTGCATGCACACGAAAGCTCATACCAAGAACTAACTTAGTTGGTCTTTAAGGTGCTACTGGAAGGAATGGATCTACTGTAAGTAAAACTTAGTTGAATTCCACCTAATATATCTAAGATACCCTAATGCCGATATATTTTGGGTAATATAGGCCTGCCCCATTAACATAACTTTTTGGGAAATAGTGATGATAAAATACAGAAATCTTGTGGGTTACAAACTCCCAAGAGATCCAGTCAAGATACTGATGGCTTACCTTGAAGTTATTTTCAGACAGGATTGATGGAAGTCAAAAATTTGAATAAGATGTAAAAGTATGTTAATTACTGTTGAAAATGATATGTTAAAAAACTAATTAAAAAATTATATTTTTAAAAAATGAAGTTATTGTCATGAAGAAAGACCTAGAAATGACAGTTTACCTATTGACCTCTCAATTGCACCGAGAATAGTGATCTGTAAAAACTAGAAAAATCAAACACCACCCTCTATTGACTCCTGGCTATCCAAAGTTTGGGAGCTGACATCTGTGGTTAAATTGGCAAATTTGATAAGTGCCAGGGAAAGCAAACAACAAGGCAACAACTTAATTGATAACGATGCCTGAAATTATTGAAATATCAAAGTGCAAGATCTAATAAATCAATATTCAATACTGTGCATGAATAAAACAATAAATGTGTTTTTAAAAAAGACGAGGGGACATACAGAGCTTATTGGTGACTGGGAGCAGCTGGCGAAACCACATAACATCGGTCCTGAAAAACCTACATGGGCTCCCATGTTTCTGAGCACAATTCAAAGTGTTAGTGCTGACCTTTAAAGCCCTAAATGGCCTCGGTCCAGTATACCTGAAGGAGCGTCTCCACCCCATCATTCAGCCCAGACACTGAGGTCCAGCTCTGAGGGCCTTCTGGTGAGGTTCCCTCCTAAAAAGTAAGGGGAAATGTGTGTGCGTCTTATGGAGCGAATGCAGGCTGCGCAGCTATCCCAGAAGCCAGAACAGCAAGAGGGATCGCTGCTTTCACTGTGCAGCGATCCCTCTTGCTGTTCTGGCTTCTGAGATTCAGATTTTTTTCCCCTTGTTTTCCTCCTCCAAAAACTAGGTGCGTCTTGTGGTCTGGTGCGTCTTATAGAGCGAAAAATACGGTATATCATATTCCCCAAGCAATGGATTAATTTTATTTTAAAAATGTATTTGCAAATATTGAATTGTGGGGAAATGAAATAAAAAGATAAGAAAAAGAAAGAAAACATAAGAAAGAAAGAGAAAAGATAGATGAAGTATAAAGATTATGGGCATCGTTCAATTAGGAGACCTAGAAAGAGGAGGAAGGGAGGCTGCAGTAGATAATAATAAGCCAGCGATGGCCAAAGTACACCTAGTGTTCCACATACACGCAGGAGAGAGAGCAAGCAGAAAGGCACAGAGCCATGCGCCGTCATCATAATAGGAGCAAAGTGCTGTGGAAACAACAGCAATCCATTTCAGGTCAAGAAAATGACAAGGCACTGTACTAATGGAATGAAACGAAATGTAAAGAACAGTACAAGACAGTCGCTGAAAATACTGGTGTCCCAGAAATATGTAGGGCTGCTAGCCATAAGATAATGACTAGCAATGGGGCAGAGTTCTGTCGGCATGGCGACTGCAGTGTGCAGCACATTACTCATCTCAGCGCCACACTGGAAAGTGTAACATATGGCGCTCTCTCTCCTCCTCTATTCCCTGCAAGTTGAATGTCTAGCCCCCATTTACTGGCATGTCACTCATATTAATTGGATCTCTTCCATGGCCTCTGTGCTGCCATATCCCCTCTGGCAATGCTGGGCCACAGAGCTCTGCTCATCACCACAAAAAGCCAGAGGAGGCTACTTTGCAGCATGTGGTGCCTTCGCCTCTTGCAATGCACAGAGGTGGAGGAAGCTGCAAAACAGGCAGCGTCTTCAGGAATCCAGGCTTTGGTTTAAGGGTCAGGCTCTCTACTGGATATTTTTTTCTAGGAAGAGTGGCTTTTGGAAAGCCGTGTTTCGAACCAAAAAGTCTTAAGCCCTCCTGGGCTAAATTAACCCCGCAGTTCTCAAGATATATCTAACCTTGGTGCAGGCGAATTGGCTCTCCAGATCCCGTTGTCAGCTCTCGAGAGTTTCACGCTAAGAAAATTGGTCCTTGAAATACAATTAGGAAAGGTTGGTTCTGCAAAAGTATTTGAATGTTGCCAGGTAACAGAACATTTAGTCAACAAGTTTTGCCATGCAGGCAGGTTTCTATAAGCACCGTCAAATACTGAAAGTGTGCATTTAGCTTCAAATAATAATAATAATAATAATAATAATAATAATAATAATAATTTATTATTTATACCCCGCCCATCTGGCTGGGTTTCCCCAGCCACTCTGGGCGGCTTCCAAAAGAATATTAAAATAGTGTGATACATCAAACATTAAAAGCTTCCCTAAACATTGTTGGGGTTGTTTTTTAACTGAAAAGTTTGGGGTTTTAAAAACTTGCCTCCTTTCCAACATGGTTTATAATCCTGATACATTGTGGGCAGTTTCTTAAGCTTCTTTCAAGCTACCAGCAAATATATCCACTGCAAATGGTTTTCTGCTCCTCCTTATGAAGCATCAGGGATGTCTTGGAGATAGGATGTAAGCGCAAGAGATATCATCTTTGCTAGATGCCTGGGAAAGTATTCCCTCACTGTGGCTATTTTGACCGATTTGGGTTTGTGTTCAGTAAATAATGTCTGAAACATCATTTTTTCATATTGTCACCCCAAAGTTTTCTTTAAACAGCTTCTTGTTGTAGGCATTCAAGACTCAATGTTACAGTGGTACCTCAAGTTAAGTACTTAATTCGTTCCGGAGGTCCGTTCTTAACCTGAAACTGTTCTCAACCTGAAGCACCACTTTAGCTAATGGGGCCTCCTGCTGCTGCTGCGCCGTCAGAACACGATTTCTGTTCTCATCCTGAAGCAAAGTTCTTAACCCAAGGTACTATTTCTGGGTTAGCGGAGTCTGTAACCTGAAGTGTCTGTAACCTGAAGCGTATGTAACCCAAGGTACCACTATATTTACAACAATGAGCAACTTAGATTTGTGCTTAACACTTAATTTTATTTAGAGGATTTCCAACCTGCTCTTCACGAAAATAATCCCAGAGTGAAGTACAATAAAGAACATTTAAACATCAGCAACTATCAGACACAAGGACCTAGCAGTATTCTTGCATTTATAAATTCCGGTGATCAATGGCTAAGCCCATCTGAGGTAGAACTGCATTCAGAACTGGATTGCCTGGTGCTCTAGATTTGTTATATTGTGAATAATGATGATGAGGATGATCATTTATTTTACATATTTATATAATACACAGAGTGCTTCATAATCCTTTGTAATTTTTGTTTGTGCTGCAACTCATGGCTCTTTGCCCAGGCTTGGCTGTTGCAAATGGACACTTCAAAAGCAATTAAGCCACTCTTTGTCCAAAGCCCCTTTGGAATGTACTACAACCACAACCACCTGCAGAACAAGAGGAGGCCAAAGTATCTTCCTCAGCCTGGAAAGACTATGTGAAAGGGGCACTTAAAAAGCAAACATTTTCAATTTTGAGAACTGCTATGAAATCTGGTTCTGCCAGTGTGGTTGCCTCTGCATCTCCAAAATGCCCACTCAGCCTGGACATTGGTAAATAAACAGATTATTGCAAAGGCAACGCAAATCTCTAGCCTCTCCTCCAAATTAAACTGCCCCCCCCCCAAATTCCACCCTGAACTTCTCTTTAACTGAGAAAAAATAAGCATGAGAGTACTGGTTAAAATTTAGATGCAAGGGCCTGTTCACCACTGCCATTCAGCTCCTAATGTGGCCTTCAATCTAAAAAAGGTTCCCCACTCCTGACGTAATGGACTCTCCTTTGTAGGACACAAGGTCATCCTATTACATCTGCAGTGATATGGATTTAGCAGGGTGCTCAGTAATAAGAAATGTTCACTCCCCAACATTTATTGAGGGCAAAGGCAGTATCAGAGAAGAAGTAGAAAAGGAAGAAGAAGACTAAGAAGACTATGGACTCAGCTAAAGGTAAAGGTACCCCTGACCATTAGGTCCAGTCGTGGCCGACTCTGGGGTTGCGGCGCTTCAGGATGAGAACAGAGCAGCAGCAGTGGGAGGCCCCATTAGCTAAAGTGGTGCTTCAGGTTAAGAACAGTTTCAGGTTAAGAACAGACCTCCAGAACGAATTAAGTTCATAACCCAACGTACCACTGTATATATATTTAAAATCCTTTTAATAGCAGCCATATACTGGCTTCTCTCTTGGCAAGATGGGAAGCAGAAAAAGAAACAGGCCAGCATTCATTCCAAGATTTTTGTTTTGCTTTGTTGTGAGTGCGCTTCGCTCCCACCTACTTCCAAATATTTATGGAACAAGCTGTGGGTCACATGATCGCGCTGGAATGATTCCAGAGAAGGAACAGGAGAAGGAGTGCTTGTTTAAGGCAGTAATTACATCATCACTTTGGCATCTGGTCCCAGGCCTGGAAAGAATGCAGGGTTCTCTGATGTGAAGCAGCGGGGAGATAAAACAGAAACTACATCATACATGACGATGTTCTTACATGGAGAAAATGGGTGAGGGTGGGAAGGATAGTACCACGTATATGGAAAGACATGCAGGTACCCACTTTTGTAATGATTATTGGTTCGGGAGCTGCACTTTGCAATGTGTGGTGGTTAGCGTACTTAAGAAATGTCATGTGTGAAGTGATAATGAGAGGGTGTTTTTGCATCGCCTCGCTGTAGTTCTGGGCTTCTATGATTTAACCATAATAACTACTCTTGTGGCATAGGAGATGATGCATGCTGAAAATGTGTAGCCAAGAAGAAAACTTCTTCCAAATGGAAAATGATGATAAAGAGATGGTTAAAGAGGAGATAGGTGGAATCTACACACAGATGTAAAATGCTGTCAAAATGCTTTTTCAAAAAACGTTTTGAAAAGTACATTGAATTTGACATAGCTCACTGTCGCCACCTAGCATCACATTTGTATATAGCACTTTACAACACATTTAAAACGTTTTATTTGCCGCTGTGTGTGTAGCTGAGTCCATGGGGATGAGGGTGGCGCTGTGGGTTAAACCACAGAGCCAAGGACTTGCCGATCAGAAGGTCGGCGGTTCGAATCCCCATGACAGGGTGAGCTCCCGTTGCTCAGTCCCTGCTCCTGCCAACCTAGCAGTTCCAAAGCACTCTGGCGGGAAGGTAAATGGCGTTTCCGTGCGCTGCTCTGGTTCACCAGAAGCAGCTTAGTCATGCTGGCCACATGACCCGGAAGCTGTACGCTGGCTCCCTTGGCCAATAAAGTGAGATGAGCCCCGCAACCCCAGAGTCGGCCACAACTGGACCTAATGGTCAGGGTCCCTTTACCTTTTTATGTATTGATGTATACAAGTCTCTATCATCATTTTATTTATTTTTCTCTTCCTTGCATTCTTTCCTTTTTATATATTGTTCTCTATTAGTTTTGTTCTAGACCTGTTTGCTTCTTATTGTGTAATATGCTGAAAACCTTTAATAAAATCAATTTGAGGTCTTATGATATTCTCACTTGAAGCTAAAAAGTTACTAAGAATTGCATATACGTAGTTGTGTATTTCAAGGGAGGCATTTGGACATTTGATTATGTTCAGCATTAACTGTTCGAAAATGCCCAAGACTGGACTCTGCACCTCTGCTTTGCACTATCTAAAGGAATCCATGACATCATCAATGTTGGATCGCTATTAAGAAACATTCCCTTGCAGGGTGCAGTGGGGGGAGCCTGCTGTGTTTGCTTTTGATAGCTCAGTTTGTTTTGCAGATGTCGAGTATGCATGGGGTCTGGTTCATCATTAACACCCCAACCAACCAAGCCACACACATGGATTCAAAATTAAATCTCCATTTTCTCACAGCAGAGAAAATCATGGCGAAGAAGGGAGGATGCCCTGTTAATTGGCTATTTGTTCATCAAACTGTGGCATTGCAACAACCCACAGCCAAGGCCTGTACTCTGACCGCAGCGTTCTAAATGCAGCACATCTGTGGCAACAGCACAATATTGTGTAATTAGGGCATGACTCACAGGAATGCTAAAGATGCCTGGTTTCCTGGCTCTGCGCTCATGATCTTGTGACATCAGTGTGACAAGGATCAATCCTTTTACTCATTAGGAAAAACAACAACACTGAAGCCACAAAGTGCATATTTCTAGGAGTGTGTGAGTATGTCCCAAGATTCGCCTTGGTCCTGGCTCTCAGTTGTCCAAGAACAAGAACTCAAAGGACTCTTTCCAAAGGCTTTAATGTTTAGATTTGGTGCAACACATATGCACATTGCTGGCAATACACATAGTTAACCCAAGCCACACATACACAAAAGCAGACGATCTACTTACTCAAAGCTTAAGTGTTGACCCAGCACTGATGTTCAATATTTAGAGGGCCCCTCGCGCAACGTCTTGATGTCACGTGACGTCAGGTCGGGCCCATCAATCCTCTGGAGAAGGTGGCGCCTCTGCCCTTGCTATCCTATATAAAGGAATAGGATGGGCTCAACTCAGTGCAGCAAACTGTTCTGTTCCTTATTTTTCTTCATTCATCTATTATTAAATATGTATACCACCCTTCATCTGTCAATCTCAGGGCAGTTCACAACATAAAAAATACAAGAGAAAAAACACAAAATGCAGAACAAAAACCAGAACAACAAAAAAAGCAATAATTTCCCTCTCACCACCCCCTCCCACAATACATTTAAAAGGGTATTGGATGTTAACCAGCCCAAGGCCTGGTTGAAGAAGAACATTTTCACCTCACCCCTAAAGGCATAGGTAAACAGTGAAGGACCCCTGGACGGTTAAGTCCAGTCAAAGGTGAGTATTGGGTTGTGGCGTTCATCTCGCTTTCAGGCGTTTGTCCACAGCATTTGTCCACAGACAGCTTTCCAGGTCATGTGGCCAGCATGACTAAACCACTACTGGAACATGGAGGACTGTGACAGAAGCCAGAGCACACAGAAACACCATTTACCTTCCTGCCGCAGTGGTATCTATTTATCTACTTGCACTGGCATGCTTTCGAACTGCTAGGTTGGCAGGAGCTGGGACAGAGCAACGGGAGCTTACTCCATCATGGGGATTTGAACTGCTGACCTTCTGGTCTGCAAGCCCAAGAGGCTCAGTGGTTTAGACCACAACGCCACAGGCATACAATGAAGGCGCCAGACAAGCCTCCGTGGAGAGAGCATTCCACAAACGGGGAGCTACTGCAGAGAAGGCCCGTTCTCATGTTGCTGTCCTCTGGACCTCTCGTGGAGGAGGAGAGCAAAGATGGGTTACCAGAGCAAGCAACATAGAAACCAACTCCTAGGGTCCCTTCACACACCTCCAGTAAAATATTTGACAAGGCTGGCCCACCCCAAAGTTCCTGGGTGCATGTGTGCCCTCCCTTGTGATTGATTATGTTGGGTGGGGCTTACCTGCCCCCCCCCATTTTATTCAAGTTGGCACCCCAACAAGCAACCTAGGACCTTGCCTTGAAGGTGGGAACTGCTCCATCTGTTCACACCTCCTTTGGAGCCTTCAGGACCCAGGTGATGGAGGGGGTCTCTTTTCCCTCTCTGGAGAGGCAAGGCTCAACCCAGCATCTGATGGCTCCAGGATGGGTAGTACGAAACCTCAGTGTCAGAGGTAAGCTCTGAGAGCTGTGGAGAAGAAAGCGCAGCTGAAGAGGGAGATGCCAGGAGGTGAGGTGAGAGAACTCAAGTCTAGCAGAGACCTTCCCATCCCTCTGGAACCCTCCCCGGGGCCCCTTGAATTGTTTTGGGCCTTGAGGCAACTTGTACAGGATGACACTGTTAGATTATTTTGATATCTACAGGGAAAGATTAAGAATGTACATATTGCTGTTCATGTATATAATGTGCATTTTGAGAGCTTTTGAACAAGCTCCGCATAACTCACTCTGCATTCAAGACAGGAAGTTCCAGCTGACTTGTGCTTTTCCAGACTGCTAAAAACATTAGCTGAGGTCAACCACAAGCTTTTTCGCTTGAACTGAGAGAACAGTGTGACACACTCAGGAGTGCTGTAACTATCTATATGTGTTATCCACCAGTCAGTATAGGTGGGTTTCAGATTAACCTCACGTACATTTAAGGAATAGGTGAGGATGTGGACGTTCTGCCCTTGCTGCCAATCGGCCCAGCACCAACACAAACACACACTATCTCCACATCTGGTGAGTATAAGAGGAGGAAAGTACATGAATAGTATCTCATGCAAGAGAGTATCCTAATCGGCTCACAGCTGACAATTTCACCAAGCCCTTACCAAAAGAACCTTCAAGTCAAGTTGGGGCTTGTGCATGCCATTGTAAGATTTGCCTGAGAAGGGGTTTGTGGGATAAATCAGCCTCATATAACCAACATGCTTAATATTAATTAGTGTATGTAAGGGTTAAGACCATAGAGTAAGCTGTCCTGCCAAGCTTAGCTAGGTCACACACCCTCACTTTGGGAGGAAGTGGTCCCTTCCAGTTCCACAGTTCTATGATCTATGAGTTTGAAGAGTTTAAGAAATAAGGTAATCAGCCATGCTAAAAACAACAGCAATGGTTTTATAGTCTATTTGGTTTTTGTGGTCCTCAGAAAATGCAGCTTTCTTCAGGAAAGCATGAACATTTCAACCATATATTCATTTTACTGGTACAGGCATATTATAAGCCAAATCTGCAAAGTGCTCAATCTTGCCATGACAACATGCAAGGGAATTTGGCAAGAGATGAATCCTCGGAAAGGATGAATTAAAAACTACTTCTAACACTTGAAAGAAAATATCATCATTAAACGTTGCTCTAGGTTTGCCTTGTGTAAAAACATTTTGGAAAATCAGCAGCCTGCTTCTGAGAGGTAGTGTTTAGCCGCAGGCTATTCCTGTAGTCATAGGTTGAAACACCAACAGGAGCAGCTATCTTTGTTCTCCTGAAATAAACAGCAGCTCATAAAATTTTGGTAGGCAGCTTGCTTTAGTAATATGATGTTTTCCAAAGCAGAGCCAATGTCTGGGGGCTACTGGGTTCTCACCACCATGGAAATACCACATGGAAAAGCACTCCACATTGTGGCTGCTGCAGTCTGGTGAGGTGATGACTGTGAAGACTATTATTCCACCTTTCCTCCATGGAGCTCAAGGTAATGCGCAGGATGCCTTTCCTCCCATTTTATCCTCACAACATCCCTGTGAGGTAGGTTAAGCTAAGAGGCAGTGGCTGCCCCGAGATCACCCAGTAAGCTTTGTGGCTGAGTAGGAAGTTGAATCCTGACCCAACACTCAGACCATTCCACCATGCCATCTCTCTAGAATTATGTGCAGGAGATCCCCATGGACAATGTTCAGGGATGATGAGAACTGTAGACCAACAACATCTGGAGGGTCACATGGTCCCCACCATTGCAATAAGGCTTTGGTAACCTAGAGGAATAGGGACATGGGTGGCGCTGTGGTCTAAACCACTGAGCCTAGGGCTTGCCGATTGGAAGGTCGGCGGTTTGAATCCCTGCGACAGGGTGAGCTCCCGTTGCTCGGTCCCTGCTCCTGCCAACCTAGCAGTTCGAAAGCACGTCAAAATGCAAGCAGATAAATAGGTACCACTTCGGCGGAAAGGTAAACGGCGTTTCCATGCACTGCTCTGGTTTCACCAGAAGCTGCTTAGTCATGCTGGCCACATGACCTGGAAAAACTGTCTGTGGACCAAAGTCGGCTCCCTCAGTCAGTAAAGTGAGATGAGCGCTGCAACCCCAGAGTCATTCGCGACTGGACTTAACTGTCAGGTGTCCTTTTCCTTTTCCTGTAACCTAGAGGAGTAATCAGATATTTCTACAACTCCTTGTACGCTGAGCAAATACTAGTTTTACTGGAGAGGGCAAATTTTGTGGAAGTGGTAGTGAGTGACAGGCCAGGTCCTCATCATTGCTGTCCACAGTAGATTGTTGGCAAGTCCTAATCAATGCCACACAGTGACCACTCCCTCTATTCAACCTTCTCGACTCTTGGTTGGTAGCCATTGAGGATACTTCTCAAGTAGGGAAGGGAGATTTGGTGTGAGGGACACCAGTTGTTTCTCTCTATAGTGGAAGAACAGCGTGACAAAACACTGAGATGCTGTGTTTGTGGCATCAGAACAACGAAGGACTTGCCTCAATCTTTGTTTGACTGTCTCATCTGTATAATGATGCAAGGAGACAAACTACCGTACCTTGTAATGGTGAGTGAGAGCAGTTCATTGGTCTATCTGTAAATGCTTTAAAATAATATGCTTCTCCCAGCCACAGAAATGGGAATATAAATATGACACTATTCTTTGTGTTGCTCTAGCCGAAGTCTGACAAGAATTTATAAACAAGAACATGGTTTGCTGCCAGCATGGTATAATATTGCCAGGTTTTTTGAGGGGCTTTGCTGTCTCTTATTTATTTATTTATTTATTTATTTATTTTCCATGTTGGACGCTCTGATGGATTTTTAGAATTGCAATGACCGTTTGGCATCAGGCAGTTAATATTGATTGGCTGCACCAGCATGATTTATCTGTAAACACTTCAAAGTCTCACAGTAAGCAGATTTGCTTCCCCTTTGATTTAGGTCCCATAATTGCAAAGTTGCTGTCACCCCTACCTGAGATGCGGCGAATCCACAGGCTCTACCATTGCTATCTCTGAAGCTTTCACGTGCTGTGTACCTGTCAAATTCCTGCCAGTGAAAGAAGGAACCAAAGGCTCTGAGCAACACAGATATTTCCTAACAAATATCTATAATTTTTAGAAGATCGGGTTCCAATTCTGGGAGAAACCATAAGTGCAGCCAATGTGGTCCAAGAAATAAAAATGAAGCTTTCTTTTTTTATCTGGTGTTAACTACCTTCGAATACAGTGGTACCTCTGGTTAAGAACTTAATTCGTTCCGGAGGTCCGTTCTTAACCTGAAACTGTTCTTAACCTGAGGTACCACTTTAGCTAATGGGGCCTCCCGCTGCTGCTGCACTGCCGCACAATTTCTGTTCTCATCCTGAGGTAAAGTTCTTAATCCGAGGTACTACTTCTGGGTCTGTAGTCTGTAACCTGGTCTGTAACCTGAAGCGTCTGTAACCTGAAGCATCTGTAACCCGAGGTACCACTGTAAACTGAATGGGGAAAGGTATATTGCAGTGGTGTCCAAACTTTTTTCAAAGAGGGCCAGATTTTATGAAGTGAAGGGCCATGAGGGCCAACCAAAGGGCCAACCAAAGTTGTGGACCTTTTTTAGAATTGAAGTTGTTGAGGTTTTCTTAAAATTTTACCCCTGAAAATAAACTGCCACAGGGGGCTGGATTAAACCGACCAGCGGACCAGAATAGGCCCCCGAAATGGAGTTTTGACATGCCTGGTATACAGTGGTACCTCAGGTTACATGCGCTTCAGGTTACATATGCTTCAGGTTACAGACTCCGCTAACCCAGAAATAGTGCTTCAGGTTAAGAACTTTGCTGCAGAATGAGAACAGAAATCGTGCTCCGGCAGCGCGGCAGCAGCAGGAGACCCCATTAGCTAAAGTGGTGCTTCAGGTTAAGAACAGTTTCAGGTTAAGTATGGACCTCCGGAACGAATTAAGTACTTAACCTGAGGTACCACTGTACTGGAATAACACAACTTTTGGAAACGTGCTGTGCAGATATTTTCCTGCTCTGATCACCATCTCCCTCTTGGCCATCTCACCAATGTACACAATAGTACCATGATTTAGTCCTTTACACTGTGTGCACAAAGGGAGACAAAACACACACAGCAGATGCGCAGCTGAGATCTGTGCACCACGATGTTCCCCAGCCCCTCCTGTTGTTCTGCTGAAGCACACAAGCCCGACTTCTGCTGGCAAGACTAAAAGGCTACAGCTTGTTTTATAGAGTGAGCGGTTTGTGTTGGTCAACCTGGTCCTTTGTGTTTTGCAAAGCCATGGCAAAAGCTGCTTGGGCTGAAGACAGATGTTCTTTGTTTCGTGACAGATGCATCCTTCCTTTGTCCACACTTAATTTTATTCCCCTCGCCACCCCCCACACTTGCAGAACTGTGATGGCATCCTGTATTGAGGAAGAGGAACCTGACATCTGCTGTAGCAACAAAAAAGACATCACCAAAGATTTAAAAGGAGCTCAAATTAGGAGCAGCCGCACTGTTATGGAACTGTATCCAGGAATCACCTACAGGGCTTTGTTGGTGGTGGTTGCAGTAATAATGGGGTGGTATTCAACTAAGTAGACCCATTGAAATAAAGGGACCTAACTTAGTAATGTTCATTCATTTCAGACAGTCTACTCTGCGTAAAACCTAGGGTATGTACACATTACTGTTTACTCTGGCTTCATTGCATATTCATCCCTGTTCTTTAAATCTATGTAGACAATAGCAGAAATTCTGTTTGATGCTAGTAATAATTGCCGAAAGAGTAAAATGTTACCAAAAATGGTGGGGTGAGGCGCTATCAAAACCAGTGGAGGAAGAAAATTAGTCACCTCAAAACTCAGGTTTCCATGGCAAGTAGTCCGATCAAGTTATTATAGATGTGCTTGACGTATTAAGAACATTTTAATGCAGTTATCTGGTAGCAAAAAAATGAAAATTTGTCTCCTCGCCACACTCTTTGCCTGCTGATTCAAGGAAATATTTTATTCTGTTTAAAAAAGTGCAAAAATGTTTGGTGTTCTAATGGAGGAGAAAGGATGTTGCACAGCAACCTAAAGCTCCTGGGGTAAAAAGCCATTTAAAATAAATGTAATCACAGAGGCAATAGAAAGGTAAATCAGATACTTTTAAGAGGGGAGGGTTATATGTGAATGTGTGGAAGAAAGTTCCAACAGTGACTTCTTTATATGAAAGGCACCTTCCAGAGGCTGTGATTGTAAATGAGGGAGTGGTGAGTGGGAGGGTTTGTTTTAACCCTTGCTTTGGTAGACATTGCCTGCTGAAATTTGCCTCTTTCCATCTTTCAGGGTTCCAGGTGCATTTTTATCCTTGCAATCATGTGCTTGAACCTTCGCAGGAGGCACCCGGGGCAGGGAATACTGTGGGAGTTTTTTAATCAAAGGCAAAGGATTAAGCACCTCTTCCCCTTCTTTCTTTTACAACACCCCTCCATCAGGATTGCTCCCTCCCCCGACTACTTTTCATTTTAAAGCTGCCATTTGGGCCTCCTTATTTGCCTCTTACGGAAGAGAGCACTCCCACTAATCAATAATGCTCCAATCACTGCATGGTGGTAAACAGTAAGGGAGGGGCAATATGCCCTTGGCTGAACTCCTCAGAGGTGAGCAAGGGTACGGACACCATACATACCTTCACAGATGTGTTGAACTGGAATTCAGGTGCAAAAAAGGTAAAGGTAAAGGACCCCTGACAGTCCAGTTGCAGATGACTCTGGGGTTGTGGCGCTCATCTCACTTTATTGGCCAAGGGAGCCAGCGTACAGCTTCTGGGTCATGTGGCCAGCATGACTTAGCTGCTTCTGGCGCAACAAAACACCAAAACCAGAGCAGTGCATGGAAACGCCGTTTACCTTCCCGCTGGAGCGGTACCTATTTATCTACTTGCACTTTTTGGTGTGCTTTCAAATTGCTAGGTTGGCAGGAACTGGGACCAAGCAGCGGGAGCTCACCCCTTTGCGGGGATTCAAACCGCTTACCTTCTGATCGGCAAGCCCAAAAGTCTCAGTGGTTTAGACCACCGCACCACCCGCATGTAATATCAAAGCATACTTCTTTACTTGCAGTTAATGCACCAGGGTAACACTTTGGGGTATGTGTAATAACACAAGGGACTTGCAATTAGAGATGGGAGAGAAATTCAATTCACTTCACATTTGCACTTGAATTTACCTAAATTGCACATTCCAAAATTGTACAAGAACCAAAACACACAGCCATAGTTCGAAATTTGCACTTCTCTGAATTTTGCAATGCAGTTCTCCAGCCAAGAAGTGTTCACAAAACTGCATATACTAGTGCAAAGTGTGCATTAAAATGCATGTATTTGTGAAAAATAGCATACACAAATTCATCATATGAGGGAGACTTGTTTTGAGAAAATATGTAGGCAAAATCACATGCAAAAATGTGTATCGGGAGAATATGGATGAATTTTCACAGGGTCTTTTAAAAAATGAAAACTTAGATGGAAGTGTAGAGAACTGAATTTAAGAATGGGGGGAAATTTATTGAATGATTTTATGTTACAGAAAAACATTACAATCGTACCACCACAAAATATAATTAAGAAATAAAAATTACATACATCAATATTTAGTTTGTTATTTGTTATTTACTGTCTTATTTCCTCCCAAACATTCCATACAAAACACACACACACACAAAATGAAAAAAGACAATAAAAGTAAATAATTTTTTCCTCTTTTATCTTACAAAATCATTTATTCAACTTTGATTTCCTGTCAAGTCCCTTCGCATATATTCTATCTTACAACTGAATGTACACAAAGCAACAGACCTTTCTATATAAATTTTCCAATACATTCAGAAAACATAATAAATCCTTAATTGTTATCCACCTCCTTTTACTTCCTTTGTCACTCGAATGCTAGCACGGAGTCAAAACTATTATTGAATTTTTGAACATATCTTCTATAACCATCCCATTTTTCTGCAAATTTTTGCTTTGAGTGTCCTCTGAGTTTGCTAGTCAATTGAGCCATCTCCACCAAATGCTGTAATTTGATTTGCCAGTCTGTTATTTTTGGAGCCTCCTGATCTTTCCATCCCTTGGCCACTAGTATTCAAGCCGCTGCCGTTGCATACAGGAATACCTCTCTTAAATTTTTTGGGATCTCTTTGTCTAAAATACTTAATAGAAATGCTTCTGGTTTTTTAGTAAAAGTTATCCCCATCATCTTTTTTAATTCATCGTATATTTCCCCCCCAAAAACCTTAATCTTTTCACACGTCCACCACATGTGGAACATGTCACCATTATTTCTTCCATGGTGGCGCTAGACTTGGCTGGAGTGTTTGGCTGTTCTCACTGGAAAAAGACAATAAAGTTCTTGCATAGGTTCCTGAGGTTAGTCTTCCAAGGAACCGCCATTTGAGAGCGGAAGGAAGACACTTCTGTAACATTCTGATGCAGAACTCTCTCTTGTTTTTCCAGCTTACCTCAACCTATTTACAGCTGATGTCAACACATGCACGGGATATGGTTCTTTGCCACAGCCAGAAGCATAGCAGGAAATTAAACATCAAAGATTCCACTTCAAAGCTTCACAAGTTGGGTGGATCAGTTCTTCCTTGGCAGGTTTGAAATGAGCTCTGAGGGTAAGTTTATGAAATCACCTCCAGGAATAAAGCTTTCCAATTGTTTTGACTTGCAAACAAAACCTGTTCTAAAAAGCAGGCTTCTTCAATAGAAGGCCCTAAAGTGAAAAAGATGGGATCTGGATTCATGCGACAGAATGTGTATACTTGTCACATGGCTACAGGGAAGCAGTTTATTGCCTACTGAAGGACCACCTTTCCCCATATAAACCACTCTGGATTCTGCATGCGTCATCTGAGACCCTTTTTTGTGTGCCTCCTCCATATGAAGTCCAGAGGATGGCAACATGAGAATGGATGTTTTCTGTAGCCCACCATACGGGGCATGCTCTCCCCAGGGAGGTTTGCCTGGCAACTTCCTTATATATCTTTAGACGCCAGGCAAAAAGGTTCCTCTTCAACCAGGCCTTTGGCTGATTAATATTCTACAGCCTTTTAAATGTGTCTGTGGGACGGGTGTGTGTGTTGTTTTGCTGTTTTGCTTTACTTATTGTCATGTTTTTATCCTGTATTTTACTCTGTAAATCTTATGATTACCCTGAGATCTTATGATGAAGGCTGGTATATAAATCTAATCAAAAGCAACAACAATACTTTGTCCCTGTCTCCAACTATTGATCTAAACCTGTGCACAGAGCCTCCGCATCTTCACTGCCGCTAATACAAAATATATTTTTAGTTGTGGGCATCATTTTGACTGTATCATTTTGTGTTTGTTAAGATTGTGACAATTTTAGTACATACACACTTTGACAAAGCTCTGTGGTGTATTCGGAGAGGATACTCTGTATGCAGTTGTTTTATCTTTGTTTTAAATAATTTAAACACACACACACACAATGTACATGCATAGATTCTATCTTCACTAGAATGCAGAGTTCAGATCATGCAGAGGAATCTAATGTGTGCATAGCTTTGTATGGAGAAACATAAGAAGTTGGCTTATGATCCCAGGTCGGGCTACTTGGTAGCTGCCCCTTGGGGTGTATGTGTGCTTTCTGAGTGCAAAGATATTCACAATCACCCACCCTGGGAAGCATAAAATCTGAAATGGTTACTGCTTGACCACTTGATTTTGCTGATTGTATAAACTGCTCCTAAGCTCCTAGTTTTTCACATTCTGCCTGCACAGTGCAGTCTCATAGGTACGGCAGCAATCAAGTAGGCTCTTTGACTGTGTACATTAAACACAAGGACAACTTTTGAGCAAGAAACGAGAAAAGAAACAAGCCTGCTTCTGTAGTCAATCTATGTAAACAACTCATGGGGAATAAAGATAGAACTGAAAGTAGATCTTTGTTCCATTGAGAATGTCTACAGCTGTGCATTCCAAGCCAGGGCTGCTCTCGGTAGTCACAGTTAGCTCATCGCACAAATTAAAGCATCACTGCTTATTTGCCCTGTGGTGCTATGGCGACACCATCTGTTGAGCCACAGCAATGGCCTGAAGTGTCGTGTGTTCTTTTGATTGCGTGGCAAAAATGGGATTTGTGAATTTTGCGGAAGATGGGGAGAGATGGTACACTCCACTGGGACTAATTAATGGATGCAATTAACATACATATTTTTTTGGAATGTAATTAACAAAGGAGGGGATGCCTGGAAAGCCCCAAAACTGTAGAGAATGGAATGGAAAGGGGAAGGTTAGTTCTTTCTCTCCCTGCTAGGGTGCTCAGAAATACTGGTGGACAATGAAAGAGGTTTAAAGATACTCTCAAGGCAAATCTTTAAAAATGCAGTATGAGCACAGATAAATGGGAAACACTGGCCTGTGAGTGCTCCAATTGGAGAATAGCCTTTACCAAAGACGCTATGGACTTTAAAGGAACACAAACTTGGGACGAAAGGGAGAAATGAGCTAAGAGGAAGGCACATTTGGCAGATCCTCACTTGGAAACCTATGTTCCCACAGAGGAAGGACGTGTGGATCTGGAATTGGCCTCCACATTCACTTATGGACACACCATTAAGACCGTGTCCATTGAAGACAATATTACTTGACTACTTGACTACGAGTGATTGCCGAAGAAGAAGAAGAAGAAGAAGAAGAAGAAGAAGAAGAAGAAGAAGAAGCAGCTCAGAAATATCTTCATTCTAAAGAGACTATTTGTAATTCAAGCCTCCATGGGCACCAATGGGAGCTTCCCTTGAAATGCTTGGGAGACAAAGCATGAAACATCCTTTTGTCTCACACTCCCCAGTCCTTAGGCTGCTTTGTCTTCTTAAATCTGCTGCTTAGGTAACAAACAAACAAACAAACAAAATGCACACATGTTTTAGCCTTGCATCTAGGTAAAGGTAAAGGGACCCCTGACCATTTGGTCCAGTCGTGTCCGACTCTGGGGTTGCGGCGCTCATCTCGCTTTATTGGCCGAGGAAGCCGGCGTACAGCTTCTGGGTCATGTGGCCAGCATGACTAAGCTGCTTCTGTCGAACCAGAGCAGCACACGGAAATGCCGTTTACCTTCCCGCCGGAGCGGTACCTATTTATCTACTTGCACTTTGACATGCTTTTGAACTGCTAGGTTGGCAGGAGCAGGGACCAAGCAACCAGAGCTCACCCCGTCGCGGGGATTCGAACCACCGACCTTCTGATCGGCAAGTCCTAGGCTCTGTGGTTTAACCCACAGAGCCACCCACATCCCAGCCTTGCATCTAGCTTGGCTCTTAAGGCAAAGTCACACAAGCATTTGACCGCTTGGAGGCCAGCCTGTGCTAAGCAGGTGATGTGCATCCACTGCCCCCTGTAGGATCGAACTTTTGAGCATGGGGTGGAGATTCTAGAGAAATTGCACTTTCCCACATGTGCTGAAAGTGAATTGTTTGGGGCCTGCACACAACACCGTCCATAAATTGATGGCAATACAAGATGCAGGCTTCCCAATTTCCCTGTGACTACGTTGTTTCTGATGGCCACATAGCTGGACTTTTTGTGTGAAATGGGAAGTGACAATAAAGCAATAAGTGCACATGGGTGATCTTGTGGGTGAGCGTTGCAGCTGTGAAGTGCAGGTTTAAACTATAAATGGACTAAGTGCATACTTAAATTGAATATCATAACATGTATGTACCTTACATATATTTATTTATGGAAGATGTAAATATAACCAAGTTTTAATGTGCTTGGAGCAATTGGCAGTGTGCTAACTCTGCTCAAGGCAGTAACAATCTCTCTTCCAAACCTCTCTCTACAACATTTACATCCAAATTCTAAACCAGAATGACAAAAAGCCTCAAACACACTTGGAATATTAAAGCTGTTCTAGTTGGCAGAGAGGGTTGCCAGGTCAGAAGGATACCAGAATCCGAGATTTCAGGGTCCAAACCTGAGACCCGGTAGGGAGACTAGTGAGAAGGATGGGTACTCATTGCCATGTAACCTTCCCAAAAACAAATCTGAACAAATGCTCAATAAAGGTTTGTAAGCTTTGTTCAAGGAAATCAGGATGCAAGCTCAATAAAATAGGTGGTTGGTGGAGCAATTGTTCCCAGATCTGACTTGTTAATTCCTGCTTTTGGGGAGACTCTGTTTCGTACTCTTATTTTGAATCAATAAAGGTGAGGCAGGAATTCAAAACTCAACTGCATTCTTAACAACACCTGAACTGTTTTTCATCACATCCCAGATGGAAATCTCACTCGGTACAGGGTTATTTTCCAGACAATGGTTCTGCTATCTTTGGTCATCGCCTTCCACAGAATGAGTTCCTTATCTCGCCAGGTCAGATTTCTGTTTCCTAGATTACTGCAAAAGGAAGTGGCTTTTTCTCTCACAAAGGGAGCTTCACCTCCCAGTAGTGACCTGGGGCTGTTGAGGGACCTTTGTAAGGCACAGGAAAAGGAGTTGGCATTTATAACACACAGCTGGGAAGTTGCCAGCAGAAGGGAGGTTAAAAAGGGGCTATGCTATGAGCCAGCGGCATGTTTGTACACTATGAAATCATTGCTGTACTAAATGGTATGTTGCTGGATCGAACACAGTGGAACCACGCTGTGATTTCAAGGAACGATTCATGAACATTGTTTGTCTTTGGAAGTCCCAGTACTTAACATGATGGCATGCCACCAAAACATCCCATGCTCTATATAGCATTATACCATCTCAGTATATGATGGGAGTTTTGCAGGAAATGCCGCTCGTGTGGCCATTGATAATACTTCCAATGCAATCTAGGGGCCATAAATCTTGTCATTTTGGCTTCATTTTATCCCTTGCTTAAAGTACCTTCTTTTGCATTCAATATGTTGATTTGTGAATGTCTCGTTCAATCATCCCTCTAATTCTTGTTTCGCGTCTCATTTATGAGACAGGTGAAGCTTGGTGTCTGACCTTCACTAGTGTCTACCCACATTATATGAGCTTGATGTAAGCTATTAAAGATACTATAGCATTGCCTTTTGTGAAATCACATATGCTATCAACAATTGTGACTTACTGAAAGATCAGTAACTGTCTTACTTAAATGCTTGGTAATAAGCTTGGAAAGATAAATGAGGGGGTGGAGATCACTCAATTTCAGAATCTGGAGCTCGGCTGAGTCATTTTGATCCCTCAATTTTCTTCTTTTTACATGTCTGGCTTTTTAAAATAGCTTAAATATCAAGAACACATAGTATAACTTTTAATTCCCCATAGACCTCAAATAATGCATCATTAGATACCCCTGGAAATGTACCAGTAGCTCTGAACCATTATTATAATGGTATTTGAAGATCTCTTTGGATTCAGCTTTGATGTAATGTTGAAACTTCATCAATTTTCCTTATGCTCAAATATGAATATTGCCCAAAAAATAGTACCCAGGTTTATTTTGGGCCATAAAGCTAGTTTGAGAACTGTATTTGAGATCACAGCTGTTTTCACTTCAAGAAGATAAGCGGCAGCCAAATACATTTTACTGTGTGAAGCAAAAATCAAAATAGTGCACCCACCCAGACACCATTCTTCAAACAGAAGTTGACTTGACTGGCAGCAGTTGAATTGTACTTCAGCACTGACAACAAGACAGCATCCCCCACACACACACTGCATCTGGGGTAGGGAGACTAGCTTAGGGGGTCGTGGACTGGCTGGATGCAGAGGAGTGATAGAAAGCAACAGCTGAGGAACCCCCAAGGGAAGTAGGCTCAGAGCCAGGGAATTGGTGGTGCAATGAGTGGTCTGAGGAAGAAGAGGAAGATGTTTGGGAGGAGGAGGTGTCAGAAGCTGCAGAGTTCAGTGAACAGGAAGGAGGCCAAGAGGCAGAGATGAGTCAGGTGAAGAAGCCAGGATGTCTCCCCCTCCTGCTGTGACCAGCTGGTGTCCCAGACCAGGAAAGGTATGAAGAGGGAGGAGCAACGGCATGCATGGTGATAAAGTCTCAGATTGCTTGGGAAGCACCAGGAAGAGGAGGAGATTTAGGCAACTGTGGGAAGGTGGGGGCCTTAAGTTCCCACAACTGCCTCATAGGGACAAGATCTACTGGGGCAAGTTGCTCACTAGGCCTGTCCTCCTGAGCAGACCTGACCTTGTTTCCTTGAATAAAGAGTTAACTTCACTGATACCGTGTGATTTATTGCTGACCTGCTCCTGACAATAGGGGGTGTTATATAGTGCATGAAGTTCATGGCCACTGGTCCCATCACCTCCTGGCAAATAGAAGGGGACGAAATGGAGGCAGTGAGAGATTTTACTTTCTTGGGCTCCATGATCACTGCAGATGGTGACAGCAGCCACGAAATTAAAAGACGCCTGTTTCTTGGGAGAAAAGCAATGACAAACCTAGACAGCATCTTAAAAAGCAGAGACATCACCTTGCCAACAAAGGTCCGTATAGTTAAAGCTATGGTTTTCCCAATAGTGATGTATGGAAATGAGAGCTGGATCATAAAGAAGGCTGATTGCCGAAGAATTGATGCTTTTGAATTATGGTGCTGGAGGAGACTCTTGAGAGTCCCATGGACTGCAAGAAGATCAGACCTATCCATTCTTAAGGAAATCAGCCCTAAGTGCTCACTGGAAGGACAGACCCTGAAGCTGAGACTCCAATACTTTGGCCACCTCATGAGAAGAGAAGACTCCCTGGAAAAGACCCTGATGTTGGGAAAGATGGAGGTCACAAGGAGAAGGGGACGACAGAGGATGAGATGGTTGGGTAGTGTTCTCGAAGCTACCAGCATGAGTTTGACCAAACTGCGGGTGGCAGTGGAAGACAGGAGGGCCTGGCGTGCTCTGGTCCATGGGATCACGAAGAGTCGGACACGACTAAACGACTAAACAACAACAACATATAGTGCACAGAGCTCTGTCCCTAGAAACAATCAGATCCCAAACATGGGACAACTTGATAGGAAATGACAAGGCAAGATTCTGTTCTCATTTACGATTCCAGTCTTCAGCTTTGTCATGCAGACTTAGTTGCACAGGTGCCATATTTGACCAGATGCAAAAATATGTGTACACCAAATACACTGTGGTTTGTTGTGCAGAAGAGAGACTATAAAAACAAAGAATGCTTATGATGATGTAAAGCTACTGTATACCTAATTAATTAGAAATCCTACGGCTGGCGTATCAAATTAGCGGAAGCAGCAAGACAGAACATGCTTCATAATAATGCATGCTATTCCATTTATTACCAGCATTTCTGCAGTAATAAGTAGGCAATCATTCATCATGTCATTTCCCATTAGGGCCAGGCATGTACGTGCCAAGAGCATCCAGGTCATGTTTATGCCAGTTTAACATGAAATGGAACGGAATGCATCACTCATATAATTGTCTAATAACTTAAGACTTTTGTTGTGAACCGTTACACAGCAAGGCTCCCGAAAAAACATCAAATTCAACTGGATTTACGTTGTACAAACATGTGCAGGATCACAGTCTCTGTGTCCAGTTTCAAGAGCATTACATTCACTACACCAATAAGAAACAGTACAGTGGTACCTCGGGTTACGTACGCTTCAGGTTACATACGCTTCAGGTTACAGACTCCGCTGACCCAGAAATAGTGCTTCAGGTTAAGAACTTTGCTTCAGGATGAGAACAGAAATCGTGCTCCAGCGGTGCAGCGGCAGCAGGAGGCCCCATTAGCTAAAGTGGTGCTTCAGGTTAAGAACAGTTTCAGGTTAAGAACAGACCTCCGGAACGAATTAAGTACTTAACCCGAGGTACCACTGTATTGCTCTTAAATATATTGTCTTCTAAGTGCTTTCAGCCTGAAGCCCAGATTTTAGGTATAAAAGTTCTGTAAAAGAACTACAGTCAATTCTCGGTTGTCGAACGTAATCCTTTCCAGAATCCCCTTTCCGAAATGTTCGACAACCAAGGTGCGGCTTCCGATGGCCCCAGAAATCTCCCTAACCCCTCTGCTGCCGCCGCCATCTTGAGGGCTTGTGGTTGGAGTGGTTCCTAATCCCCAATAACCTCATGGTTGAAACCTCCATGGACCCATTGAAATCACTTGAACAAAGACATTTAGCAGCTGGATAACTAAAGCATGTATGTGTCTTGTCTCATTTATACTACCATGGAACAAAGGAAGCCTCATATTCTTATATTCTTTTGAATTTCAAACGATCCAATCTTCTAATAATAAAAATAGATTTCTGTTTCTCTCACTATATTGCCTCTGGATTTCAACCTACATTTTAATATTTGATGCTACACGCGACTGGCAACTGGGTTTTGTTTTCGTTTTTTTCATGTCAGGCAGAAATGCAAATATTAATTACTGAGGTTTAATTTCATGCCTGCTTGAAAGGGACCTCAGTGGTTTTCTACTCCAACCTCCTGCAATGCAGAAATCTCGACTAGATTGTCCATGACAGATGACCATCCAACCTCTGCTTACAAACCTCCAAGGAAGCAGAGTTCACAACCTCCCAAGGGAATCCATTCCACCATCAAACAGCTCTTACTGTCAGAAAGTTCTCCCTTATGTTTAGCTGGAATCTCCTTTCTTCCATGTGGCGGCCCTAAAGATATTTGAAGATAGCTATCATATCTCCTCTCAGTCTCCTCTTTACCAGGCTAAACATACCCAACTCCCTCAGCCGTTCCTCATAAGGTTTCCAGACCCTTGATCATTTTAATTGCCTTCCTGGCTTCCCGGCCAGGGTATCTTAGCATTTCGACAACAACGACAAGTCTGCTTTGTAAAACGTAAAACAGGTTTGCAGTGATGGAAGTCGTAGTCCAAAACTTCTAGAGGGTGCCAGGCTGACAAAAGTCGCAACAATATATTTCCTGCACCATTAATGAAGCTGTCAAGAAGATGGCCAGTGAACATGTACAGATTGCCTTTCATTGCCACCCTGCTCTTAACAAATTAAGCCCCCAGTCTTTTAGCTCTGCCTTCTATTATTTCTACATCTCACAGTGAGATTTGAGTAGCAAGACTGAACCATCAGCTAAAAACAGCCAAAGCTCTATACATTAGCAGTCTTCAAGATGTAAACAAACCCTTTAATTAGCAGACACATGGGTTGTTAGGGTGCCCTCAAGAACAGCTAGATTGTCTCAGCAGTCTCTTTCCTCCCTTCTGCCTTTGCTCTCAGCTTGGGGCTACTCTTCTGGCTGGCTGGTTTCTTTTCATAGGCTTGAAATAATGGTTTGAAGTAAAAATGGAATGAGCAGAGATGTTCTGAGCAGAAAGGGGGGGAGTGAAGCTTTACTACATGCAGAAATAAATGGCAGCTCCATGCTTCCTTACTTGGTACAGTGGTACCTCAGGTTAAGTACTTAATTCATTCCGGAAGTCCGTTCTTAACCTGAAACTGTTCTTAACCTGAAGCACCACTTTAGCTAAGGAGGCCTCCTGCTGCTGCCGCGCCGCCAGAGCATGATTTCTGTTCTCATCCTGAAGCAAAGTTCTTAACCTGAGGTAATATTTCTGGATTAGCAGAGTATGTTACCTGAAGCGTATGTAACCTGAAGTGTATGTAACCCGAGGTACCACGGTACTGAGCCCCATGGAATCCCACAATGCATAGCATTGCATTGGGCTTAACCTTGAAGCTTGGCAGATAATCTTCTGCAGTCACTCACACTTTACCTCACGGGTATATTGTTTTGAGGGTGAAACAAAAAAAGCAACTCCTTTGGATTCTGGGTTGTCGCTTTTCTTTGTGGGGTTGCAAGTATATCCTCACAGGCATAAAGCTTTGTTTGTTTCCTTCGATGAATGCTGGGCTGTGGTGGAACTGTGACATCAACACAATACCATTGGCTGTAAGCCCCAATTCAAGTGTTAAGGAGGCCGAAGACTAAGAAACTGTACAGCTCATCTTCCTCTCCACACCAAAGTGAAAAATAAAAGCCTCTCCCCTGTTGAAATAGAGGCTATTTGCAAACTGCCACCTCGGCAGAGTATCTCTTGCCCCCTCCTGCTCCACCCCCACCAACTACTTTCCAATCCAGCTGCGGTGAGCGGGTGGGGAGCAGCCTGGGAATTTGGTTTGGCTTCACGTTAGACTGCCTGAGCATTATATATGGGCTTGATTTGTATGCATTAGATAGCTCTATAGAAACTGTACTTTGACATAATGCTTTCCAGATGACTCACCGTCTCATTTTTTGAAGGGCTGTGTAGCTTAGCATTTCTGTCCAGCTCGGATTAAATCCAGAGCTTCCTTGAAATTTTTCTCTTCTACCATGTTCTCTGTACATTCTCCATACATTTGCAACAAAACAATAACGTGATGTGCTTCCAAACGCAGCCTGTGCTAAACGATGAGAATGCTTCTCTAGATGGCAGGAAGAGGAAAGCATGAATGAAGCTAAGGTGAGAACCCTCAAAGATGTTCCCGCACCACTCCCTCTGCCCCACCTCAAAATTGTCAACTTGTGTTTTAGTTCTTCTTTATGCATATGGGACGCGGGTGGCGCTGTGGGTTAAACCACAGAGCCTAGGACTTGCTGATCAGAAGGTCGGCAGTTCGAATCCCCACGATGGGGTGAGCTCCCGTTGCTCGGTCCCTGCTCCTGCCAACCTAGCAGTTTGAAAGCACGTCAAAGTGCAAGTAGATAAATAGGTACCGCTATGGCAGGAAGGTAAATGGCGTTTCCGTGCGCTGCTCTGGTTCGCCAGAAACGGCTTAGTCATGCTGGCCACATGACCCAGAAGCTGTACACCGGCTCCCTCGGCCAATAAAGCGAGATGAGAGCCCCAACCCCAGAGTCGGTCACGACTGGACCTAATGTTCAGGGGTCCCTTTACCTTTTTATTCATATCAAGCAAAAACCAGAAAAGGCATCCATAAACATTAACAAATTGAACATGGTACACAACTGAGGTTTCTAGAACAATAGACACAATTTTTCTTTTTTCTGCTAGGTCTATAAGTGACATGCCAATAAATGAGAAACACTCTGCCAGTCATTGACAAACAAGAATATTTGTCAAAGAGATAGGAATAAAAACAATGTTACTGAAACAATTCATATCAAAATGCCTCACAATTTGTCACTAGTGTGTAGATCAGGCATAGGCAAACTCGGCCCTCCAGATGTTTTGGGACTACAACTCCCATCATCCCTAGCTAACAGGACCAGTGGTCAAGGATGATGGGACTTGTAGTCCCAAAACATCTGGAGGGCCGAGTCTGCCTATGCCTGGTGTAGATGGCTGCTTAGTGAAGGCTTCTCAAGATGTATAATTTGAAAAGGAGTCCCAAATCATATAAAATGAATCTGGGGTCTCCAGACCCTCACATAGTTTCAGTTGGTGTGTTATCTTCCCTAATATGGCAATATTCCAGAGGAACTGATATAATACTCAAGTGCCAAGTTCTGCACACTTTTCCAGTGATGTGGCGAGGCAGACTACTGAGATGTTTAGCAAGATACCCATGTTGTCCTCCTCATCAAAGATGTTCGAAAATATTGATTGTAGCCTCAATTACACATTTTCTTGCAGTATATTTCATACTTCCTGGTATAAATTTGTCCAGAAATCAGCCACGAAGTTGCACTCCCACCAGAGGTGGTTGCAAGTGCCTCTTCTGCACCCACAACCCCTCCAGCATGTTAGGCCAACCTTCTCAAACATGTTATATGACTATACAGGCATACAATACCATCTGTACCATCTGTGCATACTATTCAAGGAATGATCCTCGGTATATGCTGAAAGTGATCTAAATGCTCTCGAGTGCTTCTGTGATTTGCTTGTATATCTAATCCAGGGGTAGGCAACCTAAGGCCTGGGGGCCGGATGTGGCCCAATCGCCTTCTCAATCTGACCCACAGACGGTCCGGAAATCAGCATGTTTTTACATGAGTAGAATGTGTCATTTTATTTAAAATGCATCTCTGGGTTATTTGTGGGGCATAGGAATTCGTTCATATTTTTTTCCAAAATATAGTCCAGCCCACCACATGGTCTGAGGGACGGTGGACCAGCCGACAGCTGAAAAAGGTTGCTGACCCCTGTTCTAATACTTCCTTCTTCCCATATTGCTGTAAGAATAGTTTCAGGGTCCAGGGATACAGCAATTAAAATTGTATAAATTGCAACTTAGCATCCCCTCTCCTTGCAGCTGATGGAATCTGTGGGTGGGGGGTCCCCAAACCTTACGATGAATCAGTAGGTTGTAGGTGGCCCCATTTTTGCTCCTTTGTGGCTCTCTGTTTGTTGCACAACAGAAGATCCTGGCGGAAGTGGTGTTTTTGTTCTCTCTCTTAAGGGAGCACATACTGCAATAAACTCTCTCTCTCTCTCTCTCTCTCTCTCTCTCTCTCACACACACACACACACACACACACACACACACACAATATTGACACTTGGAGCAGAACAAGGCTAAACGTTCCAGGGACATTCCAAGTTATTGCTGAGAATTCCAGGTTCACTGCTCAGATAGTCAGTGTGTCCCTCCCAACAGCTCCCGGTTGGAAATGCAGGTCAGCTCTGAAGCTCTTCTAAAGCGGTATTCCAGAGGGGAAGGGAAGTGTAAATGATTGATGCTGCTAGCCGAGGAAACGAGGGGAACGGGGCTTATTAATGCTCTTTTATGATTTCAACAAACCTCTTGCTCCAAAGCAGTTCCAGTACTGGTCAAATCTACATTGAAAGCACTCTCATAACACTTTAACTGCCGTGGCTTTCCCCGAAGAACCGTGGGAGCGGTAGTTTTTTAAGAGTGCAGGGACCTCAGTGAGGGGTCTCCCAACAGCTCTGAGTAGCTTCAACAAGCTACAATTCCCAAGATTCTTGGAAGGGGGAAGTCGCGGCTGTTAAAATGTTATGAAAGTGCTTTACATTTCATGCAACAAGTCCTCTTCTTTAACCTTGAATTATTATTATTATTATTATTATTATTATTATTATTATGCCACCCATCTAACTCTTGAGTGGCTTCCAACAAATTAAAGCATCAAACACAGTAAAACATCAAACATTAAAAACTTCCCTATACAGTGGTATCTCAGGTTAAGTACTTAATTCATTCCGGAGGTCCGTACTTAACCTGAAACTGTTCTTAACCTGAAGCACCACTTTAGCTAATGGGGCCTCCTGCTGCTGTCGCACCGCCGGAGCATGATTTCTGTTCTCATCCTGAAGCAAAGTTCTTAATATTTCTGGGTTAGTGGAGTCTGTAACCTGAAGCGTATGTAAGCCGAGGTACCACTGTATATATTGCCAAAATTGCTTCTTAGCAGTTTACAGGAATAAAACCACTTGCAACACACACACACACACACACACACACACACTAGAACAATTCCATCGAAATACCACAACATCCGTAATTAAAATGTGCAATAATGCAAGCCCATTAAGATGGAACAACAGTTAAAACATCAATTAAAAGCATAGGAGCCCTGTTCTCTTTTGCATCTGGCAACCCCCGACATCATTCCAATGGTTCTTCTTAGGGTCGGGCTTTAGGGCCGAACTCCAGAACCCCAAAATGAGTAAGGAGGAAAGGAAGTGAGCAGGCCTGACTGACCACATTTTGAACTATATGAAGTAATACACATTACCATCTGAAGTGGGGGCGGGGGGCGGGAGGTGGTCGTGTCATCATAAAACTATTAAGCCCAGAATCTAAGATTACTGCATTTGACCTCTGCCTCCCTCCCCATCTCCCACCCCAAGTTATTCTTGGGGATGAACTGCTAATCTGAGTTCTGTCTGGCGCTAAATCATGCTGAATTGTTGGGCTTTTCAAAACTATGGTTGAAATAGCAGAGCTTATTAACAAGAAGCCCAGAGGAAGAATGACGAAACGACTGCATGTCAGGACTCGGACATTTTTTCCAGCAACGGATTCTCAAAAATGACTGGTTCTGGTTTTGGTTATTAGTCCCTCTGAGCAGAAACCATTACAAATGCCTTGAAGTCTGTCAAAATAAAAGTCCTTCTTGGATGAGTGGGTGGGGGACATTTTTGATGCAGAAGTACCTCTTACTATGGTTTTCTGAGTCTCTTCCATTCATCCTCTCGGTTTTTCTAAGTTAAGATTTCTGCATAATCACAAACTGAGGATGTCATGCAGCTTCCCCTCACATTTTTCTTCCTGGTTTTCCTAAGGGCTACTTTCAGTTTCCAGATGAATGGTTACTTTACCTCCTTTTCTAACTAATGGCTTTTTAAATAAAAGCTCTAAGAGATCCACTTTGGCTCTCAGTGTTGCGGTACTCAAAACTAGCCTCCCCTAGCCTTGTACCTCAATCCCTATGGTTTGTTTGGCTGTGTTGGAAATCGCTCAGCTTCTCGCATACTTTTGCAATGCTTTGCATTTGTTTACATGCTTATTTATTTGTTTGACAGGAAGGGTGCTTCCAGATAGTTGCCATTTTTGAGGGGATGCCAGTCATGTACCAGAAAATCCCGGTTGCACAGGTAGAGTCTTGCACAACAAATCCTCTTCCCTAAAGGAGCAGACTTTTTGCAAGAAGGAAAATGCACTCGAAAGTGTGGGATAGCACTTGCTTTGCCACGGAAAGGAAACTGTGAGAATGATCAGGAACATACCAGAGAGGAAATCCTATTCAACTCAGTGGGACTTTGTTCAGTGTAAAAATGCTTGGGATTACAGTACAGTGGTACCTTGGGTTAAGAACTTAATTCGTTCTGGAGGTCCGTTCTTAACCTGAAACTGTTCTTAACCTGAGGTACCACTTTAGCTAATGGGGCCTCCTTCTGCTGCCACACCACCGCTGTGCAATTTCTGTTCTCATCCTGAAGCAAAGTTCTTAACTTGAGGTACTATTTCTGGGTTAGCGGAGTCTGTAACCTGAAGCGTCTGTAACCCAAGGTACCACTGTATAAGGCTGCAAAGTCTTAACCCAGTTACCTAGAAGTAAGCTCCATTGAATCCAGTAGGACTTACTTCTGAGTAGATAGTGAAAGGCTCCATTTACATTAAAGGAATCAACACTCTGCTTGTTTCCTTAAAAAATTGCTGGCTGCTGAAGCACTGCAATTAAAGAATTTAGTCTTTGGTGACATTTTCCTTCAAAATTGTAGGATGAGAAGAAGAAGAGGAGGAGGAGGAGTTTGGATTTGATATCCCGCTTTATCACTACCCTAAGGAGTCTCAAAGCAGCTAACATTCTCCTTTCCCTTCCTCCCCCACAACAAACACTCAGTGAGGTGAGTGGGGCTGAGAGTCTTCAGAGAAGTGTGACTAGCCCAAGGTCACCCAGCAGCTGCATGTGGAGGAGCGGGGAAGCGAACCCGGTTCCCCAGATTATGAGTCCACCGCTCTTAACCACTACACCACACTGGATGGGGTTTGTATGCCAGCTTCACCATTTCCTCAGTTTGGTGCAAGAATTTTATTTTCACTATGAACAGAACTCGGTTTTTGCACCTACACAAAAACACACCACTTTTAATTGTTTTCTGAAATGTGGGGGGGGGGGAGGAAAAAGGAAAATGGAGACATTCCGGGATCAAATAAAAAACCGGGACGGCTTCTGTCATTGCAGGACTGTTCCCGGAAAACAGGGACACTTGGAGGGTATGCGATTTTTCTGTATGTTAAAAAAATAAATCAACAAAAACATTCAAAATTGAATAAAAAATTAAACTTCCACAGTAAACTTTTCAAGTGTGAACTAACTGTAGCCTCGTTGCCTCACTCAGGAGCAGGAGAGTGGTTGGCGATGTTGTAGGGTGCCATTTGCAATCCAGCCCAGAAGCACTGCCCATTCTCTTTTTCTTATTATTCATGTTATAGTGATAGATCTAGGCCTGTTCAGAGGTGAGTGCGCATCATCTAGTCCCCCAAGCAATTGCATGTCATCTCATTCCCATGAAGGTAGCCCTTTGGAAAGAGAAAGGAGCTGTCTCCAGTGCCTCCCTATCCCTTCCTGCCACCATTATTTTGAAGAAAGAGAAACAACAGGAGAGATGGAAGCGACAAAGTTTCCTCCCCACTGCAGCAGTGAGTCTGGAGAAGCCTGATTTGCAGAGACAGCCTTTGTCAGTTGCATCAGACTTTTGAGGACTCGCTGGGGAGAGGAGGGTGTGTTTGCATGTGTGAAACAGACAGAAGATCAAACACCACAGAAAGTGCCTAGATTCAGACATTGCTGCCTCTGGCAGCACAGCTTGGGACCAGGTTACCTAAGGGATCGCCTAGCTCCATATATCCCTGAACAAGGTGGGGCTCTGCTAAGATTTCTGTTGGTTTAGAGAGTGGACTTTTGGTGCTGCAGCTCCAGCCTTCTGGAATGAGTTACCAAGTGAAATTAAAGGTAAAGGTAAAGGTACCCCTGCCCGTATGGGCCAGTCTTGACAGACTCTAGGGTTGTGCGCTCATCTCACTCTATAGGCCGGGAGCCAGCGCTGTCCGCAGACACTTGCAGGTCATGTGGCCAGCGTGACGAAGCTACTCTGGCGAGCCAGAGCCGCACACGGAAATGCTGTTTACCTTCCCGCTAGTAAGCGGTCCCTATTTATTTACTTGTACCCGGGGGTGCTTTCGAACTGCTAGGTTGGCAGGCACTAGGACCGAACGACGGGAGCACACCCCGCCGTGGGGATTCGAACCGCCCACCATGTGATCGGCAAGTCCTAGGCGCTGAGGTTTTACCCACAGCGCCACCCGCATTCCTACCAAATGAAATTAGACACGTGCTAAACTAAGCTTCCTGGACTTTGGAATTCAGCGATCTACCTGACCAAACACTGGTCAGCTATAATGTCACATTACAGTGGTACCTCGGTTTTGGAACATAATCTGTTCCGGAAGACCGTTCGAGTTCTGAAACCCGAAAATTCAAAATGGAAGCCTCAATATGGAAGCCTCAATACAGAAAACTCAATACAGAAGCCACGTGGCATGTTTGACTTCTGAAATGTGTTCAAAAACCGAAGCATTTACTTCCAGGTTTTCGGCGTTCGAAAACCAAAACGTTCATCAATGGAGAGGTTCGAAAACCGAGAAATCACTGTATCTTCTAAATAAGGATTGTTGTAGAAAACACTGTTGTGAAAGAATACTGTTGTGTAGCATGATTGGTCATGCTCTATCTAATAAAAGCTAAACAGAATGAGCTCCTTCTAAAGGTATGGCAACTAAATTACTATTAGCAGCCTCAAAAAGTAATATTGCCATTTTTAAAAAACTTTTTAAAGAAAAGGCTTTTCCCTTATTTTTGGAGCTTACCATTGGTTAGCTTCACCAGTGTCCCACAAAAATGTTGCTTGTCCGGTTGCGGGATTTATAGTCATCCTGAGTATCTCTGGATTGTTGTCTGCCAGAGAAAACAATTTATTGGCAAATTCATTCCGCTTCAATAAAAAGACTTCACAAAATATTTCTTTCTCTCTCTTCCCTAGTGTGGTTTTTCTTTCTTTCTATTTTTTAAGGTGTGCTTTGGTCAAGATGTCCGACTCTTCTTATTTAAATAAATGAATTCAATAATTCATACTGAGGCTCTTCTGTAAAAGTGGTGGCTGAGAGTTGTGAGGAGGGAATTAAATTTAATGCCCGCTATTTCCCCTGCCTTTGCCGGGAGGAGGAATGAGCAGCAACGAAGAACTTCACACTTTTTGCTGACACTGGGAAACAAGTGAAGACCTGCTAGTCTAGGTTAGCTGAGCGCCTCTTGAAAGGTGACACACATGACGAGTTGGAGGATGGATGGCTGCTAACAGATTGAGGTTGAATTCTGACGAGACAGAAGTACTGTATTGGGGGGACAAGGGATGGACTCCCTGGTCCAGAATGGGGTAACTGTGCCTCTGAAGGACCAGGTGTGCAGCCTGGGAGTCATTTTGGACTCAGAGCTGTACATGGAGGTGCAGGTCAATTCTGTGTCCAGGGCAGCTGTCTACCGGCTCCATCTGGTACACAGGCTGAGACCCTATCTGCCTGCGGACTGTCTCACTGCAATGTGCTCTATGTGGGGCTACCTTTGAAGGTGACCCGGAAACTACAACTAATCCAGAATGTGACAGCTAGACTGGTGACTGTGAATGGCCACCAAGACTACATAACACCGGTCCTGAAAGACCTACATTGGCACCCAGCACAATTCAAAGTGTTGGTGCTTACCTTGAAAGCCCTCGGCTCAATTTACCTGAAGGAGCGTCTCCACCCCCATCATTCTGCCCAGACACTGAGGTCCAGGTCCAAGGGCCTTCTGGTGGTTCCCTCTCTGCAAGAAGCAAAGTTACAGGGAACTAGGCAGAGGGCCTTCTCGGTAGTGGCGCCTGCCCTGTGGAACACCCTCCCATCAGATGTCAAGAAATAAACAACTATCTGACTTTTAGAAGACATCTGAAGGCAGCCCTGTTTGAGGAAGTTTTAAATGTGTGATATTTCAATGTATTTTTTAATCTTTGTTGGAAGCCGCCCAGAGTGGCTGGGGAAACCCAGCCAGATGGACGGGGTAAAAATATTTTATTATTATTATTATTAGTAGTAGTAGTAGTAGTAGTGAATCAAAGAGGCGAGGAGTTCCATCACACAGGATATGGCACTTGGGGAGTAGAGAGACATAACAGAGGATTCCTTTCCCTCTGTTGTGCAACGTTGCTCAGGATCTGTTGCCACATGATGTGGTGACCACTGCAAAACATTTCCATTTGCTCAGATTATGTTATGGTCCGGATCTAACAATAACAGCTAAGAACACTTCCAGAACGAGCTGTTGTCCTGCAAAGAATAGCCTTTTCCTTCTTTTCTATGTGCATTTCCAGGAAAAGACAGCATTGTTGCTGCTTCAAGCATGCCACGCAGCACAGACTGAAATCTTTGGCATCTCACTCTGGCTTCCACTGTGAGTCTGCCTCAGACGCTCCCTCAGCCGAAAGCCAGCTGCTTATTAACTCTTGGATCAGAGCTGAATAGCACTGCCTGTGGACATGGTCTCCCCTATCGCAAAACATTTCAAGTTCACCAAGGAGATCTGGTTCCTTTGCAAACAACAGATACTGGACTTCCTTCTTTCTGCTGTGCAAAGTTTCCCTGGCTAAAATGGGGGCCTTTGCATCATGCAATTCATCTGCCTGCAGTCGGAAGCAGTATAGTCCCAGGAGTATTGAACCGTGTGAATCTTCTGTTGTGTTGTTAGGGGACAGACCTTTCATAAACAGCGTTCTGCTTTAGGAAGTCTTGCTGCTGTTCTTAAGAATGATGAGTTTAACCCTTATCCTCTGAATGCACATTGAATTTGCATGTACAATGTGTTCTGAAGCATTTAGCACTTAATGTACAAAGCAGACTTATTTATAAAAGTTAGGTAAAGGTAAAGGGACCCCTGACCATTAGGTCCAGTCATGACCGACTCTGGGGTTATGGCGCTCATCTCGCTTTACTGGCCGAGGGAGCCAGCCTACAGCTTCCGGGTCATGTGGCCAGCATGACTAAGCCACTTCTGGTGAACCAGAGCAGCGCACGGAAACACTGGAGCGGTACCTATTTATCTACTTACACTTTTATGTGCTTTCGAACTGCTAGGTTGGCAGGAGCAGGGACCGAGCAGCGGGAGCTCACCCCATCACGGGGATTCAAACCGCCGAACTTCTGATCGGCAAGTCCTAGGCTCTGTGGTTTAACCCACAGTGCCACCCACGTCCTTTTAGAAAAGTTACATAAGTACTAATACTTATGTAAGTATAATTGCATTTTAGCCATAAAAATACACAATTGTCTTGAAGGTATTGATCACCCCAAGAGAAATAAGCGTATTTTTTCAGCTTGTGGAAGCAATTGTAGCGAATGTCTGTGTAGATATAAACGCACACACATTTTTTAAAAATCAAGAGCTCTCAGAAGCCATTTAAGGAAAGAGGAACACAGATATTTATAAAGGAAAATATTGAACTTAAAAAAAAAAATATCTGTCTTGCCCTGGTTGTAAAGTATAGAATCCAAATGCTGACCCACTGTTAAAGTTTTGATATCAAAACAGGAATGTTTTGGGTCATTAAAGTTCAATGCTCTCTTTCAAACCTTTTTTTTTAAAAAAAATCACCAGGTGAACTAATAAACAAGAATGAGCTCCCTCCTGCTTTGAGTAGGAAGGTTGATTAGTTTAATTTAGGGGTTTTCAACCAGTTTACCATGGCACCCTGGGGTGCCTTGAATGATGGTTGGGGTGCCACAAGCAACACTGGTCTTTCTTTCTTTCTTTCTTTCTTTCTTTCTTTCTTTCTTTCTTTCTTTCTTTCTTTCTTTCTTTCTCTCTCTCTCTCTCTCTCTCTCTCTCTCTCTCTTTCTCTCTTTCTCTCTTTCTCTCTCTCGTTCTCTCGTTCTCTCGTTCTCTCGTTCTCTCGTTCTCTCGTTCTCTTTCTCTCCCTCTCTCCTTCCTCTGATGCCCTCTCACATCCCTTTCCCCTGTTTTATATAATGTGGTATAATGTGGCCTTTATAGCCAGACCCTTTGGGGGGCGGGAATTAAGTCCTACTCTAAGAGTTAAAAAAGAATGCAGTTCATTGCAATTTCATAAAAGTACAATTCTTTATTTAGCAGGCATTTGGAGAAAGTGCATTCCAGTCATCTTGCCAGGGCTGGCAAAACAGCCACAATCCAAACTCGTGTGATGAAAAGAAAAAAGTTGTCAAATGAGCCCTTATTTTAGCTGCATGTCAAAACACTAAGGCTGAGTGTAGCTTTTGGTCTGTCCTTTGCCTGTATACAAATATAGACATAATGCTAAGTTATCATGTCATCATTCAACATGGCATAGCATTTCCCCAGCCTGGTTTATATTACCTATAACATTAAGAACTGCCAGTCCACTCCTTAAGCTGGAAGCCACTGAAAGACAGGCTGCCACATATCCAATGAGTCAGCAGCCAAAGGTTGAGAACAAGCCCATTCCTACTGTGGGCAAGAGCTCTCGCTAAGATCTGGTTGGCTCAGTATACCAACACTTACATTTGCTTACCCAGTCCTGGTATCAAAGCTCTACCCAAACTCTAGACAAATGTAAAAGAAAGCAAGGACAGCATGGTCCACTCTGGCCTATGAGCCATGATGACTAGCTTCAGGATGCCATCCACAAGACGCTGTGCTGACAGCTACCATGAATTTAAAGGACACTTCACAACTACAGTGGTGCCTCGCAAGACGAAATTAATCCGTTCTGCGAATCTCTTCGTCTTGTGGTTTTTTCGTCTTGCGAAGCACGGCTATTAGCGGCTTAGCAGCTCAGCGGCTATTAACAGCTTAGCGGCTTTAAGAAAAAGGAAACAAACTCGCAAGAACTCGCAAGACGTTTCGTCTTGCGAAGCAAGCCCATAGGGAAATTCGTCTTGCGGAACGACTAAAAAAATGGAAAACCCTTTCGTCTAGCGAGTTTTTCGTCTTGCGAGGCATTCGTCTTGCGGGGCACCACTGTATTGGTGCAGTAAAATGATTATAGAGAAGAGATGCCCCCCCCCAAAAAAAAAAGTCTGCAAGACATGGGAGATGAACAAAAGGCAACACAATCTTCTTCATCTCTTGCAGCAGCCCAGAAGCTGTGGTTTCTTAAGGGCGGCGAGAATTGTTTGGAGATTCCTATTCCACTCACAGAGCTATAATTTTCAGAGTGGTTTAACAGTCAAAACCTTTTCCCACAGAACTTTGGGGGTTGTCACTATGTGAGGGGAATAAGGGTTGGAGGGTATGGTAGGATGTCGTATTTTCATTGGAGAAATGTTGGAGGGTGTGGAATACAATGTCCTTATTTTCATCAGAGAAGTGTTGGTGCGGATATCCCTATTTTCCTCAGAGAAACGTTGGAGAGTATGGAATAGGCCGTCTCTATTTTCATCGGAGAAATGTTGGAGGGTGTGTTATTCATCTTCCATGGTTTTAAGTATGATGATAATATTATCTTCTCCCCTTCTTGTTGATAGGTATTGCATTTGCTGTAAAGCAGTTTGTTCGTTTTAAAAAACACACACACAAAATGTGGTATAAAATGTTTAATAAATCAATGAAACAAATGGGATGAGAATGGAAAATATAGGGGTTGGTTTTATACTGAACATCCAATGGTGATTATTTTTAGATTTCATAAGCCACAGGAAATATATGCTTGAGAAAGGTCCACTGAGCAAATGCATCCCAATTGCATGTGTGTAGTCCTCTTGCTTCAGGCTTTTCTGGATAGCCTGGCTCTTGGGAGGGCTCTGCAGATCTAATTCAACTGCAATGAAAAGCGCTTTGAGCCACAATCCTCCATGTAATTACTTGGAGGTAATTCCATTGAAAGGAGGACATAATTTCAAATGTGTAGGGTAGACCTGCAAGGGAATCTACTTCCTCACACCCCCAACCTCCCCACTTTCATTCAAGAGACAAGAAATGAAGTAAGCTACATATGTATCTACACTTAGGGACGTGGGTGGTGCTGTGGGTTAAACCACAGAGCCTAGGACTTGCTGATCAGAAGGTCAGCGGTTCGAATCCCTGCGATGGGGTGAGCTCCTGTTGCTCAGTCCCTGCTCCTGCCAACCTAGCAGTTCGAAAGCACGTCAAAGTGCAAGTAGATAAATAGGTACCACTCTGGTGGGAAGGTAAACAGTGTTTCCGTACGCTGCTCTGGTTTGCCAGAAGCGGCTTAGTCATGCTGGCCACATGACCACATTGGCTGTACGCCGGCCAATAAAGCGAGATGAGCGCCGCAACCCCAGAGTCGGTCACGACTGGACCTAATGGTGAGGGGTCCCTTTACCTTTACCTATCTGCACTTAAAAAGATAAGTTATTGCATAACAGGGCTTCCCAACTTTTCTAATCCAGTTTGTAATTTTGAGAGAGTGCTGTGGGCACCAGTCACAAAATGGCTGCCATGGGGGCATGATGCAATGCATAATGGCCACTGTATCAAATACAAATACCTTTACTGGCATTACGAGTTAAAACATTTCAAAACACTAGGATAAATTTTAAAGGGACAAGAGTGAGGCTGTTGAGGATCACAAGGTACTCAATTGTTCTGCTTCTCCCTGTCTATTCCCTAGAGGGATGATTCATTAAGAACCCTTTTGAGTAAGATGGAGATTAAAAAGGAAGCCACTGGAGCACAGGATCACAACTTGAATTGGTAGACCCCCATATTGGATCCTCAGTTAGAGTCGTCAGGTTCCCTACAGTGAAAATCCAGGCAAAGTTGTTGACCTTTTGGGGGGAATATCTTCCCCTCAACAACATCTGGAGGACCGCAGGTTCCCCATCGCTGGTCAGCGCTGGGTATGACTCTTAGTGATTATTGGTTTTTACCCAATACTTATTTATTGTTTAGGATGGATTGCTTTCTTGTTAGCTGTTAGTATGGCTTGTATACTCCCCACTGACTGAAATTTTGTAAATATATTCTCTCTATAAAGGAATACAAGCTATATTACATTTCTTGATGTTCACCATTTTGGTATTCTCTTTTTATGATTCAGTATATAAAGTTGAACAAAGAAATGTGTTGTGTTACATATGTTTAAAAATATAAGCAACTGCAGACTTTTCCCCTCAAGCAATCTGAGGCTGTGCCTACATGTCTGTCTTTGCTCCTCCCATTTCACGCCTCTTCTGGTTCTGGGAGACCAAGGAGGAGGGGAGCTTGTTGCAGTAGGAGAGGGAGACACCTGTGCCTCTTCTGCAGCCTGCCTCCACTCTGCCTCCGAGTTGGGGCTTCTCTCTGCCACATACTCTCCCCGCTCACTAAACCTTGTTGCCTCTTCAACTTCCGACACCTCCTCCTCCCAGTCTTCTCCCTCTTCTCTCTCTGACCACTCATCATCATTCGACCACCACTCCCCAGGCTCTGAGTCTTCTTCCCTTGTGGGTTCCCCAGTTGGTTCCTCCCACCATTCCTCTTTGTCCAACCAGTCCCTGACACTGAGATATGAAAAGGAAGCCAGCTTTTCTCAGTCCTGTCCTCAGCTGAATGCTCTCTAAGCATCTCTGTGTGGATCTAAACTTATGTGCATTGCAATGACTCACGGCACTTACACCACAAAAGGAACAAAAGAGTGGCAACGCCTTTCCGATGTGAGGTGCTAGAGAATACAGTAAGTAATGTGAAAGCTTTGCCAATAACATTACTGGCCATCCAGCCAACATAAGTAATTAAGGCAAAAGGATAAAACAAATCTGTATCTAGCCAACATTGCCGATTGAAATAATGAAGGAGCATGACCATAAACGTAGGTTATCATGACATGCAGAAAAGCACATATCGAAATAGAGAATGAGAAAGAGAGAAATGTAAAAATATGGGCTTTTATATATACAGTGGTACCTCAGGTTAAGTACTTAATTCGTTCCGGAAGTCCGTACTTAACCTGAAACTGTTCTTAACCTGAAGCACCACTTTAGCTAATGTGGCCTCCTGCTGCCACTGCACCGCCGCTGCACGATTTCTGTTCTCATCCTGAAGCAAAGTTCTTAACCTGAAGCACTATTTCTGAGTTAGCAGAGTCTGTAACCTGAAGTGTATGTAACCTGAAGCGTATGTAACCCGAGGTACCACTGTATATTTTTTTTGATACAGTCGTACCTTGAATCCCGAACGCCTTGCAAGACTAACATTTTGGCTCCCAAACACCACAAACCCAGAAGTGATTGTTCCGGTTTGCGAATGTTCTTTGGAACCCGAACATCCATCGCGGCTTCCGATTGGCTGCAGGAGCTTCCTGCAGCCAATCAGAAGCTGTGCCTTGGTTCCAGAATATTTTGGAAGTTGAAGGGACTTCTGGAACGGATTCCGTTCGACTTCTGAGTACATACATGAGATGTATACAAAACTCTGTGCATGCTCTGCTTGTTATATTTTGGTTAAGTACAAAATATTGACCAGCCTTACCCTATTTTTTTTATCAGTATGATCCGTCTATCTACACCAAACTGCATATCTGTATCACAGAGCATCTCCCTATCTCCACTTTCCTGGGAGTAAGTCCCACTGAACTTATTTACCATACAGTGGTACCTCTGGTTACATACTTAATTTGTTCCAGAGGTCTGTTCTTAACCTGAAACTGTTCTTAACCTGAAGCACTGCTTTAGCTAATGGGGCCTCCTGCTGCCGCCATGCTGCCGCCGCACAATTTCTGTTCTTATCCTAAAGCAAGGTTCTTAACCTGAGGTATTATTTCTGGGTTAGCGGAGTCTGTAACCTGAAGCGTCTGTAACCTGAGGTACCACTGTATTTCTAAATAGATGCACATGTATAGGATAGTGCGGTGGGGTGCCTAGACCGCCCTGAGCTATCCTAAGTATCTTAAAAACAAAAAACAGCAACTTAACTTTAATAATAATAACAATAATAAAGATGAATTATCCGAAGCAGATAATGGCACAAGCAATTCTGGGTGCAATGCAGTCAATCCACACAATTTGCATCTAAGCTATAATTTTCAGGGCTCCCCATGTCGTTTCCGTGGTTTCATGCGATGGATGCTAATTAGCTCCCCCACTGTGTCACCATCTCTGTATCACAGCACTGATAACATATGTTTAGGAGGGTGATTAATATAGACGGCATATTCACCTCATTTTACTTCTACTATTGTTTTCTTTCTAGCTTTAAACATTGCTAGGGTTGTGGGTTGGGGTTTTTTTTTTAAGTATTAAATGTGTGCCTCATAGAACTCACAGCGCCAAGATAGACACAAAGACTGTTTGTGTGGAAAGTCAAGGAATCTAACTCAGTTTTATTTATTTATTTATTTTTGGCAGGAAGGGAGGTCTTGCGATAACCATGGCGACGTAACTTCCATGTACACAAATGCTTCAGGCAAACAAAAAAGAGTCTAAGAGCATTAGGAAGAAGAGGGAAGTTGAACCTGCAGTGAGGAATTGAACTTTAATGTGACAGGCACAAAATGAAGACAGTAATCCTTTCCAAAAAAAACCAGGGTAGAAATAGGAAATAAACGAAAGCTTTCTACACAGTGTGCAGAACGTATTGCTTTTATCCCAAGCAGCCATCGTTTATTTTCTGTGTGAGGAGGAGGGGAAGTTTGCCAGTTCGCTGGGAAAACATTTTAAGCCCCCTAAATGTGATATAATGGGATAGGGTAGGAAGCTATTGTTATGTACTGAAGTTCTCACCCTGGGCCAGCAGGGGGATACTGTGGATAGTTTTCACTCAGGTCCACATATGCAAATAAGGAATTGAAAGTGACATTCAGTGATTGGATAAATACGGAAAGTTGCTACTTTGTAGTTGAGCTCTATATAAGCAGGCTGGCTGAACCCTTCAGTTCAGTTCTGTTCTGGCCTGTAAATAAACAAGAGGTGTTTGAAGAATCGCTGTGTCGTCTGGTATGTTCACCCACAACTTAACAGCTATACTTCATGGGTGGGGAAGTGGTGGCCCTCCAAATGCTGTTGGACTACAACTCCCATCATCCATTGCCATTGACTAGGCTGGCTTGTGCTGTTGGGATCTGGAATCCATCAACATCCAGAGGGCCACTAGCTCCCCATGTTTGCCATCCTTAATACCTAAGGGGAGCTCATGCCCATGGTGTCCTCTCATAATTTGAAATGTGCCCACCAGCCACCAAAATGGCAACTCCTTCTCTAGTAATCTTAAAAAAAGCAAAGGATGACTAAACTGTGCAGAACAAGGCGGTTCAACACATGGCCTGAGGGCCACATGCGGCCTTCAATGCCTTTTGTGGTGGCCCTCAGCAATATTTGACGCCCCCCACCACAGCCCTCATGCTGCTTTCCCAAAGCCGGGTAAGTCAGGCGTTGTGTTTTGAGTCCTTCCTCCTTCTTCCCAAAGCCCAGGTAGCAGTTTTCCAGCTTTGGGAAGGAAGTGGGAGGGCTCTAGAACCCTGACAGAACTTTGTGCTTCCTTCTCAGGGGTGCCAACTTGAATAAAATAATGGAGGGGCAAGTAAGTCCCGCCCCACATAATTGATCACATGATGTGGTGAACGCACACCATTTTAACGGCAATGCTCACCAACTTTGGGGGGGCAGTCCAGTCCCCTCAAATATTTTATGAGGGGAGCTGAAGCCCCTTCATCCCCTAGAAGTTGGCTCCTATGTTCCTTCTCAAAGCCCAGTGCCTTGTTTATCAGCTTTGGGAAGGCAGAATGAAGGCTGGGTGGGGGAGAAGTGTGTCAAATTTTGGCCTCACTCCCCACCACCGCCATGTGCATGCAACCTGTGGATTCCATGTCAAAGTACTTTTGCAGCCCACTTGGTATGAAAAGTTGGACCGCCCCAGTATAGAATATTTAGAAACTGGAATATAACAATGATTTCATGAAGATCGGGAACTGGAGTAAGAAAAACAATGGATTTAACTTGCAGCAGGCTTGAAAGACAACAAGACAAGCTGTGTGGTGTTGAACAGTTTAATGCACCTCAATATATAACATAAAATCACAGAATCATAGAATTGAAGTCGGAAGGGACCCCGAAGATCATCTAGCCTAAAGAAGGAATATATAGCTGAGCTATCCATTCTTGTCTTGCTTTATCAGTAACAAACCTTTCTTTCTACAAACAGGGTGGGAGTCAGGTTGTTCCTTTTTATCCTCCAAGCAACTCGGGATGCATGGTTCTCCCCTCTCCTGTTTTCCTCTCACAACAGCCCTGTGAGGTGTTGTTGTTGTTGTTTAGTTGTTTAGTCGTGTCCGACTCTTCATGACCCCATGGACCAGAGCACGCCAGGTACTCCTGTCTTCCACTGCCTCCCACAGTTTGGTCAAACTCATGCTGGTAGCTTCAAGAACACTGTCCAGCCATCTCATCCTCTGTCGTCCCCTTCTCCTTGTGCCCTCCATCTTTCCCAACATCAGGGTGTTTTCCAGGGAGTCTTCTCTTCTCATGAGGTGGTCCAAGTATTGGAGCCTCAGCTTCACGATCTGTCCTTCCAGTGAGCACTCAGGGCTGATTTCCTTCAGAATGGATAGGTTTGATCTTCTTGCAGCCCATGGGACTCTCAAGAGTCTCCTCCAGCACCATAATTCAAAAGCATCAATTCTTCAGCGATCAACCTTCTTTATGGTCCAGCTCTCACTTCCATACATCACTACTGGGAAAACCATGGCTTTAACTATACGGACCTTTGTTGGCAAGGTGATGTCTCTGCTTTTTAAGATGCTGTCTAGGTTTGTCATTGCTTTTCTTCCAAGAAGCAGACGTGTTTTAATTTCGTGACTGCTGTCACCATCTGCAATGATCATGGAGCCCAAGAAAGTAAAATCTCTCACTGCCTCCATTTCTTCCCCTTCTAATTGCTAGGAGGTGATGGGACCAGTGGCCATGATCTAAGTTTTTTTGATGTTGAGCTTCAGACCATATTTCGCGCTCTCCTCTTTCACCCTCATTAAAAGGTTCTTTAATTTAATCAACAACCTCAGATATGCAGATAACACAACCTTGATGGCAGAAAGTGAGGAGGAATTAAAGAACCCTGTGGGGTAGGCTAGGCCAAAAGACAAGCATTGTGTCAAGGTCACCTAGTTAGCTCCATGGCCGATGCGAACCTGGGTCTCTCTCGTTTATCTCCAGCACACTAACCACTATAATGCACTGCTATAGATTAACAAATAAAAATAATGGATTCTCAGAGCCACGGGGGTTTTTAGGGAAGAATACTTACAATGCTGGAAAGAATGCTTAGAGCCGGAAAGAATTGCCGGGGGAGAAATTGTAGATGATGGCTTCCACAATACCTTTCGCAACTCCTGCAGCAACGCAAGTGCAGTAAATGAGCACTTGTTCGCTGAACAGAAAGGAGACCTTGTCACTGCTCTGACTACTGCAATTGCAATCAAAAGACCTACTTTGTGCAGTTAAGGAAATACCAGCTTCGGACGGATGTGTCAAGCAGCCGAGTTTGCTTTACCGCTGAGGGCACCCCATGAAGAAATGTTAGCAGCAAAGTCTAGTGTGGTGTGACAGCGGCTCTCGGTGCACGTGCAGAAAACTCCAATCCGCCTACTCTCGTAGGCCTCCCTCGTAGCTCAGCCAACCTTGAAACCTGCCTTGGCAGTCTTTAGATCAGAGATCATTACAGCAAGCCCACATCTTTTGCTGGGGTTATGTGCTGGGAATCTTGCTTGAATCATGTACAGTCAAAACACGTTGGGTTCAGTGGCGGGTGGGATTGCCAAAGTTATTCCCCCCAGAAACCCTCCCCCTGTATTGTGTTGTGTTGTGTTGTGTTGTATTTACTTACTTACTTACTTACTTACTTACTTACTTATTTATAAAATTGCCACACATGTAAAGCTGAATGCACACAAGTTAAACACGCGACGAGGCCTTCTGATTCTTAGCTAGACAGTTCCTGTATTGGATCATATTATTTAAGAGTGCAGAATAACTGTTTTCCAAATCTCTGCAGCGCTAGAAAAGGCTTTAAACTGATTAAAAGAGCTCTCTTAAAAACACTTGAGTAACCTGATGTGTTTAACATGTGCTGAAAATTATGTAGCAACCCGGCATCTTCTTTTATTGCTAGAGGAATCCGGATTAAGAGAGTCCTTGAAAACTACTGGAAGTGGGGACTCTTGTGTGAGTTTCCTTCCTTGTTGCTGGAATATTAATTGAGGTGAAGCTATTGAGGACAGGAAGGGGGGGGGTTGGGTCCTATCCCTACAAGCCAATGCGTTTTCAATGTCTTCAGTAGGATAGTAATTCAGTTATTTGGAAAGCAGAGATCATTTAGCACTGCACCAGAACAGGTGATAATATTGTACTGTTAGGTGAGGAAAAGTTAATCTCTTGGGCCAAGTGAGGATTTTAGCTTTAATGGTGAGACATTCCCCACCCCACCCCCCTTATAGCTCTGAGATAGCTACACAAAATTTCAGGGCAAATATCACTGATTTTTCCTGATCACTCTGCAATATCCAGTTTAAATTTATTTCTTCTGTAATATGCTTGATGTAACAGATTATTCCACGAAACTCCTGCAGTTTCTCATGATAGTTGAAGTAATAAGTGGTGGTCCCAGACATTTGTGACCTCCAGGAAAAATACTGAAGTTCTTTAGGACTAAGGATAAGTTTACTTTGAATGTAGATGCTAGTGCTCAGCTTGATTGCTTCCCTCCAAATTGTAAAGTTTTAGTGAAATATGTGTTTGTTGCATCTTAAACAGCATTTGTTCTGAACATGACACATAGAAAACTATACAAACGTTCTACATTTTGATCTCATTAGATAAAGGTAAAGGGACCCTTGACCATTAGGTCCAGTTGCAGACGACTCTAGGGTTGCAGTGCTCATCTTGCTTTACTGGCCAAGGGAGCCGGTGTACAGCATGACTAAGCCGCTTCTGGCGAACCAGAGCAGCGCACGGAAACACCGTTTACCTTCCCACTGGAGTGGTACCTATTTATCTACTTGCACTTTGACGTGCTTTCGAACTGCTGGGTTGGCAGGAGCAGGGACCGAGCAACGGGAGCTCACCCTGTCGTGGGGATTCGAATCGCCAACCTTCTGATCAGCAAGCCCTAGGTTCTGTGGTTTAGACCACAGTGCCACCGCTCATTACATCACTCTAAAGCAATCATCACCTTTGTAAGGGAAGGACCGGAGCTCCATGGCAGATCACACACAGAAGACCCCAAATTTAATCCCCAGCATCTCTAAGCAGAGCTGGGGGGGGAAACCTCTAGGAAAACCTGAATGGCTGCTGCCAGTTTGTGTAGGCAGCTAGACCATGGGTAGGCAAAGTAAGGCCCGCGGGCCGGATCAGGCCCAATTGCCTTCTGGATCCGGCCTGTGGGTGGTCTGGGAATCACTGCGTGGATCGCCAGCATGCACGTTCTTTCCCTCTCCCTCACACGGTGGCGCCGGCACCTCCTCCCTCCTTCCCTCCTCCTGGTTTATCCCCGCCATGCCTAGAGAAGGAAGGGGGCTGGGCTTTGTTGGTGCTAGCAGCAGCAGCGCTCGAGTGGCCACCATTTTAAGCAGCCCCTCTCCAGAGCCCTTTCGCGCGCCGCTCATCGTCCCTCTGCCGCCGCCACTGCCAGCCCCTGCCGCTCACAAGACGCAGGTAAGCAGCCCCCGGGGCTCATGGTGCTCTTGCATCATCCCCCCCCCCAAAAAAACTATTGTTCGCCCCCCCACACACACAAAGTCTGAGGGACAGTGGCCGGCCCCCTGCTGAAAAAGTTTGCTGACCCCTGAGCTAGACAGACCATCAGCCAGGTTCAGTATAAGGTAGCTCTGCGTGTTCATAATTGAAGTGATAGGTAATGGGGCCCTTTATATGTCCAGCTGTCCTTTGTCAACAACAAATTGTCGCTGTTTTTGTGTTGAATATATGCTATATGGTAATTTATGGACCTAATAGGTATCTAAAGCCATTTGCACATAACAAAATATGCATTTTATCAAAGTAATTGATATAGAAATGAGCAAACCAGTGATATTTTAGGCAGCAGGCTAGCAGGCCTACATGTATTACCTACATCACAGGAGCCTACACAACACAAAACACTGTTGCTGTATGTAGGTTTTATTTTGTTTTTTAATCTTCTATTTTGGAAATGTGCATCCAGGGTTTTTTCCCCCCTTTAAATTTTTTGGGGGCCACAAGAGAGTGGGGCCCTAAGCTATAGCTGGTTTATCTTATACAGTGGTACCTTGGGTTAAGAACTGAATTCGTTCTGGATGTCCGTTCTTAACCTGAAACTGTTCTAAACCTGAGGTACCACTTTAGCTAATGGGGCCTCCTGCTGCCGCCACGCTGCCACCACACGATTTCTGTTCTCATCCTGAAGCAAAGTTCTTAACCCGAGGTACTATTTCTGGGTTAGCGGAGTCTGTAACCTGAAGCGTCTGTAACCTGAAGCGTCTGTAACCTGAAGCGTCTGTAACCCAAGGTACCACTGTACGTGAATCCAGTACTGGGAAGAGGATTAAATAAAGATGAGAGGCACTTGCCTTTTGCTGCCCCCTTCTGGAATACGAGGAGAGTAGAAATCAGTGAATGTTACCAAAAACTCTTCCAGACTTTAGAGCAGAGGTTTTCAACCTTTTTGAGTCCATGGCTCCCTTGACCAACTACCTTCTTTCTGTGGCAACCCTGTGGGGCTCAGGAGCCCAGTTATGCTACCCCTTGCTTGCCAAGTTGGCAGTCTCTCACCCTTTTTTGAACACCCTTGTGGAGTATTCCCTCAGCCTCCTCTCCTTGGGGAAGGCAGAGATGTGAGAGGGCATAAGAGAAGGGAGGGAAGGAAAGAGGAACAGAGGCCAGTGTTGCCCACAGCACCCCTGACCATCATACAAGGCACCCCAGGGTGCCACGGCACACCGGTTGAAAACCTCTGCTTCAGAGAATAACATGCCTTTCTGATTTTTTTGTTTGTGGGTCCTTAAAAGCAGCAAATCACGATCAAAACTGTGTTGGAGTTATCTGAGTGCAAATAGTAAATAAATATGACTAAATGTTTCTGAATTGTGTTAACCACCTGAGGTAATAATAATCATAATTCATACCCCACCCATCTGACTGGGTTTCCCCAGCCACTCTGGACAGCTTCCAACAGAATATTAAAAACATGATAAAACATCAAACATTAAAAACTTCCCTAAACAGGGCTGCCTTCAGATTTCTTCTAAAAGTCAGATAGCTGTTTATTTCCTTGACATCTGAAGGGAGGGCTGCCTTCAGATTTCTTCTAAAAGTCAGATAGCTGTTTATTTCCTTGACATCTGAAGGGAGGGCTGCCTTCAGATTTCTTCTAAAAGTCAGATAGCTGTTTATTTCCTTGACATCTGATGGGAGGGCTGCCTTCAGATATCTTCTAAAAGTCAGGTTGTTGTTTATTTCCTTGACATCTGATTGGCGCCGCTACCAAGAAGGCCCTCTGCCTGGTTCCCTGCAACCTCACTTCTTGCAGTGAGGGAACCGCCAGAAGGCCCTCGCAGCTGGACCTCAGTGTCCAGGCTGAATGATAGGGGTGGAGACGCTCCTTCAGGTATACTGGGCCAAGGCCATTTAGGGCTTTACAGGTCAGAACCAACACTTTGAACTGTGCTTGGAAGCGTACTGGTCAGGTATGAGGCGACAGATTAGTGTCGCTCCATTTGGCCTCCTCTGGGCAGAGTTCTGTACCCAAGCAGACTCATCACACCAGTGTGGTTGTACATCCCCTGTGTGCCCCCAACAGCTCTTCAGGCTGTGCTCCCATTCTAGCTGCCTGCACCCAAGTTGGGTTGTCTTCCCCACCATTATCCCTCCCTTGATTTGCCTTGCATCACTTGCCTGAAGCAGGTCAGAGTACTTAACCCTCCTTAAACCACATCCAATGAGCATGCAGCCTTCTGATAACACATCATGCAGAAAGAGAGAGGGAGGCAAATTTGATTTGAAACAAAGTTTTTATGAAGCAGGGTTTATAATACAAGCAAGCAAAGACGTTTGCCATTACAAAAGAAAGCTAAAATACCATTCTAACCTAGGATATCCCTTGTATTTCTCAACGCAACCCTTGCCTGCCATCTTGCTGAAACAAGGGACCTAGCACACCTGTCAAATCCATGGTAAGCACAATTCTCATCAAATGCTTTTTTGTGGACAAAAATAATTTGCTCCCCATTCTCCAAGGGTCTGTGGTATGGCCTCTCCACAACTGCTTAAGCCCACTGATTCATCTGTTAATTCTATCCAACAAGTCAAAACTGGCTACCACTCTCAACTGGGTTGCCACTCTTTCAATAAGTTATAGGTATTGCGTGCCTTTATGTATCTGCTGTACGGCAGAAGTGGGGAACATTCGGCCCACCAGATGTTGCTGAACTACAACTCCCATCAGCCCTAGCAATCATGGACAAATGTCAGGGACCATGGGAGTTGAAGTTCAGAAACATCTGGAGGGCCAAAGTTTCCCCACACCTGCTGTTGGGCTTAAGCAGCCCCAAATAGGGCAAAAGTCAGTCCTGCAGGATATCTCCGCTGCCCCATGTGATCCAACGATATTCCCTAGCACAAAGCTTTCCAAACTGTGTGTCGCGACACATTACTATGTTGACTGTAGTGTGTAGGTGTGTCACACAAATGCTCCCTGTTCTCCTCCCAGGGTTGGAAAGGGGTTAGTTTAACCTCCGGTTTGCTAGTAAAATTGAATTACTGTGTCGTGAAATGATGTATGTCTAAAAGGTGTACCACCAACATGAACATTTTGGAAAGCTCTACCCTAGCACGCCTGCCAGCCTAGCAGTTCGAAAGCACCCCCGGGTGCAAGTAGATAAATAAGGGACCGCTTACTAGCGGGAAGGTAAACGGCGTTTCCGTGTGCTGCGCTGGCTTGCCAGATGCAGCTTGTCACGCTGGCCACGTGACCCGGAAGTGTCTCCGGACAGCACTGGCCCCCGGCCTCTTGAGTGAGATGGGCGCACAACCCTAGAGTCTGTCAAGACTGGCCCGTATGGGCAGGGGTACCTTTACCTTTTACCCTAGCACATACCCAATAATCTTCTGTGTCTGCAAATGGCGGCAGAGATAAACAGCAGTGAGGAAGTTTTCTTCCAGTAAAATCTGCCCACTGTTTTATTTTTTCTCACTGAAAGATCCCTGGAAGTAAGTTTTAAAGCCACTCATGCACTGTAGCGTCCATGTTCCAACTGTATCATTTCCTATAGATCCTGAAGATCATTACTTTGGGTATCTATAAGCCTTCTCTGTATTCACTGCATGCCACTAAGCCATGCACCTTTGTCTTACACTGTTACTTCCTGCAGCAATTATAGAGCGGCAGGCATGCTCATGCGATGCGCTGAGTGTCAGCAACCAATATGGAAGTTGCGCCAATCCCCATTTATTGCTGCTAGTCCAACAGGCCAGTGGAACTGGCACAGGTTACAAAAACAAAAGCCGGGGGGGGGGGGTTAAGAGAGACACCCCCACTCTCACTAGATGGTACCTCTCCTGTGAGATACTTTGCTCCCTTACTTCCTTTGCAGTGCCACCACCGAGCAGAGATGTTGTCCAGAAGCAACCAAACAGCATTCTTGCTTCCCTTCCTCTGATCACATCACCCTCCCCTTAAGTTGTTGTACTGAATCCCTACTGATCTTGACAACCAACACTTAGCTTTTAGTTATTACACCATGGCATTTTTTCAGCCAGAAAGTCTCCCACCTCTCATGTGGGCACCATTGGCATTACAGTGGTGCCCCGCAAGACGAACGCCTCGCAAGACGGAAAACCCGCTAGACGAAAGGGTTTTCCGTCGTGGAGGCGCTTCGCAAAACGAATTTCCCTATGGGCTTCCTTCGCAAGACGAAAGCCCATAGGGAAATCTCCGGGACAGCGGGGAAGCGCAGCGCCTCTTCCCCACTGTCCTCGGACCTCCTCCCGCCGCCAGGCTTCGGAAGGCTGCTCCGAAGCCTGGCGGGGGGGGGGGGGAGAGGTTTTTTTAAAACCCCGGGACAGCGGAGGACTTCTCCGCTGTCCGGGGCGATTTTAAAATGCTGCCGGGCGGCAGCGCTGACGCCCGGCAGCATTTAAAAAAACCCGGGACAGCGGGTTTAAAATCGCCCCGGGCGGCGCGTTTCTCCGCTGTCCTGGAGGGCTTTTGAAGGCAGGCGGGGGGAGCAAAGACTTTCGCCCCCCGCCCGCCTTCAGAAGAGGTCCAGGACCTCTTCTGAAGGCGGGCGGGGGCAAAAGGCTTTGCTCTCCCTTGCCTGCCTTCCCGGGAGAGCGGAGAAACGCAGCGCGTTTCTCCGCTGTCCCCGACGGCTTTTGAAGGCAGGCGGGGGGAGCAAAGACTTTCTCCCCCGCCCGCCTTCAGAAGAGGTCCTGGACCTCTTCTGAAGGCTGGCGGAGGGCAAAAGTCTTTGTCCCCCCTGCCTGCCTTCCCGGGGGCTTTTAAATCGCCCCGGGACAACGGAGAAGTCCTCCGCTGTCCCGGGGTTTTTTAAAATGCTGGGGGTGGGAAGAAAAGCCCTTCGTCCCCCCCCCCCCCCAGCCTTCAGAAGAGGTCGGGGGACAGACTGTCCCCGGACCTGGTCTGAAGTCGGTTTCCCTAGGAACGCATTAATTGATTTTCAATGCATTCCTATGGGAAACCGTGCTTCGCAAGACGAAAAACTCGCAAGAAGAAAAAACTTGCGGAACGAATTAATTTCGTCTTGCGAGGCACCACTGTATAAGAGAAGAAGGGAGATGTTAAGTTCCGGCACCTAGAAAAATAGCCCTGCGTTTAACACTCTCCACCTCCAATTCCCATGTATCTCGTTTTTATCCTCATTCACCTATGCAAGCTCACTGAAATCAGCCTGCATGGCATCTTCTGTGTCCTGCTGTCCTCCAGGTCGAATGCACGCCTCGCCCTCCCTTCCGCTGATGAAGTCCTTCACCTTCCACTTTTTCAGCCCCGTTTTTAAATCCATCTGTAACTTCTCCTTGCAACACCCATCTCACCTACCCAACATAAACATCCGAGGGCCAGGTCTGCACCATGGTTTTCAAAGCCTGTATCTACCAGTGACATCAAGACATGCCTCACCTCCCCACACTACAGATGGACCACGGAGGCCAGGCCATAGCTGTGCGGCAGATGTCATGCTTTCACCCAGGAAGGGAAATGTTCTGAATATTACAAAAGCGATGATTTAGGAGAAAGGGAGCAGAAAAGGACCAAGCCTTAGCCATGGCAAGTTGATGCACGGAGGTGTCCAAAACCCTATATTTAAAGACTGCATTATTGTTCTGGTCTATACTTCAACTAGCTTATGGTTAGCATTAAATAAATGTTTGATATTAATTTATATTATGTCCCCACCCTACATGATACACAATTTCATGTATTATGTCCATAGTATATGTCCATCCTCTTTATCCTGTTTGCATAGAAGAAAGCTGGACCCACCTATCAAAAGAGGACAAAGAGAAGAGGGAAGCACAGAATTGTAGTATTGGAAGTGGTCCTGAGGGTCATCTAGTCCAACCCTCTGAAACACAAGGATCTCAACACATGGTCCCCCATCCGATTTGAAACCATAACGGACCCTGCTTAGCTTTGCAAATGTGCTAGCAAGCTTTATTGTTGCACCACTGGAAGAACCACTGTTGATCTCACCCCCAAGCATTGCATGTTGATGCCACCTCCAAGATGATAACAGGGTGTTTTTAATTAAAACAGGGGGCAAAGAGTTTAAAACTTAAATGATGTTTCATGGAATACAAAATTTTAAAAAAGGAAGATGTGGATGGGGTGGTGGCATTGGCCATCAACACAATTAGGCGAGGACCCATTAAGTTTTTTAGCACCTAAGTGTCTAACCCACAGGGCCAATAAGGAACCAGAGAATTAATCTTGGTGTCTTTGGAACATATGCTACAAAACAGTCTTCCGGAGCACCTAAATCCAAACACTTAAGAGTACAACGCTATGCATAACTACTCAAAAGTAAGTCCCACTGAGTTCCAGGGGGCTCATTTTCAGGAGAATGGGTACACGACTGAGGCATCAGTAGCATATATTATGCCTCACTGTTTATGTCCTATTCTAAGCATTAGAAACTCCAGCCGTTAATACAAATGCCTTTGAGTGTAGGCTCTCGATATATTGTTCCAGTAGCACCCAGCAACTTTAACTAGGAAACCCTCTTCCTCAGCAGTACAGTTAAGGGCTGTACTTCTGTGGTCTCCGCCTGTGGTTCACCCGGGGCACCAGTGTCCTCCTGGGGACACCCGAACGGGAGGGGGGAGAGATGGCGGAGCGTGGCCGAGGGTGCCACGAGGGTGCAGGGGACACCGGCGTCTGCTCAACAGACTGCATCTGCACCAGCGATTCCAGCAGTTCTGTCTGGCGATGCATGATGGCAATAATTTGTGCTGTGTCTGCCCGGTCCCTCTCTCGGTCCTGAAGGTCTGCGGTAGCATACCGGTTCAAGGAAGACAGGATTCTGTCAGTTGCGGTCTGTACCCTCCTATCTGCTATTCGTGACAATTCCATGACCAAGTCGTTCCTGGTTTTTCTTTGGCGCTTTCGGACTCTGGTCAGCCGCCCTTCGGAAGACAGAGTCGGGCAGTTGGGAAGCAGAGCCGACGAAGGGGCCACCGTTGCATCTGGAGATAGACAGGCACACACAAACACAAACACAAACACACAGCCATATATTAAAAAGGAGAGTGCACATTGCAATGTGATACAAAAGGACTCTGGGTATGTTAAATACTGTACTAACAAAATGAGTTCAGTGATGTATTTACCCCTTCTCCACCCCGCAGTTATCTTTTATTAAGTTTCAACATTTTTAACGTATACAATCAAAACACAATTTCATCTTTTCTCTTGTTTTTCCATGCAGTTGTTGTTTCTCCCCTTCTGCTGTACCCGATCTTCTATTAAATCGTAACCATAATATTATAATCTAATTACTTCTGTTGCTCATAGCTCAAATCTTGCTTGCAAGTTCATCATACTATAATATTTCTTTAAATAGTCTGAAAAAGGCATCCATTCTTATATAAAACACTCATAATTAAAGGTAAAGGTACCCCTGCCCGTACGGGCCAGTCTTGACAGACTCTAGGGTTGTGCGCCCATCTCACTCAAGAGGCCGGGGGCCAGCGCTGTCCGGAGACACTTCCGGGTCACGTGGCCAGCGTGACAAGCTGCATCTGGCGAGCCAGCGCAGCACACGGAACGCCGTTTACCTTCCCGCTGGTAAGCGGTCCCTATTTATCTACTTGCACCCGGGGGTGCTTTCGATCTGCTAGGTTGGCAGGCGCTGGGACCGAACAACGGGAGCGCACCCCGCCGCGGGGATTCGAACCGCCGACCTTTCGATCGGCAAGCCCTAGGCGCTGAGGCTTTTACCCACAGCGCCACCCGCGTCCCCATAATTACACTCATAATTACACTCATAATTACACTCATAATTACACTCATAATTAGATTCTCTTAATTTTGCCAGTTCTGCATAGTCTATTATCTTACTTATCCATTCTTCCTTGGTTGGGACATATAGAATCCTGTTGTTGCTAAATACATAAACAACTTTAACATGGGTAGGGGGATTTCTGTCCCTATAATACCGAACAGAAACACTTTGGGGGTTTTTTTATATACTCATTTTAAACTGGTTTGTGTGTTTTTTTTATCTCGTCATGTTATCATTTCATATTTACCCATTCTTGAACCTTTGGTTGATGAGCTGCCAGGGTTACTGAGGAACATAGAGGAGAGGGATGGAGCCGGATGATCAGCTTCTAGCGGGAACGAAAAAAGATGTGTGAATTAATATGTTTTATACATATGAAGAGGCCTGCTGGGTCAGGCTACGGCTGGGCAATATCTGGTTTTCAATATTTTGATATATCGCCAGCTAAACATCGCAATATACAGTGGTACCTCGGTTTTCAAACGTAAACCGTTCCGGAAGACGGTTCGAGTTCCGAAACGTTCGAAAACCAAAAACTCAAAACAGAAGCCTCGAAACAGAAAACTCAATACGGAAGCAGCGTTTCATGTTTGACTTCCGAGGCGCATTCAAAAATAGAAGCATTTACTTCCGGGTTCACGGTGTTCGAAAACCGAAATGTTCGTTAACAGAGATGTTCGAAAACTGAGGTACCACTGTATATCACAATGCCTGAAATCAGGATGGAGGCATTGGCTGGCTTCACGGTTTTCCCCACATTGTGATTTTTGCATAGTACACACACCACACACACCCACATCATGATTCGCAATATATTGCCAGATCAAAAATGATGAAATCAATATCATGATATGGACTTCAAATCGGTTTTGGATGGTGTATCAATATATCGCCCAGTCCTAGATCAGACCAAAGGCCCATGTGGTCCAGCATTACGTTCTCACATTAGACAACCAAATACCTATGAGAAGCTTAGAATAGCATAAGTACACAAGCACTGTCCTGAACTAGAAGCAGCAGCATACTCCCAGGGAATGGCCTGAAGGAACAGGCCACATAAGAACGGCCTACTATTCAGAAGCATTGCTGCCTCCAACTTTGGAGGTTGACCATAGACATCATGGCTTGGAGCCATGGATGGCCCACTCCTACACCCCATTCCTGAAACCAAGCTTGTCTGTTCAGTGCTTGGATGGGAGACCGTTTGAGCACCACCTGCCCCTTGGGTTCCATGATGGAAGGAAGACAGGGCATAACTGTAAGAAAACATAATAAACACAGCCGCAGCGCAGGCGGACCAATGCACAGAATCTCACAAGGTGCAACACCTGAAGGCAACATTTGTTCAGGGAAGTTTTTAAGGCTTGACCTTTTACAGTGGTACCTCAGGTTACATATGCTTCAGGTTACACACTCCGCTAACCCAGAAATAGTGCTTCAGGTTAAGAACTTTGCTTCAGGATGAGAACAGAAATCGGGCTCCGGTGGCACGGCGGCAGCAGGAGGCCCCATTAGCTAAAGTGGTGAACAGTTTCAGGTTAAGAATGACCTCTGGAACGAATTAAGTACTTAACCTGAGGTACCACTGTACTGCGTTTTTATTATTTTGTTGGGAGCTGCCCAGAGTGGCTGGGGGCAACCCAGTCAGTCAGCTTGGGCGGCGTATAAAGAATAAAATTTGAGACTCCTTAAAGGGAGTGAAAGGCGGGATATCAAATCCAAAATTATTATCACTGCTACAAGTTTCTCCCGGGCACAAAGCAGAGATCTTACTTGCTGCCGGCCAAGACATGCTTGCAGGCTTCGCGGAGACTGCCCTCGTCATGTAGAACATGGGACTGGGCGTGGCGGAGTCGGAGATCTCCACGGCGATCTGTGTGCATGGGGAAAACTGATCCGGACTCTCACTATAGTCCTCAGGCACCACGGGCACGGCTCCTTCCGCCAGGGGACATGGGGAATTGGTATCCCCCGATGACTCCTCTGGCAGAGCAGCGTGAGGTAGCCTCCTTGGGGGCTGGAAGCCAGAATCGCCGGCCAATATCCTATCGAGCTGCTCATAGAAAGGGCACGTCATGCGCCCGCCCAGCGAGGAGGGGTTGTCCTTGGCCTTTTTGTAATCCCTCCGCATTGTTTTAGTCTTGGTCCGGCACTCCTGGGCAGTGCGTTCGTGTCCCCGCTTGGCCATCTCGCTTGCAATGACTTGGAAGGTGTCCATGTTTCTGTAGCTGCTCTGGAGCAGCTTCTGGATCTTCTGCTCTCCCCATATATCCAGGAGGTCAATGACCTCGGTGTAGGCCCAGTTGTTTCCACGGCGGCTCATTGTGTTGAAATTAACAACCTATAAAATAATAATAATAATAATAATAATAATAATAATAATAATAATAATAATAATAATTTATATCCCGTCCTCCCCAGCCGAAGCCGGGCTCAGGGCGGCTAGCAACAATAAAATAGTACAACATTCTAAAATCATTTCATTATAAAATTAATTCAAATCAAATTGATGGCAACCATTGGGCTAGAGTTCTCTGAAGACTGCCAAAGGAGGGAGTCAGGCTGTGCCCTGGCCAAAGGCCTGGTGGAACAGCTCTGTCTTGCAGGCCCTGTGGAAAGATGTCAAGTCCCACAGGGCCCTAGTCTCTTGTGACAGAGCGTTCCACTAGGGCGGAGCCACAGCTGAAAAAGCCCTGGCTCTGGTTGAGGCCAGCCTAACCTCCCTGTGGCCCAGGACCTCCAAGATGTTTTTGTTTGAAGACCATAAGTTCCTCTGTGGGACATACCAGGAGAGGCGGTCCCATAGGTACGAGGGTCCTAGGCCGTTTAAGGCTTTAAAGGTTAAAACCAGCACCTTAAACCTGATCCTGTACTCCACCGGGAGCCAGTGCAACTGGTATAGCACCGGGTGTATGTGAATGTAAATTTACGGAGGGGGGGAAATGGCAGACTGGGTGACGTTGAGTCTCAAGGGGATGCAAGTCACTTTCCACCCAAAAAAAATGCACTCTACCACTGAACTATCCTCCTCACTGTGCAGCCAAACTACCATATCCAGCAGTCAAATGGGAATGTTACCCATCCCTTCCTAGGTAAAGGATGGCATGCAATACCACATAGAATTGTAGAGTTGCAAGAGACCATGAGGATCATCTTGTCTAACTCCCTGCAACGCCGGAATATGCAGCAGCAATTGGCATTACAGTGGTACCTCGGGTTACAGACGCTTCAGGTTACAGACTCTGCTAACCCAGAAATATTACCTCGGGTTAAGAACTTTGCTTCAGGATGAGAACAGAAATCGTGCAGCGGCGGCATGGCAGCAGCAGGAGGCCCCATTAGCTAAAGTGGTGCTTCAGGTTAAGAACAGTTTCAGGTTAAGAACAGACCTCCAGAATGAATTACCGTATTTTTTGCTCTATAAGACTCACTTTTTCCCTCCTAAAAAGTAAGGGGAAATGTGTGTGCGTCTTATGGAGTGAATGCAGGCTGCACAGCTATCCCAGAAGCCAGAACAGCAAGAGGGATTGCTGCTTTCACTGCGCAGTGATCCCTCTTGCTGTTCTGGCTTCTGAGATTCAGAATATATTTTTTCTTGTTTTCCTCCTCCAAAAACTATGTGCGTTTTGTGGTCTGGTGCGTCTTATAGAGCGAAAAATACGGTAAGTTCTTAACCCGAGGTACCACTGTATCAGCACCATGCTCTAACCAACTGAGCTATCCACCCCTCTAGAGTAGTGGGGTACTTCCACCCCGCCCCCAATCCTTAGCCGACAATATGTCAAAAGCCATTTTTATGCTTTACATTAAATTATTGCTCTTATTATTGCTCTTCCTATTCTTAAAATAAATTTGTATGCCGCCCCTTACCCGTAGGTCTCAGGGTGGTTCACAACACAAAGTTATAATTTAAAAGCACAAAGTACACAATTAAAGCAATTAGCAATGCTAATGTATACAAACTAATAAAAAGTACATTCCCCAACCAAAGCCCCTAAACCATCTCCCACTCCACAAATACAAAAATCCAAATTAACATATAACATTTTAAAACAATTTAAAACACACACACCCCGTCCCCCCATTAAATAAACTTACACTGAATTATCCATTACTCTATTGCAGTTTGCAAACTGTGGATTAATTTTTTTATAGAAAATACAGTATGTTTGAAAGACTATGATGAATGCGCATGGTGTTAATAACGTGTCAAGTTAAAATATGAATGGTGAGGAAAGACCCAACACATTCAAAAATTGAAAGCCTACTTACAAACTGTCTTTCGGTCTTCTTAGTTATTGTCTTGTTGTTTTTTTTGTTTTTCAATCATTGGTGAATTTGCCCCGGACTCCTGGGAGTTCAAAACAAGCAGAGCAATGATCAAAACTGTGGTCAGTACAAAGAAACATGAAAAGAAATTCTGCTTTTATTAGAACAGAAGAACAGCCCAACGGGATCAGACCAACAGCTCATCTACTCCAGCCCCCTGTTTTCACAGAGACCATCCACATACCCATGGGATGCCCACAAGCTGGATGTGAGCACAACAGCGATATTTTGTCCTGCAGTTTCCAGCAACTGGTATTCAGAAGCATAATACCTCTGACCATGGAGGCAGAATATAGCCACTGTAGCCACATTTTATTTTTGTCTTGACCATAATGACCATGGAGGCAGAATATAACCACTATAGCAAGTAGCCATATTTTATTTTATTTTATTTTTGTCCTGGGTCATTTTTCTTTCCTCCCACCAACACAACCCTCACCTTGAAGATATTTACTTTAGGACTGGGTGATCTACCGGTGATCATCCAAAACCGGTTCAAAGTCCATATTGTGATATTGGTTTCATAATTTTTGACCTGGCAATGTATCACAAGTCATTGTGTGTGTGCACGCTATGCAAAAAATAACAATGTGGGGGAAACCGTGAAGCCAGCCAATGCCTCTACATAGCTCCATCCTGATTTCAAACATTGTGATATATAGATATATTGTGATGTTGCAAAACCAGATATCACCCATCCCTACTTGACTCACAAGTCCTAATGTTCCTATGGAATGAAATTCCAAACAGAATTTCAAAATCTGGTGCTTAAAGATGTGTTTGTTTAGTCCTGCAGCCCAAGGGTAGTGTGTTCACACAACACACAGTGGAAACAAGGCAGCGGTGGCCATTGACTGGGATGGTTTCAAAAGGTGGTTCAACAAATTCATGGAGGCCAAGGCTTTCATTAGCGAGCGACCACAGTGGCTGTGTACCAAAGGTGGCATGTCTCTGAATAGCAATTGCTGGTGAGCCCAAGTGGGGAACAGGTTGTTGCGCTCATGCTCTGATTTGGGATTTCCAAAGGAAGCTGGTTGGCTCCCAGGAGCAATTCCCTAGCCTCCCATCATTGCCATCATTACGAAGAGGGAGAGAGCCAAGGGAGAGAGGATGTTGGTGTAAGTTGACTTCACTGGGCTGCCTGGGCAGTGGTGGCCTCGCTGCCACTTTGGCACTCCGTGTACATAGCAGTGACACCAATTGTGAGAGGCCATGCAAGAACTGACACCCGTGGCTACTGGGCAAATAAAGGACACTTGACTAGATGGGCCTTTGGTCTGATCCAGCAAAGCTCTTCCTGTATAACTGCCTTTTCCGGCAGCTTATTGCTTGAAAAATGAGTGTTTCCTGTAACGGAAGCGCTAACTTCGGGAAAGACATTAAGCTCTACATAGCACTGATCTTAAGTGAATGCTCACAAACAAACCCAGCAAAACCACAGCTACAATTACACTGCATCTTTAACTCCAAACACCAAGTTAACACAAACCTGCACAGGGAGACAGGGATCTCGTACTATTTAGGCCAACCATTTTTTTGCAAGGCTTCTTAAAAGCGGTTGGAAAATGCAGAGCACATCGAAGATGCTGCACTCATTTAACGTAATACGGGTCGAATCCCCTCTAGATTCAAGTACACGGTACTGGGGGAGCAAATCATACAGTGAAATAAAGCGAGGTTAATATGCACCGACTCCTCTTTACTAGGGGGCAGAAGCAACGATTTATAAACCGAAGAGGGAAGTATGCGCAAAGTACGAGGTTTAACGCGCGCGCAAGGGAATATACTGTATTACGGAGCGCCTGTGCTTTTGTCTTCCAGGAAGGAGCCCAGCAAATCCCCTCCTCCGGTTTTCATGCTCAGGGTCGGCCATCAAAGAAATCTACCTTTGTTACCCATGGGTAAAAGTTTTGCGCAGATCCATCAGCGAGAACTTCGGGTCCTTGCGCCCCTGCGAAATCATCCGCCGCCGCCACGCGACGGAAAACCTTGCGCACGCAAGCTTAGGCGAGGGGAGACAGGCAGGAGCTCCCCCTCTGCTCCCCTCCGCAGGGGAGCTAAACCAGGATGGCTTCCCTTGGTTCCGATCTGCTTCCGCTCCTCCAAGCCCTTCCCTGCTTCTCTCACCAACTTCCCAAGCCAAGGCTGCCTTGCAGATACCCAAGACCCCTCCTACCAAAGCGCTAAGGGAGCATGTGCAAATGGCCTCGGAGCAGGACTGCGGGATGGTTTCCTTCATCCCTGTCACACTTGAAAGCTACTACACCTTTCCACTTTCCTTTTCTTTTTTGCAATAGTTTTTATTGTAAAAAGTTATCACATTACCAAATACATAACCATATGTAGGGATTTCTTTGTTCAACTGATGGAATATATACCGAAATGGCAAAACTGACCGGAAAGCTAAGGAACCAAGAAGACAACAACTTCAAGAAAGAATGGGGGAGAAATTTACAATTTATTTAGGAGACCACTGTGAGCAGATGAAAACATTAGCAGGATTTTAATAACACTTGTAATGTAACGATTACGGTAGATAACATGGAAAGATGTAAAATATGGATTAGGTAATAATAATATGCAGGTGTAAATGTTGACAATGGGACCCATGGTAGGAGGTCGAAGGATTCAAAGAAACGCCTTTCCATTTTTCGAGTCGGTGCTTTCATGGCTTGAGACCCGGGCACCCGAGAGATTTATGATCTCCATGCGCACTTTAAGATTTTATTCCGAGGGGTACCAAGTAGCAGCGCTTGCCCCTAGAGAATTGCCCAGGCACCTGCACCCAGATGCCGATTTGGCACCAGGCAATTTTTCCAGCTCTCTTAATCTGTTTTGGTTTAAACTCATTTTTATCAAGATTTTTCACACCGCTTTTAATGTTTCATTACATATCATAAATTCATTTTAATTCTTTGTTGCAGGGTGCCTTGAGAACACGCTTATAGGATGGCATATATATATTGGAAATAAGTGTGCATCTTGCAACGTTCAAGGTTTCCTTGGTCCCGTGTGGGGACTTCATCACATGAGATAACAGCATAGGATCGGGCCCTAATGACCGCATCCCCGCACTCTCTCTGTCCACCCAGAAGTAGTCGTCAACTCATCTGTACTCGGAGTAGATTTTCTGAAGTTGATGGCTAACATTGAAATTCAGGGACCTATGCCACTCAGGCGCATTCGTGTCAAAAAGAATCTACTCTGAGTATAAGTAAGCTAAATGCAACCGACTCTCAAGTAGCTGGCTTAAGGAGAGCAGTCTTCGTTTGCACCACTGCCTTTTCTCCAGCATCCCTGGGAAGGCCTATATGCATCAACAAATCAAGGGTGTTCTACTCCGGCGCCCGGCGGCTGACTTTTTAGAGACGCTCCCTAAAAGCAGAACATTCCATTCTTCCTCTCCCATCCGCCCACGCTCAGCCTCGAGAACCATAGAAACGGGAAAGAATTACACCCCTCACTTTCTGTTCCCATTTGGACGCCGCCATATGCGGGGCTGTCCAGCGGAACTGGAACCCGCTTCGCCCTCCGATCTCTATGGTAACGACGCGCTTGGCCGCTTCGCGCATAAGCTACTGGCAAATGGGAACCGGAAGTATGGAGCTACATCTCCCGAGAGCAAAACTCCCTGCTCCTCACAAGCTGCTGGAAGTTACGTTTACCAACTTCCGGTCTCGTGACTATTACCTCATTTCCGGTTTCTGCCGAAGCGACCAGCGAGGTGTGCGGGGTTTGTTTTTTTATTATTACTATTTCGGCTCGGCTTACGTTGCCGGCACGCATGCGCGACGTCTCAATCGCTTCAGCTTTCGGCGGCGGCGGCGGCGGTGGAAGTCGAGGAGTTCGGAAGTTCAAAATGGCCGCGGCGACGATAGTGGAGTCGGGGCTGCGGGGGCGCGGGTAAGAAGATGAAGAAGAACCATAAGATATAGATATAGATATCTAATATTAAAGCACGCGGTTTAGTTCCGGTAGCTGTGAGGGAGAAAGTCGGGTGGGCGAGGGAAGGAGTGAGGGAGAACGCGTTGTTGAGCCGTTATAACGGTCGCGAGGAGGCCCTGGCCGGGCCTGGCGTCTGAGGCCGGAGCGGGACGAGCTTCTTCGGAGCCCGCCCTTAACCTCGAGCGGGGAAGCACGAAGCCGGCTTTTCCCTCGCCGCCACCCGGCCCTTTCCCAGCGCCTGCTCGGGCCCCGAAGGCCTACCTTTGGGTCTCGCTAGAGTTGCCGCCCCCACCCGGAAGGGAGTCCCAGCGCCGGGCCCTCAAGGCTCAGCCGCCGCGCGAGCTTTCCTTCCCTGGGGGAGGAACCCCCGAAAGGTTTGCTGGAAATTAAATGCCGTTAAGCCTCTCCTGCGGCGGGGGACAGGGCGGTTGGCAACTAGCCTCTCGCATTACGCTTTCTTTGTTTAAAAAGAAAGAACGTGCGCAAAGGCGAGAGCAGCACCAAATAATAAAAGAAAAAGGTAGTTTTCGGGATTTTTTTTCTTTTCTCCGCACAAGTTAACTTGCGAGATTATGGGAGGGGGAGAGAGAGATTCCTGCTCATGCTTATTTTGAGAGTTAACTCTGTTCCCTTTTGGACTTATCGACGTGGCTGGGGAAATGTCTGACGAGCCTGGGCAAAGTTGCTAGCCCTAGTGGGATTGTTGTTGTTGGATTGATTGATTGAATTTGTATACCGCCCTCCATCCAAAGATATCAGGGTGGTTGCTCATAGACATGCTGCACTGTTTTTCCTTTGCCATCAGTGCTGCTAAGTATTTCACTAACAGATTTCTTTGGTATTTTACTGGTTTTTAATTTCCACATCACTGACTTTGTTTCTCCGGTGTGCTTCATCTCAAATAGAGGTCTACCCATTTCTTCCGATGCAATCTGAGTGATACGATTGCTTATAAATAAAGTTGTGGCATAGTCTAAATGCCATATGGGTCTATCACACATGCACACTTGGCTTTTTTGTGTCTTAGTAACTCCTTACAGGCAAATAAGTGCTAGTGTTTAACTTATAAACCACATGACGTTTACATTGTATTTGTTAAAGCTGCTCCCACTCCAGTGACATTTCTGGATTAACAGCTGTTACAATGCTTGTAGTCTAAAGCTATGGTCAGGAGCCAAGCCAGTTAAAATCAAAAGACTGGCATAAAAAATGAATTATTAAAATTATTTTAAAGACGTATTTGTATTTCTGTAATAAAGAACCTTGCAAGTATGAACTTTGGTGGGATATCGGCTTGATCATGCATTTTTTACATAGGTGTGCATGTAGAAATCAGCCTTTACCAAAGCTCTGCCACCTAACTTTTATTTAGTCTGGCATTTCTCAGATGTCTTTGGGGGAAATCTGATGGGCATTTTGTGCTCATCAATTTCAGAGTAAATGTAATCAAACTTGCAGGGACCAATTGATTAGTGAACATGAATAGGATCAGTATGCAAGAAATTTGGGCAATAAGCTCATGTTGTGAGCTGTTGAAAGCACAATTTCTGGCTGTTCACCAGAATACACTTTTTTTTTTTTTACAGCTATGGTATCCATGGGTTATTAGATTAGTAACTTCCTTTTTATGAGGTAATCCCTAAACAAATCATACACACACAATAAACTTGTAAAACTCAATTTCCAATCGAGGGTGACTTGCTGGTTAGTTATTAGCTGTAAACATTTTGTGGTTGGATGACCCATGTAGAATTTGAAATACTGTAGTATTAAGCTAACATGGCAATCCAGATCTGTGCATTTAGATGGAATGGTGTCTGCTGACTTCCAGCAGGAAAGTCCCACAGTCAGGGTGTGCCCACCCAAACAGTGGACTGGTGGAGAGTACTGTCAGTGGCACCCAGCAGCCCACTTCCTACCTCCAGCAAATGCGACCGGCACAGGATCTGCTGGATCCAGTGTGGACACTGCTGCCATCGCATGATAGCAGCAGGCTCAATCTGGGCCTCTTTGCTGTGTCAGCTTGGCAGCTAATGCAGTAAAGGGGCATGTTACCCTCTCCCCACTGTTTCTGCTTCAGCCAGAACAAGCACTGGGGCTCCTAATCAGTGCAATTTTTGCTAGTTTTCACTACAACTTTCATGCGTCAGAGCTTGCTTCATGCTGCAGATAATTTGGTAAAAATCAACACCAGTTACAGGATGAAACACAAATTCTTTGAGAAGGTTTTAATAAAACTTGTTTTTCTTGCTAGAACTTGTTTTCTTTTTCTTCACTGTTTTCGCAATTGATAAGCATATGGACAAGTTCAGATTGCCCATTTATGTCAGCAGTCCATGGGAGGGGGACTCTTTAGTCACTGTCTACAACTTCAGTTAGGTTGAGGGCATAAATATACCGTATTGAAAGGTACAGTAGTGAAGATGGTGATGTATTAAACTACCTTTATGCCACAGTACTGTGCTGGCTTTCCTCCCAGTTGTCTAAAAATCACTGAAGTAATAGAAGTCGCTAGACTGTTTTCCAAAGTGATCAACACACAGTTATTTCCTACATGTTAAAATAAGAAAAATAACAAGGGGAAGACAATACTCTAATTTTCATTTTGTTTAAATACACTTATTGGCCATAAGGCACATAATAATTGCACAATCCATAAGTTCACACAGATATTTTCATCTTTTGTTCCTCGTGAATGGTAGGTAGGCAACAGATTCCTGGATCTATGCTTGGTATCATGCTCAGGGATATTACATTCATGACAGTGTGTTTTACTCACAGTTCTGGCTTTATATTTTGGAGACAATGGATTATATCCAACTAGTCATACTCAGAGTAGACCCACTGAAGTCAGCGGACTTAAGATACTCAAATTAGTTATGACTTGCGTTGGCGATAACCCCACATGTATCTCATTTTGTGTTGTGTTCTAAGCAGAGTCAATATGCTAATTAGATCTGTAAAATTCTGAAGCAATTTAGTCTGATACCTAGTTCAAAGGCCTTTTTGGATCAATGGCCACATTTCAAATTTTGAGAGAGTGCTGTGGGTGCAGGTCACAAAATGGTTGCCGTAGAGAGGGCATAGCATAATGCAATATGGCTGCTGGGAGGGCATGGCACAACACAAAATTAGAGAACAGTTATTGCAGCTCCCCCACCCCAAGAACTTCACTCCTACCATGGGAAATCAGCTATGTCCTGCTGGTCTTGATTGTGGAGATACAGCTGTTAAAAGGCACAATAATCCTGCTTTCACCCATTCCAACTGTAAATCAAAGCCTAGGTTGTCATCCTGTACCCGCTTATCTGGGAGTAAGCCCCATTAGAAACAAAGAGACGTGGTTTTGAATAGACTTTTACCATTGTACAGTCAGTTAACGTTACAGGGGAATCTTAGTGCCTAGTCTTTATCTTCTGAACACAAGAAGACATGTCTCCCCCTCTTTTGCAAATTTTTAACATTTGCCTTTGGAAGGGAGGGAGAATTCTGTAACACACCCATGCTTATACAGTAGTATTTGCAGGAAATAACTCCCAGATCTAATACAAACCTACCACAGGCAAGATGCATCCTGGTTGTGAGGCAGAAAGGAAGGGTGAATGACATCTTCCAGGGACAAGAAAAAAAATAAAGCTGGAAAATGCATGGAAGGGGAGGGGAAAGCAGGTGCTCTTTAGGACCCCAGGGATTCCTGTAGCCTGGTGTCCAAACAACTACTTAGCAATCATAGGCATACCTCTAATTTTACTCATTGGCTAAAAACACTTAACAGGTAGGAGCAGCTAGGCTAGCTCATTTCACAGAAATTGCCTATAAGGGTACCTGTGCATTTTGCTTCCTAACTTTCTTCCTAGGAGGGCTAGAGAGGGCTTGCTTTTTAAAAAATGAAATTGAGTCTGGGGCCCATGCCTGGTGTGCCAATGAAGGCCGTCATGGGCACTGGGTTGGCGAACCATGGTATAATATTTATACATTGGTATTTGAGCACCTTATGTATGAACAGTATGTCTGAATTTTAGTGATGCTTGTTATTTAATTATATTTAGTTCTTATATTCTTAATTTCATCTAAATTCTAATTCTAATCCTTAGTTGTGCAATTGAACATGTTTTGTGCTTGGTCCCTTATGCTCTATTTGTTTGAATAAAAATATTATCTTGATTGGTTCATCATAAGTTAGCTTAACAGGAACCATAGAAGAATAGGTATAATAAATGTTTTCAAGTTATTTTAAAAAATGTCCTTTCTTTAGCAAGGATGATGAACATGGCTGTTTAAACTAATTGTGCCCCAAAGTAAATCTGAAAATAAATGGGGCAATAATGGATCAATGTATAAAAATATACTTTGACTGACATCTTAAGTGTAATTGTGTTGTTGATCTAATTCACAAGTAGAAGTAAAAAAAGAACCTGCCAGGGAGTGATTTTTCCATCTAATTTTTCTGCACTAGTGTATTTGTGCTGTGTTGTTATTGGGTAATTACAATTTACTTGTAGGAGGGATCCTTGATGGTTACAGGTACAGACATGCTTCTGATATATTTTGCTTGAATGCAGGTTAAGAGTTCTCTAAACCAGTGTTTCCCAACCTTGGGCCTCCAGCTGTTTTTGGACTACAACTCCCATCATCCCTAGCTAGCAAGACCAGTGGTCAGGGATGATGGGAATTGTAGTTCAAAAACAGCTGGCGGCCCAAGGTTGGGAAACACTGCTCTAAACAGTTATGGGGCCTAGCTGCCCCCCTAAATTCTCCCCCTCCAAAGACTTTCCTAAGGATTGGGAGACTGTCCTATGTGGGGTAAGCTGTGTCACAGGACTGAGGGGGAAAGGAAAGATCTCAGAAAATTTGGTCAGATCTCTGGCTGCAAACCATAATATTTCATTTGATCTCTGATTTATTCTATTTAAATATATTTACAGAATTGATGATGCTGATATTTCTGAGAGAAGTGCAAATGAAGAAAATGGGGATATTTCAGAAGGAGAGCAACCACAAATTAAACACAGCCGGCATAAAAAAAAGAAGCACAAACACCGAGGTAAACATAAGAAACATAAACATTCTTCAGAAGAAGATAAGGACAAAAAACATAAACATAGGCACAAACATAAGAAACATAAACGAAAGGAGATTACTGATGCCTCTGATAGAGAAGATGGTCCAGCAAAAAGAACTAAAATTGATTTCTTAGCTCCTTTAGAAGACTTAGAGAAACAAAGAGCATTGCTTAAAGCTGAACTTGAAAATGAGCTAATGGAAGGAAAAGTTCAGTCTGGGATGGGATTAATATTGCAAGGTTATGAGTCAGGTTCTGAAGAGGAGGGAGAAATCAATGATAAGGTGAGAAATGGGACTAGATCTGCAACTAAGTCATCAAACGTTAAAGGGAAACCAGAAATTGTAGACAATAAAACAAGTTCAAAGAAACGGAGTAAGAGCAGATCAAAAGAACGGACTCGGCACAGATCTGATAAAAAGAAAAGCAAGTCAGGAGTTGATGGAATAAAAGAGAAAGCAACAAGAAGTAAATCAAAAGAGAGGAGAAAATCAAAAAGCCCATCTAAAAAAATAAAGTCTCAAGATCAAGTAGGAAAGTCAAAGTCTCCAACTCTTAGAAGGCGCTCTCAGGAGAAAAATAGGAAGTCAAAGTCTCCAGAAGATAAGACTAAAGCAGAAGATAAGATGAAATCTAGAGATCATAAAAAATCTCCAGCTGTTAATGAAAGTAAAAACAGAGATCGTGGCAAAAAATCAAAATCTCCACTAGAACAAAGAAGCAAATCCAAAGATAGACGATCAAGGTCTAAAGATCGAAAATCCAGGAGATTGGAGGCTGAAAAAGAGAAGAAGCCCACCAAATCTCCTTCTAAAGATGCATCATCAGGGAAAGAAAACAGGTCTCCTGGTAGAAGACCTGGCCGCAGCCCTAAAGGAAGAAGTTTGTCTCCGAAACCACGAGATAAGCCAAGACGCAGCAGATCACCTCTCCTTAATGATCGCAGATCTAAGCAGAGTAAATCGCCCTCTCGAAATCTGTCTCCTAGGAGAGCAAAGAGTAGATCTGTAGAAAGAAAAAGAAGAGAATCGGAAAGGAGGCGTTTTTCTTCTCCAAGGTAATTTTAATGAAGAAAATTAAGAATCAAGTGGTTTTAATTTTTTTAAATGTACCCACCTGTCCATCCCCTAACACAACAGAGGTGCTGAACTGGTGAAACCGAGATGCCAATTTGCAAAGGAAGAAATGGGAGAACACTATAAGTGAGCTCCCGATTCTTCCTTTCCAGCTGTGGCAAATAAACTTGAATGACCTGGTGCCATATGATGTCACATAACTGACAAGTAGGTGGTTCTGCCCACCAGTCAAAGTGGTCCATGGAGGGTGGGCCAATTCTGGGTCTACTCAGCCAGCTGGATCCAGTTTCGCATGGTATGTGTTACAGAAATTTGTGGAAGACCTTTGATTTATTTAACAAAATATCAAAAATAATAGCATAGTAACTTTTGAGGTTTTAAGTGTTTAATAATAAAACAGTACGCTGAGCTAGACTTGTCAGTCGCCACTGATAATGTTTCTTGGGAAGTGGAAACATCAAAGCAGAGAACACTTTGTAACTTGGAAGAGGTCTTTTTCAAGCTACAAATAACTAGCATAGGTTTGTTTGGAAAGGCAGACTGTTGCAGGCAATAAAAGCATCACATGAGGATTTGGTGTGAATATGAAACTTGATTTGCTAACATTTCAGCAGTTTTGCTATAGTATGTCTATATATGCTTTAATTATAGGGGACCTTTTATGTCATTCTTGCTTATATATATTTCTATTCAGTTCAGTCTATGAAATGCTATAAAGACAACTTTACAGTGAGTTTAAAAATTGTTTTTTAAAGGGAATCAGCCCTATTTTTGTATATATTTTTACAATATTTCTTCTAACTTCAAGAACACGAACTAGGGATGATATCCTCGCTAGACGTGAGCGATCAAAAGATGTCAGCCCACCTAGGTGGTCCCCATCCAGAAGAAGATCCAGGTCTCCTATTCGACGAAGATCTCGCTCAGTTCTTCGACGTAGCCGGTCCCCAAGAAGGAGGAGTAGATCTCCTCGGAGAAGGTATATATTTTACTATACTGTAAAAATAAGTAGAAATTAATATTGTACATTAACCAAGAATGGTTCTTTTTTTAAAAATGCCCTACCACCACCATTATGGGTTGTAATCAACAAAGTTGTTCCGTTAGCACAAGGACTTCTGCCTTCTCAATGGTACTTCCTCTGTTTGGGAGAGGTAAGGGAACCCCCAGAACATATTTGAGTGGGGGCTCGAGGGAAGAGGAAGTCTGATTGCAGAGGCAGAATTCCTTGCACTAATGGGGCAACTCTGTAGGACACAGCCCTATACATTTTGCCAATTCCCTAACACTCCTATGCTTCATCTAGGAGCATGCTACTCAAGTTGTGGCCGCCCTACTCCCTCTGCTGACCAGAGAGGAAACCAGCGCTGGCCTAACTTTGAATTCCAAACCAACATGCATGGTTTATTAATATCTAAACATGAGAAGTGAAGAACAAACCTTGCCTCATCCTAAGTAATTTTTTTATTTTTTTTATTTTTTGCTTTTGAATGGAACAGATTTGAACCTTAAAATGCTTCAAGCAAGTATATAAATATAAGAGATACTTTGTCACATTGATTCTTTTTTCTTTTAATTCCACATTTTCAGGGATAGGGGTCGACGGAGTCGATCTCGTCTTAGGAGGAGATCTAGGTCACGGGGTGGCCATAGGCGGAGGAGTAGGAGCAAAATAGAAGACAAATTTAAAGGAAGCCTTTCTGAAGGGATGAAGGTGGAGCAAGAATCCTCATCAGATGAAAAGTAAGAACTGAATTTTAATGTTTCGTATTGTGATCTTCTACCAAATTTGTCTGTGTGTAGATAGATGAAATGTCTTCTTTTTCTTAAATCAGAAGTATTTTCAACATGGAGGGCAACCTTGAATATTAATAGTGAGTTCAATGCTGTAGCTAGCTGATCCTCTACCTAATGTACCACATTCTTCTTGTTATTTTAACTTATTGGCTAAATGCTGACCCATAGCTGGTGAACGTGTTACTACTCTTCTGTCATTCTGTTCAGTTTGATAGGGCTCCAGTGTCAGATGTTAGGATACCTTGGGAATGATTGCCAGTTGATTAATATTTGATCTCATATTGACTGAGGCTCTGCTACAGGAACCTTTAGTTATAAGCAATCAGTTTTGTAGGTTATATCCAACAGTGCTACCCAGTTGGTAATAAGGCCCATTTTCAGCAACTTCTCTCCCCATAGTTCCTTACAGTCTCCCTAAATCTGCACTAGAGCATTTTAGAGTGTTGCTGGGGGGGCGGGGGGCGGGTTGCAGTGGTGATGGGAAATGAGCCCAAAAATGGTTTCCCTCCCTGTTCTGCTGATGGAGGCCTTGCCAAGTCACACTGTTGGATAGGATCCAATACAAATATGTATTCCTAGTCTCAACCATATAGTTTGTATTTGTTTTTGGCCAGACGATACTTGGGCACAGTGAAGTAAAAATGCACATACTTAATCTCCACGAAAATGAAGACTTAAAAAGAAGTATATGTGAATATACGCCTGTCATTATACTTACTTGCCATCCATAATTATAATAAAGGCAAATAGATTGGTTAATCTGTGGCTCATATATGAAAAGGGACTGGTACAATGTTTATGCAATAATCTCAATAGTCAAAATTTCCCCAATATCTTAATATTTATGTACATTTATTCTAGGACTGTTAATACCAATCAATAGCACCAAATGCAGTCAAGTACACTACAAGGAGAACATAAATACAACAAAGAGCAATGTTGGTCAAATTAAAAATACAACAAAAATACAAAAATACAACCATTAACCATAATAACTGCTCCATAGTGTATTAAATTAGTTTGAATGAATTACAACAACTAGTATCTAATAAAGCTTATAAATAATGGTCAATTATAATAAAACTTTGGTTTTTTTCCTGTCAGTCTGTAATGTAAAGTTGTTTAAATTAACATTTTAGGATCCAAGTCTTTGAGTATTGCTTTCAGGGTATTTGAGTATAAATTCTTGCATCAATAAGTGGACTGAAGGATATGTCAATCATCATTTTTAATAGCCTTGAAGACTTTGATGTTGAAGAAGAAGATGAGGAAGCTTTGATAGAGCAGAGAAGGTTACAGAGGCAAGCAATTGTTCAGGTATGTGATAGTGCTGTACTGTACCCCTGCAAACCAGACTGTAATTTTGTGAAAGCTGATCGTCCATACTGTTTCCATAGAGTGTGGTCAGGCATTCAAGTAGCCATAGTTACAAGGACTATCCATTCAGCTTTCTGTTATAATTAGCTGCCACAAATTCCCTCATGTCTAGGTACTGCAAAGGGAAAAGAGTGCATTGCACAAAGAGGGCACACAATAAATGCCAAGTCATCACATTCTGCAGCGTGCTAAGAGGCATGCTCGAACTGGTGTATGTGGTAGCACCCTAGTAACCCTGGGCAAACACTCACAGACATATCTATTATGTTTCCTTTGGCTTAGAAATGAAGAGTTGGATCCAGTGTTGCCTTAATAGGTCTGTCTTCCCCAGAAAGCCTTTCCTGCTCTCTTCAAAGACCTTTAGGAAAAAATCTGATATCAAATAATAATAGAACTGTGGAGTTGGAAGGGACCACGGGGGTCATCTAGTCCAACCCCATGCAATGCAGGAATCTTTTGCCAAACATGAGACTTGAACTCATTACCCTGAGAGTAAGAGTCTGATGCTCTACCAACTGCACTATCCATAATGCAGTAGAGGTCTGCAATAAAATGAAGTATGTGGGAAAGGCCTCTCTTTCACGTGAACAACTGCTTCCACGGTGCTGGAATAAAGCAAAAATATTTCTTTGGTTTGAAAAGGTAAAGGGACCCCTGACCATTAGGTCCAGTCGTGGCCAACTCTGGGGTTGCAGCGCTCATCTCGCTTTACTGGCCATGGGAGCCGGCGTTGGTCCGCAGACAGCTTCTGGGTCATGTGGCCAGCATGACGTAAGCTGCTTCTGGTGAACCAGAGCAGCACATGGAAACGCCGTTTACCTTCCCGCTGGAGCGGTACCTATTTATCTACTTGCACTTTGATGTGCTTTCGAACTGCTGGGTTGGCAGGAGCTGGGACCAAGCAACGGGAGCTCACCCCATCGCGGATATTCGAACCGCCGACCTTCTGATCGGCAAGTCCTAGGCTCTGTGGTTTAACCCACAGCGCCACCCGCGTTTATATCCCCACAAAATGTACATTTTTTCAGTGGCTTAAGTAATGGAAGATTTCTTTTTACAGAAATACAAGTACCTAACTGAAGATAGCAACATGTCTATGCCATCTGAACCAAGCAGTCCTCAGAGCAGCACTCGCAGCCGCTCAAACTCACCTGATGACATTCTAGAGCGGGTAGCTGCTGATGTTAAAGAGTATGAACGGGAAAATGTGGACACTTTTGAAGCCTCAGTGAAGGCTAAGCACAACCTCATGGCTGTTGAGCAAAATAATGGTAAGAATCAAATTCCTGTGAAATGTGTTCTGAAAGATGATCTGCAACAACTAAAATCAAAAGTGAGATACATTTGACATGGCAGCCATGAGTAAGAGACTGTCTCCTGAATTTTAGAATATCATGAAATATTGTACAAGTTTTCTCACTTGTATAAAGCTAAGTTAAATTATGCCTGGGGTCGCTTCAGGACTTGGTATGCTGAGTCACCAGAAAACAAGGGCACGCCTCTCAATTTATCAGGCTGACTGAACACACAGTCAAAATTCAAAAAACATTTTTGTGCAGTTTTCAGCACAATGTAATATGGCTTTCTTACACATACCCAGATCCCAATAAAATATAAGTGGTTGGACCCAGACTTAGAAATGCTTAGAGTAAAAGGTAAAGGTACCCCTGACCGTTAGGTCCAGTTGCGGGCGACTCTGGGGTTGCGGCGCTCATCTTGCTCTATAGGCCGAGGGAGCTGGTGTTTGTCCGCAGACAGCTTCCAGGTCATGTGGCCAGCATGACTAAGCCGCTTCTGGTGAACCAGAGCAGCGCACGGAAATGCCATTTACCTTTCCGCCAGAGCGGTACCTATTTATCTACTTGCACTTTGACGTGCTTTCAAACTGCTAGGTTGGCAGGAACAACGGGAGTTCACCCCGTCGCAGGGATTTGAACCGCCGACCTTCTGATCGGCAAGCCCAAGAGGCTCAGTGGCTTAGACCACAGCACCACCCATAAAAATTAATAGGACTTTAGTTAGAAGTCATGAAACTGGATCGAACGCCGGGGTTTTGAGATTGCACAATTGTGGGTGGGATTACTGTGACTAGATTACTGACTGGAACAGGGGGAAAGAACCCTATCTTGTCAATGTTGGTGGCTTGGCAACTAGATACTTTAAGGGACCACCTTCTTCACCCCACCCCACCCGGTGTATGACGATCTGCTTTAGGTCCTTCTCTAGGTCCTGCTGTCATCAGAGATGAGGCAGGTGGTGATCAGAGACAGGACTTCCTTGTGGTGACACCCTAACTTTGGAAATCTGAAGGTTTATCTGCTGCTAAGTTTAAGCTATCTTTGTATTACCCAGGTGAAAACCTTATTCCAGATCTTTAGAGACATAGAGTTTTACTCTGCTTTTTGCTTGCACTGTAAGTTGTGTATTTGGGATTGTTTTAATTTAAGGCGGTTGATGATGAACCAAATGAGGTGGGTAGTATCCCTCTTCACGTGACAGAGGCAGGAGAGCAAAGAACTCTGGGAGGCAGGCACAGTCCCCTCAATTTTATAGACAGCTCCCTGTTTACACAGGGGTTACTTTCCGAGGCACCGCACACATTGGTGAAATCATGTATAATTGAAACCTATTGGAAAAGCCTGTAAATCCCCTCCCCCACCCCTGTTCTGCCATTTTAGTGACATTTCAGTGACATCTTTACAATGTTTCCAGGTCACTTCTGGGTTCTGCACGTATATACGGCCGCACACACATTGAACACACATAAACGAAGGGCTGCCTGTATTTTAATTGTGTTGCACGTTGCTCTTCAGTCCAGAAGATTCTGAAAGCAGGATATTAATGGAATGATCTGTAGAAATGTTAAGGCTATCTTGTATTCTTTCTCATTGCTTTCATGAATGTGAATTCTTTTAAGGTTCGTCTCAGAAGAAAATTACAGCTCCTGACATGTTCACAGAATCAGATGATATGTTTGCTGCATATTTTGATGTAGGTAATTTTTGTATAAATGCTTTTTGAAGTGCTGCTCTGTTTTGGTAAAGAACATATATAAAAACTTCTAAAAGACCACTGGATTAATTCCCAGTTGTTTTATCCAATGATGTCTGTGAGTGAGCAGAATGGACTTCCATCTCCACAACAGAAGTTCATCTTCCTTTCCTCCCCACTGCAGCCCACTATGTACCTAGAGGTTAATACCCCCAAAGCAGATTTAAGAGGAGAAAGAGGAAGGGAACTCCCATTGTGTGAATAAAGGTCTCCTCATTCAGTGTTTAGTTTTGCCCTGAATCATTTAAACGATTAACTCTAGAAAGTGATTATTTGACTATTTTCATTGTTGCAGTTGCATTAGGGATAATACCAGAATTACTCAGCAGAATTCAAATAGCCCAAATAGTAAGATAAACACTCATCAGCTTTAATGAGAGATGCCTAGCATTGATGTTTTGTATGTTCTTTGAAGTACAAAGTGTCTTTGCCCGTTGATATTGGGCCTTCTAAAGACTTTTCGTGAGCTGCCTAGGAAACTATGTAATTGGGCAACCAGTAAATAGATAAATTAAAACAGTTCTTGTAGTTTCATAGGCGAATATGAAGGAAAAAGCTAAATGAGATTTACTTTATTTCAGAGTGCACGCCTTAGGGCTGCTGGCATTGGAAAAGACTTCAAAGAAAACCCCAATCTCAGGGATAACTGGACAGATGCAGAGGGGTATTATCGTAAGTATGATTGGTACATCTCATATATATTATCAACTGAGCACAACTGCAGATTAAAGGAATCCTGTTTAAAGGCCAGCAGAATGACATTTTAATGTTGCAGGGCTATCTCCCACATTTAGAACATCAAAGAAAATGTGTGAGTGAATATATATATATATATATATATACCACAACTGTAGCTTACATTTTCCCAGTTTTTCTCTGGAAGCAACCATCAACATTCACCATTCAATGGAAACCAGAATAATGGCTTGGAAAATAAGTTCCAGCTTTATTTGCCAAACTGGACTCAGAATGCAAACACTTCACTGAATCTCCTTCAAGAATATTGCATACACAACTACAAAAAAAACCACAGGAAAATGGGTTCTCTTTTAGTTTTCTCATGTGGGAAAACAAGTTAATATTGTTCAAAATCCCTGAAAATAAATGTCTTGGTACTTGATTTGGGTGAGGCATAGAGAACTTGAGAAGTTGGAACTAATTGGCCAGAAAGCTGGCTTTACTCTGGTGCCAATAGGCACCCTAGCTTGGTTTTCACCAGTCACCCTGTTTGCATTGCTTGGGGGGCGGGGGAGGACACATTTGTGTAAAAAGTGTGAACCTTCCAGCTCTTCCCTGCTGTGACAAGGAATTGCTGGCAGTGGTTCACACAGAAGATGGAGACCATTCACACGCTTACTTTTACATATTTAAAATGCTGTTTGGGTATTTTGCACAAATGTCCTTTAAAGAGCATAAGAAATGCCCTGCTGGATTGAACTAAAAACCCACAAACTTCAGCATCCTGTTCTCACATTGACTGGCCAGATGGCTAATGGGAAAACCCACAAGCAGAATTTTAGTACAACAGCGTTCTCCCCACTTGTGATTTCCTGCAGCTGGTATGCAGTAGCACATTGCCCTTAGACAATTGAATTCAAACAGGCATGTTATAATTTGCAAATTTGCCTGTACATAGTATCTTCCATTGTTCTCCTTTAAAGAATTACCTTGCTAAATCCTCATGTTCTTTAAACTCTCATAGTACTTCAGGGATTCTGTGTTGACTGCTCATTGAAAATATCAAAATGGGGTGCATGGTTCTTTGGATCATAAATTGTAACGTGGGTATTTTGGGGGGAAATACTTTGTATCCTTCCTCTTTTCCCAAACATGGCATCATTAAACTGAGTGGGAAGAAGTCAGGGAGTAGCATTATGTATTCATAGATAACCTATTTAGGTGTTACTCTGGTTCTAACTGACTTGAGATCAGGAGTGAGTCTAGGGCTCCACCATCCCTTCACTGTAGAAGGTAAGAAGCAAGCTAGTTGTCAACATGCTTTGTCTTATCCAGTTGGGAGGATTTCTCATTTAAACACAATATTTGCATTTCTATCCAGAACAAAGACAGAGGAATTATGTTAAAGCAGGCAGTGACTCTTAATGGAAATTGCTATTATGACTACACCCTATATGCATTTCTGTACAGGTAAATCCTCCTTGATAGATTGACAGATTGGCACTGGGAATGCATTTAACAACATCTTTTTTCTTTTCCTTAGGTGTTAACATAGGTGAAGTTCTAGATAAACGCTACAATGTATATGGGTACACTGGCCAAGGAGTTTTCAGTAATGTGGTGAGGGCCAGAGATATGGCAAGAGCAAACCAAGAAGTGGCTGTCAAAATCATTAGGAACAATGAGCTTATGTAAGTAAAAAAAAAAATTACATCTCAAGATAAAATGAACTAAAACAGTAGTGGCCCTACAAGTTTTGCAGAGATGCATGAACAGCGATTGAAGATTTGCACAATATTCAGGAAGACTGTTATGTAGCATGTTTTGTAAATATGTAGAATCCTGTTATTTGTAAACTACTAATTTGTAGCTGCTGGTTTCAGTAGTTGAGCGACTAACTGTAAAGAGTTGGTGTTCATCTGCTGGAAGACAGTTTATTGATCTAGTGAAGCCTTCTGTCCACAGAACAGAAATGGAGGTGAGACTTGACAGTCTCCCTCCACTCCTTTCTCCAGCTCCCATGCCACCTCCTTTGTTCTTTGAAAACTACTCCAACCCTCTGGAGCAGATTTGAAGAGACATTTAAGCTGTCCCAGTGAATTAACCATAACAGTTTAATGTCTGTAAAATTCAAGTGCTGTGTATTTCCCCACCATATCTGTATGTTTGTATGATACCTGAAGAAGCCTCATGGGGACTTCCTAATTCTGAAAGAGTTGGGTAGATGAACAAACAGACCCTAGGAAGGCAGAAATGATGCCAGACTCTGATGCATACCAGGGCAACTGTGCTTCCAGTTTTCTGTTACGTACTCACTTTCTGGGCTATCAACAAGTTCCACCCTATCCCTTTCTAGGTCTGTGTTCTTCAACATTGGGTCCCCAGATGTTGGACTACAACTCCCATCATCCTTGGCCATTGCCTAAGGTGGCTTGGGGGGTGGGTGTTGTATTCCGACAACATCTGGGGACCTAGATTGAAGAACAATATTCTAGGGCAGGCACAGGCAAACTCGGCCCTCCAGATGTTTTTTGGCCTACAACTCCCATAATCCCTAGCTAACAGGACCACTAGTCAGGAATGATGGGAACTGTAGTCCCAAAACATCTGAAGGGCCGAGTTTGCTTCTGCCTGTTCTAGGGATTATAATAGCCCATATTACCTCCTCCTTCCCCAAAGTTCCCATAACAGGATGTTCTCTATCTTCTTGCCTAATCTTTGCAAGCTTCAGTCTTGCATGCATTCAGTCACAGTTGCAAACCAGAAGTTTCTCATATCAGATAAGGTCCTTCTGCTCTTATCCTTATGGCTGCCTTGTCTGCCTAGTCTCCAGAGAGCATTATATGTCTTCTGGTAGTGGCAACCCCTAAGTTCAGATTACATTGATCCTTGTAATATTGTTACTGTTGCTTCTTTATATATTTCTTTATATCATTTAAACCTCTGCATTTTAAATGGTGTCTGTGTGATGTATATTATAATAAATGGATTTATTTTCAGGCAAAAAACTGGTTTAAAAGAATTGGAATTCTTGAAAAAACTCAATGATGCAGATCCTGATGACAAGTTCCATTGCCTGCGATTGTTCCGGCATTTTTATCACAAGCAGCACCTTTGTTTAGTATTTGAACCACTCAGGTAAGGTTTAAAATAATGCTGTTTAGACTGTTTATCTTATTGCCCTGTTCATCTCCTTAATCTAAACCTTGTATGAAAGTTTCAGAAGTAGTTCTTCCTCAGCATATAACAGGGTATTCTGGAATAGGATATTTGAAAAAGAAATAAGCAGAATGACCTGACACGTCAAGTTGCAATTCGTTCCATCAGAGACGGTGACTATTAAAGCAGAATAGTGTCAAGAGGAGGAGGTTCCAAAACTGTAGAATTATCCTGGCATTAAAATTAGAAAGCCACAGAACAATATTTATGTCGCCCCAGCTTCTTCTGGGGAGGAAAAAACTTAAACACGTAGCAGAGTTCCCAAAAATAGACCAGAGGCAATTGTACTTTATCCAGCAGAGCTTGACTTGCTATTGAAGGCAAATGAGCATAATGGTCACAAATCCAATTCATTCAGGATTGGCACAGTCCATAAAAATCCACCTGCAGCGCTTACAAGAAAATTTACAAGTATTTATAATAAGACTAAATCTTAACACTATAGCATACAGAAACAGAACAAAGAGACAGAAAGAGAAAGTGAGTAACCCAGGCTCCTCCTGGCCTGACTATAATAGTCAGCATGAGAACCAGTTTAAACTTACTGTATTCAGCTTCCCAGAAGGTATAACCCAAACAACAGAAACCTTTCACACAGAGAATCTTCTTGAAATAAGAAGCAGAACAGGAAAGATCTCTACACATCAGATCAATACTTTCTGTACTAAGAAATGCAAACTGACAATTTAGTCATTAAAACATAAGCTAAAAAATTCTTTATACACACATGGGTTATTTTTAATTCCATGTGTACATGGAATTGGGAGATTTAAAAGTAATGGTAGTGTTTTCTGATAGAAGACGTTAACAATCTTTTAATTCTGTAGCCAAAACAGAAGCATTCTTTTCATGTAGGGTGGGTCATTTCTGTTCTGGAAATCAAGGGTCTGTCCTGTTACTTCATGTGTGTGTTAGAAAATCAATCTCTGAAGGTACTAAGAAATAGCTCTATTCAGTTATAAATACAAGTAAGTTTTCTCAGAGTTATTTGCAACTAAATCATTGCATGCCTGGAACAACTTCCACGAGTGCAATGGAGCATCCCCCCTCTCCCTTTCCCTTCCTCACAACCCCCAAATCAGCTCTGAAGAGTTGGGGTTCCCTCCAGAGCAGATCTGGGGGTGTGCAAGGGAGAGGAAGGAGAAGTGAGAAGTTCCACTGCACACGTTTCAGTTGTTCCATGTGCACAATGATTTATATAGATGCAACTCGCCATCTGCCACCTGATGTTCAGCTAAGAGATTTTCAGACAAATGCTGTTGCTAAGTACAGTACACCCTTTTTGGTGGTCCATTGCAAGTAATTTATGGGCTGAAATGGTCGGGTATGAAAAAGATTTATATTGTTATCTGTTATACATTTATATGATACAGTGTTATAAAAATAGTTTTACAAATAATAAATAAAGTTAATGTTGTTTAAACAATGTTATTACAGATTGACTTCTATAAACTTCCTGTACATTGAATTACTATGTATTTCTATTTTTAATGTGTTTGGCATTATGTTTCTTCCACCTACTACTCTCCCCATCTGTTGTGTGTCTCTTTTCAATTTAGTATGAACTTACGAGAGGTGCTGAAGAAGTATGGAAAAGATGTTGGCCTCCATATAAAGGCAGTGCGATCATATAGTCAGCAGCTGTTCCTAGCATTAAAACTTCTTAAAAGATGCAACATCTTGCATGCTGATATCAAACCAGACAATATTTTAGTAAGTAATATTTTGTTACAACCCTGCAGATAGTTTTGGGAAAAGAAAATACAATACCCTGTTTACATTGTGTCAATTTCTATGAGATTTAATTCATATTCTCTCTCTCTCTCATGGATTTTATGCTGAAAAATATCAGTGACTGCTTGATTTCTCCCCAACTGCCTGATCATGACTATCTCCCCTGGTGTCCCCCAAGTCCTCCCCCAAGGGGAAGAAGCAATTTCTATGAATAAGATCCAACTCAACTTAGTATAGTAATACAACAAATAAGAGCAAATTTAATCAAGCTTGCATTCCAAACTAAAGATGTGCCGTAGCTTAGGACTGGTCTTTATGGCGAACCACCCCTGTGGAGTGACCCTCCCTAGGTCAACTGTAACATATAGAGCTCTCTCACTGTATGGATTGCTCCTATTATACAGAGAGATTCCTTGCTGGTGCCGCAACCACTCTCTCAAACAGCCTTCACATTACTTGTAGAGTGGCTGGGGAAACCCGGCCAAATGGGCGGGGTATAAATAATAATATTATTGTTATTATTATTGTAGGAGCAGTCTACTTGTCATTTTAAGTTTCAGTAGTTTACTGGCAACATTTGAATTCTAATATTTGGCCAGTGCTAATTGTAATACGCTAGCTAGCATTTTAATGTATAATTTGCAATTATTCTCATAACCTACTTGTGCACCTACATGATAAATTAGCATTCCACAGAAAATGCATCACTGGCATAACTGCCTTTGTATCAGTAGGCACACTTAACTCCAACCCCCTGACAGTTCCAGCAGTTTTTTTGCATAAGAAGGAACATTTTAGTCATGCATACAGTTACAAGGATGCATGGAATAAGGACAGTAACCCACTCTGTGCAAACATTGTACCGAACAGTTTTTGAAAACATTTGGGTATGGGCTGCTGGGAGGTTAGCTATATAGAATATTTATTGGAATGGATTGCTGTTGACAACCACAAAACATGGATTGGATGCTGGGCAAAATAATTCAAGTGCGAACTCTGTCTGTGAGGTGAAGTACAAATTCATTTCAGATGTTTCTTCTTCATGACTATCAGGTGAATAAATTCCAGTTTTTCTCAACAGATGTCAGTATTAACTTCAGAGTAAATTCCTTTTAAAATATGGCATCTCTAGAAGTTACACATTCTTTCAGACATCTTTTTTAAAGATGACAAGAACTAAATAAAACTTCTGGATCAGACCATGGGGCTATTTAGTCACGGCATCCTATTGCTTACAGCGGCCCCATCAGATGCTTCCAGGAAGCCCATAGCAGAGCATGAAGTCATAGCACTTTCCATTGGTTACCAGCACACAGTGTTCAGATTCACCTTGATTTTGAACTCTATCCTGTTTTTAAACAAAATCAGTATTAATATGTGCTAAATACACATGCTGAACTTCTTAAAGCTTGGTGGTTAGTTTGTACAATCAGTGTCATTTGCTACTTTCTCCTTTAAGTACAATTCTTGTTGCTTTTTTTAAGGTGAACGAATCTAAAACTATTCTAAAACTTTGCGATTTCGGGTCGGCTTCACATGTTGCGGATAATGACATCACACCGTATCTTGTCAGCCGATTTTATCGTGCTCCTGAAATCAGTAAGTTAATCTACTCTGAGATATTCTTTCTTATATTCGAATTCTGCAGTTAATGTTGATTTTAACTTGCACATTTATGAAGGAGGACCGCAAAAATTGAATTTTATACATGGCAAAATTTCTTGATGCGGTCTTAGATTTTAATAGTTATCAATCAACCAACTAGCATGGGTGTATGGCAGGCTACTGTGAGAAGGAGAACAAACTCGATCTACAAGTTTCCTTGGCTTTTGGTTTATCAAGTTCTCCCTTACTGGGTCCCCTCCTCCCTCCTTCACCAATGTCTTTTGCCACTCCTCCTTTTTCAAGGTTCCCTAGGTGCTTCTTCCCCATTTTCCTTTCACTTGATTGATAGTATCTCCCCATCTCCTTGCCTAAGCCACTTTGTTCTTTGTTCCTTCCACACTCTTGCCTCTGACATTCTTTTCCCTCTGCGTAACAGATGATCAGATTGGGAACGGAAACTTCTGTAGTATATTGTACTGTATTATCTACTGCTACACCATAAAATCTCTGTTCTACAAACTTTTTCACCCACCTTTTCACCCAATCTCTTTTCACCTCCCATCTGACACTCTTGATCTGAAAGAAATTAAGGCTGGTGTGGAGCATCACAGATGGATGAATTTTGAAGTTTAGAAAAGGATATGATGGCAATGATGTTTTAATAGTATACCCATTTTTACGAGCTGAGTATCATAGATATTGCAACTCATTTATTCTGTTCTTTTTGTGGCTGGCTGATCCTAGAAAAGTGAGTGACCTTTACTTGAGTGTGCCATTTTGTACGATTAATGGTTTTAATTTTACAACTGTTCTCCTTCAGTTATAGGCAAAATCTATGACTACGGTATAGATATGTGGTCTGTAGGCTGTACATTATATGAACTTTACACAGGAAAAATATTGTTTCCTGGGAAAACCAACAATCATATGTTGAAACTTGCTATGGACCTCAAAGGAAAGATGCCAAACAAGGTAAAGAAATAAATTGCTTGTAAAGATGAATAACACTGTAGAATTTTCCCTGATCTTGTAGGAATCTTGTAACATCCCAACTTGTTCACCCTGCCCCTAAACTATGGTTTACAGCCTGCGGATATTCTTTCTGAAAGGGGCCAATATGCTATTAAAACTTAATTCTAGTGGAACTTCCCAGTAACTAGAGTCTGTGGGTGGAACTCACCATTGCATGAGAGGACTCCTGCTTGCAGAACAGCTTTTCACCTTTCTTTCCTCCCCGCTGCAGCTCCCTTTATGCCACCCTCTAGGAAGACTTTGAGGATATTCAGAGGGCTGCAGGTGGGAAGAGAGGAAGATGTAGTCTTCTTGTGTGAGCACAAATGCCTTCCACTCACACGCTGAGAGTATGGGATACAACAGTCTATCGTTGATGCCAATGAAAAAGACATCTCATTTTTTATTGTAGATTTTTCTCTCTCTCTGCAGTGATCTGAAGAAATAGAACGTAATGACCCCTGATGTTTTCTGGAAGTAACGTGAGGCTTTTGATGTAGGCTTGTCTTAGTTTTCTGGAGTTAAATGTGTAGAGGCCTATTTTAAGATGCTACCTTTTTATCAGTTGAAGATTTCATATGCCCTAAGCTTCTGAGATCTGCGTAAAATAAAGTGCACTTTATTTTTCAGTTTGCCTACATGGTTGAAATAAGCCTTTCTCTTTGAGATTATTGCTTTCATGATTTATACTTGTGGACTTTTAAAGACTTTCAGTTTGCTATCTATTTTCAGATGATCCGAAAAGGAGTCTTCAAAGATCAACACTTCGATCAAAATCTCAACTTTATGTACATAGAGGTAGATAAAGTAACAGAAAGGGTAAGTCTGAACTACACTAAGTAAAATGCGATGTTCTGTTTGGAAATTTCTCATGCCTTTTTTATAGGTTTAAATTAGAATTTGGTGAATATGGTTCTTATATAAATTTTGCAACTTTTTGTATGAAGGGCTTGTTTTAAAACTCATTGACATACACCAAGCTTGGGAGAGATCAGTAACAATATACAGCATATTCTTCAAACTGGCAGCAAACTTATTAGCATAGAGAATCCCACATGAACAAATACATGAAGATTTTATACAATAGCAGCTGAATTGGTTCAGTGGAATACCCAAACTATTCACTAATTGCAGATTTGCAGTGAAGGTTGAAATACTTTCATCCTTCTTTAGTTTTGAGAAAACAGTCCACGCAGTACAGAATACACAGAAAGCTCCTATTTGGAGGGTACATTCTCTTTATTTCCCCAAGGTGAACCCCAATTTTCTAGTCTAAAAGATCTACCTTGTTAAGGTAAGATGGGGGACAACTGTTGTGATTGCAGTGTACATTGATGTTAAATGGTGAACTGTTGAGTCTGTGCACTGAGTAGCTCTGCTTTCAGCCTCAGTTCTGCAGCGTTGATTTGGCACGAGAGGGGCTTAAGTTAGTGGTGGTCAAGGAAGGTGGGGAGTAGGGAATGAGAAGCTCAAGTAAGTGCAGCAAATGATGGATGCTCACCCATTTACCGTGCTGTTCACAGGCATAGCTAAGAGGTGTGGCTCTCCTCACCTTGGCTGTGATCACACGGAATAGTGATTGGGTGCTGTGAAGGACTTCAGAGAAGAGATTTTCACAGCACAGCAATCAGCTTTTAGCTGGTTGGGAGGGCGTCTAAACTAGGGCACATGCAACGATGTTTACTTAGAATCCGATTAAAGTTACTAGTCTTTTCTCCATTTCCATGAAAATGCTAGCACTTTTCACCTAGCATGATCCAGCCTTCTGCAGTCCATAAAATAAGAAACTCCATTTAGCTGTTGAATGTAATATGCCCCATTTAAAATAACAAAGCACCACCATAAGTTGGAATGTCCATATACTATTTCTATGGCTTTATTGTTGCCTCAGATATTAAGTGCTGGATGCCCTTATCTTTGTAGGAAAAAGTAACTGTCATGAGCACCATTAATCCAACAAAGGACCTGCTGGCAGATTTAATTGGGTGCCAACGCCTCCCTGAAGATCAGCGCAAAAAGGTTCACCAGCTGAAGGACTTGTTGGACCAGATCCTCATGTTAGACCCAGCTAAACGGATTAGTATCAACCAGGCTCTGCAGCATGCCTTCATCCAGGAGAAAATTTAAATCCAGCGAAGATGTTCAAAGGGTTTGACTAGTTAATATACAAAGACTGATGCAATTTCACAGCAATTTATAAATGTACATATAGCATATAAATAATTACCCTGCAAAGTTGAGGAAGAATGATATATTTGAATTAACACCAAGGCGGATATTTCTTTTAGAAATGTTAGAGTAACTCTGTTTGTCTCTCACGTGAAGATTTTTTCACTGTAGAACTGTTTTATTGCCAAGACTGCACAGAAATACAATGCTAGCGTATATGGCTGCAGTTCCCAAACACGTATATATATAATATATATATATATATAAAAACACACACACATATGCTCCCTCTCTCTCACCCTAACTAAATGCAACAAAGCATCTCTTAAAATATCAGTAAGACTGGGTGGTTGATTTTGGTTTTTAGCAGATTTGGCTTCATTTTGGTCTCTGAAAAATGGCCAGCATAAATGCTGTTTATATTGCATTTTCCTAGGTGTGTGCGTGCAGGCCACAGCAGCATGCCCTTGGTGTAGTCTGTGCCGAAGGGGGTCTATTCCTTCTTGAGCCTGCCCGCAGGGATGGTCTCCTCTTTTAAAGCAGGTTGCGTACAACTTTCAGTACACTGAAGGTAAGCTAAACCATCAACATCACTGATGTTTAAGATGTTAATTGTACTGGAGCAACTGGCAAATGAGGGTCAATAGCTTTGTAGCGGAATTCCCTGCATGTTTTTATATAAATGATCTTGTTTTTTGTTTTCTGGCATTACAACTGTGGCATAATTCCAACTTCTGTTTGATCATCACATTCAGAAAAAAAAATTGGGGAGTGTGCACTTGATGGAGAGAGCGCCTTCAGTGTACTGTTTATTACTTTCACTTTTAAAAAATCAACTTGCTATATATATAGACTTTATACATTTTGTTAAATGCAGTTCACTATGGCATAGAGCCAATACTTAGAGAAGTTTTCATTTCCTAACGACAAATGTGGAGCTCCACTTCCAAAAGTCCTTATTTCATGGCCAGATAGAGAACACCATAATAAAGATTTTTTAGCTACTTGTATGTCATTTGAAAGTGTACTGCTTTATGCTAAAGGTGTTTTTCATTTGTTCATTGTTTTCATTATTTGTGATCATGTTGTCTTTCAATACAGGCATAAACCTTCCACTCTTGAACAAAGCAGCTGCTTTTTAAAAGCGGTAATTGCTTCTTTACCTTTTATTTCTTTTGTAAATGAAGCTTTCTTTAAGAAATGTGACTTTAAAGTGTTGTCTCTTGCATAAAACAGTTGACATTCACTTATTGTAAAGTGAAGATTGTTCTGCTGCATGTAAAGTGGACCATGCAGATTTCTGTATGTTTTCAGTATGCATCATTAGATAATAAAGTCTTTTGTGAACAAGGCATTGGTAGCCATTTTTAAAAGATTTTGTCTCCAGTGTTGCCGACTCAGGTAATCGCATCAGAGGAATCTTTCGTTTTTGATAGTCTGTTAATTAAAGCAGTTAATAAAAGATGTGGCCCATTGAAAGAGAGATTAGATTCTTAATTATCCACATTTCAGTTTAGATACTACCCCCTGCACCCTACAGATACTGTCTACTTTCATTGTAAATTTATTCCTGTAGGTTGTTGGATTCGAATCAGGTTTTAACTAATGTTTGTGCTGTTTTTCTTACTTTTCCTTTTTGATGGTGCTGAGAGAGACAAGGAAAGCAAGTCACAGGCCACTCAACGCCTACTCCAGGGGGTCTGGTTTGCTGAGACACCAACTTCACCTTCCTAACAAGGTTATTTCTGACAGCATGTGTAGATAAACATTTAGCAACAACTTAAACAATAGCTCCTTGTTCAACATGAAGGTACCAAACTCAGTGGTTTAACGTTTACCAATCCAATTCTTGCATTAAAAAACTGATCCACGTATTATCTTATTTGTATGTATTTCATGTATGTTGCACAGGTGTACAAAAACACCCCAAATCATGAAATTCTGTAAATAGGATTTTTGAAAATCCATTTAGGCAGAAAATTGCATCCAGTTGTGCGCATTTAGTACAATCCGTCATGCTGCTTGCCTAAGGGGTGATCTATCCCCCCCTCCCCATTTTAAAATAGCACACTGCAAAGGAGGCAAGTGATGTTAACCTGCCTGTCTTGACCCTCTACCCTTTTTCTTCTCCTAAAGTTACTTTAAAAGTAGCAAATCTGTTTCTCTGTCAGCTTACTTAAAATACTTCTTGTTTGTGCAGGAGACAGAATGCAGCTTTCACTCTCACTGAAATGAAGAAGTAGATTACTTGATAGTTATTTGCACGGAGCAGTGTGGCGCACACTGCTTTGGAGACACCTCCAGGCTATCTTGCACGCCAGGTGGCATTCTGACCCAGATTGTCGTAAAATTCTATTGCCTCCACCATTGTTCCTTGCCCCCCGTTTACAAGTAATGAAAAGAGTTGGTCATGTCAACTCCTGTAGCAGCTACCACCAACCTTATGGCAACAGGATTTGTAAACAGTTCCTAAGAAAAACAAAGTTGCTTGTTTACTTGTTCTTTGTGTTATAGGTGCCGCTCAAATGAAGATGATGGAAACCAGAAGACATGAACAAAGGTTTCTGTTCTATAAAAGATATGAAAAACATTCATTTAGTTATGTCTAGTTTTTTCCCCCCCCTGTTCACAGCACTGAGATATATATAGACTTCATTTACACTTTTGCCATTCTGGCAGTTCTTAGCATAGTACCGTTGTGGTGTTTTTATGTAAAACGTGTCTGTTTCATCTTTTGGGTGATGTGATTTTGTTGTGATAAACTTGAGATAGGCATGGTTAAATAAACATTTTATTATAATACTGTAGGCAAGAGTCAAGCACATTTGATGGTAAATTTTATTTATTACATTTTTATTCCACCCTTCCTGCCAAAGGAGCCCTAGTGATAAGCTCACGGACATACTATTTAAATTTCTGCAAGCAGGTATCAGCATACTGCAACATTCATTTATCCCGGGGCATGCATTATATATTCTTTGGCTGCAAAATATCAATCTTACTTTGGATGTCTCAAAGTGTTAAGAAGAGGTCAGACCTTTTGCAGAGGGTGGCTGTGTGGGTGTATACCTGAAGAGCCAGCAGAGATTCTGGAGGTGTAGACCAGTTTTTTTATAACTCAGTTCACATTGTAGTGGGAGATCATAGGACTTAGCTTTGCTTCTCTCAGCAATTCAATTTAGACTTTTAAGTGGAGTGGCTTTCTGACGGATACTAGACCAAGCTTAAAAAACAAACAGACTGAAAAATGAGGATATACTTAAGCCACAGGTCAGTCAAGTAAGAATTAAATATACTGCTTTTTACAGTATATTTACTGTATCCGTTGCATCAGTTTGGAAATGTATTTTAAGAATATCTTCTAGTTCTATTTATCCTTGTGCTGCAGTGTAGGTTGCTATGACACACAAGGTTATTTTGAAATGACTTTGATATATCTGATACTGATTTCTGCCTTTGCTAATCATGTGTTTCCCTTCCTGTGTAGGGTAAGTGGCAGAAAATTTCTGAGAAAAATTTGCATGGATTGAAGTTTGCTCAGGAGGCAGATCAGACTATGAAAATACAGAAGGCTGATATCTTTGTGAGATTGACAAACAGTAATGAACTTGTGCATCAAAAAGTGAAGCAGTGGTTTAAGATAACACTTTTTACCATTCATTTTTGACGTTTGATGAATAACGAGCTTATTAAAGTTTTTGTGTGTTTGCTTACGCCGAGTTCTATGGAATATTAAATAACAATGCAATGACGCATTCCTAAGATGTGCTTCTAACCATGTAGTCAGTATGATCTACCTATTGTATTAGTCTGGTGGTTCAAAGAATGAACACCAGATGATTGATTTGCCCAAAACCACACTACATTCACCATACAACTGGAGTGAGTTGTTAACACAAGCAAGGAGTAAGCTTTGTCACCAGCCACAACACTGAGTTAACAGGAAGGCTCTGCAAGTTTATCTAAGACAGGTGGGGAACCTGTGGTCTTCCAGATTTGGACTCTCAACTCCCATAAGCTCCAACCAGCATGTTGAGTGGTCAGGATGATGGGAGTTATAGTGCCAGCAACATCTGAAGGGCCACAGGTTCCCCAAGCCCAATCTAAGAAAACTCCATGATGCCTGGGGCTTTGTCAGATTTTTAGATGTATTCATTGTAGTTCAGATTGTGGATAAGCACAGCTTGATCTCTGTGAAAATGTGTTTTATCACAAACTAACATTGATGAACATGGTTAACCTAGAAGTTATTCTTTCACTTCTGCTTTTCTTTATTGTAACTGTCAATATTTTGCTGCCATTAAGTAATTCCTTCTTGTGAATGCATTTGACACATTAATTTGAAATTACTAATAAAATGAAAACTATATAAGCTACGGCTCTGAGGGTTGTTGTTTTCTTTACAATCAAGCAGTGTTAAAATTTACGGGCTTTTATCCAGTATTGTGTAAGTACACACAGATGGATATTTTCCTTCCCATTTCTCCCCTATACCCCCCCCCCAAAGGCTTTCCAGGAGGTCAGGGGTGGGGTGGGGGCTCAAAATCAGGAAGAGGAATCTTGTGCCAGTATACTATTTTATTTCCTCCCCCCTTTCTATTGCACCTTCATTCAACAGTCCACAATGTTCAGTAGATGCTACCTGACATTATGGCAAGCTTTGTGGCGAGTACAGGAAAATAGATAGATAGATAGATAGATAGATAGATAGATAGATAGATAGATAGATAGATAGATGGATAGATGGGCAGGCGGGGGGTGGGGTGGGGTGGAAGAGAAATATCCATTGGGTGATCATGCCTCATGGTCGCACAACAGATACAACCCAGTCAGTTTACATAAAAGGAGAGCACACGTTACTGTTTAGAAGTGTTTAGAGAAAATGCTGTCTTGAGAACACAACAGTATTGCAAGTTTATCTAAATATACAAAAAAATGTAAACCTCTTCACAGACTGAATTAATAGAAAATGGTTCAGAACTCCCACATTTTCTCCCTAGACCTACTTGTGTATGTGCTAATTGATGATAACACTTAATGCATCTGATAATGGTCTCTCTAGTCCTCGGAAGCCTGTATCATAATAAATCTGTTATGTTTTTAAAGTGCTAAAAGTCTCTCTTGTATTTGAGTGAACATCACACTTCTGGTATTCTTCTTCAATAGAAACACTATGTAGAGTATAAAATAATAACTGCTTTCAAGTTTTTTTCAAACTCGTGTAGTCAGTATTATCTTATTTTTAGAGCAACAGCAGCATATGATTGCTTTTGTTTTCTGCTTGCTTGTGATTTACTCTCCTAAAAGATGAATGAAACGAACATGCTTTGTATTCAGTATTTATATTTCTCTAACATGTTATTATGTTTTGCTAAATAAATATCATCCACTACTTGAAGCATACTATGTTGTTCCTTCTCATTTTTAAGCTAAAGTAAGGGTTCCCTTTCTTTGATCTTACTCATCTGGTTTGAATTCATTTGCTTGGAAAAGAGTGGATTTGCATGTTCCATTTTAACATGCTTCCCCATGCCCAAATACAAAACCAGAGAATGTCTCGGTTTTAAATGCAACTGCAAGTAATCAGACTGAAAGTTAAATATTTCATTATTTTATACTTGATAAAAATGTGGTTGAATAACTTCAATTCAAATATAGCATCACTTTCTTTTACACCAGGAGTGGTGGAGCCTGTGGCTTTTTATATTTTGGACTTCAGCTGCCAGAAGTCCAAAATCAGCTCCTGCCAGCACACTCAATGGTCAGGAACAATGGGAAGTTGTAATCCAACAACCGTGGGAGAGCTACAGGTTTCCCTGGCTGTAGGTTGCAGTATGTATACTTTTACTAATGAAAGTATTAGCAACCTTTCAAGTCGCATGGGGGTAGTGAGTAGATGACAGGAGACTGGTTTTAGTCTAGCCTCTCTGAATCGGGCTTGCTTGGTCCAGGAAATTATTTTTGTACAACAGAGCTTTCAGTCACTATAAGCCCAAGCTGCAGCCTGAAGTGGTACAACTGAGGGACAAGTTTACATCTCGCTGGCCACTGAAGAAATGAACCTATGCCTTTTTCATCAGAGTGGGACACGGGTGCCTAAAATGAGATGCCACCGCCACTCCTATTTCAAGGACATTGGGAGTCTGTGCTCAGCAGAAAGTTCCCTGTAAGTAGGAGCACATCATATACTCCACTCATTTCAATTAATGAAACATGCCCCAGGAAATCTTCAGGTAGATTAGATTTTAATAGCTTTCATTTTGAAGGTTTTTTTAAAAAAAGCACTGTTCTATAATTCAAAGCAACTGATAAAAGGTGCCAAGGGTCTTTTTGTGGCCTTCAGTACTGAGCAACTTTGATTTCTCCAAAATGTACCATAGAAGATGTTTGTTGCTCAACACTGGTATAGCTCTGCACTTAAGAGTCTTATATCAAGACTATAAGCCTCATCCATCCTGCATTCTAAACTGAGCCCTTGGTACTGAGACCCTTGTTGGTAGACAGCATGAAAGGATATCCACAGCCAAATATTTGAGCAATCACCTGGTGATGGTCGACAGAAGTGCCTGCCATGTGTGGTTTGCACCAGAAATCAACCCTCAAGAGCAGCTTTTGAGGGAAGGGGGGCTGTAGTGGGGGTGGGGGAGAAATCTAGGAAACGCCATTGCATGAGCAGAGTTGCACTTTTACCTTCTTTTGAACTCTAAATCTATTTTCCACCCAAAAAGTCACAACCTAGTCAACAATAATTCCATACTGTGTTTTGGCCTATATTTCTGTCACCACAACCACCTTTTGAAAGTCGGAATTTAAAAAGCGGTTTAAACAATTTATAACGCAGTGGATTTACCTAGAATAATCTATACGCGGAGCATGCCTACCACAGTCGAGAAGCATCTCTGGCAGAGGAACTGCCGTGTCCAAAGCCTGTTGACTTAACACCAGCCAAGGCAAAAGCTGAGGAAGGACGTTTTCCCCCTAGCCTAAACACCACTGCTCCTCTCCCCACCCCCCCTTCAATTTCCCTCTCACTGGAATAATTTTCCTCCTAGTTTGGAAGTATTTCAAGGTAACTTGGGAGCCTGCAGATCCAAGGCCTTCAATCTGCACCAGCACACCCCTTTTGTTCTCCCTTGTGTTGTAGACACATTGACAGCAGAGGGGGATTCTGTGGTCAAAATCAATGGGTCTCCAGTGATGGATCTCCACTCTGGATCTCCCTCTGCAGGCAAAGGGGAAGAGCTGCTCTGATCTATCATCAACTAGGAGCCCACAGGACTACCTGTTAAATGGCTAAATTATACTGTTGCAAAAAAATAATCTGCAGTGGTTTCCTTTCCATTCTGGCAAATTTCCAAATACGAATTTATTACAAGTACACAAAAAAATCCAGACCAGATATCTAGGTCTTTTAATCTAGTATGATATTATGTCTCCAACCAGTAAACCAGATGGCATTAGGATGACTTCAGATGGCTATAACCAAATTATGTTGATTTCCCCTTAGTATCTGATCAGAAGTGTATTGCCTCTGAGCATGAAAGTTATGGTTTTAGCTTATCAATATAAAACTAGAGTAATCCTCTGAAGCCAATTATCAATGCATGTTTAATTCCTCATTTATTTTTTACAGTTTAGAATCACACCAATAGCAAAGGACTGCACTTTATTTGCCTATTCAATTTAAACTTTTTATATAAAAAAGCCATCTTAACATTAATTTTTTTAAAAAGTAAAAGAATACTATGATTACAATTATTATTATATGATAGAAAGGTAGGAATCCTTTTTTGCTATCGGTTTCTTTTAAAATCTTACATGAAAATGTTCTCCCGGAAAAAATAAAATCTGATATTTTCATACAACACAGATTAAAAACTGGATACAGCTTTCCAAATCACCATTGCTCAATCCTTTTGCTCGAATACTAATGAATGCCTGATGACTTAGTTCAACAGATCATTGCTGGTCAGCAGGCGAGCATTTTTCTTTTGAAATAACAGGTATGGATTTTAGTTTACTCGTTATCGCTCCATTTTTTCTACAAGGTTTTCGTTTTGTCCTTGGCTGCTTCCATTTTGAACTTTCGCTGTCAGGTAAGGAGTAAGCTACAGCTGCACTGGGTAAAAGCAACTTTGCTGAAGTTGTTTTGACAGCGGATCGAATTTTTGGTGAGCTTGCAGAGCAGGACAGAGCTCTCCGTGCGGGTACATTTCTTGAGTCTAAGATTACTGGAGCTTTGGCGCACTTGTTGCACCTACTGCACGATGCTCGGCAGGGCTTTGTGGACGGACGTGCAGGGGACGATGCTCCAGAATTCCACTTACTATGACAGCGCTGGCAAGTGCATTTTGGCATGTCCAGTTCTTGCATGCAGCAGCCAAAATGGTGAAGATCTCCATCAAAACCTGCTTGAGGACATGAACTATCGGATTGCTTCAGTTGCTTAAACTGGTGTGCATCTTTTGAAAAACTGGTGCGGTTGTTAACCGCCATAGTGGGAGAAACAGTCTCTCTTGTCCTTTCTTTTAATATCGTCAAGTGTTGTAACTTCTCCATTTCTACCAGACGAGAAATTAGCTTGCAAAGTGATTCTTCGAGAGGTGGATTAAAGGATGATTTCCATTCATCAAATTTTGATGCGGACATTTTTTGTAAATCCCAGGTATTGTAAGGCGGGGGAAGAAAATCAGGGTATGAAAATGTATCACTCTCAGATGAAGAGGAAACGTCTTCCTTGACTTCTATAGGATCCGGTTTTAGGTTAACATTCACGGTTTTTAAATATTTCAGCAACTCTTTATTTCTTTTCTCATTTTCAGATATCTCTTTTTCTATTGAAGGCTTGTCCTCTACACTGCCATTTCCTCTTTTCAAACTCGATCTGATTACAGAAAGCATGTCATCACTACTACCATCTGTAGCAGGATAAGCAGCAGAAGCAATGGCTTCGTTTTTAAAAAAATCCCCATCTCCATTTCTATTGCAGTTCTCCAAAGCTGCTTTCTGGGTTTCAAGATAAGAAACTGTGTGGCATCTCTTTATAAAAGACTGTACCAGAGGATTATTAGTGTGGATAAAGTTTATAGGAACATCACTGGAGCTAGACGGCATTTCCCCCAAACGTCTATGGAAGTCTCTGAGGGGGAAAAGAGAGAATATGGAATGGTATCACATTACCCCTCTAGTGGACAATTTATAGAGCCAATAGCATCACTCATCCTGGATAGAGAAATAAATATATTTGAAGCCAAAGTGGCTTGATATGCACCCTGAAGCAGGCCTTTAACGTTTTCAGCAAATTAACACTCAAAAGCAGACAGACCAAAAGAAGGCTCTAGACAAACAATAAGGTACTTCAAGCAGCCCATAACTGTTCTATGGAGTTCCTTGCAGATGGAAGCCGTAGAAGCTACTAGCATAGGATACTTTAAAAAGAGATGAGATAAATCCACAGAGGATTAGTCTATCAATGTCTGTTACCACAGGGGAAATGAAGCCAAATTTTAACTTTTAAGCACCATTTGGGAACAAATTAGGTTTTAGTGCTCCCATTGTTTTTCCCCCAAATAATTTTTATTGGTTTTCATGTAAATACAAGCATAACATATAACCAAAGTAGATTGTCCAGTGGTACATTAATATTTCATATGCGGTACACAGTACACAAGCAATATGCTCCCATTGTCTTTTTCAAAGGACGGTGGTGGAGGTGTTCAATTTGGATCAGGGCTCTGTGGGGTAGAGGGAGTGTCCAACCCTCTGCCTCCATTCTGCAGGAAGGCCCCCCCATAATAAGCATATGGTATTGCAACTGATACCTATTTTTAAACTTACTGAACGTGTGGTCTTTTTCTATGCTAAAGGAAGAGGGAAGTTTTGGAACTCACAATGGCATTTTAAAGGTCTTTCAGCCTGTATTTCCATGCTCTGCTTTGCTGCATGTTTTGTGATTTTAAATCTCTTCTTGGTGTTCTCTCACCCCAGAGTTCTTGCCCCAAACCTAGATTCTGACATCCAGGTAATTCTCCTTTTATACCTATTTTTTCCTTGAACCAACAAATACTTTACTATCCTACAGACAGTAACTCAAGTCCTTTATATATGGGAAACACAGACAGATGGGCAGGGTATTATTATTATTATTATTATTATTATTATTATTATTATTATGCAAATCAGAGACATTGGTTCTGCTTTTTATGCAATTATTTAAGGTTTTTTTTTTAAAGAAACAAGTCACACATTCCAGGAAAGGAAAGCAGGAAAAGCATTTTCTTCATGCACAGAACAGCAGCATCAAGACACCATACAACAGGAGACAAATAAAAGTAACGAAGAATTGCAACACAGGAGTGCTGGTGCACAGACACCCTAAAGCTGTTGACAATTCCTTCTGATAAATGAAGAAGTGACTATCTGCTTACGTTGGCCTGTTCTGTTCAGTTTTGTTTAAAAAGCTAAGAATACGTTTCTGTACCTGCTCGCTGCCTTGTTGCCTTGATTATGTATATAGCTCCAGGAATGATATGGTGCTTGTCTGCAGCTATTTGGGCTGAGCTGAAATAAGCAGAACATTTAAAAACAAAATGCTGTTGGTATGCAATTCAGAACAAACACTGGAAATTCAAAAGTAAGTAAACTGGATTGTTAAAAATTTTTGGCAAACGAATACTACCTGGCATGTCCTAGTATTTTTGGACAAGCTAAGAGCTGCCAGCTGTTCCATTGCAGCATTATAATGGTCCTGTAAAAGAGCAGATCCACTTCAATATTTGTAAGGCAGAACATCATTTCTAAAGAATCATGCTTCGTGTTTTAATCCTAAAACTAACCTCAGACCCGGGACACGGGTGGCGCTGTGGATTAAACCACAGAACCTAGGACTTGCCGATCAGAAGGTCGGCGGTTCGAATCCCCACAACAGGGTGAGCTCCCGTTGCTCTTTCCCTGTTCCTGCCAACCTAGCAGTTCGAAAGCACGTCAAAGTGCAAGTAGATAAATAGGTACCACTCCAGCGGGAAGGTAAACGGCGTTTCCGTGCGCTGCTCTGCTTTGCCAGAAGCGGCTTAGTCATGCTCGCCACATGACCCGGAAGCTGTATGCCGGCTCCCTTGGCCAATACAGCGAGATGAGCGCTGCAACCCCAGAGTCGGTCAAGACTGGACCTAATGGTCAGGGGTCCCTTTACCTTTACCTAACCTCAGACCCACCTGTTGGACTGTAGAAATCCTAAAGAGGTTTACTGAAGGATTTGTGTGTGATTCTAGAACTGAATAAGACAAGCTGGCTTGGTAGACTTGAGGCACATACGGCCAGAAAGGATCCATGTATGAGCAGCAAAGAGGAAGCACAGGTTTCAAGCTATGTTGCTACTGTATATTGCAATGTCCATCTGGTCTTTTACCACTATTTATGCTACAAATTCAGTTAATCTGAAATATTTTCAACCACCTGAGGCCTTGGATAGACCCTGATAGAGTCTGAGCCAAATGATCACTTCTAAAATGAAAGCAAAATAAAGCTTAATAGGGAGTGCAAAGATGACAGCATTTAGTTGTCCAGGTGTCTCAAAGAAGCAGAACTAATAACTATCAACACTTGCACCAACAGGGGTTTGTTTTGTTTTTAAATGACTGTTAGCAGCATATATGTTTGAATGTTTGCTTTAATTGATTATCTGTGCATACTGAATTTATACAGCTGCCCATCAATAAATATTTTCTGGGTAGCTTCCAAAGAAACAAGCAAAATAATGGTAATAATACAACATACCATTATTAAAAATCCAACAAGAATCAATAAAAGATGGGGAAATAATTGCAAGAGAGAAGGTATGAAACAGTCTAGATTTAAAACACAATTAAAAGGCTCAGATGAATATAAAATAATCAAAACTAGCAATAAAAATATGATAGAAACGCAGTCATGGTTGACTTGCTGAATCATCCTTAGCAACCAGTGGATGCAGTTATTTCATCTTTATACACTACAGCAGAATTCTTCAATCTTGGGTTCCTACACGTTGTTGGACTACAGCTCCCATCAAACCTAAGCAATTTAGCTAATAGTCAGGTATAATGGGAATTGTAATCCAACATCTGTGGACCCAAGCTTGAAGAAGGGTGCACTATACGATTGTATTTCTTATGAACATCATGAGACAGTCACTGCAACAGCGCAATCTACCAGTGAAAAATCCTGAGATCGTAACTGCACTGCATTCAAAAAGCTGCCGTATGTATTGTGGTTCTTGCTATATTAAAAGTGCAGCATGCAAAACTGGAAAAACAAGGGACAAAGTCGTGTGGGGTTTGGCACAACCGCCATTGCTGAAATCGCTTGTTGGCTTTTGTTGCTTGTGTGAACAGCTCCAATTCCGCATTTGCAGTGTGGATTAGAAGAATGGGCTAGAAGTCCATTGTGGCTGTGTTGCTGAGTGTGCTGAAACAACATCATGGGAGAGGTGTTTCCAGCTTCCCCATCTCCTGCCTTTGGAAGCCTTGGAAGAAGATGCTGAGGGAGATGGACTGTGAGAAATGTTATGGTGAAATGTCTGGTACCAAGGTGAAACTGTCAAGCTCCCTTGTTATTTTTGCTATGGTCAGGAAGTGAAATGTTGTTAATGGAGTGCTACTGCATGAAAATGTTGGGGTTTTTTGCTGTTATATCTGCTTGCCTTTTAAAATTATTTTATTATGAAATTATTCTCTGTGATTGTTGATTTCTGAGATGTTTACCTGTTTTGTTTGTTGAAAGCTGCTTCAAGCATGATTTTAATGGCAGCATTAAAAAAAATGATGATGATGATGATGATCAACATCCCTGCCATGTTCTCCAAATGGAAGCAGCCTTAGATAAACACATGAAGTGCAGTATTACTGTATTACTGCCAGGGTATTCACACAACTTCACTAACGATGCAATCCTATTTACAATGTCAAGTAGAAAGTCCCACAATAAATATGCATTGATTGAGCTGTATGGCAGACAGCTAAAACCTCAATTCTGTTTGTGAAGGAATTGGAAAAATCCTTCAAGGACTCACACCTGAATAATGCATACAAAACTTCCTTTGAAATAAGAATCATGACAAGAAAGCATAGGCTTCTTTAAAAATTATTCTTAAAGGACTGGTGTTTATTTTGTTCTTACCTTATAAAACGCACCTGTAAGAACACCTGTAAAAGACCAAGAGTTGAGTTTTGCTTACAAAAGTTGTTTTATAATTTCTCAGCTTATAGAATATTTGCACTTGCTCACCTTCTCTAGCAATCTTCTCTTCTGATGAATGAAATTTCTTTTCAGCAGAAAAACCAGATTCCAAATTACAGAAGTGTGGTTTCTGTAGGAGGAGGAGGAGGAGTTTGGATTTGATATCCCGCCTTTCACTCCCTTTAAGGAGTCTCAAAGCGGCTAACATTCTCCTTTCCCTTCCTCCCCCACAACAAACACTCTGTGAGGTGAGTGGGGCTGAGAGACTTCAAAGAAGTGTGACTGGCCCAAGGTCACCCAGCAGCTGCATGTGGAGGAGCGGAGACGCGAACCCGGTTCCCCAGATTACGTGACTACCGCTCTTAACCACTACACCACACTGGCTCTCTGTAATGACATTTATCTTATGTTTCACTAACTGCACATATGAAGAAAGTGAAATATATGTTGCATATGAATCTGTGGGTGCAAGGCATCCGGAATTCTAGATAGTGCTAGAATTTAATTAAGGTTGGGATGTTAGAACCGGGGAAATAGCCAGACTCATGTGTATTTAAGGTAGACCCAAGTGTGTATTAGGGTGTAGTTTAAGAGGTGGGGTGGACCCACTGATAAGCCTGTAATTAGCATACGTCAGACAGATGTCTTAAATTGAGACCCCACCTGAATCCTAGGAAATTGACATGAGTTAGGTGCTAATTAAGTCAGTCAAGCTTCCTTGAGATGATAGCCCGGGAGTGCGGGGAACAAACAATTATGAAGTATCAAAGGGGCTAAGTATGAAAAGCACATATTGGCTTCCTCCCTACCTCAGGAGATAAAAGCCAAGGGTTTAGAGCAGTGGGTTAGAGTTTAGAATGGCAGTTAGGAGTTAAGCAGTGGGCTGGACAGAGAGTAAAAAATAAAAAGGAGGATATTGATGTCTGTTTTGAATCTAATGCTATGACTATGGCAGAAGTTATTGGATTATAATGCTGGAGATCTCTCCATGGTAGACTTAAGTTGCACATATGTGTAAATAAACCATGTATCATAAAGACACTACAGTCTCCGCTACACCTCATTTCCCCAAGGAAACACAGACCCTGGTGAGTAAAGCATGCCTGGAATCTTGCACCGCTCATGGATATGAAGGTGCTCTGTAACTCTATCACAGTTTAAGCTTATGTTTTAAACAGAGTGGGAACTAGTCGAGAATTGTAGTTAGGATAAAACATATAAATCCGTACATTCAAACAACAGTAATAAACATTTGTTACTGTATCTGTTGTTAAAGTGCAATCATATACAGGTTTACACTGATGGAAGGCTTATTTTTATGCAGGCTAGCAGAACAGGCAAACAAAATCCTGCTCCTTCTGCTTAAGATATGCATGGATGAACCTAACTGGGTTTTATTACCCAGTAAACTCCAACAAAGAAACACAATGCTATAAGAATTCTAAGGTCCCAAATATAAAATAAACATTCATAAATGTACAAGGCAAACACATACATAAGCATATAAGCCAAGTGTCTGAAATAGTACAGGAGAGCAGTCCTGAAACCACTTTGACTCTCCCAAATTGACCTCAAATATTTCTCTGCAAGGAGGAAGGAAATGGCAAAGCGATCCAAAAGCCGTTCAAAACAATGCAACCATAAACATTGGGAGGAGTATTACAACAATACACTGTACAGGCAGCCCCCTGTTTTACATGGGCATTACGTTCCGAGGCACCACGCGCGTTGGTGAAATTGTGTATAAATGAAGCCCATTGAAAAAGCCTGCAAACACCCCATTCTGCCCTTTTAGTGGCGTTTCAGTGGTGTCATTATGACATTTCCGGGTCACTTCTGTGTTTGGCGCAATGCACGTATACATGGTCAAGCACATTTTGACTGCACGTATACGGGGGGCTGCCTGTATATCATATGTTTTCACAAAGCTCATGATCTAAAGGGCTAAGTGTGAGGTTCTGTAAGCACACTGGGATTTTCAATTTTTATGCCCTTGAAACCCAATTCTTACAGCCAAAACAACAAGCTGGAAAAGGAAAGTTGATTTTGTCATTCCCCCACTGAGATCAGAATGGAGGTCAAGACTGACCATAAGGTTTCTACTCGTGGGATTCAGAGAATTATAAGGGGGGGGTGTGTACAGGCTTCTAGAACTTCTTTTCTGGGTGATAACATTTGGATAAAATTGTTATTGCGGGGGCTTGTGGATTTCATTCCACCACCACTATAATTTGTCCACTGCATAAAACTGTCTACGCAGGAAATGTTTCAGGGAAAGGAAAATACCTACTCTCATGCTCAAGAGGCTAGCCTTACATATGCTCAAGAGGCTAGCCTTACAATACACATGTCTAGCTTTGCATCTGTGCTTATCTCTGTAAGTTGGGTGTTCCAAGAAGGACTGGTATGGAATGAGATATCTTGCATGTTGCCACCAGGAAGCGTAGCTGCACAGCACCACACACCTTTTCCACATTTAGAAGACTCAAAGTAAGAATGTTGTAATATTCACCCCACCCCCTCCTTCCCCACACCATCTAATAATTCTTTACAAAAGAACAAATATGATGTCAAAGCCAGCATATATGCCACTCCAAGAGGTGAGGATGGGGAGCTCTGAGAGCTTTCCACATGTCTGCAGCCACTTTGAACCAATAGGCAAATACAGTTCATGAAAATTCTAATTATTCTTACAAATGAAAAAAAAAAGGTTAGTCAGCCTTTCTAATTATCAGTTCTGCATCTTTGAGACACCTGAGACTTGTAATTTGGGCCTCGTTTATTTGGCTCTTGGTTTGGTTTGACTGTTTAGAACCCTTTTTACCATCAGTGCAAGATTTATTTATTTTTTAAGTTAAGTCTCAAGCTGCCATTCTGAGTTTTTGACCAAGCACAGCAATACTTACAGGACAGGATTTTGTTAGTTACTTCCCATTTTTTGTTAACTTGTGCATATCCTTGGAACCTATCCAAAGACAGGCTTTTGTTGTTTTTATTCCACATTTGTATGGCTTTTCCTTGTAACTGAACTGAACTACTCACCTTAAATATAGGGATAAGAATGTATTTTATTATTAATGTGACAAATTCATACCTACTTGGTCACAAGACTGGATGTGCAGAAGAAAAATAGTTTTAAAGCTGTCTCTGTGACTAAAAGTTTAGTGTACCTGGCGAGAGAAGGTGCTGTTCCCATAAATGCCAGGTATAAAGTCTTCTTTTCCCACTAAGCTAGCAGACTTGTTGTTCTTGCTTCCCCTGACCAACCTAGATGCAGATGAGGAATGAAACAAAAAGATAAAGAAATCAAGATGGGCTAGGCAGAAAAGAGGATCTCCCTAACGACAAAGCATGGTGACAAAAGGCACAACCAAGTCATATTCTGTGCTAGAGTAAGGATTGCCGAAGTCAAAATAAAAAAGATCACCATGGAGTGATCTTGTGAACTGTCCACCAGGAAACAAGCTAATATTCATCTGGGTAGGCTTATGGGTATAAGAAAAACAAACTGGGAATGGCAGAAGGATATACTACAAACAGCAGATGATAGAATAAGGAGGGGTGAAAGGTCATATAGGATCCTGCCCCCCCCCCCACGCTCTTAGAGTGAGGTTTGTTCCAACTCCAGCTAACACAGTAACAGGTGAAAGTCATTACTTCTTTTCTTTTTTAACAAATCAAAGTGCTGTGATTCAGGACAGCAGAGGAGAGAGTCCTCCATAAGATTACATTGTTGTTGTTGTTGTTTTAAAGTTTGAAAAATAGGAGCATTCCTTTGGGGAGAGGGCAAGGTCAGGCTCACAGTGTTTACTAATAAAAAAGTAAAACATGGGTGAGCAGTGATTCTCATGGGGCACCATGAATGCACACATTAAGGAACTGAAATTAATAAAGCAATAAAATAAAATAAAAATTAGCATTTATTTAACAAAGCCAAAGCATATTGACAGAGTAGGATGACTTTTGCTGTGACTCCTAGCAGTTTCATAGGCACTATCCAATAGGTGACACATGCACAATGACATTCTCAATGTCTGAGGGACTAGAAAAAGGTGCTTTAATCTTGCTTTAATCTTATGACATCAACGCAAATAGGTTGTCTAGAAGAACCTAGATCCGGAGTGATTTGATAAGAAGAGCAGAAGGAAAGAGACATGAAGTGTACAATAGGAATAAAAATCAGAAGAAGCAGATATGTTAGGCAAAATCAGGAAAAGAGATGCTGTATATGAGTGGTGGGAAAAGGGACTGAGGCTGTGTACTCATTACGGGCTTAAAGTGCAGCTAAATTGTTTTTTCCTCAATTCAGATTAAAGCTGGTTTGAGAGGGAATGTATCAGAATGCTGTACTTCACAAGAAACAATAGGATATGTATGTTGGCTAACACTTGTGCGTACACCACTTCCCAAATCTGCATTGGGAGCACACTGGTTGCAGAATAAACTGGGGTGTATACATTGCCTTAATCAGGAAAAGAAGTGTGAAGCCCTAGAGTGCCGGGGAAACAACAGGGGCTCATTAATTTGCAGGTATTACTTAGGCTGGGAAAAGAATTAAAGGGGAAATGAGAAACAAAGAAGTGCTAAACAGCAATGCACATTGCCATTCGTAATGCTTTGGCTGCACCTTGCTATTTGTTACCCATGCAGCCGTGTTTATAACAAGGTGGAAAGTGGGAGGAAGGCAATTTTGCATCAGACATGCACCCTAATCAATGCACTTTTCTTTCCTTTCTTTCCATCACTTGATCCCTTTGCAACAAATGTATGTTCCCCACGTCTCCTGTCACATTTATACACATGGAAGGGAGACGGGATTAGCCACAGTTCCCACCGTGGGCGAGAACAAAATGAAAACCAAGCGAGCTGGGGAATGCCAAACTGGTTTTAACCCTCACTTGAGGGGGGGGGGGAGAAACGTCCAGAGATGGGGGTTTTTGAACCCCATTCCAATATGGAGGGGGAATGCAGACCTTTTCCAAATGTCCCTGTTTTCCAGGGCCAGTCCCAGATTTACAGAAGCCATCCCCATTTCTGATTTGAGCCGGGAATGTCCCACTTTTCCTTTGGATGTCCCTATTTTCATCGGAGAAATATTGGAGGGTATAGGACAGGGGTCAGCAACCCGCGGCTCCGGAGCTGCATGTGGCTCTTTTACACCTTTGCCGCGGCTCCGGGGCGGATACTAGCGAGGGGAGGAGGCGCATTGCGTGCCCCGACACTCCCCACGGTTTTAAATGTCGCAATGGTTTTGCAGCTCCCAGTTCCCCCCCCCCCCTTCGGTCCAAGTGGCTCTTTTTGTCTTAAAGGTTGCAGACCCCTGGTATAGGACATCCCTATTTTCACTGGAGAAACGTTGGAGGGAATGTCTCTGTTTTTATTGAAGAAATGTTGGAGGGTATGGAATAAGACTTCCCAATTTTCATTGTAGAAACGCTGGAGGGTAGGGAATAGGAAGTCCCTGTTTTCATTGGAGAAATATTAGAGGGTATGGAAAAGGACGTCCCTATTTTCATTGGAGAAATGCTGGAGGGGACATTTCTATTTTCATGGGGAAAATATTGGAGGGTATAAAAATGGAGCTGAGAAAAACAGGCTCCCCTGCCCTCCTGCAGGACCTACTGGCTGAGGGAGAAGGAGAGGAGAGCAAGAAAAGCGAGCGTTTTAAGCGCGAACTTGAGGCCGCAGCATCTCCCCTTGGGGAGGCAAGTGGCGCGCCGCTTCCTTGGCGTCGGGGCCTCCCCGTCCCCACTATCCTTTTGGTCCCCCCATACCCAGGCAAGCCCCCGAAACTCCCGCTCGTCTCCGAGGCAGCAGCAGCAGGAGAAGAAGAAGCGGGCTCTCCCCCACCAGCCTCCATAGGGTGGTGCATGGCCTCGAAGCCAGGCAAGGCCTTCGCGCTCCTCCTTCGGGCCCCGGCGCGTGTTACAGGAAAGCAGTCGCCATGGGAACGGGCCGGGGGGGGGGTCCTTCCTCCTCAGGCGCGAGCCGGCGCCTTGCTGGCCCTATTCCGGGCAGCGGCCAACCTCAAGCTGCCTCATATCCAGCATTGTATTTTTTGTGTGTGGGGGGGTCTCCTTCAGCCCCCCGAATTATCTTCTCCTGCCCCTCCATCTCTGCACCGGCCCCTTTTGCATTTCGGGCATCTCGGCGTCGCCGCCCTTCGCGTTTGTTTGGACTGCAATTTCTGCAAACCCAACTGCGGGGATGCAAAGACGTCCTGAAGAACCAGGCTGCATTCCCTGCCTCTCCGCCTATTCGCCTCTCTTTCCCTCGCTTTCTGTGTGCGCGCAGGCCGCAGTTATTTGCAAAGGGAAATGGTCGCCTCCTTCAGCCTAAATTGTCAGAGGAAAGCATCTTTCCCCTGGGGGGGGGGGCGGGGGCGGAAAAATCTACATCGGGTATGGAGGGATGGTTGCATACGTGTTGTGGTTTTTTAAAGCAGCTTTTGCCCGCCTTCTGTTTTACATTAGCCGTTTCTTGCATGCATGCAGAAGAGGGCACGCGCTTGAGTCGCCAAGAAGTTAGCACGGAGCGACTTGGCGGTTGCAAACCCGCACTCGGATCCCATGCAAAACTTTGATAGCGGTCTAGCAAATGCAAATGCAGTTGATGCAAATGCAGATGAGGCTGAGGTGCATGGAAAGAGATGGTGTGCGTGTTTGATGCAAATACAGTTGAGGCCCAGGTGCGTGGAAGGAGATTAACACTTTCTCTTGACCCCGAGGGATAAATAGCAGCAGATTGTGTGGAGGCCTTAACAGAACCAAGTGATACTGAGGTCAGTAGGGGCTTACTTCCAGGTTAGTTTACGTAGGATTGGAGTCAGAAAGAAAACTGGAAGAGCCAATCAAAAGATTTAATGCAGCAGGCTCAGCTTAGCCTTAAGCATGGCCAAAACAAGTGTTGTTGCTGTTTTGTTCCCTTTGTTCAATTCAGGAAATAATGCCACAGAAACTCTCTACCATATTTTAATTCTAAAGACCCACACATTAACGCCTTTTCGGTACAGTATATGGAAACTTACATGATAGTATTACCAGAACAGTGCAGATCCTCTTCAATATGTGCTTTACTGTATTGTTTTCTCCGAGAATAAAAACCTGGGTTAAAAACATGTGGCGCTGGTAGTCCACATTCTATGTTTCTTCTTTGCACACAGCTGAAAACCTTTTCATTGGAGTTCCACTTAATTTTATTACAAGCGGAGTTGCCACTTTGTGAAGGGAATGCAACGTTTGTTTTTGGTAGATAAAGTGTTTGTTGCTTTAATGTCATAGCTAGAACAGCAGTGACTAGAGAAACAGCATTCAAAAACAAATTTATATTTTGAAGTCAGTTTAGCTAGTTATCCTTATGTTTAGCTATAGGAAATGCTGTCATTAAAAAACCTACGCTATGCACGCTCATTTCATACCACATTGTGGCTCATATTTGTAGCGAAGTGTAAAAACGTTCACTTAAAAACAATTCTTTTCTCATAGCTTAGAAATGAGAAGAAACCAAAGCCGAGACTGTGGAAATATGATAAAACTGAGCATTGCTAGAAAAGCTACTTTGCTGTCAAAGTTCAGTGAACTCACAGTTTTGATCTAGGTACTTCTCTATGAGCCCTCTGACAGAGCTTAGCGTTTCGGAATTTTCATGTGTCATCAATTGCAGGGCATTGTGACTCGCACTCAAGCTACATCTTGTGCCGCGTTCTGTGATTCTTTCCTTTCCCCCAACCCATTTCCGTCCAACCCATTTCCCCTCGCAAATTAAAAAAGCAGGCCAAGGAGGATGATCTGAACTGGAAGATAACCATGAGGGTCACATGGCCAGTATGATGATGTCACAATACAGTGGTGCCCCGCAAGACGAATGCCTCGCAAGACGGAAAACCCGCTAGACGAAAGGGTTTTCTGTTTTTGAGTTGCTTCGCAAAACGATTTTCCCTATGGGCTTGCTTCGCAAGACGAAACATCTTCCTAGTCTTGCAATTTTCCCCCCGCTCCCCCCCCCTTTTTCTAAGCCGCTAAGCCGCTAATAGCCTTTTAGCAGCTAAGCCACTAAGCCTTTAATAGCCGCTAAACCGCTAATAGCGCTAATCCGCTTAGCCGCTAATAGGGTTGCTTCGCAAGACGAAAAAACCGCTAGACGAAGAGAATCGCGGAACGGATTCTTTTCGTCTTGCGAGGCACCACTGTATCGTCACATATCAGATTTGGCTATATGAAGATGTCATGAAACCAATTCAGAGTGAGAAGAAGAAGAGAAGAGTTTGGATTTGATATCCTGCTTTATCACTACCTGTCAGGGCCGCCCAAGGTCCCAGCTCACAAGAGACCAACGCCAAGTCCACTTTATTTACAAAAGTCTTTATTGAAGTACATTGCTTGCTCCACAGCCGAGGCGCGCAGCCCCACGTCTGTTACGCTTAGACCGCCGAAGTCCCCTCTGAATCAGTCCCGCCTCTACACCAGTTTAAGAGGCTTGTGCTGGTCCACCTCTTCCTGTCCTTTCTTTTCCGCAGGGTCTTCCTGCCCCCCTGGGTTTTTTCCCTCCTGGATTCCCCTGACGCTGAATCCCCCGACGCCTGCTCTCCCCTCCTTCGTGCTTTGGGACCAGGCTCCTCCTCCGGGCTCTCCTCATTTCCGCGCGCCTCCACATTTGAACTTGGCGCGCGTTCGCTACCCCTGACCTTCCTCTTGACAGTTACACTGCTCTCTGTGCTACTCTCCGCCCCCTCCGGCAGGACGGCTTGTCCCGATCTCCTCCCTCTCTCTGCTTCCTGCTCTGCTCCGTCAGTCCCACTGGGAACTCCACCCTCTTCACTCCGTTCCGGCGGGGAAGCCGGCCCCAATCTCCAACTCCCACTCGGGGTTCCCCTACTGCTCCCCTGCTCCTGACTGGTCCCCCCTGTGGCTCCCCTTGGCTTGACCAGAGGCGCTCCCTTTTGGGAATCCTCCGAGTCACTTGAAAGACTCATGGAAAACCTCAAGTCATTGTCATCCTCCTCCTTCTCACTCCGGGATCCTTCCCCCTCGCTCTCAGTCTCCTCCCTCATCTGTGCCTCTCTCCCTGAACCCCTGACACTACCCTACGGAGTCTCAAAGTGGCTAACATTCTCCTTTCCCTTCCTCCCCCACAACAAACACTCTGTGAGTGGGGCTGAGAGACTTCAGAGAAATGTGACTGGCCCAAGGTCACCCAGCAGCTACATGTGGAGGAGCGGAGACGCAAACCCGGTTCCCCAGATTACGAGACTACCACTCTTAACCACTACACCACACTGGCTCCCCAGTGTGCTTTCTGTTTTCATCCTGGATGGCTGAACTCACTTGCTCCCATCTTCAGCTGCTTCTGCACTAAATGACAGGATGGAACAACTTTTTGCAACTGCTGAAAGCTTTGGTGAAAAGCATTCCCGCTTTAGGCTAAACCGGACATGTCCATTTTGGGGGTCTAACATGGGCCTGTGGCAGTTTATGTATTGGTGTCAAATCCCAAAAAAAGCTCAACAACTTTGGGGTAAAATCATAAAAAGGTCGACTTCATCAAATCTGGCCCTCTTTGAAAAAAGTTTGGGCACCCCTGGTAAATGTTGCCCAGTATTCCACCAAGCAAAGGCTTGTTTGTATGTTTCAGCATCTCCAGGGCTTAAGGGAACTAAAGCATCTTGCAGATGTAAATATTAGAGCCTCTGTCTGTGTTCTTTGATAATTCTTGTAGAAAAGGTGAGGTCCCTGTGGCCTGGAAGCAAGCAAATGTCCCCATCTTCAAAAGGGCGGGGAGAAGACTCAGGTAACTATCAGCAAGTCAGCTTGACATTGATACCAGGAAAGGTCCTAGAACAGTTAATTAAACAGTTTGTAAGCACTAACAAAATGATTCTGTGATTACCAAGACCCAGCACCGGTTTCTCAGAAAGAGGTCATGCCAGGTGAATCTCATTTCTTTTTTTGATAGCGTTACAAGCTTGCTGGACCAGGGGAACACTAGGAATGTAGTGTATATTGATTTCAGTAAGGCTTTTGACAAAGTCCCCCATGATATTATTGGAGAGAAACTTGTAAAATGTGGGCTGGATGAGGTTACACTTAGGTGGATTTGTGCGTGGTTGACTGACCAAACCCAAAGAGTGTTTACAAATTGTTCATCATCATCCTGGGAAACGGCGACAAGTGGAATGCCACAGGGTTCTGTCCTGGGCCCGTTTTTGTTCAACATCTTTATAAACAACTTGGATGAAGGCATTGAGGGGATGCCCATCAGATTTGCAGATGATACCAGAAATTTGCAAAAATTAGGTTTCACTCCGTAAAATGAGACGCCCTACCAAACCAACAGCTTCAAGTTACAAGCAAGGAGATTCCAACTAAACATCAGGAAAAACCTTCTGAATTTAAGATCTGTTTGACAGTGAAACGGACTCCTATGAGAGGTGGCAGACTCTCCTTCCTTGGAGGTTTTCAAGCAGAGGTTGGAAGGCTATGTGTCATGGTTGCTTTAGGGTTGAACTAGATGACCCCCAGGTCCCTTTCAACTCTACAATTCTATGATCTTTAATGAACAGAACCTCCCCACAATGACTTCAATATATAAATGAGGCACCATAGATAATACACTGAACTGAGAGCTTTCACACCTCGCATGAATTCAGGTCACAGTGATCTTCAATGGAGTCGGTTTTCACATTCACCTCCCAGTTACCTAGTGCTTAATAACCAAGTGGTACAGATGATTTCACCATAGTAATGGTCCTAAGTGGCTATATTCCTGAAAATGATTGTGTTCTACATTGCTTTATGGTATCCCTGAATGAATAGAACATGGTTGGGTATTAATTACAGCAGGCCTCTTTCATATTGGGCTGTTAACATTTTTACTGATCCTACTTCTGCATCTTTAAAAGAAGTAGGTGAAGCTCATCACTTCCCATCTTTGTGCCTGGAAAAGCGTTGCCTATTAAACTTTTATGTGCCAGTCTGCAGTTAAATGCACAGGAGCAGAGCCAGTAAAAAGCTGCCAAGTTTAGTTTCTTAAGATCAGAAAAACAAACTTATCCAAGAGATGTATATGCTGTATAACCAGTAATATATTTTTAGTGTGATCTAGCATTTCCCCAATCCCCAGTCCCCTTCAATACCCCAGTTAGGCAAAAAACATACATATACAATGTAGGATTGATTTCAGTATTCCCTGTACTCATAAAGCCCATTTATTTCTCTTGCAGCAACTTCTCATAAACTGATGTCAGGATTAGGCTTAAATATATTTATGCAATGGGAGTTACTTGCAAGCAGCTGTGCTATAATCAGTTCTTTGGATGTGAAACAGCATCTACATGTCTCAAAATTATAATAATCCCTAGATTGTTAAAAACTACTTTGTACTTGGATTTTTGAGCTACTTCTACACACAAAAAAGAAGATTGGATGACCTGGAATTGTTCCAAGTAATAAAGGTAATGATTTAAAATGTTAGAGTGTTTTATGAACTGTTAATGGATTTGACCCAAGATATTATACTTTCTGTTACTGTTATAGCGATCAGTCCTAATATTACTCATGAAATAAAAGTTACACATGAAAGCCCCATTTTCACATACTTAAAGCTTTGCTCTACTTTATTTTTCCACTGGGGCTGTCCTTCACAATTAATAATCCAAAAAGGATTATGATTTTCCCATTGAAGAAAACCATTGTCTTATACTAGCTTATAAAAGGAAGGAAAAGAAATGTTTGCCCCAGTTTTCAAATTATCTGTGTCCTGCAAGTTTTCTATTTTAAATAAGGAAGTGACACAGGCATCATGTATTATCACCCATTGCTCTGTTAATCACTCCATTTCCAACTTTCTCACAGAAAAAGATGTGCCACATCAAACAGACCTTCCTATGAGTGCACTGGACAGAAGTCTGGCTATTTATTGGCACACCTTCATCTCCATTATCAGATTTCTTTGTGTATAAGTAACCTGCTGGATTTGTGCTATCGCATAGCCACGTCCATTTAGCTAGACCTACTTCCACTTATTTCATATAATACTGAAGCTAAACTTGGTCATTTCCGCAGAACAGGTTCTATCTGAGCTTAAGGTTTCTCCCCAGCTTTCTTTGAGGGGAACGCATATTCACACGGCTTCCATTTGTGGGCCAATATAAACCAAAGATTGCAGTTCAAGACAAGGAAGTGTATATGTATGAATGAGAACCAACTGAAGGCAATTATTTCTATCGTTTGTTAATCACCCAACACAGAGTTTCTAGATAAGTTTACAACTAACTAACTGACTCCTGTGAAATTCCGTGTTGGAACAACCTCCCCCAAGCACCATCTTCCATAGGTGACCATTCAAGCAGGAACAGAAGTACTGAAAAGCAGTGCCTCCAACTCACCCTCCCAAAATGTGATAGCTGGTGGCATTAAAAGCTGCCGAGTGATTAAGGAGAATCAACAGAGAAACAGCATTCCCCCCCCCCCCCATGTACAGAGCATCCAAAGCTATTTCTGTGTCCAATCAGTGCCTCAACCCCGTAATGGATCCAGTATATCAGTTTCATCCAAAAGTGCCTGGGCCACCAGCTACTCAAGGCTATTGCCCATGAAGGAGATATTTGCTACTACTAATTGTTAAGACCTTCTGGGTTAGGGGTAGGTTTCTTTGGGAGTGTTGTTACCACCTCTTGTAAAAGAATTAACCACTAACCAGCAGTCCCTCCTTCCCTGCCAGCTCTTATAAGCCAAAAGGGACTTGGGTCCTTTTCTTCTTCTTTGGCGATCACTCATAGCTGAGTAAGATTGTCTTCCATAAACACAGTTTTGACAGTGAGTCCATAAGTGACTGTGGAGGCCAATTCTGGATCCACACATCCTTCCACAGTGGGGACATAGGTTTCCAGATGAGAGTTGATCGTGGTGAGGGTTTGCCAAATGTGCCTTCCTCTTAGCATGTTTCTCCCTTTCATCCTGAGTTCAAGCGTCTTCAAAGTCCATGATATCTTTGGTAAAGGCTGTTCTCCAGTTGGAGCGCTCACAGGCCAGTGTTTCCCAGTTGTCTGTGTTTATACTACATTTTTAAAGATTTGCCTTGAGAGAGTCTTTAAACCTCTTTTGTTGACCACCAGCATTACACTTTTCATTTTTAAGTTCAGAATAGAGTAGTTGCTTTGGAAGACAATATCCGGTATCTGAACAACATGACCAGTCCAACGAAGCTGATGTTGAAGAATCATTACTTTGACACTGGTGGTTGCACAGACCTGACTAGACACCTTGTCCACATCCTTCAACCGCATCAGCTGAAACCCATTCAACAAAACTGGACAAGACTGCACTCCGGACACCCAATTTGATTTGTTAAGTTACAGTCATAAGACCAACTGAAAGGGTCTAAAGTGCTAGGTGCCTCATTGGTACACACCACTTTTAAATACTTTGGAGTATATGTTACTAGGAACACTAACAAATAGTTTATAACCAACTATGGCCAAGTGTGGGCAAATGGTTTGAAAGACCTGTCATGTTGGAACTGCTTGATTTTCTTCTCCCTGTCTGATAGAATTGCCCTGACAAAAATGATAGTTGCGCCTAAGCAAACCTAACCTTTTTAAAGTTCTTCTCACAGAAATTCCTACCACTGTTTCAAATTCTGGCAAGCTAGACTGGAAAGTTTTGTGTTTTCCTATAGAAGGTCATAGACCTCCAAGGTTCTAAGGCGTAGAAAACTGAAGGATGGAGATTGGGGAATTCTCTTATTGAAATTATTCTATGAAGCTTACCAACTTTGGCATCTGCTATCCTGTATTAATCACTCAAGAGACAGACAATAGGTACAGACAGAGCATTCTTTATTGCAACAATCCAACCCACAACGCAGTCAATTAATCAAAAAAGAAATTGACGGTAGTTTAAAAGTGCGGGACAATAGACCGAAAACAATTTTGAAGGCCAGGAAGCATAGAAAGGAAACCTTAATGTTGAGTAACCTCCCTGTTATTCCTGATATATGAACATCACAATTCTATTCAAAGGACATACCGTAACAATAAAAGAAAACCATTTGGACAAGCCTCAAGACTTTTATATAAATGCTAAACCAATTCCCAGGGATGCTGACTGGACTGATGTGGTAGCAAAAGTCAGCAAATTTATCTGACAAAAGCATATTCTTCAACAAGGCACTAGGGATTTCACACCATTTGAAAACGTATGTCTCAATCTAGGTGAACAAGAGAAGGGGTTAATATCTACTTTGCGCAGTCTGTTAGATAAACTGGACACAGGATTTTAAAATACCTTTAAACGGTTGTGGGAATTAGATTGGAAGCCAGCTGGGTATCTCAGATGAATGTTCGGTTCCTATGTGGGGTAAAATGCCTTACAAAACCACTTTGGCTAAAAGAAATGCTTTTGAAAATAATACAAAAATGGTACCTAACACTGGTGAAAATTGCAAGAATGGGTAAGTCTCACCTAGGGAAGATGCAGGATTTAATAGCTCATAAACACATATGTAAGGGACTCTGGTGGCGCTGTGGGTTAAACCACAGAGCCTAGGACTTGCCGATCAGAAGGTTGGCGGTTCAAATCCCTGTGACGGGGTGAGCTCCCGTTGCTCGATCCCTGCTCCTGCCAACCTAGCAGTTCAAAAGCACGTCAAAGTGCAAGTAAATAAATAGGTACCACTCCAGCAGGAAGGTAAACGGTGTTTCCGTGCGCTGCTCTGGTTCGCCAGAAGTGGCTTAGTCATGCTGGCCACATGACCCGGAAGCTGTATGCCGGCTCCCTCGGCCAATAAAGCGAGATGAGCGCCACAACCCCAGAGTCGGCCACGACTGGACCTAATGATCAGGGGTCCCTTTACCATTTAACACATATGGAGTGGGATTGCAATAGGGTGGCAAGATTTTGGACAGAAGTGTTTCAGGACGTTGCTAAAATTCTGGGAAAGCCTGCAAACGACCGACCGCCCACCCCCCCAGAAACAGCTTTGCTAAGCATATTTGATGGAGATAATCAATATTTATTGTATGAACACTTAACTGGCTATTTACTAACAGCATTGGGGATAGTGGCTGCTAGAGGTTGAAAGAATGCCATGAGTCCATTTCAGTGGAGATAATCCCTTCTCAAACTAGCTTATTTATTTCATGCCTTTCTTATTAGGTGAATTGTGATGAGGGGTGGCTATGGTTTGGTTGGGCTTATTGTGAATTCTTGTCTTTCTGTTCATATATGTAAATTTTAATAATAATTTCGAAAAGCATGAGGGGGAAAAAACACCAGGATAGTGAAAGACAAAAGTGAAACGAAATGAAATATGGCAAGAACATTGGTCCAGAAAACATGACAGAAGAAAGGTCACATTTAAAGTGTTTGACCAAAGCTTTCCCAACACAGCCATACTTCTAGAACAGGAGTAGCGCATCTCTTGGCAGATGCACACCATACATTTAAAGCATATTCACTGCACATTTAAACCGCATGACTCCCCACCCCAAATCCTGGGAACCGTAGTTTCTCCATTTCGGAACTACAATTCCCAGCACCCTTAACAAATTATAGTTCTCAGGATTCTTTGGGGTGTGCTTTAAATGTGTGTTGAATGTTAAGCCATGGTTCTGCCACCGCTTAGAGATTTCCTTATAACCAAGCATTATATAAATTTTGTTTAACAACTGTTCTGTCTAGCTAAAGCAAAATTTGGCTGACATTGATTATGGGGTTGGGGGAATGGTAGCTGGTTTTGACCTATAAATCCTTAAACGGCTCAGGACCGCAATACCTCAAGAAGCGCCTCTTTCCATAGGAACCTGCCTGGTCCCTGAGATCATCTTCTGAGGCCCTCCTTCGTGTGCCTCCTCCTCGAGAGGTCCAGAGGGTGGCAACATGAGAACAGGCCTTCTCTGCAGTGGCTCCCTGTCTGTAGAATGCTCTCCCCAGGGAAGTTCGCTTGGTGCCTTCATTACACACCTTTAGGCACCAGGCAAAAACGTTCCTTTTTAACCAGGCCTTTGGTTAATTTGATTGACATCCTATGCCCTTTTAAAATGTGAGGGGGTTTTTTGGAGGGGGGGTTATAGGGTTGTTGTTTTCATTTTGATTATGTATTTTGTGGTTATATACCGTATTTTTCCATCTATAAGACACCCCCAAGAAAACACCCCTCAGCACTACCCGTGTATAAAACAAGCCCCAATTTTAAACCTAATTTTTTGGTTAAAAAAAAACCCTAGTCTTATAGACAGAAAAATACGGTAGTTTTTATTTTATTCTGTGAACCGCCCTGAGACCTGCGGGTATAGGACAGTATATAAATTTAATAATAATAATAATAATAGCTACATTGAGCATGTTCCTACAATATAGTTTCTTCCACCCAACACCTCCCCGTCCTTCTGTTTGTGATGTCACATTGCTCTTGTGATGTCTGGAATTCATAGCAAGGGCTGGAAAAAGCCTCTGGCACAGAAAGAGAAACAAACATGTTTGCTGTGCTCCACTGGGTGGTAGCTACATTCCTAACAAACATTTTTGAACAGGAAAAGAGGAATAAATATGCCTGTGAATACCTCTCCTCCAAACTTGCTGCCACTCCCCACGAACCAGAAAGCAAGTAAGAGAATCTTCGGTTCAGGCACCAGGTGGGTGACAAGATCTAAGCTGAACTTGCCACCGCTGGTCATTTATCAGAAATTAAGCAGCTGCGATAAGGAGGAAGACATATGTCAGGTGTTCCAAAAGCTTTCTGCACTTTGTGGCAATTTGCAAGACCCTCTGAGAGAGCTGCTTCTTCGGTGTGCTTATGAAGACCAGGAAAAAAGTACGTGCAGACTATATTTGGCATCACTGGAAATAAGAGTTGCTGGTCCTAATGTCCACACGCCAGGCTGTTTTTAAGGGAAAAGGTTAAAGGAGCGGGTTTAAAGAAGAGGAATATGAAAATATTTACTGAAATGAAAACTTGGAGATATATAACTGTCAGTATTACTAAAATGGGAACAGAGATTGACAGTGTTTAAATAGCCTTTGGACAGGAAAGGTACAGCTGTGCTGGTAGGAAGCTTAGAACTAAACAATATTTATTACCTAAATACGAGACCTTTAGGTTGAAGGGGATGCATGCCACAGGCAAATATTATTAAACCACATTTCCACATATTAATATAGCAATTATGTGGCTGGTTCAGAAAATGAACGCCTAGAGTCACAATTTCTTAGCAGCTACAGCCTGAAACGGTGTGTCTGCTCTTTCACAAGGCAGAGGATAATGAAGGCCAGAAATGGCTTTAATAGTACTTTGCAGAAGATTAAAGAAGTGTCTGAAGTGGGATAAAGAAAGGATTGTATTTCAATAAAATTAATCCTCCCTAGATAAAGAAAACTTCAACACTGTCCATCTGGAAAAAAATCAATTCATTATTTTGGGAGACAGGCATGTTTAATTTGCTGGAGACTTTATGAGGTAACATACAGAAGGGTGGGGGGCGGGATGAAAAGAGATTGAAAATGAAATCTCGCATATTCCTGGACAGAAAAACAAATAACAAGAAGCATTCAAGCTGTGCAGCTTTGATTTAAACAATGTTCATGGTAGCTTGCCATGATAATTCCTTCCCCATTATGATATTTGTTAAGTTAAAAGATATATTGCCTTCCCATCCCTCCCCAATATAAAATATGCACCACCTCCAAAAGTACTATCACATCATTATAAGCATTTTGCTACCCTAAGACAATGGTCTTGTCTATTTTTGCTTCTAATCCTATATACACTTCCCTGGGAGTAAGTGCCACTGAAATCAATAAGACTTATTTTTGGGTAAATTTCCATAAGATTCAACTGTAAGTCATTTTACCCAATAACAGTGCTAGATGCTTCTTTCACATTTATAATAGGTGGTCTTTAAAATTTAAAACAGTTTAAAAATACAAAACCATACAATTTAATGACAGCTTACAATGAAACAGAATTTTACTGCAAAGCAGTGAGCCTGCATAAACCTACTGGCACAGTTCAGTGCAGTTGTGCAATGAAAGTCAAAAGAACCCCATGAATGAGATGGAAAACAGTTTCATTTGAATTCATCATCTGCTTTGTGGGCCATAAGGAAGGGTCAAATGCAGGCTATCAACTATAGCGTACAAGTCAGTACAGATCCAATCAATTTTGCAAGCATAGTGCTGAGCAAATTGTTCGCGGTGGACAGTTGAGTAGTCTAAATCAGGCTTCCTCAACCTAAGGCCTCCAGATGTTTTTGAAACTACAATTCCCATCATCCCTGACCACTGGTTCTGCTAGCTAGGGATCATGGGAGTTGTAGGTAAAAAACATCTAGAGGGCCAAGGTTGAGGAAGCCTGGTGTAAATTCTCCTAATGTGGGCCAGAGTGTAAAAGACTCCTGACCCCTTGAAACAGCTCCACTGGACAGCTCCTTGCTGATGCAATGGAGGCAGAGAAAAAGAAGAAGAGTTTGGATTTGATATCCCGCTTTATCACTACCCGAAGGAGTCTCAAAGCGGCTAATATTCTCCTTTCCCTCCTCCCCCACAACAAACACTCTGTGAGGTGAGTGGGGCTGAGAGACTTCAAAGAAGTGTGACTAGCCCAAGGTCACCCAGCAGCTGCATGTGGAGGAGCGGAGACGCGAACCCGGTTCCCCAGGTTACGAGTCTATCTCTCTTAACCACTACACCACACTGGCTTTCACGCCCTACACTGCCATGGAATGGGTATTCAAAGAGACTCTGGCCTGTATTCGGCCGGACTCCTTCTAAGTTTTCCATCAACATCACTTTAGTTGCTGTCTCATGTGTTTCATTGTCATCAGTTCCCCACAGAACCAGGAAGCGTGTTCTGGCTCCACTTCATGAGAGGGGATGCTCAGAAGAAATGGTGTCCATAGCCACAGTCAGGCATAGCCTAACTTGGCCCTCCAGATGTTTTAGAACTACAATTCCCATCATCTCTGACCACTGGTCCTGTTAGCTGGGGATGATGGGAGTTGTAGTCCCAAAACATCTGAAGGGCCGAGTTTGGCCATGCCTGGCCAGTCATTTCTCCATTCCAGAGATCCACTAGGGCTTCAACAGAATCACCTGCCGAGGCAACAGGAAACTCCCCATGAGCAATCAGGAAGCCATCTGGATCCCTCAGCCTCCTGGAGTGGATCATCTTAATCGGTCCCCCACCACTGCAGAGGCTCCACCAGGTAGTGTGATCTGACCATGACAAAAGAACTATAGAAAGTTCCTCCACTCGTAAGACCACCACTATCCAAGCCAGTGAGGAAAACCAAGTCCAGAGTGTGCCCTGCAGCATGGGTAGAGCCAAAAATTACTGGGACAGACCCATGGTTGTCATGGCTGACATGAAATCCTGAGCCACTCCTGACAAGGGAGCCCCAGCGTGAATGTTAAAGTCCTCCAGCACAGACCTGTGGATAACTGGGGGGGGGGGGGTGCCAAGAGCTTGGTGCTCCTGAAGAAATATCTGATTATGGGACGGCTAGCTAGTGAACTGTTGTGGCTAATGACAAAGATGGTTGTACCCGAGTATTTTGGGAGCTAGCCCTATATCCAGTCTGATCTGTAGGAAGGTAAGGATGTATGGAAGACCTTCTTCTCCCTACACTGTCGTTGGAAGGCCACCTCTGTCGTTTGAGAAATCTTGTATGGGGACAATCTATGGGAGGCCAAAATGAACTTCTGCAAAGAGGTACTTCGATTCAATGTCTACATCCACTGCTGCCAGTCAGGAGCTGGATGGAAGATGAGCTGCTGGACCAGAAGACCAGTTGCTTGGGCAACCTCCAGGGAGGAATTATGCTAAGGCATCTGAGTTTGTAAAACCATGGGAGAGGAGGAAGACTCATGCTCATTGGGTCTGCACCCAACACAGCTTCTTATAAATTGGTGGCATGGGGGGGGTGGAGATGTACAGAACTCTCTGGGACACCACACCAATATATGTGTCCATACCCTCCAACATTTCTCTGATGAAAATAGGGATGTCCTATTCATCATCAACAATAAATTTATTGATAACCTGCCTATCTGACTGGGTTGCCCCAGCCACTCATAATAAAACATTAAACATTAAAAAAAACCTTCCTTATACAGAGCTGTTTTCAGATGTGTTCTAAAGTTATATCCTTAGCTCAGGGGTTGCATAACTCCATACCCTCCAACAGTTCTCTGATGAAAATACAGACGTCCTAAGGACAAGCAGGACATTCCAGGATCGAATTAGAAACCGGGATGGCTTCTGTAAATCTGTGTCTCTCCCTGGAAACTACGGACATTTGGATGGTCTGTGTGTCCTCCTTCTCCACTTCCTGATTCTGGAAACATGAGAAGAGCCTTGGCATCCTTTTGTTGCTGCATGTGGCAAAAAGATCAGCCTCTGGTATCTCCCAACACCATGTGATCTGCTGGAAGTTCTGAGGGTTCAGAGACCATTCTCCCTGATCAGATGAAGTTAGTTGCTGTTAAAGGTACAGCAGCAGGAGCAGTAAAATAAAATAAAAATGCAACAAACCCCATTCTAATACTGTATAAAGGTAAAGGTAAAGGTACCCCTGCCCGTACGGGCCAGTCTTGACAGACTCTAGGGTTGTGCGCCCATCTCACTCAAGAGGCCGGGGGCCAGCGCTGTCCGGAGACACTTCCGGGTCACGTGGCCAGCGTGACATCGCTGCTCTGGCGAGCCAGAGCCGCACACGGAAACGCCGTTTACCTTCCCGCTAGTAAGCGGTCCCTATTTATCTACTTGCACCCGGAGGTGCTTTCAAACTGCTAGGTTGGCAGGCGCTGGGACCGAGCAACGGGAGCGCACCCCGCCGTGGGGATTCGAACCGCCGACCTTTCGATCGGCAAGCCCTAGGCGCTGAGGCTTTTACCCACAGCGCCACCCGCGTCCCTAATACTGTATACTTAAAGCAATAAACAATTCTTGTTTTCCACCCCTCCCTCTTCAGGTTACAAGGTCTCCTACTTTGACACATTCGAAACAGCTAGCGACCTACTGCAAGGGGCATACTATTCACCAGAGCCAGATCACATGCCCCTAACAAAAAGATTTCTTTCCAACAAGATTGCCAAGGAACACAAAGCCTTTGGAGTGTACAGACACGATGCTCCACTGGCAACCATAATTGCAAGGTAGGATATTATACAAAAGTGTTTCTTTTTTCTTTTTGAATGCATCTATTGTATAACTTCTTTTTTGTTTAGGGATACTTGTATCCTCTACTTTCTTTTTGTGGGGGAAATGTTCCCCACCCCAAATCTCTAATAATATAGGTGCACACTCAGTTTCTAGCTAGAAAGCCCATCACATTGCATAAACACAAAGGTTTCCCTGCCACCAGATCTCCTGATGTGGAGACTGCAATGGAAAGGTGACTGTATCCCCACTGCCTGCTTCCCCCTTGGAACAGAACAACGAAGTTATTCCAGGATTATTTTGCTATATGGCCACAGTTCATTCTCGTTTTGCTGCTTCTCCAGTGACCAAAGGCTATGTCGATACAGGGTTTATAAACACATAACATCTATCAGTACACCAAGAGGTGTTTATGGCTTTAACTGTCTGGAAGACGTATGCAACAAGGCGATTAAAATGGAGTGCTCCGATTTTTTAATGGTTGGGACATAAAGACGAGGAATTTCTGCAAGCATTTGCATGTCAGTAGGATCGCACCTGGAAATGAACACTGTTGCACTATTGTAATCGAGAGCACAAACCCTTAAAAAAAAAAAGACGAGACTGCTGATCAGCTATTTAGCAAGGAAAGAGTAAGGGAGTCAAATCTAGCCCCATTCCCTTCTTGACCAGCTTCTCTATCTGCAGCTTGTTCACCAGCTAGAAATAAGTAAGAAAAATAAGCTAGGGTTTGTGGTGGATGGTGCCACAATCATAAACTAGGGTTTGTGGCAAATGGCGTCACATGCTTCAGTGCCACCCCTGAAGGATAGTGGTTGCCCTGATCTGTTTTTCCCTCGACTTGTTGCCTCCAGCATATGTATCACTGAGGGCAAGGGGAGTTGGATTCCCACTGCTTTATGGTGGTCGCCCTGGGAGGAGGAACAGCCAGCGGAATTCCAAATCTCTTGCACAACTTCAGCCTCTCTCTCCTCCTGCTCCCCCAGGCAATTTAACAACTAATAAAGGGTAAAGGGACCCCTGACCATTAGGTCCAGTCGTGGCTGACTCTGGGGTTGCAGCGCTCATCTCACTTTATTGGCTGAGGGAGCCGGCGTACAGCTTCCGGGTCATGTGGCCAGCATGACTAAGCCGCTTCTGGTGAGCCAGAACAGCGTACGGAAACGCCATTTACCTTCCCGCCGGAGTGGTACCTATTTATCTACTTGCACTTCATGCTTTCGAACTGCTAGGTTGGCAGGAGCAGGGACCGTGCAACGGGAGCTCACCCCATCGCGGGGATTCGAACTGCCGACCTTCTGATCGGCAAGCCTTAGGCTCTGTGGTTTAACCCACAGCGCCACCCACATCCCTTTAACAACTAGTAGCATTGTCCAAACAAGAGAGGGCTACCAGCCCTTGAGTGTGTCCCAAAACCAATGTGACCCATAAATCCAATTGAGCAGCTTATTCCAAGGAGCTCATGCAATAGAGAAAGGAGGAGAAATCGCAGGCATGCAGATCAAAAGGTATTGCACTAGGCAAAACATAACAGAACACACCTAATTCTCAATAGTCGCCTCGGGCGCTGGCAGCTTCTGGCATCATTGCCAGTTGAGGGGCTCAAGAGGGACAACTGTTACGGGGACCCTATTGATATTTAAGGCCTCTTGTGCCCAGGTGGCTTTGAGTGACAGGTTGCTAAATCCAGCCAATCCAATGATGGCCACGTATTTCAGGGAAGGGATCTTAACACCTTTGGGAAATTGGGAGATTGAGTCCAAGTGCTTCAACAGCAACCTTTCCTTCTGTGTGTGCTTTGGGATGTTGGCAGGAACAACATGACCTTTCTGCCTGGGTATTATGGAGGATGAGAGACAATGGGCAATCTTAAAGTGAGAGGAGGAGGCGAGAGTTGCAGCAAAAGTTTGTGTGCAGTTGCAACAAATAATTTCAGTACTGAGTCCACAGACAAAAAAATGTCAGAGAGATGTTGCTTCATTGATACCACTATCTGATTTGTTCATTTAAGAGAGTGACAGAGACAGAACCACTTATTTATTTTGCTTCTTTTCACATTACAAACCCATTCATTTTTGTCCCATATTGGTCTTATTACTGGTTCTGCTCCTACTAGCACCTTAAAAAGGTAAAGGGACCCCTGACCATTAGGTCCAGTCGTGACCGACTCTGAGGTTGCGGCGCTCATCTTGGTTTACTGGCCGAGGGAGCCAGCATACAGCTTCTGGGTCATGTGGCCAGCATGACTAAGCCGCTTCTGGTGAACCAGAGCAGCGCACGGAAATGCCGTTTACCTTCCCGCCAGAGTGGTACCTATTTATCTACTTGCACTTTCGAACTGCTAGGTTGGCAGGAGCAGGGACCAAGCAACGGGAGCTCACCCCATTGCGGGGATTCGAACCGCCAACCTTCTGATCAGCAAGTCCTAGGCTCTGTGGTTTAACCCACAGCACCACCCGCATCCCTTAAACTCACAGAAATTTGACAAAGCAGAGCAGTTATGAAAATATTTAGGAAAAGTTTCACCTGGTCTCTACACCAGGAAAAGCTTTACTTGTTCACTTATCTTTATTTGTATATCAAGCTGCTGTAAAAGGCGCATGAACAGGGTCAGTAAAAACTTGGCAATCTGCCACAATAATCCTTTCTTACAGAAAAAAAATGTGTTTTACCCATTGTTTTCACACCACCTTTCAAAGAATCAGGGGTGAATGCTATTAGCATATTTTCCTCTGTTTCCTCCCAACCAAGAAATAAGGATCAGGAACTCGGCTTATTCTGGCTTGCTTCTAATATTTGCGTTATTTCTGTAGTAGATGCTCTTGTTCCTGAAGGGAACTTACTGTCTCTTATGTTCTTAAATGCTATAAATTTAGGATTTGGCCCAGTCACAGGGTATGAAAAACTTATACATTCAGCCACTGAAGGTACTTGTCTGGCAGATAGTTAAAATGCCTTTTGTTAAAACTCTGAAAAGTATCTCTACCTGTGAAAATTTGAGACTCCAAAATATGAAAAGTTAAAACAAATGGCCAGGAAAAAATCAGGTCACACTTTTCTTATGCAATGTTCTCTCCGGAGCAGAACACCGTGTGCAATTTATACTTGTCAAAACACTGAAAGTTGTGGAACAAAATAATATCCCAACTACCACACTCTAGGGTATTTTTTTTCTCGTTACACAAAAAGAACAATTGGTCTCAACTGAGGTGTAGTTTTATGAGTGGGGCACCGTATCCAATGGAATGGCTAACAGCACATGTGGCTCTAAATATCTGTTCTATGCCAAGGGGTGGGGGGAAGTCTGCTACACTAAGAAATGTGGGTAAGCTCCCATCAGCCCCAGGCAGAATGGCAAATGTCAGGGATGATTGGAGCTGTAGTCTCACAACATCTGGAGGACCACAGGTTCTCCCATCCCAGTTCTAAGCCAATCCAATTGTGCCTTCAGCTTGTATCAGGGTTTCCCAAACTTGGGTCTCCAGCTGTTTCTGGACTACAACTCCTATCATCCCTAGCTAACAGGACCAGCGGTTAGGGATGATGGGAATTGTTGTCCAAAAACTGCTGTAGAATCGCCGACTTGGATTATTCTCTGTTTTGTCGTATGTAGTATGGCAGGTGTGGGAGCAGAAAAATGATTTTGCTTATCCCTATGCTAGGTTTCCCCCCCACCCAACTGCAAACTAAAAGCCAATCTTCATCATCTTGGCTGTAATATCTGCTGAACCAGTTGCAACTCCTGCAGTGCAAACCAGGAGTGTTTACAGAATGAAACTCTTCACCTAAACCTTTTCCCTCTTCCTCTTCTCCTCCATCTCCCTCCCTCCCCCCGCCCCTTACACACACACATTTCCCATTGGCTTTTGTTGTTTAAAAAAACCAAAGCCTTATTTTCCCAGCTTTACAGTGAGAGATGTTTCTATTTGTTTCTATTTGTCCTGGAATTAAATTTAAAGACCAAAGATGGACACAAATGCCTGCCGCGGTTTGCAAAAGGACTGTATTAACCCACGACACTGAGAGAGTGTCACATAACATAGCAAAACGCACAGAACTGTTATAAGGTTCCAAAGTATTTGTAAGCAAATGTTTTAATTCAAATTTTCCGCTAACACGAATGCTACGTTCTCTCCCCCCTGCTTCGCAATAGATGGACACCAAATAGCATGTCGGCCCACTATGACAGACAATCAGTTATTCAAGAGCTTAAAAAGTTTGGGGACATTGAATCAGTGACCCCTTTCGGAAGACAAACAGTCATCGTCGTATTCAGAGAAATCCGCTCCGCATGCAAAGCAGTGAGCGCTTTCCCACCTGAGTGCCCAGAGGGAGGAATACGATGTTTCTGGCACCACAAATTCATGTCCAAATACAAAAGACGGAAATTCCCAAAAATGAGAAGCTTGACAATGTTAGGAGCGAAGGTGCCACCTGCACGTTAAAGGGATTACGCTCGTCCCTGTTAAGGCACAACGTGGATATGTATTCAAAGGATTCGTTGAATGAAAGTTAAGTCTTCTGGTAAGAGGAACGGAACTATTCTACAGACATTTCTTTCTGCGCAGTTGGCAAGAGATCAGAGCTTGGACTTCTGAAAGAAGCTCATTATGGCGTTCATGCACTCATCGGACAGCCATCTTCCTTTGAGACATTCGCACTCTTGGGAGTTAACTTCATGGAGCTTCTCCTTCTCCATGCTTCGCATCAACTGCTTGGAGACTGCCAAACTCTGGAGAGAGAAATAAATAAATAAAAATTCCATCGTTAAGTGTGGAATGTGCAATTCCAAGCCACAAAATCCCAAATCTGGCTGGTAATACAAATTTGGGGGTTGGGATGGGTGCAGGGTACAATGGATTAGTGTGAAGGGGGCTCCTATATTTCTCTCTACCCAACAGCAGCTTTCCCCTGAAAGAAGCTAGTGGATAAAAAAGGGTTGATTGCTTCCCTCCCAGTGCCTCCAAGTTAAGGTCACCCGGCAAACCTGTGTTAGGATCACACGTTTGCTGAGGTTCCAACCTAAGGCTGCAGGCATAAGGTAGCAAAAAGGTTGCACGTGCGAATGGAAATGGTTTATTGAATATTTACAGATAAACCGTAAACAGATAAGAACATTAGCAGGATTATTGTAATAACCTGCTGTTCAATAAGAGTAAATATTTAAATTAGATGAATAAATGAGCAAACTAAATTAATCTGTATATGCAGAAGGTATTAAAAATAAATTTAAGGAACCGCAGAAAGAGGAGGAAGGACGCCAAGTTTTGAAATATTAAAATGATTGTAAAATTAGTGAAATGTATAAACCTGAAAAGTATAATTTAAAAAAAAAAGTTTGTGCTTTAAGCAGATTATAGTGCAGTATGAAAAAACGGCACAGGAAATTCTCTTGTTTAAAAAGGACCAAGAGTACCGCCACGAGTGTCTTTGTTAGCATATACAAGATGAAAAGCAGGTAAGGTTGATAATGCTGATCTTGCCATGCTTTTCTGCTGAGTGGTCCTCCAGATTTTGCACAGTACAGAAAGCTCACCAGAGTTAAACCTGCCGAACGGCATTTAGTGTCAATGGTATCCTCAGTAAGAAACCAATACCCTGAATCTACAAACAGATGGAAGAAGAACTTCATAGATGGTACTATTAGTTGGAGTCAAACAGATCTGTCAGTGTCTGATGGTTTCTGGATTGGTTGGAGACAGAGAAATATGCAAACCAGGATAATATCCAAAATCACCGCTTACATCAATACTTGTTAAAACTGACTCTGCTATAAGTGGGCCATTTTGAAGTTGCTGTTACTGTATACATTTTTCTTCTAGAACTCCCAAAGCAGAGAGAAAATAATATGGCTTAAGGGATTTTTTTTAAAAAAAAGAAAAGTGGGAAATAAAACACGTTCAGGCTATTTTTTCCTGATCCGATTCTTTTATTCTGAGCACATAATCCCCAGATGAACTAAGCACATGCATTTCACACTGAAGTGCAATATTGTGTAATTCGTACTTTCACATTTTTAGAGGATTTTAACCATATGAATTAGAAAACTAAATCAATAAGGCTATAAAAATTGCCCTCTGTGACAAGAGAAAGATGTTAATGACCACTAAAGTTTTTTTAAGTGATGTAGCCAATCAATAGATCATAGAAAAGCAGGTGAAACTGACAGATGAAAGCCAGAGTTTAATAATTACTGTTGTATCTCCACTGCCTGACAGAAGGCCCACAAAAAAACCTCACAAAGGATTTGAAAAGGTCAAAGATAGACATGTGTCTGAAAGAACAGCCCCCATCCACCCCCAAAAAATTATCAATAAAAGGCCAAAAGAGAAAGAAAACAACAAACACAAAGCCAAACAGTCAAAACAGCCATGTGAATATTATTTTTTTACATCACTGTAAAACATTAACAGGCCTTTAGAGATGTTTCAGGATTTTATGGGCAAGTTTTCTCAGAATATAGTTTTTTTGGTCAAATTTTAAATATGCTTATTAATTATTATATTTTAATATTTAGGTCAAAGTCCAAGTGTTAGCTGAAATCCTTTTTTCCTTCTTACTCCCTTAATATGAGTAGATTTATGTTGTTGTTTTGCTGAATAAATGTTTCTTTGGAGCAACATAAATCTTTTGCCACACGCATAGCCTTGAGGAGGTCAAGGTCAAATTACATTGCAAGTTATTTATAACTTATTTATTAAAAGATTTATAGCCCGCCTTTCATTATTATTTCCCACATTTCTGGACAGAGTAATGTTGGATCTATGAAAGTCCTATGTGGTAGGTTGGAAAACTATCTGAATTAAATATCTGAATTAAACTATCTGAATTAAATATCAAAGCTGTACATCGGCTGGTCTCAAAACCCCCCCCCCCTCTTTTGTGCATTTCCAACAGCTGTTTTGCAGATAAATAAAAAGGCAGAGCAGAGACAACAGCAGAAAAGCCATTATTTGCTCAGTCTCAATTTCCCTATTTAAAACAGAAACAATACTAACCTCCAAGCATGATTTGCTCACTACCATGAGCTTAAGAATAGTTTATCTACAAGCAGGACCTGCAACAAAATGTTACAGTGTGGAGCGATTTCCTGTTCAGTCCTCCAACCAGCCATGCTTATTTCAGGATATTCCATTCAAATTCCTCCTTCCTTGATGCCCATCCTTGCCACCAATAGACACTCAGCATTCTGAAACCGTTGAAGTTTTGAGGTTCCTCCCTTAGGGCTTTTCCCTAAAGCTTTTGTTTCTAAGTCCTGCAAAAGTTGGGGTTCACTCAAGCACACACCCTAATACCATCCTCTTGGGCGCAGATAGCACCATGTTAGCTACACAAGAACTGGCACCTGGAGAACAGAAATCACTAGTGGAGTTATGTATGCAATACGGCCAGGCGCCAGAAGCAAGCTATGTTGGCATCCATGCAGCCAAAACCTAAGAAATGCACAATGGAACTACTTTGGAGCTAAAGGTTCTGGGAACGGTAGCTCTCCTGTGGTTGTGGAATGTGTTAGAAGAAAGATTAGCAAACCCGTATGTTTACAGCCTGGAAAATAAGTGTTTTAATTTTTTTAAAAAAACTAACATTTTTGGGAAGGCTTGCGTAAGCTTTCAGCCGTGCCCACACTTCCTTCTGGAAAACCTGGTCAGGGAAAACCTCTGTCACAAGCCCTTGCGAACAGGCTTCCGCTGCGGTCAGCTTCTTGTTGAAAAGCAGCATCTCAGTGGCCTGAAAGAAAGGAAAACAAGAAAACGATTACTTGGGCAAAATGCTAGTGGCAAACAGAAGCAATAAATAAAACTGTCAGTCCCAGCTTGTTCTTTCGCTGCCGTCTGCTAACCTTTGTGCTTTGTTAAACACACAATAGCGCACTGGTAGAGTACATGCAGTGGGATGCGGGTGGCGCTGTGGGTTAAACCACAGAGCCTAGGACTTGCCGATCAGAAGGTCAGCAGTTTGAATCCCCGCGACGGGGTGAGCTCCCGTTGCTCGGCCCCTGCTCCTGCCAACCTAGCAGTTCAAAAGCACATCAAAGTGCAAGTAGATAAATAGGTACCGCTCCAGCGGGAAGGTAAACAGTGTTTCCGTGCGCTGCTCTGGTTCACCAGAAGCAGCTTTGTCATGCTGGCCTCATGACCCAGAAGCTGTACACCAGCTCCCTCGGCCAATAAAGCGAGAAGAGCGCCGCAACCCCAGAGTCAGCCACGACTGGACCTAATGGTCAGGGGTCCCTTTACCTTTACCTTTAGAGTACATGCATTGGATCCCAAGCTCAGTCCCTGCCACCTCCAGTAATACAGTCAAACCTCGATTGTCGAACGTAAACCACTTCTGAAGCCCGTTCGGCTTCCAAAACTGAGGTGTGGCTTCCGATTCGTTGCGAGAGCTTCCTGCACTCAAGCAGAAGCTGTGTCGGATGTTCAGCTTCCAAAAAACATCCAAAAACCGGAGCATTTACTTCCAGGTTTTTGGCATTCAGGAGCCGAAACGTTCCTAAACGGAGGCGTTCGGGTGATGGGAATAACTCATCCTGAAAGGGAAAGAGCTCACCTGAGACTCTCCAGTCAGCTACTGCCAGTCAATTCTTGGCTAGCATGTTCAATGGTCTGGCACTATTCCTAACCTTCGTGTGATCAGTGGGTAGGGGTGCAGGAGGCTCGCAAGTGTGCTCAGCCCCAGAGATGAGGCTGGTGGCGACAGCGTGTGTGGCTTTTCAGCCCCCGCGCAAGTTGTTTAACTCCTTGAATAGGGCTCAGTGGCTACCTGAGCGAAGCGCAGAAGGCACTTCTCTCAAAACAACCCTCAAAAAGACAAAAATGTATCTCTCTTACCTTGGATACGCCCATAATTTTTGGAAACGTGTATGAGGAACATCCTTCCGGACTCTGGCCCAGCTTGCTAAAGGGGGTGTGAAATGTCGCCTGTGAAGGAAAAAGACTCTTGCTTTAGAATGCTGTCACTTTCAAATAGCATACAATATCTAGCTGTCCTTTTATATCCTGAATTAAAATAATAGAATTGCAGAGTTGGAAGGGTCCAACCCCCAGCAATGCAGGAATCTCAGCTAAAGCATCCATGACAGATGGCCATGCGTCCTCTGCTTAAACATCTCCAAGGAAGGAGAGTCCACAACTTCCTATGGGAGTCCATTCCGCTGTCAAACAGTTCTTACTGTAGAAAGTTCTTGTTGATGTTTAATTGGAATCTGCTTTCTTGTAACTTGAAGCCTCCAGAGCAGAAGAAAGCAAGCTTGCTCCCTCTTCCATGTGACAGCCCTTGAGATATCTGATGATGGCTATCATATCTCCTCTCAGCCTCCTATTTCCCAGGCTAAACATACTCAACTCCCTCATAAAGCTTTGGCTTCCAGACCCTTGGACATCTTGGTTGCCCTCCTCTGCACACATTCCAGTTTGTCAATATCCATTTTAAATTGCATGAGGGTTTCTATATGCTGTTAGATAATAATATGTGCAGCCCTAGCTACAAAAGTCAACCTTTCCATGGTTTGCGTGCTATGCAGAAGGAACAATGGAGCCTGCCTTTGACTTCTGAGACACAAGATCGGCGACCCAATTACAGCTGTCATCCAGAATGAGACCACAAGTGGCTTTGGACATGTGCTTGACACACTGAAGTTCACAGTTCTTTGTATAAATGACAGGGGACAGACACAGTCAGTGACAATACATGTTTTGGACCTGAATCATCCACAGTAATGATGTTTATAAATCCTTACTTGTACAGAAAGCATCGTATGCTCTCAAACATAACGGAACAGAGAAAAGAATGAGAGAGGGAGATGATGATAATAATAATAATAATAATAATAATAATAATAATAATAATAATACACACACCCCAAGCCACTCTGGACGGCTCCCAGCAGAATATTAAAAACACGATAAAACATCAGACATTAAGAACGTCCCTAAACAGGGCTGCCATTATATGTCTTCCAAAAGTCAGATAGTTATTTCCTTGACATCTGATGGGAGGCCTTCCACAAGGCGGGCGCCACTACCGAGAAGGCCCTCTGCCTGGTTCCCTGTAACCTCACTTCTTGCAGTGAGGGAACCGCCAGAAGGCCCTCAGCGCTGGACCTCAGTGTCTGGGCAGAGTGATGGGGATGGAGACGCTCCTTCAGGTATACTTGGGCTGAGTCCGTTTAGGGCTTTCAAGGTCAGCACCAACACTTTGAATTATGCTCGGAAACGTACTGGAAGCCAATGTAGGTCTTTCAGGACCGGTGTTATATGGTCTCAGCGGCCGCTCCCAGTCACCAGTCTAGCTGCCGCATTCTGGATTAGTCGTAGTTTCCAGGTCACCTTCAAAGGTAGCCCCATGTAGATCGTGTTGCAGTAGTCCAAGCGGGAGATAACTAGACAGAGAGTATATCAGTGCAGAAGCACTATAATTCTGCATTTCTAATTGGACCAATGTAGGAAAACAAGGCACACATTTTCTACCCGCAGCTCATGTCCCATCTGAAACTGAGATGCCAGGAGAAAATAAGGGCAAAGAGAACCAGGGAAGCTTTGCTCTCTCTGCCAAATTCCAGCTTAGCTACTGACGTTCAGATGAACTCACGGAGGGCAGCAAGTTCTGGAAGCCTCTTTCAGGCAGTATTTCTAAATGGTCACAGCTCATACCAACAGGCAGGAAAGTTGAGCCAACACATTTTTTTACTGATGTAAAGGGGAAAGAATCTTTGTATTTCCCTTTTTTATACTGAGTCATACATTTTATGATGTTGTCAGCTGTCTCAAGTCTCCATTTGGAAGGAAACTCAGTGCACAAACTGAATAAATAATTTTTCACTCTAAATAACTTCAATTTCTATGAGAGCCCAATACTGGACTGGGAGTGGGGGGGGGGTGTCAGACATTCATGCAGAAAACTTACCCTGTCAGTAGCATACACCACGTCAAACAGCCCAAGGAGAGTTACGGCAATACCCACAGCTGGCCCATTCACCACAGCGATTAATGGCTTAGGAAAATCAATGAAATGGTCGACAAAGTCTCTGGAAAGAGAAAGGAACAGAATAGAATGACTGTATATAGTGGAACAGTCTTCCACACAGTGTCAGCAATTTCCCCACATCACATCACACATGCCAGCTATTGCCCAACAATACATCTCAGCCATTTTGTGTTTTAGGTAAAGGTAAAGCGACCCCTGACCATTAGGTCCAGTCGTGACTGACTCTGGGGTTGCGGCGCTCATCTTGCTTTATTGGCCGAGGGAGCCGGCGTACAGCTTCCGGTCATGTGGCCAGCATGACTAAGCCGCTTCTGGCAAAACAGAGCAGCGCACGGAAATGCCGTTTACCTTCCTACTGGAGCGGTACCTATTCATCTACTTGCACTCTGACGTGCTTTCGAACTGCTAGGTTGGCAGGAGCAGGGACCGAGCAACGGGAGCTCACCCCGTCGCAGGGATTCGAACCACCGACCTTCTGATCGGCGAGTCCTAGGCTCTGTGGTTTAACCCACAGCACCACCTGCGCTGTCTTTTATTTTGGTCAATCCCTGATAACAGGGCAAACAGGAAGTACTTCATATAAGAGATACTTCTTGATGTAGGGGGTTCTGCTTGGTTTTAGCTGGCAGTCCAAGTCAAAACCTTCCAGAGTCAGGCTGATCTTTTAAAGGATGGGTACAGGATGGGTGTGTTTCTCTCAAGTGACAGCAAACAGAGCTTTCATATACTAGCCCTGCAAACTAATTGAGGAAGCATCCTTCCATCCATTCACAGCAACGAATGGGCCCTCATCAACTAGTTATAACAAAAGCCTTCAACACAATTTGCTCAGTCTCCCCTACAAATACAGAAAGAAGGCATAATTTAGGATCCAGCACTATACCCTGTCACCTGTGATGGTGCTAATCTCTGTGACCAGCTTCCCCCAAAATGCAAGATTTGGGAGGCTCTATAGAAACAAAATTCAAGAACACCATCCATGATATTAGCTGAATTCTATAGGATCCTTTGTAGTTGTTCCACTTGAAATTGCTAACTAGTCTTAAAATTTATGTATTTTATTAAATTTATATATTATACATGCATTAATTTTCAAATTGGATGTGGAAATAATCATAGGTAAGTAATACAGAGTCAGTATGTTTATAAATGTTTTTACACAGATGTATCAGGTCCTTCTCAACTGCACTGTTATTCATAATGTGTAAGACAAAAACCTTCCACTAGTTAACTTACAAAGGGAATAGATACAAAATCTCCCATAACTTGTGTTTCCTTGGGCTGCACAATTTCTATTCCACACAAAATACACACATCAGTTGAGCTCCTGTGAAAAAAGCCACTGCCTCTAATGCCGAGAATTTATCAAAAGGTGCAATCCTTTGCACGCTTACTTAGGGGCAACCCCACTGAACTCAAGAGGGATTTGCTTCTAAGTAAACAAGATCAGGCTACACATTTCAGTTTTCTCTTTTTTCAAAATGTCTTAAAATGCGGTGTCCCTCTCCCACCACACGTTCTGCATGTCTGGTATGCATTTCAACACAATGCAAAACAAGTCGTACTTGAGCATTTCTGCAGAATTCTTTGCCATCTCCTCTAATCCATTTGCTGGGAGGTTAGTAAAGTTGTTCAGGTCATTTCCACTACAGTAGTAATCTCCACTACCTGTAAACAAGCACACACATCAGGACTTCTGAGCTGGTGAAATAAACACAAATGGAAAATAGCCAGACAATGTTTACGAATGGACATTCTCAATTTAAGTATTTAGCTTGTTATGGGCACAATAAACATTTAGGATTTTTTTATGCCTCTCTGATTTCAAATGGAAGATGGTGAACGCATGTTTAACTACTCCAGGAAAGTCAATAGAACATTAAAATTCCATCTTTGGCTGAATTGAGCTCTCAGTTATTTCAAAGTGGCTCAAAAGCTTAACAAGTATTTAACCAATTAAGAACCTTCCAGTTGCAGTGTTTCTACTTGATTATAGGGTCTCTGAAAATAATGGGGCTCCCATCTATTGGAGGCTTCTGCTGGTAAACTGGAGCAGAGCACATTTTCGCCAATTCCCCTCCCACTGCCTTCAGAAAAACTGCTCTGGGGAGCTGGGGAGGGGATACTGGGACCTGTAAGGGGAAGGGGAAATTGGTGGTAATCACCTCATTCCCCTTCTGCTGGATCGGAGCTGGGTGTTTTTAGGATTCCCTCCCTCCTTGACAACACTATCATCTGTAGAGCAAATACGGTTTATACAGGTACAGAAGAAAGAAAAATCAAATGTGTGGGCTACTAGAGAGGAGAACCCGACTGTTTTGCTTCCCCTTGGCGGTTTTGCTGCAGAGTCTCGCTGAGTCCCAAACTCTCTCCAGACTAACCATAATCTGCAACCAAGTTTAGCCCTATCGTTTCAAAGAATCATAGACTCAAAGAGTTGGAAGGGACCCTGAGGATCATCTAGTCCAAACCCCTGCAATACAGGGCTATGCAGCTGTCCCAAACGGGGATTGAACCTGCAATCTTGCTGTTATCAGTGCCACGCTCTAACCAACTGAGCTATCCAGGCTGCAGCTCAGGGTTTGTCTGGAGGAGCTAATCTTGAGCCTGGGTTCAGAGGACACATGAAGCGAAACCACGGCTTAGCTCAACACAACTCAGCTCAAGAGCCATCAAGGAGAAGAAAATTCACCAGGATTTCCTCTCTGGGAGCACACACACTTCAATTAAGCCATATGAAAACCATATCTCCCATCTCATACATTAATACATTGAAAAGGTCATGAGAAGACATGATTTGGGAGGATAGAAACTGGTGTGTGTGTGTGTGTGTGTGTGTGTGTGTGTGTGTGTGTTGCCATATACATTTGGATGACTTGGGCAAGGGGACCTGCACCACTTGCTTGTCCTTCCTGCTACTGGGGATTCACTGCTTCTTTCCACTCCTTCTGGGACACTTTGTCACCTTCAGATTTGCACCAGTTCCATGGTGTTCTCTGTAGGCACAGCGCACAAGGAAAAGGACCAGGCAGAGGGCCTTCTCGGTAGTGGCACCTGCTCTGTGGAATGCCCTCCCATCAGATGTCAAGGAAATAAACAGCTATCTGACTTTTAGAAGAAATCTGAAGGCAGCCCTGTTTAGGGAAGTTTTTTTATGTTTGATGTTTTATCGTGTTTTTAATATTCTGTTGGGAGCTGCCTAGAGTGGCTGGGGAAACCCAGTCAGATGGGCGGGGTATAAATAAATTGTTTATTATTATTATTATTTGCATACTGGGATTTTGAAAGAAAAGCAAACTTGATAGAGAATACAGCGAAGGGTAGTACCTGTGAAAACCGTAATTACAGAGTCATCCTTTGCTGCTTCCTCAAGTGCTTCAACTATTTCATCGTACATCTGCACAGAATGAGAAAGGAAGAACAAGTACCATTTGATGTTACGGGAAGTTTGAGAAATTTGGGGGTAGCTAGATGGATCTAAGACCAGCCTTTCTCAAGATGATTTAGGCTCCAGCTCCAGCAAGCATGCCCAATGGTCAGGGATGGAAATTGCAGTTAAAAACATTTGGGTGGAGCACCAGGTTTGGGAAGGCTGCCTAAGATTCTACTACATCAGCATAGTCTTGGCTTAATCCAGAGCCTGGACAATACAGGAGCTCCTTTTTTACTCTCATCTTGCAAAAAGAAAATTGCCCTGGGCATGCAGTGTGTTTATAACTAATAAGAATGGGAAGCTCCTAAACAGGCAGCCCACTGGATTGTGCTCTTCGTTGCTTTAATCCTGCAAATATATACTTGCTTAACATTTTGCTTATATGAAAGAAAGGACTAAGAGAGGTAAGCTTGTGGATGAGCAGAGAAGCCATCCAAATGTTTTAAATGCATTTCCCTAAAACCATCAGCCAGTGATTTGCATAGAGGTGAGCAAACACAGTTTATTTTACCCTAAAGGTAAAGGGACCCCTGACCATTAGGTCCAGTCGTGGCCGACTCTGAGGTTGCGGCCCTCATCTCGCTTTACTGGCTGGGAGAACCAGCGTACAGCTTCCAGGTCATGTGGCCAGCATGACTAAGCCGCTTCTGGCAAACCAGAGCAGCACACGGAAACGCCGTTTACCTTCCCACCAGAGCGGTACCTATTTATCTACTTGCACTTTGACGTGCTTTCGAACTGTTAGGTTGGCAGGAGCAGGGACCGATCAACGGGAGCTCACCCCGTCACGGGGATTAGAACCGCCAACCTTCTGATCAGCAAGTCCTAGGCTCTGTGGTTTAACCCACAGCACCACCCGCGTTCCATTTATTTTACCCTAGTATACCCTAATTTTTGTACACATTACTTGGTGGGCGAACTACATTGCAAAATTCAGAGGATGGCTGTGTTTCCGTTCTTGTATCATTTTAGAAATTAGGGAGGTTTGCCTTTAATGTGCTAAAAATGAATTTCTCCCCCATCCCTACCTCCCATATTCCAGCTACTGTCCTTCCCATGGACATTAATTTTGAGGCTTACTTTATTTTAGAGAAGCCTTCTCAAGAGGATGGGTCCCAGTCGTGCATATTATTAACGTATACAAACTGCAAAAGTCAATTTGTACATTGTTTCATTGTATTCTGAGGTTTTAAATTCTTATCTACTGCTTTAACATGTTCTAAGTATAAAGTAATTATTATTTTTTCATATAGAGTATGTATTATTTTGTTATATATATATATATATATATATATATATATATATATATATGAGAAAGATTACAAAGAGCACCCAGAAAGAAAAAAGTGAGAGCAAAACGTGGAGGGAAGAAAACATGAAATTGATAGTGCAGCAGGTAGTACAAGGGAAGGTAATTTGTCCTCTACTTTTCAGTTCTTAAAAGTTCTGCTGGATCTTTCTCTTTTTTTAAATTTCCATCTCACTTTCTTTGTTAGCCAATGATTTGTGACCTGCACGATGAACCAGCTTACCTTTTTACTGATAGCATTTTTCACCTTGGGGCGGTTTAACACAATCTTTGTGATGTTGTCTTTAGTAGAAACCTCTAGTGTTTCATAGGCAGCCTTGCTGCCAGGAGGAGTCGCTTCAACCTGAGAAGATTCTGCAGCCACCAAACTGGATACAAGTTCAATGTATTTCTGTCTTGCGCTGTCCTGGAACGAGAAGCCCACTCCAAATATAATAAAACAGGTGATGGATTACATATAGCTAGGGTCCAGATACGAAATGGTGAATACAGTGCAAATAGCACCAAGGTAAAGGATTCTAGCGGGACGCGGGTGGCGCTGTGGGTAAAACCTCAGCGCCTAGGACTTGCTGATCGCATGGTCGGCGGTTCAAATCCCCGTGGCGGGGTGCGCTCCCACTGCTCGGTCCCAGCGCCTGCCAACCTAGCAGTTTGAAAGCACCCCCGGGTGCAAGTAGATAAATAGGGACCGCTTACTAGCGGGAAGGTAAACGGCGTTTCCGTGTGTTGCTCTGGCTCACCAGAGCAGCTTCGTCACACTGGCCACGTGACCCGGAAGTGTCTTCGGACGGCACTGCCTCCCGGCCTCTAGAGTGAGATGAGTGCACAACCCTAGAGTCTGTCAAGACTGGCCCGTACGGGCAGGGGTACCTTTACCTTTACTTTAAAGGATTCTAGCTTCAAAGTATTTTTTAATAAGATACTTAGTTTCATTTCACTTTTAATTTTTGTACCGCCTTTCTTTATTGCTAAACACAAGGCCGTCTACAAGCAACAAAATATACAATGAGGAACACGCACCTTATAATAACCTGATCCATACAGAAAGTCATAATAAAACATCACTTTAAAATATAACGACTTATATCAAGTTAAACATTCAAAAATCTATTAGAACATAATAGCACACAATAAAATCAACTCTCAAAACATCAGCAAATAACAATTACCGTATTTTTCGCTCTATAGGACGCACCCGACCATAGAACGCACCTTGTTTTAGAGGGGGAGAACAAGAAGAAGAAAAATCTCCCCCTCTCTGCCCAGCGCCCCTTCAGCGAAGCGGCAGGAGGCACTGCGCAGAGAGGGGGAGAATTTTTTTTCTTGTTCTCCCCTTCTAAAACAAGGTGCCATTCAAGGTGCGCTCAGTCGCCTTTAGGCAGCTACCTTGGAAGCCTGGAGAGGCTTCACCAGCATGCTCTCCACAGGGAAGGTGCAGGCAAGAAGCAGCACCCCACAGGATTGAACCCTCCTGCTTTCAGATGAGAGGGAGGTAGGAAGGAGACACAGAATCTCATTCTTCTCCCATGAAAATCCCTAATGAAACATTAGCCCCACCCAAAACTGATTCTGCCCAGAATGTTCCCTGGAGTGGGGGAGGTGGGTGGACAGTGCACAGCCCTATTTGATATATATTATGTGAACTGCCCTGGGAAGAACTTTTAATTTTGAAAGATGGTTTACAAATAAAACAAAGGCCGAATTTGCCCTTCGTAGCATATTACTCACCTGTGGCAAATTGCCAAGTGATTGCCACGCATCCCATTTGGCCTTTTTGACAAAGTCTAGCATTCCTGGTTTGGGAGCTTTGCAGGGGCCCTCAGTAGCCTATGTAAAGAAGAAAGAAAGAAAAATCTAACCATTCGAGTAAGTTTACACTGATTAGCCAATGAAAAAGAATAGAATCACCCACATGGATTCAATGGGTTGACTCACACACAATGCTAAATCATAGCAGACTAGCCTGACTGAGCCCAAGCAAAATGTTGGACTGATGTGCTCCCTTACTCCCATGCAGCCAGGCCAATGATTCCAGCAGTTTCATTTTACAGTGGTACTTCGGGATGCGAACGGGATCCATTCCGGAGCCCCGTTCGCATCCTGAAGCGAACGCAACCTGCGACTGTGCATCTGCGGATTGCAATTCGCTGCTTCCGTGTGACATCATTTTGACCATCTGCGCATGCGCGAGCGGCAAAACCCGGAAGTTACGCATTCCGTTACTTCCGTGTCACCGCGGAGCGCAACCCGAAAGCACTCAACCTGAAGCAACTTCAACCCGAGGTATGATTGTATTTTTAATAAATCTCATCTTACTGTTGCATACCAACCAATCCTGGTTCAAAACAATTTTTGATATGTTTCACAGGCCAGCTTCAAAACCCATGCTTTGAAGCTGGCTTGTTATGAAACTTACCAGAGTTTGTTGCTCCCTGGTTTGAATCTAATGTTAAGCAAGGGATTATTTTTAAGTGAAACTGAGCTCTCCTGATGTCCTTCTCTTGGTCACGCAGGAGAAGGAGAAGGGAGAGGGAGCATGTGAACTCGATGCTTCATTTGGGCTTGGACAGGCCCCCACAGTACCACACCATAGTTTAGTGCTACACGCAAAGGTGGTCGTTATACACTCTGCTAATCAATACTTGAATAGCAAGTATGCTTCAAAATTATTAGGAAAAGCAGTCTGCATTTTAAGACTTCCAGGGTGGATAAAAATCAATTATTATTTTTGTTTTAAAAATCAGATTTTTTATTTAAACATTTTTTTTTTTTTACTTACATTGGATTTTTAAAATAAAATGCTTTCGGAGGAAAAATGTTTCTAAAGGTAGTTTTCTATTCAAGTTACATTATAGTACAAAGGCTATTCATCAGGAAATAAGGATTTGTTTTAAGTTTTCCATGTGTGCTAAAACTCAGTCTAAGCTTTTTTAAAAAAAATTGTTTAACCACATTAGGTAACAAACATGGATACATGTGCTATAATGTTATTGTTTTAGTTAAACAAATTGTTTAAATTGTTACTAATGATTATTTTTTCCTTCCAATAACGTATAGCAGTAAAGCTGTCCAAATATAAACAGTTAACTGATTAAACTTCACAATAATTTCATAATTATCTGTCAATGTGTTTCTAATAGTATAACCAAATCAGTAATTATTGATATAACTGCAAAAACTACTCTGAAAATTTATTATTCCAAAATAATATTCCAAAAATGAAACCTTCAGTTTTAAATATTAAGATTACACCAGCAAGAATGAGTGAGTCTTTCTGTAAAAAGAAAGAAAGATTTAAATCAAGTCTTACTGACTGGTGATTTAAATCAATTTGATTTAAATCAAATACACCCTATACTAAACATTCTGATGAAATCAACAAAAGGCACGCAACAAATTTCTGGAGTCTTAATTCCACTTGATACACCCACTACTGCAATAAGATTTCTCTGCTCTTTCATACAGTTCGGAGCACAGCCTCATCAAAGCCTCTTAAAAGTCACCTGAAATATATGCAGGTCTCACAGTCCTTTGAAACGCCAAAATGGAGATAGTTGTGACTTCCACAGGGAGTTCATAGGGATAGTGCAAGAAAAGGCCTCTCTCCCTGGCTGTTGAATTACTCTGCCTCATAACATGAGGTAAGCAGAGAAGGACCAGATCCAAAGATGTCAACAGGCGTTCATAATAAGAATTCCAGAGACTCCTCCCCCATAACTAAATATATACAACTAACACATTAATATACTATCATTTCCAACATCTGTGGGACTTTTCCTGTGCGAGGAAGCAGCACCAAATGAATGAGTTCTCTTGTTACATATGCTTGTAGAGTCCAGAGGTGCAAACGGGGTTTAAGAAAAACTCAAGAGAGCAACTAGGAAAAGCTTGCTTCAGCTTGATAAACTAGCAGTTTTCAAAAGAAAAGCACACTTTGTGCAATGGACTGTGCATTTTTAAGCAACCCTTCGGCTGAAACTGCAGACTGGCTTAGCCAAACTGTTCCAACAATCATTTCTCCAGTGCAGCTATTTTCATTTTACAGACTGAAAATGGACAGAGCTACCTGTTTAAACAATGCATAAATATTCAGTTTGACTTGGTTGCCAGGATCCGTCTTCAAAAGCTTCAGCTGCTCTCTGGCCTTTTCAAAGTCTTCCTGGCTGAACTTCATGGTAGATTTAGTAGTGTGTAATTGTAGTGCAGGGAAATGAAGGCCATACACTGGACTGCTGGGGGTGGAGGGAGAGAGAAAGGAAATAAAATCAATTCAGTTCTTGCATTCAAATCTTCAGTGGATCGTAAAATCAACACTTAAGTTACTTACTCGTCAAGTGTTCAAAAGCCTTCAAATACAAGACCAGTTAATAAGTACAAAAAAAGCTGCGTGGAAAATCATGGCAAAACCTGCGGTCCGATTAACCTTTGGACAAGATTACCGATATGTAAGCCAATCTTCTGTGTAAACATTAACTCGTGGGTTTTGTTGGGACGCTAGCAAAAAGGAGCAAAACGTACTGTATTTTTCGCTCTATAAGACGCACCAGACCACAAGACACACCTAGTTTTTGGAGGAGGAAAACAAGAAAAAAAAATTTCTGAATCTCAGAAGCCAGAACAGCAAGAGGGATCGCTGCGAAGTGAAAGCAGAAATCCCTCTTGCTGTTCTGGCTTCTGGGATAGCTGCGCAGCCTGCATTCGCTCCATAAGACGCCCACACATTTCCCCTTACTTTTTAGGAGGGGAAAAGTGAGTCTTATAGAGCAAAAAATACGGTATATGAAAGGGATGTCGTTCAAGTAGGAATTCCATACAGACCCCTCCAAAAAATAAGCAGTCTAGCTGGAGTTTCTGTTTTGCTTCAGGCCAGTGAATGAAAACGAGAGAGAAGACAAGGGTTCTTCTTCCTCCTACACTGCCCCACTCACGTTTCACACACGAGGAATCTGTGGCCTCCAAGAATTCCCACTATCCATGACCACTGCTCCACGCTGGTTGGGGTTGATGGGAGTTGGAATCTGAGATCATCTAGAGCTCTAGGGGTTCCCAATCCTTGACTCCTGTGTCTAGGTTGCTTCTGCGCTGAGCCCTGTCTCGTCACCAAATTCCAATGGTGTATTTGCTCGTAATTTGGATTAATACACTGACTGAATCGGGTGAGGAAAGCAGGGGAGACACCATTGCTTTAAGTATTTCCGTTCAACATTTGGCCTTCTAAATACTATAGCAAGAACGCCAAGAATCTCTATCCCATCAAAATTTTCCCAAAATGAATGCATAGAGAATGTCAGAACTATAGAGATGCGTTGATTAGTAGCAAGTGAAACCTTAAAAAAACAACCCCACGTTCTAAAAATTGTATTCTTGGCAAGATTAAAAGCATTCCACTTTTCAACTATATCACAGACACGTGTTATTTATTATCCTGGCTCTCAGGCCACTTCATTATAATTCTGGGCAGTTAGCCTTATTTACCTCATTAGGCACTCTAGTAATGGCTTTAAAATAATTCGGTTTATCTCCATATAACACAACAAGCTTCTATTTGGCAGTTAATCCCTAATTAATAAATAAAGACATCCTTGGTTTTTAGAAGGCACTTCTACCAGGGGCCTAACAGCTGGATGATGACCTCTCCCTGAAGAGAACATTTAACACAAAAAACCCGCTATCCCCATTCCCCAAGGGGGATATAGTCTTATCAAGAGACTATTGACCTTCCACCATGCCAGGCAGAATCAAAGCAATTTTCTAAAAGGCTACTAAAGGCCTTAATCCAATACAAAGAGTTTTCAAAAAAAAACTGCACAGCAGGAGTGATTGCTTAGCTGGGGAAACTGCTGGGAAATTGCAAGAGAGTGCAATGCAAGAGAGTGTAATTATGTGCATGATAGTGAGTCCCTGCTTACAGAATTTATCATCGACATAGCCTAAGATCCTATACAGCTAGGGTGTCATTAAAAAGAAAAAAGCACTACAAAGGCAAACCTATGCATGTTCACTCAATTTTCAAAGAGGCTTACTCCCTGGTAAATGTGTTTTAAGATTGCAGCCTATGCTCTGCAGCAAAGCTGGCTGTTCTCTTAAGCAACTGTGCCAAATCACACAGGGCAATGTTGAGCAGGTTAAAGGCGACTTTCCAAAAGCTTTGCACGTGATAGTCAAGCATGGTCTAGCGCAGGAATGTCCAAAGTCTGTTTCGGGGGCCTAATCCGGCCCCTGTGGCAGTTTATTTCCTGGGGTAAAATCCTTAAAAAAACTTCAAGAACTTCAATCCTAAAAAAGCTCAACCACCTAAAATAACTTTGGGGTAAAATCATAAAAAATGTCAAAAACTTCAATCCTAAAAAAAGGTCATCAACTTTGGTTCGGCCCTCATGGCCCCTGACTTCATCAAATCTGGCCCTCTTAGAAAAAAGTTTCGACACCACTGGTCTAGCGAGTAACAAACTTTCCAATCTTCCCACACTGAATCATACAACAGTTTTTGCGAGAGGTGGCTTGAATGGGGTGTATGGCGGGACATCTCATGGAAGTCTACTCAATATTGAACCAGTGTATAGTTAGCAGAGTAAAAGCTTAAAACACGCTGCAGGATTCCCCCAAAATAGACCAGAGGCAATTAATATTTCATCCAGCAGAGCTTTACTGAAGGCAAATGAGCATAATGGTCACAAATCCAACACATTCAGGATTGGAACTGTCCATAAGAAATCCAGTTGCAGCAGACTTATTTTAAAATGGTATCCCTTTCCCACCTACACAGCTATGATATGCCCACCAATGTAGACAGAACATCACGGGATGTAAACGTAAACAAATCACTATTACCCGCTGCCCATGAAGTGTGGAAAAATCAATCACAATTCTGCACAGAGCTTACAGCGGAAAAATTATTGGGTAATGCTAGCTGGAAGTGATCCAATCAGGAAAGCAATGCTACAAAATATAGAGGACTATCGTGGTATGATGGTATGTGCAATGAACAAAACAGGATGCAGACGGCTATGCTCCCTTTACCCACAATCTCTCTCCAGCAGGTGGCTGGAACTTGGTCCAGTGGAGCAGTGTGAAGAGATGTCCTCTGCTCCTGGAAGGAGATGATCTAAGTTCATGCAAGGAGAGCAAAAAGGTCCATAGGAACCTTCACAGAACCTTCTCAAAGCTGTTCCAACGGGGATAGTGAGTTCAGGTTACAACTTCCTGTGCGCCACCCCAAAGTATCAGCTAGGCAGCTGGTCCAAGTGAGGAAGATACAAGGCATGTACCGTATTTTTCGCTCCACAAGACGCACTTTTTTCTTCCTAAAAAGTAAGGGGAAATGTCTGTGCATCTTATGGAGCAAATGCGTGGTCCCTGGAGCTGAATTGCCCAGGGGAAAAAGCAGATCATGCTTTTTTTCTTTTCTTCTTTTTTTAAAGAGGGAAGTGGGTGTTGAAACAAAGGCGCTGATCGTTTGCCTTTCGGGAACGAGATAAAGGACGCTAGCAATAAAGGAGGCTGCCTGGGAGTGGGGAGGTAAAAACAGCAAACTTGCAAGGAGAGGAGACAGGAAAACTAAAGCAATGAGGAGAGAAATTAGAAGAAAAGGAGGAGCAAAAAACTGTTCCACCTAAGGAAAAGACACTAAGGCAAACAAGAGGGAAGGGGGTGTTGAAAGGAAACAGCTGGTCGGTAAGGGATCAGGAGGGAGATAAGGGAGGCTAGCGATAAAGGAGGCTGCCTGGGAGGAGGAGGTAAAAACCCATGGATCCTTAGGATTTTTACATTGGGTCACCCCAAATTCACCATCAGATCACATAGCATGTCCATGGCTACAGCCTGCACCAAAAAAATCACACATCCACTGTTTTGTGGGGCTGCAATAGTGCAAAAACGTGGTTACAAAGCACAGATCCACATGGATTCTCAGGATTTTTGCATTGGGCTGCCCCAAACTCACCATCAAATCACATGTCTGTGGCCATAGCATGAACCACAAAAATCATACATCCACTGTTTCGTTCAGAACATTTTTTTTTCTTGTTTTCCTCCTCTAAAAACTAGGTGCGTCTTATGGTCAGGTGCGTCTTATGGAGTGAAAAATATGGTACATATATTTCTTCCCAAAAAGTGCATTCTTCCATTGTCTCCCGAGGCAGACGGATGCCAGCCAACAACCCTTCTTCATCTTGCAGGAAATCCTTACGAGACAAAAGTGGGCGTTGCATTGCAATGGACTTGGTGCCTTACAAAGACAGGAAATACCCATCTCTGCACCTAATTTCATTGTGCATGATCAATATTTCAAGCAACAGTTAGAGTTTCCCACTTCTTTTGAAGCTGGTGTTCATGAATGCAAACCTATGTGGGAGTGTGAACGAAAAATAAACAAATGAAAGGTTTGTGTGACCATTCCCTTGGCGTATTTGGCTGCAAAGCATAATTTCAGCAGATCATCTTTTTCAGGAAGGGAAACACTTCTTGTTCTTCTTTTTCCAGGATAAATTCACAGCTAGATCTCATGGTTCCTAATCCTATTACGGATAATCCTATCAAATGAATAGCATGCCCGCTAGACAATCTTGTCAATATATTCTGAAGCAGAAAAGCAGATTCTCTTTTATCCTTTTAATGATCTTTCCTCAGGCCTGAGTACCACAGTGTCAAGCTTTTGTTAGGGAAGGCTTTTATATTAAAAAGATAATACTTTAATAATCAATTAGTTGGTATACTGTCATCTTGTTTTGGCTATTTCTCTCTCTGCAATTAGGAAGCATAGAAATAACGAGTTCTGGCACACACCTTCTCTTCAGCAGCAGTCCTGCCCTTGGAGAGGAAAAAAGGCAAAGTACAAGATTTCTTATATTTGCTTCCAGAACCTTGGACGTCATCTCCCCTCTCCCCGCATCCTCTTCTAATTACCTTTCTCGTCCACTACATCTGTCTAAACTATTTTAATTTAAGAGGATGCAATGACTACAAAGAGTCTAAGGAATAATTAGTATTTAGTGAGAGTAAGAATGAGAAAGCATAAACCTTTAATCACCCCTAGCTGAAGCCAACTGGTAAATTAAAACAAGGAAAGGCATTTCAGATTCAGGTTCTTTTTTTAACTTCCGAAATCGTTGAAGTTACTTATTTATTACATTTGTATCCCAACTTTGTGAGAAGGCTGATCGCCAAAGAATTGATGCTTTTGAATTATGGTGCTGGAGGAGACTCTTGAGAGTCCCATGGACTGCAAGAAGATCAAATCTATCCATTCTTAAGGAGATCAGCCCTGAGTGCTCACTGGAAGGACAGATCCTGAAGCTGAGGCTCCAATACTTTGGCCACCTCATGAGAAGAGAAGACTCCCTGGAAAAGACCCTGATGTTGGGAAAGATGGAGGGCACAAGGAGAAGGGGATGACAGAGGATGAGATGGCTGGATAGTGTTCTCGAAGCTACCAGCATGAGTTTGACCAAACTGCGGGAGGCAGTGGAAGACAGGAGTGCCTGGCGTGCTCTGGTCCATGGGGTCACGAAGAGTCGGACACGACTAAACGACTAAACAACAACAACAACATCCCAACTTTCCTCCTAAGGAGCTCAAGGCAGCATATACGGTTCTCCCACTCTCAGTACTATCTTAGCAACAACCTTGTGAGGTAGACAGTAAGAACTGTTCAACAGTCTCAAGAGGTGGTGGCCTCTCCAGAGGGTTTTAAGCAGCAGGTGGCCATCTGTCATGGATGCTTTAGCCAAGATTCCTGCATTGCAGGGGGTTGGACTAGATGACCCTCAGGTCCCTTCCAACTCTACAATTCTAGGATCAGGTTGACTGTTGATGACTGGCCCAAGGTCAGTGAGTTTCAAGTCCATTGGGCATTTGAACTGAGGTCTCTGATGCCTGGCATTCTAGGCACTTCACCACACAGGCTTGAAAATTACAAATTAATTTGCCAACTTCTTATTTTTTTAAAAATACGGTCTCTTTGCAGGGTACAGGAGCCACCACCAGGACAGGAAGGGTTTGTAAAGAAATTGGCAATCTGGGAGTGGAGCCAGGACAGAACTTGGAAGTTTCCTGGTTTTTCAGATCCCAAGTACAGTGGTACCTCAGGTTAAGTACTTAATTCGTTCTGGAGGTACGTTCTTAACCTGAAACTGTTCTTAACCTGAAGCACCACTTTAGCTAATGGGGCCTCCCGCTGCCACCGGAGCACGATTTCTGTTCTCATCCTGAAGCAAAGTTCTTAACCTGAAGAACTATTCCTGGGTTAGCGGAGTCTGTAACCTGAAGCGTATGTAACCTGAAGCGCATGTAACCCGAGGTACCACTGTATTGGTTACCTGACAAGACGTGTTTTTATTGTTCTGACTTAGTAAGATAGCGGCTGAATGACAACCCTCACTGCGAAGTGTGCTAGGAACTGGACAAATAACCCTCCTGCCACAGACACCGTTAACGAAAATGGAGTTAAATAGCTCTTGAATGTAGCCTTTGTGTGCATTCTGCGACATTCCCCAGAATCACCTACAGAGACAAAAAGTTCTGAGGCAAAAATGTTCTCGTGCAAAGGGCTCCCTGAGGACAGCAAGTTTGAAAATCATTAGCATAGAAACTACACGGCGTAAGAGTAAATGGTGGTTGTGAACCCTGCATTTTCAAGTGAGGTACATAAGTTTCACTCTTACGGCCCCAAATATTGACAAAACAGATGCTTAGTGCTCTTGAAAGAGCAATTTTGGATTCCCATTGAAAACAAACGGCTCAATTCCCCCAACAAATCTAATCCTTAAGAAACTCCTTCAGCTCTAACAAATGAAGCAGTAAAGACCCCATTTACCTGCTAGTTCTAGTATAACACTACATGGTCCATTAGTTCCCCCCCTAGCAATTGTATTCTCGGATCACCCACTGCTACCGTCTTCAAGATGAGCTCTCGTAAAACTCCAGTCTTCGAGTCACAAGACCCGAAGCAGGCTAACTCAGTTCAATAGAACCATTTGTGAGTTATTTACTTGAAGACTATACAGCTCCCTGTTTATAGAATAGATCCAAAGTCCCTGAAAGGCACTCAAAACCATTGATTCACAGTAGGGGTTTGTTTTTTAATAAAAGGTTTTTTTTTACAATCAAGAGAATGATCGTTCTCAAATCCATTCTAAAAGCAGGTTTCTTCTGCACTCTCCATTAACCCAAGATGGGTGTGGGTAAAAGATTTACACGTACTTTCTTCTGTCCCATTCCATAAGCATGGGCAGGATTTTCAAATTGCAAGGTGCTTTGAGTTCCCCATTCTTACAGATAAGGCAATTTTTTAAAAAAAACATTGTAGAACCAAAGGAACAGGATGTCCACACAGCAGCTCAGAAGGCATTCTTGTACATTTTCACATCTAAAAATCATCACAACATATGCCGATTACATATTCTACATTTTCCTTCACATCCTTAAGTTTGTAACTTCCATACAGCTAGAAACTTAAAATTGTCATTTCAGGGTCATGGCAGAAAATGGTAACATCCTTTACCTTGTTTCTCAAATACATCTAAATGCCCACTTAAGTTGTTAGATCTTACTAAGACTGCAATTCTACTCACCAGGGAGGGGAAACCTGGGACCCTCCAGATGTTGTCGGACTTTAAAACCCATCAGCCCCAGGCAGCGTTGCCAATGGTTCTTTATTTTATTTTGTAACTATTATATGCCACTTAAAAAAAAACACACCATGATGGATGCTGTAGTCCAACAACATTTGGAAGGCCCATCCCTGCTATTCAGCTACCTCAGTGAAAGGATGGAGGTATCTGCCAATTAAGTCTCTCATTCTCGTTTTTCCAGTCATAAATTATGTCCACTAATGAAAAGACACCTGCTTCTTGAAGGAAAGCAATGACAAACCTAGACAGCATCTTAAAAAGCAGAGACATCACCTTGCCAACAAAGCTCCGTATAGTTAAAGCTATGGTTTTCCCAGTAGTGATGTATGGAAGTGAGAGCTGGACCATAAAGAAGGCTGATCGCCGAAGAATTGATGCTTTTGAATTATGGTGCTGGAGGAGTCTCTTGAGAGTCCCATGGACTGCAAGAAGATCAAACATATCCATTCTTAAGGAAATCAGCCCTGAGTGCTCACTGGAAGGACAGATCCTGAAGCTGAGGCTCCAATACTTTGGCCACCTCATGAGAAGAGAAGACTCCCTGGAAAAGACCCTGATGTTGGGAAAGATGGCGGGCACAAGGAGAAGGGGACGACAGAGGACGAGATGGTTGGATAGTGTTCTCGAAGCTACCAGCATGAGTTTGACCAAACTGTGGGAGGCAGTGGAAGACAGAAGTGCCTGGCATGCTCTGGTCCATGGGGTCACGAAGAGTCGGACACGACTAAACAACAACAATTTACAATTAAATAACAATTTTCATGAAAAATTGTCAGCATTTAATGCAGATTTCTCTGCGTACATAGTCACAAATTGTTGACAGTGGCTCCAGGAGATAAAAAGGGAAGAGGACCCAAAAAGACAGACTCTGAGACACGCACACACCAACCAACAGAGAGAGGAAGAGGCAAAACAGAAGCAGCACAGCTGTCCCTCAGACCCTAGAAAGGGGCAGGGGGAAAACAAGCAAGCAGAGACCTACACACCTGCACTGAACTCAATTGGACCTACTGCCTTTTAAATCATTGATCTTCAACCCTGATTGCAGTTTGGGCACTGGGGACTGAATTTAGCTTACTTACAAGTGTATGTCAATCTTCTGCAGAGCTCCTTCACCTTGCCATGCAAGGCTAATGAAATCTGTACCTGATGCAATCTCTACTGTACAAGTATTAGAACCGCAAGCTGTTCCCCTTAACAGCTGCATGGGGGTTGCATTGAGTGCACCTTTTTATCACTGTCACATACCAATAGCTCGAATGGCATCCTTTGCACCTGATCCTTCTCGCCTTCTGTTTTTTGTTTTAAAGAGACCAAGCCAACAAACAGGGGTGCTGAATGGGGGGGGGGGGCATCCGAACGGCACATCAGCATGCCCTGCGGCATGCGCACACGGTGCGGGGCGTGCTAACATCATGTGTGCATGCCACAGGGGATGCATGCAGGGCATGTTGTCGTCATGCAGCCGAGGCTGCCTCAATCACACAGAGCACATGCCAACATAGACAATAAATGGCGGCCATTCTATGGTGCAATTCACCCATGGATCACTATCCACCAGTTGAAGCCCAACACTTGTAAGCAGTACAGTGGTTCCTCGGGTTAAGTACTTAATTCATTCTGGAGGTCTGTTTTTAACCTGAAACTGTTCTTAACCTGAAGCACCACTTTAGCTAATGGAGCCTCCTGCTGCCGCCGGGCCGCCGGAGCACGATTTCTGTTCTCATCCTGAAGCAAAGTTCTTAGCCCGAGGTACTATTTCTGGGTTAGCAGAGTCTGTAACCTGAAGCGTATGTAACCTGAAGCGTATGTAACCTGAGGTACCACTGTATCTCCAGCTGTGTGCAGTACTGAAAGGACAATGCTTTTCTGATACATTTGAGATCAATAATTCTCTGTCGCACGAGCACCTCAAAATTCCACTATGAACCTGTATGCGGTCTTATGGGCAGATCCTAATCCTTGCAGCATCACCAATGATGTTCAAAAGACAGAACTTTTTAATTGTTGCACAAAAGTATGAAGTAACTATGAAATTACCCTACAGTGGAATTCTAAGGAGATGTGGCTACTACAAACATTTAGGATCTGGGTAGTAGTCTACAGTCCTGAATATTCTCCCATGGAACAAATGACCACCCAAAACCCAGCATTAGAGAGCTCATGAATCATGCAGTACATCTTCTTTGCAAAAAATTGTTCTTAAAGCATTCCTTCACTTTGCAAAAGATGTTGCACGCCACTTTATCTGTATTCACACTGAGCTCTTAGTGCTACATTTAGCACTGGAAACGTTGTTCCTCCTAGATGGATTGCATGTGCCACATTCTAAATGAGCACTAAACTCATTAGTTCAACCTTCAAGCAGTTCAGTGCAACACGGCTACTACGGTCCCTACAGCAGAACCTTCCAATTAGCTCAGTCAGGGAGGGCAGATATTCATGATTAGATCAATGGGTTTGTGTCTCTCATTGCTATTTTAGAAGGCTAGAAAACAGCTTTCGCGATTCTCTACAGTTAGGAAGGTAGGCAGGAGGGGATAGTTACCGGGAACAGGAAAGTATGCGGGAACACCACATACTAGTTAATTTTAGCTCCCATTTAAATTTGGAATGGCTTAAGGCCAAACTATCTGTTATATGCAATGGTAGCCTGATGGCTCTTCATTAACAGGAGAAGCTGCCTTAGAAGGAGGTGATTTGAACCAGAGAAGTAACAGGCAAAGCATTCTCTGAAAGTGGCCTTTTCAGTCAAAGGCGTACCTAGGCTCCCTTGTGCCCCCTTGGCAAGGAGCTGTATCTGCGCCTCCCCCAGGGGGAAAAATGCTATTCTCCAGTGGGTAGGGGCCAACGCTCCCCACTGTGTGTGCACAAAATCTATAGTTGCTTAAGGGCCAAGGGAAAGGCACTCTGCATATGCCCAGAGACTCTACTACAGTTTTGCATCTCCCAGAGTGCAGACCAGGTACTGAAAACAGTGGAGCCCTGACCCAAATTCACACTTGCTGCCCCAATTCTCACGTCCCTCATTGTCCGTCAGATTCCTCTTCTTCTCACTCTCTCACAACCACGTCCCCGCTCCCCGTCTTTGCGTGCCACTGAGTGTAACTGGAAGAGGGGCAAGATGGAGCCATCTGAAGCCACAAGCTTCGCCCCAAGTCTCCTGAACCAGGGGAATACGGACACCTCGCTTCTCTTCCCAGCCGTCCTTCCTCACCTGTCCTGCAGGCCAACCCAGCTGGTGGTTTTGGTGGCGTGGCCGATGTAGACTTTGCCACTGTAGTCGCTAGGTTCCTCCCAGCCCTTGGGCAAAGGCAGCTACTGCATGGGCATCTTGCCCACCGCTGGTGGCTGCAGCTGACAGACAGGTGGGCCAAGCCTGTCAGCGGCCCCATGCAAACAGCTCAGCAACCCACAGCCCAGCCGCTGGCCTGGCAGGCTGGGGCCAGGACACAGGACACAGCTTTCCTTTTATACCTTCTGGGCTCGACGAGGCATGTGACCCTCCCCTGTCCTGAGTCTACTCCACCTGAGGAATCACACACCTCCTCCCTGAGCTAGCAGGCCCCACCTGGGCTGTGGGTCCTTGCCGGCCTTCCTTCAGAGAACTGACAGCTCTAAGTTCAGGATCCCTGAAAGCGCTTGAAAGATCTCACTCACAAGTGTTGGTGCTGACCTTTAAAGCCCTAAACGGCCTGCGTCTATTATACCTGAAGGAGCATCTCCACCCCCATCGTTCAGCCCGGACACTGAGATCCAGCGCCGAGGGCCTTCTGGAGGTTCCCTCATTGCGAGAAGTGAGGTTACAGGGAACCAGACAGGGGGCCTTCTTTGGCAGTGGCACCCGCCCTGTGGAACGCCCTCCCTTCAGATGTGAAGGAAATAAGTAGCTATCTTATCTTTAAAAGACATCTGAAGGCAGCCCTGTTTAGGGAAGTTTTTAATATTTAATGCTGTACAGTGGTACCTCAGGTTACATTTGCTTCAGGTTACAGATTCCGCTAACCCAGAAATATTACCTCAGGTTAAGAACTTTGCTTCAAGATGAGAACAGAAATCGTGCTCCGGCGGCACAGCAGCAGCAACAGGAGGCCCCATTAGCTAAAGTGGTGCTTCAGCTTAAGAACAGTTTCAGGTTAAGAACGGACCTCCGGAACGAATTAAGTACGTAACCAGAGGTACCACTGTACTGCTTTTAACATTTGATTGGAAGCCGCTCAGAGTGGCTGGGGAAACTCAGCAAGATGGGCGGGGTATAAATAAATAAATAAATAAATAAATAATTATCATCATCATCATCATCATCATCATATGTGATAATTTTGCTCTCCTTGACATTTGATGAGATCTTGCAGGAAATCAGCACCTACTTCACGTCACATCAGTGCAGGACGGGGGCTCAACAGCTTTGGCTGTCCCCGCCTAACAAAAATCCTGGCAACACCCATTTATGCCTCTGACCGCTCATCATCATCCCACCATCAGTCCCCTGGCTTGGAGCCTTCTTCTCCTGGGGGGTTCCCCAGCTGGTGCCTCCCACCATCCCTCTGCATCTAGCCAGTCCAAGACACTTGGCTGCTACAGCCATGGCATCTGACCAAGCCTGGAAGGAGAGGGAGAGAAAGTGGATTCACATGCCCTGGCCGGTGCCTGCCTCCTGCGGCTACAGCCATCTGGACTGGGAAAGAGCCTGGCTGTCTACTTGCACACATGTGCACACACGCCCTCCACCGCCACAGGAAAGCCTTGTAACTGGCATAAGCAGTGCCAAGCAGAGGTGAAATTTTTGCTCACTCACCCCGGGCCTGCACTCTTGGTGGAGGCCAGCTTGACCAACCCCTAAGTATGCCCCTGTTTCCAGTTTAAAGATGAGGGAGGTGGTTATCAGGCTACTGCTCCACACACTTGTGTACAGTGGTACCTCGGGTTACATACGCTTCAGGTTACAGACTCCACTAACCCAGAAATAGTGCTTCAGGATAAGAACAGAAATTGTGCTCCGGCGGCGCAGCAACAGCAGGAGGCCCCATTAGCTAAAGTGGTGCTTCAGGTTAAGAACGGACCTCCGGAACGAATTAAGTACTTAACCCGAGGTACCACTGTAGACTGAAGATTTTCCCCAACCTTCCTTTTACTGTTTGCACTGATACGTGTTTGTGAACATGTGACATTAAATGTGCAGTAAATGTGTCAGCTTAAGCAGCTTTTATAGCGGTAGCGCACAAACAGGTTCTTGCTCAATGCCAGCCTCAAGTTCTTGGCAGGGAGAAATGGGTAATTCTAAGGCTGTGTGCTCCATGACCTCAAGTCTATAATTTTTCTTCTTTTCCCTCTTTGTTAAAGCTTAAAAATAAATTATATGCTAAAAACCTGTTTGCGCATTGTGATTTGGAACACTGAACCCTACAATTACTTATTTTTCTGAAACATCTGTAGGTCTCCTTGCCATAATTAAGCCCTAAATTCGTAGCTTAAAATAACTTTGAATTTAGTCAAAAGACTACAATCACGGAAAATGCATGATGTTACTACAAGGAATCTGTGACTTGGTTTCTAGAAGACATTGAGGAGCTAGAGGGTGATAGGTCAAAGGCTCAGGTTGCCTTAGAAATATGATGCAACCTGTCCAGTTACTAAGATCTGCAGAAGAGGCTCTTTTGAGGATGCCACCACCTACAGAGGGCTGTCCTCTCCTTTCACTCCAACTGTGAAATAGAGCAGTGGTTCTCAAAGGGTGTGGTGTGCCACACTGGTGTGGCAAGGGAGAATGGCAAGTGTGGCAGGAAGATTCAAGGACAATCAAATAAACATTTAAACCAGAGTTTCCCAACCTTGGGTCTCCAGCTGTTTTTGGACTACAATTCCCATCATCCCTGACTACTGGTCCTGCTAGGGATGGGACTGGTAGCCAAAAACAGCTGGAGACCCAAGGTTCGGAAACCCTGATTTAAACATTTCAGTGTAGTATAGAATAAAAAGGTAAAGGGACCCCTGACCATTAGGTCCAGTCGTGGCCGACTCTGGGGTTGCGGCGCTCATCTCGCTTTATTGGCCGAGGGAGCCGGCGACAGCTTCCGGGTCATGTGGCCAGCATGACTAAGCCGCTTCTGGCGAACCAGAGCAGTGCACGGAAACGCCGTTTACCTTCCCGCCAGAGTGGTACCTATTCATCTACTTGCACTTTGACGTGCTTTCAAACTGCTAGGTTGGCAGGAGCAGGGACTGAGCAATGGGAGCTCACCCCATCACAGGGATTCGAACTGCCGACCTTCTGATCGGCAAGTCCTAGGCTCTGTGGTTTAATCCACAGCACCACCCATGTCCCATAGTATAGAATAGTATAGAATATAGTATAGTAGTATGGGTTTTTTATTTGTTTGTTTGTTTTGCAGAATATGGATAGATATCTTTACAAAATGAGAGCAAGAGCCACGTCATCGACCCAACACGCCTCCCTCCCATCTGTAATGGCCATGAGGAGATTGGAAGATTTCACTTCCATTTAAGATCAACAACAGTTTAGTGTGTCATCTGAACACTAAACTGTGTTTAATCTTAACTATGATTAGTGAAAGCTGGTAGTGGATGGTGTGGAGGTGCTTACTAGGAGGGAAGAGGCGGTGGGGAAGGTGGCATGGTGAAAACACAAAGGCAATGGATTGGCTCCAGTGGTGCATTTTCAATGTGCTCACCTTACCACAGGCTTCCTCAACCTTGGTCCTCTAGTCTAGATGTTTTGAGACTACAATTCCTATCATCCCTGACCACTGGTCCTGCTAGGGATGGGAATTGTAGTCCAAAAACACATTGGGAAACCCTGATTTAAACATTTCAGTGTAGTATAGAATAGTATAGTATAATTTGTTTATTTATATTTTGCAGAATATGGATAGAAATCTTTACAAAATGAGAGCAAGAGCATCAAGTGATACTGAGGACAATCCTAGTTGTGATCCAAAATCACCACTTGAACAAAGTGCTGGAGAATAGCACTGGCTATTCTTCTACAGTTCTCCATGGGATTTTCAACTTCAACAAATATGAAAGATCAGAAAAGAGAAATAATTCTCTGTGTTGATGAGGAGTTGAGAGTCCGTCTCAAATTAGACCTAATATATAAATGAGATTACCTGGCAAAAGCAAGCTCACACCTCTCATTTAGTTTGTATACATATTTAAGGTAATTAATGTGAGAGGCTTGTTTGTAATTAAATTTTGGGAGGAATTCATGCTTTTATGTAGCTGCATTCTTTTATACTTTCTGGATGTCTCATGATATTATAAAGGAATTGTGTTCTGTGTTATAAATCAAGCAGTGCCGGGAGTTGCTTCTTTTTCCCACCAATGTATTTGTTATCAATTAAAAAAAAATCAGTGTGGCACGAGCAAATTTTTATTCTGAAAGGGTGGCCCAGAGAAAAAGGTTTGAGAACCACTGCATCTATCTCTGCTTTTAGAAAAGGTGCCAAGTCACATATTTTCATTTGGCCTTTAAAATTTCCTAATGGTACTGCTTGTTTAATGTTTTTTTTATTATGCTTTACTGTTGATTTTAATGTGTTTATGCTGTTTTGTTTTTGATTTGTTGTACACTGCCTTGCTGGGTTACAAAAACGCAGTGTAAACCCATTAACAACAAATGATAAAGAAATAGTAGCAGCCCAACACATACCGCTTAATAGTCCTGAAAATGTGTTATATTTAACGCGGACTCAACTGGTGCTAAATTTACATCTGCAGCATCCTTCCCTTTTACATGTTCATACTATCCCGTATTAGTCTACCACATTCAACAATCTGAATTGTTTACTTGAATCTGATTTTGCTTTTTGATTATTATTATTTTTGGTGCAGTAAAGAAGTCAATCAGAAGTTGAAGTGGGTTTTGCAGGGAATCATCATTTCTTGGCAAGATTCAGCTGCTCATGAATGATTCACCTCTCTTTCATCTCGGAGTAACTAATCACGTAAACAGCAGGGTTCTCTGTACTACTTGCTGGGTGAAGTTTACAGCTATGGAAAACAACACAGCAAGTCGTGAAAAACTCAAGCTAATCATGAAAGAAAGTGGGTGTAGCTGAAGCATCCTAAAATTCCTTATTTGCATTGATAAGATAACAATATATTACGATAAGAAATGCTGGAATTACAGCCCCAGAAAAGTGTTGGTCCACCCATGGAAATCGGTTGATACCCTAATGTATCATGAGACCAGGGCCCTGCAGGATCTGATTTCTTTCCGCAGGGCCTGTAAGACAGAGTTGTTCCGCCTGGCCTTTGGCTTGGAGCCAATTTGATTCCCTCCCTCCCTCTCTTTCTTTTTCCTTTTCCTTCTCCTCCTGCGATGAGGCTACATTTTAATATTTTAATGTTCCATTATTTTAATGTTGTATTTTATTTTTGTTTTTAAGTTGTAATCATTCATCTTGTTTTTATTATTGCTTGTAAGCCGCTCTGAGCCCGGCCTTGGCTGGGGAGGGCGGGGTATAAATTAAAAAAAATATTATTATTATTATTATTATTATTATTATTATTAATGTAGGCTCATCTCCGCTGGCTCACATTCCAACAAGCGTTCAAGCTACACATGGATGTTCCACTGCTAAGGTTAGGGAAGCACATACCATTTAATCCCAGGCTAATCTATTACAGACTCACACTTCTGCTCAGCTGCCATGCAGGTTATTTTTGAAAAATTAACAGTGGAGTTGTGTTTTTTACCTGCAAACCGCCCCCCCCCCAATACCATACCCTGTTGCAGATAGCTTTCTTCAAAGTCAAGCTCCTATATGCAAGTCAATGATGACATGTGAATTTCCAAGATTTTGGAGAATGTCTTGCTCTATTCTTAGGAGTAATGGGTGCTCCTCTGAAACATTACTTGCTACCCCATTTGCTTACCAGATTACTTGTTGTTGTTTATTAATTAATTAATTAATTAATTCCTATTTATTTATCGCCTTCCACATATATACCTCAAGGTATATATAACATAATAAAACACCTAAAAAACAGTTACATGGAAACAGAATATGAAATTTAAAAGCAATACAAAATGGACACCCATACTTTTTCAACCATATTATTATTAGTAGGGTGTGTGTTGTGTTTTTTTTGCAGTTGCTCTTGCAAAAACCTCTGTGCAATTATATAAACCACTTGACCAATTGCACATTAAAAACATGGTAAATATATTTTCACTCCATCAGGCTTTTGCCTGCAGCGGTTGCTTTTACTCGTGATCTCTGCAGTTGTTTTTAAAAGGATTTCATGTTGCATATTTGAACTGTTTTATTCTTTGTATTATAATATTTTGTGTGTGATGTTAAATTGATTTAAGCATCAGAAAAAGGCGAGGGCAGACATATTCATTTAAATAGAAATAACTATGTGTTGTGCTAAAGTCCTGCAGGTGTTTTTCATTGGCAATGATATGCCATCTACACACTCGACAGCATCAGGTATGGACATAACCATACTGTGATGCTGCCATTCAACTCTTTTTAAATAGGACTAAATAGGACCACTGTCATACAGGAAGCAACAGACATTCTCCAAAGGCTATTTTAAAAAAACCCCTGATGAACATAAAATGAAAATAGTAAGGACATATGGAATAAGGGAGTTGCACCTCACACCACTACTTACATTACAAATAATACTTAATAGGCAGCTATCAAACACACACAGTAAGCCCTATAGCACTGAGGGGAATATATCAAGCTGTACATAGCAGTTCCTCAAATTAAAACTTGCTAGGCGAAACGTTTTGCACAGGAGCCAAATCAGAGGCATTCACTTTTTGTTATCGCTGGCAACACCTGTAGAATTTTTAATCTGCAAAGTATCCCAGCAACCATCAGACTTCTGAAATTTGATCACTAGGTCGCCCTGACCTGGGCAGGATGCTCAGCAAGCACACAAATCCCATCTCAGCAATTCGCAAGAAACCCTGCAAAGTGGAGAGGCCTCTCATGTCGTATAGGGGTTTGAAACAAACAGAAGCAGAACAACTCCCCAATTGCTTCTGCTTGCTCTATGGCTCCCAACTTAACGCCTGGGAGTTACTTAATGGGGATGAACCACACTCGGCACTTATTACATAAGAACATAAGAATAACCTGCTGGATAAGAAAGAGCCGGAGCTATGGGTTTGTGTGTGGCTGTTTTTGTTTGGACTCAGATGAAGCCTCCAGAGGGGCGCCATTGAAGCTCTCAGCCTGTGCGTGTGTGTCCACAAATGTGCATGGGGTGGATGGGTGCCAAACTGGGTCTTTGACCAGGGTGAAATAAAGCCTAGTTTTGCCCCTGGATGAGGCCACCGGCCCATCTAATCCAGGATCCTGTTCTCACAGCAGCCGACGGGATACCTGTAAGAAACCAGGGAGCACAGCATGAACAAGAGCACACTGCTGCCTCCAACGCTCCAGGGCACCTGAGGAAATTATAATGGACCCAGGCACTTTTTAAAAAGGAGGGTGCAAGGCAGTTGTGGGAAGTGGGCCCCACTGAGGCCCTACCCACTGCCCCCCCCCCCCAGGTGCTAGGTGTCGCAGGGAGTCCCTCCCCCATCCTGGATTAAAGCACATATTCCACTCTTGTAAAACAATTGTCTCCCTGCTTATTTATATGCAGAATTCATCATGCAAAAGGCTGGGCTGGATGAATCCCAAACCGGAATTAAGATTGCCGGAAGAAGTATCAACAGAACTTTGATGGCAGAAAGTGAGGAGGAATCAAAGAACCTCTTAACAAGGGTGAAAGAGGAGAGTGCAAAATATGGTCTGAAGCTCAAGATCAAAAAAGCTAAGACCATGGCCACTGGTCCCATCACCTCTTGGCAAATAGAAGGGGAAGAAATGGAGGCGGTGAGAGATTTTACTTTCTTGGGCTCCATGATCACTGCAGATGGTGACAGCAGTCATGAAATTAAAAGACACCTGCTTCTTGGGAGAAAAGCAATGACAAACCTAGACAGCATCTTAAAAAGCAGAGACATCTCCTTGCCAACAAAGGTCCGTATAGTTAAAGCTATGGTTTTCCCAACAGTGATGTATGGAAGTGAGAGCTGGACCATAAAGAAGGCTGATCGCCAAAGAATTGATGCTTTTGAATTATGGTGCTGGAGGAGACTCTTGAGAGTCCCATGGACTGCAAGAAGATCAAACCTATCCATTCTGAAGGAAATCAGCCCTGAGTGCTCACTGGAAGGATAGATCCTGAAGCTGAGGCTCCAATACTTTGGCCACCTCATGAGAAGAGAAGACTCCCTGGAAAAGACCCTGATGTTGGGAAAGATTGAAGGCACAAGGAGAAGGGGATGACAGAGGATGAGATGGTTGGATAGTGTTCTCAAAGCTACCAGCATGAGTTTGACCAAACTGCGGGAGGCAGTGGAAGACAGGAGTGCCTGGCGTGCTCTGGTCTATGGGGTCGCTGGACACGACTAAACAACAAGAGTATATATTTAAAGTAGATGAATAAATGAACAAGTTAAGTTAATTTGGATACGCAGAAGATATTAAAAATTTAAGAAACTGCAGAAAGAGGGGGAAGGAAGTCAAGTTTTTGAAATGTTAAAATGATGTAAAATCAGTGACATGTATTAACCTGAAAAGCATAAATATAAATATAATAATAATAATAATAAAGCAGGTCTTCCACACCACAGGGTGTCCCTTATTTCCAGACACACTTCATCCCTGGCATTGCCATGCTTTGGCAGACTTTTTGTTGCATTTCATTGCATGCACGAGGTTCTAGGTTCAATCCCCGGCCTCTCCAGCGGAGAGCTGAGGGAGACCCTAGTTTTAATAATAATAATAATAATAATAATAATAATAATAAAGCAGGTCGTCCACATGACATGTTGTCCCTTATTTCTAGACACACTTGATCCCTGGCATCGCCATGCTTTGGCAGGCTTTTTGTTGCATTTCCTTGCGTCCATTAGGTTCTAGATTCCATCCCCGGCCTCTCCAGCGGAGAGCTGCAAGGGAGACCCTAGTCTGAATTATTATTATTATTATTATTATTATTACTTCTACCCCGTCCATTCCAGCCACTCTGGGCGGCTTCCAGCGCGCATATAAACATCAGAAAACCTCTGGAGAGCCTCTGCCAGCCAGTGCAGGCAACACAGAGCTAGATGAGGGCCTACTAGGGCAGCTCTCCCTCTGCCCAGCTTCGCCCCCAGGTTGGCGGGATGTCGCAAGCAACTCGAAAGGACTCGCAACAAGGGCACGCCTGTAGTTCTCGCCCTGCAGAGGCGGCGTTTCACCGGGTTGGCCTGGCCGGGAAGGAAGACTTGGAGACACCACCAGACACACTCGCGCCCCTCCGCCCCACCGCCCGGGACGAGCCGCTCTCACCTAACCCCGCGGAGCGGGCGGCGAGGGCGAAGCAGCAGGCCCCGCGTCAGGCGCTGGAGGGCGGCAGCGCCGCTGAGCATCGCTCGGGAGGGAAAAGAGCCGGGCGGAGAGGAAGCGAGAGAGCTCCTACCTTGGCCAATGAGAGAGCGCAGGGGAAACCGGTTCTCCCACCCCCGCCCCACTTCAGGGAGGCTCGCTCGGCCCACGAAGCAGGCCGGGCCGGGCCGAGGCGGGGAGGAGGAGCCGCCGCCGCGCAGAGGATCATCCAGGGAGGAGCCGCGCAGGGGGAAGGCGGCCGGAGGAGGCCTGGCCGCGCGGTGGCGCGACTTTGCCCGGAGAGGAGGAAGCGTCGAGGGTTGCGAGGGGAAATGCTGCCACGCTGGTTTATTAGAAACAAATAAGCAAACAAACAAAAACAAAGTAGTGGGGCAAGTTTCCCACAGGTTCTGTAGCCGGGCTGGTTTTATTTATTATTACATTATTACTATTGTTACAATTATATATCCCAAACAGTGCCGGATTTACGTATAAGCTAAATAAGCTATAGCTTAGGACCCCACAATTGGGAGCCCCCAAAAAATTTAAAGGGGGGGGAAACTGGATGTACATTTCCAAAACAAAAGATAAGTCCAACAATTTCTTAGATAAAATACATATTTTGTTATGTGCAAATGGCTTTAGATACCTATTGGGTCCATAAATTACCATATAGCATATATTGGATACCAAAAACAGCGACAATTTGTGGTTGACAAAGGACAGCTGGACATATAAACGGCCCCATTACCTTCAGTAGCTTAGGGCCTCATCAATCCTAAATCCAGCCCTGATCCCAAACAGTCATAGGAGCAGTCAACTCCTTTCCTTTGCCCTCCTCCCCAATAAAATATTTTAGGGGCACTTCTCACCCCCGAAAAAAGGCTGCTGGGCATCGCCATTGAAATAGTGAGAGTGTGCCACATCATGTGGCCAAATATGCAGGGCTGGACTTGCCTGCCCCCCAATAATAATAATAAGTGCTTTTTCCCCCTTGGGGGACGCATACCCCTAAACATTTTGTGAATCTAAGTTTGGCCTCATCGAGGAGCAGTATTTCAATATGAGTAGGAAAATGAAAGTACCCCTAAACATTTTTTTAAAGAAAAAAAGGCACTGATAATAATAGGTAAAAGGTAAAGGACCCCTGGACGGTGAAGTCCAGTCAAAGGCGACTATGGAGTTGCGGCACTCATCTCGCTTTTCAGGCCAAGGGAGCCGGCGTTTGTCCACAGACAGCTTTCCGGGTCATGTGGCCAGCAGGACTAAACCGCTTCTGGCGAAACGGAACACTGTAACAGAAACCAGAGTGCACAGAAACACTGTTTAAATAATAATAATAACAACAACAATAATTATTATTATGCTACCCTGCCCATCTGGCTGGGTTTCCCCAGCCACTCTGGGAGGCTTACAGCATATAAAAAAAAAAATCGTAAAATATTAGACATTAAAAATTTCCCCATACCGGGTTGACTTCAGATGTCTTCTAAATGTCAGATACAGTGGTACCTCAGGTTGCATACACTTCAGGTTACAGACTCCGCTAACCCAGAAATAGTACCTTGGGTTAAGAACGTTGCTTCAGGATGAGAACAGAAATCGTGCTCCGGCAGCAGGAGGCCCCATTAGCTAAAGTGGTGCTTCATGTTAAGAACAGTTTCAGGTTAAGAATGGACCTCCGGAACGTATTAAGTACGTAACCCGAGGTACCACTGTAGTTGTTTATTTCATTGACATCTGATGGGAGGGTGTTCTGCAGGGCAGGGAATTTGTTGTGAAAAGTTCCAAAATCCATATTGGAGAAAGGCTGCAGTTCATTTGTAGAGCATCTACTTTACCTGCAAATGGTCCCAGTTTCAGTCCTCAGCATCTGCTGGTAGAGCTGGGAAAGAACCTCATCTTAAACCTTGGAGAGCTGCTGCCAGTCAGTGTACTGTAGACAATGCGGAGCGCGATGGACCAATGGTCTCAGTAAACGGCGGCGTCCTACGTTTGTGTCTACCTCCCCCCCACCCAACAAGAATGTCATTGTAGTTATCAAAACCACAGCCCCACCAAAAAGCTGGAAATTAGCACTGAAGGACATCTACGTCTGTGGAGTTTGCGCTGTTTCGTTCTTCCACTGGACGCTCCAAGCTTAGACCCCTGGGCTTTAACACGCCATTCTTTTGTGTTTCTGTACAAATAATTGAGAAACATTTACCATTTTGGGAACCTAAGTTATGCCGCCTGTCTTTTCTTGCTGACCTTTGAAGAGTTTGTAAGCAAACCATTTTTAACTTAACAAATATGTGGTCTATTTCTATGCTAAGGGAAGCGTGGGGAACTTTAGAAGCGATGTAGAAAAGCAATTTTTAAAGGTCTAACATGCAGCAAAGTAAAACATGTTTTGTGGTTTTAAATCTCTGCTTAGGGTACTCTCTCCAAAGAGTACTTGCCCAAAACTTGGATCTATTCTAGGGGCACCCATGGAATTCTCCTTTTCTTGTACCTAGCATTTTATTATTTAACTAAATTACAAAATAGGTTAAGCCAGGGGTCAGCAACCTTTTTCAGCCATGGGCCGGTCCACCGTCCTTCAGACCATGTGGGGGGACTATATTTGCGGGGGGGGGGTGAACGAATTCCTATGCCCCACAAATAACCCAGAGATGCATTTTAAATAAAAGCACACATTCTACTCATGTAAAAACACGCTGATTCCCGGATCGTCCGCAGGCCAGATTGAGAAGGTGATTGGGCAGCATCAGGCCCCCGGGCCTTAGGTTACCTACCCAATGAGTTAAGCCGACACTAATGGCTTCCATTCCCTCAGTGAGGGGAAATTCAGTGCTGTTCTTAAATCAGTAGGGTTTTTTTTGAAGGAAAACGTACACCTGGCCTTAGGCAGCTCAGCCTCTGCCGCAACACAAAAGTAAGGCAGTAAAAATCCCTCCGCAGCCGCTGTCCATCAGAATAATACTTTTTTATATGCAACAGCTAGCTAGTTGCATAGTATTCATAGAGCGGTCCTTGGTCTGCTTCTTAAACAGCTAACTTGCCCCTCCTTTGGTTTTCCCTTTTGAATATCTGAATCAGAATTCTATAGCTACATTAGCTGGCCAGTATGGTTAGTTCTTCTAAGCTTTTAGGGTTATGTGCTCCATATCTCTCCACTTCCCACAGAGATAACAAGTTTTTTTAAAAAGAGCATTGCCTTCTTCGCAATTGAAATAGCCTCTCAGGAACAATGATAAATATTTGATGGGTCAGAGTAAACACTACAGGTGCTTTTGTGCTGCATAGAAGTGTAATAATCAATGTTTTTCACCCTCAGATGGAAGAGTTCAAACAGTTAGTTTACTCTCCTGTCTAAAAATATAGGAATGACCTACTTATTAACAACAACAGAGGTGGGGAGGGGGAGCTCTGTATCCCTAGAGGAAAAAACAGCACTTTACATAGATTAAAATCCTAGCCTCACTTGCTTGAATTGTCTGCATGTTGAGAGTAGCACTTCATATGTACTACAACTGCAAAGTGCATTTTCTGTTATTTCTCCAGAAACAGCATATTGCAGAATTCAAAGACACCATCAGATTTCATGTCTAGAATTTTACTTGCCAGTTGTGCATTTACAAATGGCATTGGGTCTTTTATCCTGTTTTATTTCTTTAATTTGTATCCCACTTTCAGCTTTTAACAGATGGCTCCTTAAAAAGAGAACATCAGCTCTTTCCCTTAGCATGTAGAACTAGCTTATTAAGGGTGCAATTGTAAATGTACTTTCTAGGGAAGAAACCCCACTGAACACTGTGGGATAAGGGTGCTTGCACTTTTAGTATGGAATTCCTGTGCCTCTTTCACTACTTTTTGGAGCATATCCACACAATGTTGTCATCCAGTTGTGCCTTCCTGTGTTTTCCCTTGGCATCTTCCATCTTTTATACACTGCAAAAACCACATAATTTTCATTTGTGGAGTGCAGGTGATCACATCAGGAGTCAGGGCTGTTGTGAGCTGTAGTTCATCAATGGACTACAACTCCCATCATTAAAAGAAAAAGAAAAAACCATACACACTTTTATGCTGTGCTGCATCTACACACCTTCAAAAACTGGTGGGCTCTACCCCAGTCTCAATGAAAGTCTTTGGTCTTCCCCATCCCATTGCTCCACCTCTCTTTTGCCTCCCAGGACCTGCTCAGGTACCAAAATTCTTTTTTTTTTGTTTTGTTTCAGGAGCTACAGATCCTACTTAGTCACCCCAGTTTATGGTGTTGAAAAATCTGTAGCCACATTTACCTGCTTTGCCTTGCTCCAAAGTGAAGAAAGGTAAACAATTCATTGGGGGGTTATGGTTTCTGGCACAGATTACTAGGTGGCTGAAACTGAAGTCACTTATCCAGAAGTAAGTTCATTGAACTCAATGGGACTTATTTATGAGTAGGCATGCATTCGATTTAAGGTGTACAGTTTAAAACAAAACTATAGGGAGCCAGGTAACTGGAATTTGCTGGATCAAGTGCTGAAGATGTGGTTGAGTTCTCCTCCCCCCCTTTGTTTGTGATTTTTGTTCTTTCGTTTTTGGCAAACTCTCTTGATATCTCCACAAATTTCAGGGTGGTAAGAGAAAGGAATCTAAAACATACATCACAAAAATTCAGTGCAACGCTGCTATGATGTTAAGCACACTGCAAAGGGCAGGATTTCACAGGAAAACAGTAGCATGACCTCTGTTCTACGGGATGTTTGAAAATATAAAATCACATTAATTGAGCCTTTACAAAACGTTGGGTTGCACAGAAATTTCTCCCACTGCATAGGCTTTGTAATAAAGTAACTTTCATTCTGTTGCCAGAGTGCAAACAAGGAAAATCTCTTTGGGGGAGGAAACCATGGAATGAGAGTGTTTTAACCGTATGATGTGCTTGCCCTGCGATTCTGTGGATGTATGAAAAGGAAAACACACACCCTTTGTTAAGATCTTCCTTTAGACTTGTCATTTATTTTGTTCTTGCACAAAATGGTTGCCTACATATTTATTTATTACAAAGCTTCAATAGTCTAAAAAGAATAAGTCAGTGGTATACTGTGCACTTTACAATTGCATCCTAAGGAGCACAGCAGGAATAGTTGGGTTTTCACAACGGGGAGTCATTGCACACATTCAAAGTACATTTTCATTATTCTGCATGATGTTGCTTTCCCAGTACTTTTGATTTTTGTTTTGGTTTTTTTACAGGAAATGATTACCAATGAACACTGACAAGATCATGCTTATATACTCACTAACAAGGCAGCCCCATCCTTGAATTATGCTAGCTGGACAAGGATAAGACTGTCATTAATTTTCCTTCACTGGTGCATCTCCAAATTACCCTATCATAGTGATGCATTGAGGCCATATGTCAGGCATCAATACAAATGTGTGCATTTGCAGGCAATTGTGTACACATACAGAGGCATACATAGAAGTTGATGAAACAGACCCCCCCGCCCAGGGCACAAAAATCACCTATCAGACTATGGGGTGTATGCCATATATTGTGTGGCAATGAAGCAGCACTGTCATGGCGAGATCGAACACAGGCAAGGGCACAAGGGACCCTGGGTATGCCTCTGTACACATATGTACATTTAACATACCCAGAAACAGAAATATTCTGATCTTAAAGCAGCCAAGAAACAAGTCAGCAAGGAGCTGATGCAGTATGGCAATCAATTTTAAGCCTGACACGCATGAACTCAGTGTAGCTAATACATAATATATACACTGACAGGCTGTATTCATGAGGAATAGCACTTGTCTGTTACAGGGATTCAGCATTGCAGAAGGATCTTGATTGGCATTAGGGGACCAGGGGCCAGCCCATCCAAGCAATGAGACTGCTTGGAGGAGAACTGCATCACCAGGTCATCCTGTCACATGCATTATTACACCATACGATACATCATCCCTTACTTAGCGCTGGTGTAAGAGAGACTAAAAATACATGCAGAACATAAACGCAAAGGCAAATTCCACAGGGGCAATAAAAATCCTTTCCCTCCCGGTCAATACTATAATTTTGACTTCTTCTGTTACGGCATTCATGCAAAGCATCTTTCCACAAGCTGGTCACACGCTCGTGAATTGACTGCATGCAATTTTCCCTTTTCCACACTTCTCATTAACTGCTGGGAGAGGGCTAGAGACTGGGGTGGGGATGAAATAGGGGGGGGGGGAATTAGTCACTCAAAATGAAGGATGCCTTATTGGTATCTGCACATTTGGGGGCTCTCATCACATAAGGGCAATCAACCCACTATAAATTCAGCTGGGATATTATCTCAAGCAAGCCCTGTTGGAACAAATAGAACCAGTACAAGATGCTGGTCACACCCAATACAAGAATTCTCCCCCCACTTGAAAATTGCTGAGGAGTCTCTGTGCACAACTTAATCAAAACAAACTTGTTCTTCTAATTAAGTCCTATTTTAATTTAAAAAAAAAATCTTCAGGAATGACTCCATAATCAAAACCAGTGCCATATCATGGAACCTTGGGTCAAGGTCTTGTTAACCTGTTCAGTAATCCAGTCCTGGTCAAAGTGGCCTCAATCTCCCTCATTAGAAAGAAAAAAATCTCCAGGTGGAAAAATCAAAATTGGAAACAGAACTGTTAGATCCAAAAACCAAGAATTTGTCAAGAATGTATAACTTGCTGTTGAAATGGAACATTCAGGATGAAACGGTGAAATCAGCTATGATTAAATGGGCACAAGATGTTGGACATAACATAATGATGGCTGACTGGGAACAGTTATGGACCACAGGTATGAAATTCACGGCATGTAATGCCCTAAGAGAAAATTTAATGAAAATGATTTATAGGTGGTACATGACGCCAGTCAAGCTTGAAAAAATTTACCATTTGCCTGATAATAAATGTTGGAAATGTAAGGAGACTGAAGGTACATTCTTTCATCTTTGGTGGACATGCCCAAGGATTAAGACATTCTGGGAGATGATTTATAATGAAATAAAAAAGGTATTTAAATATACCTTCCTGAAGAAACCAGAGGCCTTTCTCCTGGGCATGGTCGGCCAATTGGTATTAAAGAAGGATAGAACTTTTTTTATGTATGCAACAACAACAGCAAGAATACTCATCGCGAAATATTGGAAGACACAAGATTTACCCACCTGGGAAGAATGGCAGATGAAGTTGATGGACTATATGGAACTGGCGGAAAATACTGGCAGAATCCGAGACCAGGGAGAAGAGTTGGTGGAAGAAGACTGGAAAAAGTTTAAAGACTATTTACAGAAATATTGTAAAATTAATGAATGTTAGAAGAATGTTGCAATGAAGTTATATGGCTTTAGTAGAAAGGTTATAAGGAATTAAGTATAAATAGATTAATAGAACATTAAAGGAAAAAATAAGGTTAGTTTGTGTTAAGATAATTATAGGATAGAAAACGGGAAGATGGAAAGGAATTGCTGAAATAATAGAAGTGGAATACAAAAAGGGAGGTGTGAGGAGGTCGTTGAAATATGTGAAAGAAAGATAAGATATTGAAATTTTTTTCTTTTTCTTTTTTTTGATGTGTTTTTAAATTGTTTCTGTTTTGTCTTGTTAGTTTAATGTTTTAGTGTTATGTAGTGTTTTTGTATTGTACTGTATTGTTTTTTTTGTTTTTGTTTTTTGTAGTGTTTAAATTGTTGTAAAAGTAATAAATATTATTTTTAAAAAAATAGAAAGAAAAAAATCAAGTGCAAAGTACCTTCTGCAACCTTTCCAGTTGCAGCTCTTCCAAGTGTCCCCATTTACTAGGGTCAGTCCTGGATTTACAGAAGCCATCCCGGTTTCTGATTTGATCCTGGAATGCTCTGCTTTTCCTTTGGACGTCCCTATTTTCATTGGAGAAATGGGAAGCTTTTCAATGTTTAATGTTTTATTATGTTTTTATATACATTTGAAAATGCCCGAGTCAGATGGGTGAGGTAGAAATAGTGAAATTATTATTATTATTATTATAGAATAGGACATTCCTATTTTTATTGGAGAAATGTTGGAGGGTATGCCATTGGGTGCCAACTTGAATAAAATATGGAGGGGTAAGCCCCACATAATCATATGATGCACATACACCATTTGAATGACAATGCCTATCAACTTGGAGGGGGGGGGGCCCTCAAATATTTTATTGGGGGGCAAAGATCCCTCAGCCCCTAGAAGTTGGCTTCTATTATGTCAGTTGTGTGGAGCTCATGGGTCCACAGTCTGAATGCTTCTGTTCCAAGAGGTAGCATCAAAATCAAGAATCTTGTGGAACCTTAAAGAAAAGAGCGTCAGTGAGATAACATTTCCATCTACCAGGAAATTCTGCTATTGATCTGAAAGCTGTAGTTCTTCAGCAAATAAAGGCTCCAGTGTGAAATTGCTGAATTAGAAATTATTGGCAAGTTTTCATCCTATTTGTTTGGCACTGAAGTCAAGAGAGACCAAGGCTTTCTCTTCCAGCATAGGTGTTAATTAACATAGCAATACTAGGAAGATTTTTGTTGTTGTTGTTCCTAATTGCTGCTCTGGTGCAATTATCGTTGCGCTTATCTTATAAGCTGCGGCACAGAATTGCCACAGACCGTGAGGCCTGTTCAGGTCACAAGGTTACGCAAGTCACAAAAAACGTGAGCAGGGATAGGTGTGCTAGCTGTGCGTCCAAAGCACAGGATTTGCTTCCACTCATGGAGGCGCCATATGTGATGTAGAGCCCTGGTGTTCCAGGGTTCTTTATTATATGGGGAAACTACTGTGGGATTGTTAAATGCAGTCAAACCAACAATTCATGTTTCGTCAGAAGGCGCTGAGGCTCACAGTCTTCCCGTAAACTTACTAGAGAGAGCTCTGTGACAACAACCCACCCCTCTTGTGCCCTAACAGGAAGAGGGTATGGCTATATATATATATATATATATATATATATATATACACACACACACACACACACACACACATACATACAGTGGTACCTCAGGTTACATACTCTTCAGGTTACCGACTCCGCTAACCCAGAAATAGTGCTTCAGGTTAAGAACTTTGCTTCAGGATGAGAACAAAAATCATGCTCCAGCGGCGCGGCGGCAGCAGGAGGCCCCATTAGCTAAAGTGGTGCTTCAGGTTAAGAACAGTTTCAGGTTAAGAACAGACCTCCGGAACAAATTAAGTACTTAACCCGAGGTACCACTGTATATATATCTCTTTCTTCCAGGGCACTGTCTTTCTGCTTTTCTCCACCATTTTCACTAGTGTGAAAACACCTGCATTTTTAAGCTACACTTATGTCTTAGTAACTGAATTACCGTTCTAAGTCCGCCCAAACAAAGCTGCTGTTATCAGTTATTCTACAAGAAGCATACTGAGTGAGCAAATGTTATTTTTGCCTTTTACAAGACTGTTTTGTGTGTGATTATTATTTTAAGCGGGAGGGGCAAAAAGGGGCAAGGCCAGGAAAATCCAGTCTGCCTTAAAGCATCCTGGATTACTTACCAACTAAAAAGGCTAAAACTATCCTATCTAAGCTTCCCTTTTAAGTTGCAAAGGGATGGCACTCTGCTGAACTCACAAACATGAGGAAGGTAGGATGATGTCTAACAAATATATCATCTCCTAGCATCTAATCATGAGGGACGCGGGTGGCGCTGTGGGTTAAACCGCAGAGCCTAGGACTTGCCGATCAGAAGGTCGGCGGTTCGAATCCCTGCAACGGGGTGAGCTCCCATTGCTCGGTCCCTGCTCCTGCCAACCAAGCAGTTAGAAAGCACATCAAAGTGCAAGTAAATAAATAGGTACCACTCCGGCGGGAAGGTAAACGGCGTTTCCATGCGCTGCTTTGGTTCGCCAGAAGCGGCTTAGTCATGCTGTACGCCGGCTCAATAAAGCGAGATGAGCACCGCAACCCCAGAGTCGGCCATGACTGGACCTAATGGTCAGGGGTCCCTTTACCTTTACCTTAGCATCTAATCACATCCCAACAACTACGAGGGCAGGGGCCTCCTTGCTTCAGACATGCCTACACATTTTGGTAAAGCATACTGGATTGTAGTGTGCTATTATTATTATTTTAGGTGACAATGGTATCATTCAGCACGTTCAGGGTGGCAACGCTCCTCCCCACAAGGGACAGATTGATCCTTGGCCAGTCCTCCGTGGGCTGCTTGTCAGCTGTGGATATGGCCCAAAGTGAGTGTGGTCATTCACACTCTCACATTCACGCGCGCACACTAGTAGTGTCTGGCAGAGCAGGGTGGACCAATGTTGCTCAGCTGGCTTCCCAACACAGAGGTTGCTGCCAGTAACCGAGAGGGACGAGGTGGCAGGGAGGTCCACACAGCGCAGGCACAGCAGTGGAGCCAATCCAAGGCCCCTGCTGCTGCCCTGGCACTGCAACAGCCTCCCCACTTCTCCACCCCTCTCGGTTACTGGCAGTGACCTCTATGTTGGGAAGCCAGTTGAGCAAAGCCACTCTAGCCCATTGGCTACTACTGGTATGCACTAGAACAGCACTATTGCTACTTCCCCAAAGCCCTGATTTGAATGTGTTGATAAATACATTTTCAAGGCAAAGTGGATTGTCAATTGTGAAGGGAAAGGGACAATGTGAGGATGGTGTTGCTTGTATGTGCAGCACCTCAATAAGGTGCCTGCATCTGAAGCACTGAATGCCTGCTGTCGAGTAGTGTGAACGTGCCCTAAAATTCAAATCGGGGCTTTTGCAAAGCAGCAATAAGATGTTTCAGGGATTATCACCGTGTTGGTCCCTGGCTTTCAGAGAACCACAGTGGGTAATTGAGCTTTTAATTAGGTTTAAGATGCTTTTTGTTATAGAAGGATTGTGAGTTTTACAAAGCCACTAATCTGACACAGAGCTCTGACTTAACAAATGAAGATAAGCGAGGAATGAGCAGACATAATTCAGGCCCGCTGTGTGGGGCTGCTTTTCAGAGGCCACAGAACACAGTGGCCTGTTTTTCAAGGGTGTCATCTGCTGGAGCACAAACTCGAGAGTCTTCTTGGCAAAATTCACACTGCTAGGAAGAGCTTTGCATAGCAGAGGAGGATATAGGGCTGTGTGAGCTTTGTGCATGCACTGGGCACTGAGCCGAGAAGGCACTGTCTCAAAGGCACCAGCCTTTGGGAAGGAGGCGTGAGCCTCTGACAGGGTCCTCGGGTCCTCCCTCCTTCCCAAAGCCTAGTTAGTGCTTTTCCAGCTTTGGGAAGGAGCAGGGAGGGCTCTGGGACCCTGCCAGAGCCCTTGTGACTCCTTCTCAAAGCCCAGTGCCTCCTTACCTGGTTTTGGGAAGGCAGTGTGAGGAGCGGGAGTGAGAGTGCCAAATTTTGGGCTCAACACAGGGTGCCATAGGACCAAAGTCCACCACTGCAAACAGCCATGTTCTATTGCAGGCCCATCTCCCAAGAGCGCCTTGTTCACAAATGGGACTATATAAGAAGTTACACGATCAAGAACAGGTATTTTGGCAACCAAAGTGAAATATTATAATGGTTCACACACACAACTCAACAACAACAACAACAACAACAACATATGAGCTCCTGGGCCTAGTGTCTTTAAATTAAGGTTATCCAGACATCCCTGGGGACAGTCTCTGGATGTACAAACCAGTCCCCATACAAAATCCATTGAAGTTGAAAAGTGTCCCTGGATTCATTGAAAAAAATCTGGTAACCTTATTTTAAATGTGACTTCTGTGGTGCCTCGGTGGGCTTTCTTTAAAGGCAGCCCCCATATCCACAGCTACTTCAGGTTGCCCCCTTTCCCCTGCTCTTTTCAGTGAGCCCTGGCTGCCGGCTCCTTTTCTACTTAGGGCATTTTCACACAGAAGACTTAAAACAGACTCCTAAGAGGAATCAAAAGCCTTTGATGGCTACAATGTTCATTAGCATTACAAATGCTTCCTGTCTGCCGATTCTTAATCAGGAATGCCTAGCTACAGGTTATGTTTAAATGCATAGCATGCATCATCAATGGATTTTGAAAAAAATAATATGGAGCATGGGGTGGATTTTTGCCAATGCACGGAGAGAAGAGGTTTAACTCTCCACTCTTCAGCTGCAAACCCTCCCCCAGTGTGGCAATTCCCCTTGGCCGGGGAACTCCCAATGACACCAGAGCACTCTATGCTAGAATACAGGTTTGCATGCTATTTTCAAAAATATGTGCATTTTCCTGCACTTGCATACTCATTTTTGTACACAATTATTTTGGTGGAGAATTTCACCATAAATTCCAGAGAGGTGTGAATTTTGGGGTATAGTCTCAGAAAGTACAAATTAAGTAGGTTTGCATGAGATTGAGGACCAAGCCAAATTCCCCCCCCCCCCATTGCCTATGCAAAGGAACATAAGAAGCTGCCAACCTGAACCAGAGCATTGGCCTTTCCAGTACAGTATTGGCTCTGCCCGGCAGAGGCTCTGTGGGGTTTCAGGCAAGAGACTTACCCTGGTATACCCTGAAATGTCAAGGACTGAACCTGGGACTTTCTGCATGCAAACCCTGTGCTTTACCCACTGAGCTATAGTTCTGCCCCTTTTCTTATGACCAGGAGAAGAGCATCTACTAAAATCCTGCTGTCAAAGAAAGTTCTTTTCCAGCAGCTGCTTCTGCCGCAAAAATACTCCCAAGGGTTGCCTAGAGACTGTGCCTTCATAGTTAGGGATGACTGGGATGCAGCCTGATTTTTGCAGGATACAAAGAAAGAAATATTGTCATTTGAGATCACACATGAAAATTGATGTGTGAATGGTTCTGTTTTGTTTTTTGTTTTTTTGTTTTTTGGTTCTCTGTCTCATTAGTGAACCTATGTAATGACATCTTTTTTAACCATTCTAACAAACATTTGTTGGCATTTTGGCTGGTATTTGGCTCCGTGTTTTAATATGATTAAGGAGGCACTCCTAAACACACATATTAGGAAGTAAGCCCTCTTCAGCACAATGAGATTTACTCCTGAGTAAACATGTATAAGGTTGCGCTGTTATGAATAGTGTGTGCTGTAGTTATTACGAACATTTCTAGGAAGATTAGCATATGCCTTGTCCAAACTTCTTGCTGAAAAGTACTGTCAGCAGAAACCTCCGTCACGAGTCCTTGGGTTCGTGCTTCATTGGCAGTGATCCTCTTGTTAAAAAGGAGCATCTCATTTGCCTAAGTGAAAGAAAACAAGAATGAAGATTCAATAGCTAAGAAGTGGTGCTTGCTCCATTTATCCATCTTATAGGCTTATGTAATTTTGCCAATATGCAAATGTTTCAATGTGCATGTAGCTACTGTGGTACGATATAATTAGCAAGAAATGGAAAACCATCCTGTAATACAAGTGCCGTATCAATGATGAAAAATGCCACAAAGCTTTAATCTCACAGTGAACTGACTTGTCTCGCAGAATCTGGATTGGAGTGTTAAACCAGTTATCTCACAAGTGAGGTTCTTGCCGACTCCTGAAGAACAGAAAAAATAAATGATCTTGGAGTAGACTGTACAAAGGAGATGGAGGTCTCCTGCCAGTTCTTGCCTGCTGGAGAGACAGAGAGAGCTAAAAGAAGCCGCTCTGCCTAAATGCTATTCAGATGACGCAAAGTTCCGTTATATCTATGGCGAGTCCTTCAGCCAATTTTGTTTTAAGAGTGTGGACTCTGTGAATACAAGTGGCATCATTAAATCTGGCATTCTCAGGATAGCCAGAGTTGCTGAGTCAGGCTTTATAACAATGCCACCCACCTTAAAGGTTGTAGTGAATGTGTGCTGAGATGCAAAAGGTGTTTTATGTTTTATGTGATATGATGCGATGTGATGCAATGTGATGTTTTATCTTATGTTTCCTGGTGTGGACGGAGCATAGTGGAATGTACTTATAGAAAAGGCGAAGCATTCCCTAATTGTGTGGTAGGTTCATTACAATTCTGCTTGCAGCTTTCAACAGAACAACAATGCTTCGGTGGCACTAAAAGCCAACCATCTGGAAGCAGCCCAGATGTAGAAACCTAGAATACGCCTTACTGCAGTATTCGCCATACTATTCTGTACCATGTTCTTGTGACATTCTTTTCTTATTCTAATTTTTATTAATTGTTCTGAGGGGGAAAACAATAACAACAATGCTGTAATTTGATGGCTTTGGAAAACTAAGGGACGTGTTGCCACGGCAAGCAGCTGTCCATGTTTCTTATCCCGAGAAAGTCTGATGACCTGAGACGGGCTGAGCAAAAACGACTCTGGATCAGGCCCATGAAGAGGAGGAAGGCAGCTGGGTACACTTCCCCTGGGTTTGGAGGGTTAAGCTGGCTGGGGGACCCTGCCAGGGACTGGGTGCTTTTTTTGTTTGAGTTTATAAGGACCCCTGACCATTTAAGTCCAGTCGTGACCGACTCTGGGGTTGTGGCACTCATCTTGCTTTATTGGCCGAGGGAGCTGGCATACAGCTCATGTGGCCAGCATGACTAAGCTGCTTCTGGCGAACCAGAGCAGTGCACAGAAACGCCGTTTACCTTCCCGCCAGAGCGGTACCTATCTATCTACTTGCACGTTGCCGTGCTTTCAAACTGCTAGGTTGGCAGGAGCAGGGACCGAGCAACGGGAGCTCACCCCGCCGTGGGGATTCGAACCGCCGACCTTCTGATTGGCAAGTCCTAGGCTCAGTGGTTTAACCCACAGCGCCACCCACATCCCTTGAGTTTATAACTTTATTCTAACAAGACTCATGCCCTGGGCCTCAGACAAGCTTCGCATGGGTCTGCTTTGGTTGCTAATCTAAAGGTTTGGATTCTTCCATAAAACAGCTACATATTCTTCTCAGTCTACTAAGATCAGAATCTATTCCTGAAGGACACTGAATATTAAGACCCAACCACATGTGCTCAGCATATTTTTGCTTATGTACACAGTGTTAAACGTGCCAGTGTGTGAATGCAGCTGGTATCCAAAATTTTAAAATATTTTAATTATTTTGCATGAGTATATTAGTTTTCAGGGGCTGATCCCTGGTATCTCCAGGTAGGGTCAAGAAAGAATCCTGTCTGAAATGGCGGAGAACTGATGGCAGTACAGTGCCAACCAGCCTTCGCCAACTTCTGCTGGCCGGGGTTGATGGATGTTGTAACCCAAAATACCTGGAAGGAATCAGCTTGGCTGGACTTCAGCCAGAGGGCCACATGTCTTTCTAGGAAACTCTGTGGGCCTCCAAGGTGAACCCTAAGTGGGCAAAGCAACAGATGTAAGTTTCACCTTTATATGGTAGGCTATTTTCTAGACACACGCATTCCTATCTATCCAGAGAAGCAAGGGGCACTATCAGAGATCAGGGACAGCTTCCTGGCAGGCAAAATAATTGGAGTGTGAAGCAAAGGGCTGTAGGCTGGGGAGAGGTCTGAGGGCCAGATGGAGAATTTGAAGGTCCTCATTTGTCCCCCTGCTCTCCAGGCATTAGATTCTCCACCCCAGGTAAAGACAGGCCTGAGCTACACATATCCAGTGGTTCAATTTGGTATGAGACAGTTATCCATCTTCCTCTTGGGTTTATGTATGTAGCTGTGTTTCAACACTTAAATGTTAAGTACTGGTCTGGCTCTCACACCTCAAAACCACATTGTTGAGTAGGAGAAAGTGCAGGCAAAGGCAACTTAAATAATCAAGGGAAAACATGAAGCACCTTCTCTAAGAAGAAAAAAGTTAGTACTTGGGAGCTTTTTTTTGTTTAAGGCAACAATTATGAAGGGAAGAGTGGGAGATGCGATAAATGTTTGTGACATTACGACCGGGGAAGAGGAATAAATTATTCTGTGCTCAGACTCTAGAAGCCAAACATTGAAGCTGACTAGCAGTAATTTTCGGATAAACAAAAGGAAATGCTTCTTCATGTGAGGCGTAATTAACTTGCAAGATCCACTGCCACGATGAGGTGCTTGACATTAACTCGGATAGCTTTTTAAAGAGTTAGACAAATTAATGGAGGGCAGGGTCCTTGACAGCTCTTAGCCGTGGACACTAAAATGAGAGCATCCATTCCGAGAGATACTTGCCCTCTTCAGACACTGGATTGCATATGTTTAGAACCGCAGGAAGGAAGACGGAGGTATGAACATGCTGGCTCTGCCTCATTACCCTCTAAAAGTTAGACAGCAGAGCAGTGGTGTAGCGTGGGGGGTGCAGGGGGGGCCGGCCGCACCGGGCGCAACATCTGGGGGGCGCGCGCTAATCTAGTGGAAGAGACTCGAGTGCTAAAATCCACGGGTTAGGGGGTGCAAATTACTTGCCTTGCCCCAGGTGCTGACAACCCACGCTACGCCACTGCAGCAGAGAAGAGAGTCTCCTGGAGTGTGGATCTTCCAGGGTTCCACTTTGTGGGGGGAGGTTCCACATGGGGTAGAAAGGGGGGGAATCACACTGCCTAAATCACACTCCCTGAACCAACTGAACCAAACTGAAATGTCGATACAGTGGTACCTTGGTTCTCAAATGCCTTGGTACTCAAACCACTTGGAACCCAAACACTGCAAACCTGGAAGTAAATGTTCCAGTTTGTGTACTTTTTTCGGAAGCTGAATGTGCTCTGTTTTGAGTGCCACACTTCCGTTTTGAGTGTTATGCTGAGGTCTGTCTGTTTTTACTGTTTATTTTGCGTTTTAGTTTTTGCGGCTCTTTTTTGTTTTGTTTTTGTGACTGTGTGGAACCCAGTTCAGCTACTGATTGATTGACCGTGTGACTGCAGTACATTGTTTATTGCTTTCATTTTATGGATCAATGATCTCGTTAGACAGTAAAATCCATGTTAAATTGCTGTTTTAGGGGTTGTTTTTAAAAGTCTGGAATTGATTAATCCATTTTGCATTACTTTCTATGGGAAAGTGCACCTTATTTTTGAAACGCTTTGATTTTGGAACGGACTTCCAGAACAAGATTAAGTTTGAGAACCAAGGTACCACTGTATTGCTCAAAATGTACACTTCTACAAATGTCGCAGCACAATTCTCCAACCAAACAATGCATCCAAAACCACATCTTACGGGGAAAGTGCACATAAAAATGTGTTTATTTGTGAAACTAACTTGCAAAAATGCAGTAACTTGCAAATACTTTTGCAATACTTTTGCAACACTTGCAAAAATGCACACTTTTTTAGTTGGCCAAACTAATGCAGAAATGGGGCAAACTGAAGTTAAAGCTGGAAAAAAGAGAAGCCAAGATAAACTAAAACTGCCAGATCCACCACTCTAACTTCAGACAGTCAGGAGACACTACTAGTGTACTTATCCCCATTGCTCTTCCTAGTATGTTATTTAATGTGCAGTCTGACTGCTGGGAGAGAGCTGGTGGACCTTTAATTATGCGTCTCTCCATCACGCTCCCTTTGTGAGCTTCCTCTGGCTATCACAGGAAGCTAGCTTAATACTAAGACAATTATCAGTCTTTCTAGCTTTGAATTGTCTACCTTGACTTGGATCTACAAGGTTTCAGGCAAAGATTATCTCCTAGTCCTATGTGGAGTTGGTGGGGATTGAACCTTTGCATACAAGTCAAATGCTCTACAACTGAACCATGGCCCTTCTCTGTTCTGATTCAAAAATCCTTTCTTATGGATTCTTATATTCCCATGTGGCCTACCGCATGGGCACTCAGTTTGGACCAATCACTCATCTTCTTACCCTTGTCAGAGCATGCAAATAAAAGGGAGCTCGTGAGCCTCTGAATCATGAATCTGATCTTTCCCAAGTCACAAGCTGTGGGGATTGTTATACAAACCTCAGAAAAATTCAATCTGGCAGGCTTGAAAAAGAATAATCAAGATGATGAAAGGGAAACATACTGTTAGGGACAGAGTTCAAATATTTTGCTTTGCCAGGCTGAGAGGAGGCTTTCAATTACTTTTCACACATATAATTAGATGTCTTTAATATAGAATTCCCTCTTCCATGCTGCTACTGCAAAATGTGCAAGGAATGTAGAAAATAACCTTAAAATCTGCCGTATAAAAATAGAGCAGTTTTTAGTACAATTTACAGACATAAATATTTAAATTACAGCTAAGTGAGATGGCTGAAATTGAGATTTCTGCCATTGAAGATAGTCTAGGAAGAATAATGTTAACACTTCATGGTTACCCATTGTGATAGCAGAATGCAGACAGGGCAATCCTATGCATGTGCCAGTGAGTTCAAGGAGACTTACTCTCAGGTAAGTGTACATTGAGCTGCAATCCTATGCTTACTTACCTGAGAGCAAGGATACACAAATCTTTCAATTTTGGTTTTCTCAGTTTCTCATTTTTCCAGTCTTAAATTCAGTTCTCTACATTTCTAGAGCAATCTGCAAATTTTAGTTGAAATAATCCTCATGAAAATTATCAGCATTTTAGTGCAAATATCTCACAATAAACACATTTTTGCATGCAATTCCAATTAATATACACATTTTCACAAGCATTTCCTCCTAAACAATACATTTTGGTAAGATATTCTCACTAATATGTGCATTTATATGCACACTTTACATTAGTATATGGATTTCTGCACAAATCAGCTGGAGAACTGCCTTGCAAAATTCAGAGAAATACAAGTATGGCTGTGTCTTGGTTCAGATTTTGTTTTGGAAAATGAAAATGAGGTAAGTTCACCTTTAAATGTGAACTGAATTGAATGTCTCCTCCATCCCTACCTGGGAGTAAGGCTTCTTCAATACAGCAGCATTTTCCTCTGAGGAAATACACACAGGATCACAATGCAAGGCCCAAACTATACACCAGGGTGGAGAACTATATACACCAGGTCTGGACTACAACTCCCATCGTTTCTGACCATTGACCCTGCTAGCAGGGATTGATGGGAGTTGGTGTCCCAACAGCTTCTGGAAGGCCAGCCCTCCTATATATTGATGGTGGCACACTGTGCCTTTAGAAGCAGGGCTGCCCCAATTACATATCAAGTGGGGTGAGGGGTCCTGGTTAAGAGGTGCATTGGTGAGAGTGTTGAAGCATCTCCCCATCTGCCACAAACTTTTCTCCATTTGGACTCACTTCCAGTACCAGAGATTAGTTGAGGGGAAAGCAACATTGGGAGATGTGGGGTGGTAAATTGTGAGGAGGTAAACCTTCCTCTTAGGGAAGTTGCTCAATTGTTTAGGGTGCATTTTTCTGGTGTATACAGTGGTACCTCAGGTTACATACGCTTCAGGTTACATACGCTTCAGGTTACAGACTCTGCTAACCCAGAAATAGTGCTTCAGGTTAAGAATGTTGCTTCAGGATAAGAACAGAAATCGTGCTCCAGTGGCGTGGTGGCAGCAGGAGGCCCCATTAGCTAAAGTGGTGCTTCAGGTTAAGAATAGACCTCCAGAACGAATTAAGTACTTAACCCGAGGTACCACTATACAAACCACTATGCAAACCAAACTAGTACCATGGCTACATTTTGTCAAAGGATTTTAGTGTCATAGTGTCCAAGTTGTTTTAAGTCTCAAAACCTATTCCTGATCGACTACAGGAACAAAATGAAATTAATCTTAGCGATGAAATGCAGAGAAGGGGGAAGAGGTATAACAACTGGTTGGTACTGGAGTATCGTCGTCCCCACCCCCAGCAATGAGTTAAGCTACTTACCTTTAGGGGGCCCATTATCTTAGGAAAGGTGTAAGTTGAGCAGCCTTCTGGAGTCTGTCCAAGTAGGCTAAAAGGGGTCTGAAACACCACCTGCATTGACATTGAAATAGATATGTATATATAGGAGCAAAAACCAGAGAGTGTTTGAGAATCATAGAATCATAGAATCATAGAATCATAGAGTTGGAAGAGACCACAAGGGCCATCGAGTCCAACCCCCTGCCAAGCAGGAAACACCATCAGAGCTCTCCTGACATATGGTTGTCAAGCCTCTGCTTAAAGACCTCCAAAGAAGGAGACTCCACCACACTCCTTGGCAGCAAATTCCACTGTCGAACAGCTCTTACTGTCAGGAAGTTCTTCCTAATGTTTAGGTGGAATCTTCTTTCTTGTAGTTTGGATCCATTGCTCCGTGTCCGCTTCTCTGGAGCAGCAGAAAACAACCTTTCTCCCTCCTCTATGTGACATCCTTTTATATATTTGAACATGGCTATCATATCACCCCTTAACCTCCTCTTCTCCAGGCTAAACATGCCCAGCTCCCTTAGCCGTTCCTCATAAGGCATCGTTTCCAGGCCTTTGATCATTTTGGTTGCCCTCCTCTGGACACGTTCCAGTTTGTCAGTGTCCTTCTTGAATTGTGGTGCCCAGAACTGGACACAGTACTCCAGGTGAGGTCTGACCAGAGCAGAATACAGTGGCACTATTACTTCCCTTGATCTAGATGCTATACTCCTATTGATGCAGCCCAGAATTGCATTGGCTTCAAACATGTAATATCTTTAGGACGTACACTTAATTTATCTACTCTTTTAATTGTATCAGACAAGTTTCAGCCATTTAAACCATATTGTACCCCCGCCTTGGGATCAGATGATGAAGGATGAGCTAAAAAGACTTAATAAATAAACAAATGTGCCCCATTTAACCCAGTGGGGTTCATTTCTTGCTTAGGGTGCACAGGATGTTCCATAGACTCCTTCCTTAGATTTCTTCCTATTGCAGAGGAATCAGGAATAATGCAAAGGAACAGCCAATTGGTTCCAAGAGGAAGTGAGAACGCCACCTATTATTTTGAGCCACTCCTACTCACTGGCCATAAAACCACATTCCCATCCACAGTGACCCACGCCGTATATGTGAGAGAGGCTACAGCTCAGTGGCAGCGTATACACTTTTCATGCATAAGGTCTCAACCTCTGACTTCTCCAATTGAAAATGATATTGGGTAGCATGGAGGGGCAAGGTCTTTGCTTGAGTCCCTGGGAAGTAGCCAACAGTGGGAGAAGATAACACTGGGCTGGAGTGGTGTAACTCAGGATGAGGCAGCTAGAAATGTTGACGTAACTATGAGACTGCAGTGGCTACCAATTAGTTTCCGGGCCCAAGTGCTGGGTTTGACCCATAAAACCTTAAATGGCTCAGGACCGCAATACCTCAAGGAGTGCCTCTTCCCATAAGAACCTATCCAGCCCCTGAGATCATCTTCTGAGGTCCTCCTTTATATGCCTCCTCCTCGAGAAGTCCGGAGGGTGGCAACACGAGAATGGGCCTTCTCTGCAGTGGCTCCCTGTCTGTGGAATGCTCTCCCCTGGAATGCTCTCCCAGGTATATAATGAAGGCGCCAGGCAAAAATGTTCCTTTTAACCAGGCCTTTGGTTGATCTGATTGACACCCAACACCCTTTTAGAATGTGGCTTTGGGGGGGGGGGTATTGGGTTATTGCTTTAGGTTTGACTATTTTATGTTGTGGTCTTGTTGTGAACTGCCCTGAGACCTCTGGGTATAGGGTGGTGTATAAGTTGAAATAACAACAACAACAACAACAACAACAACAACAACAACAACAACAACACAGCTGTACAGGACATCTGAAGGGGTCCACGTCTTGCCCAAGCCTATTTTCCCCCTCTCCAAATTTTAGCTTAAAAATCCATGGATGATAGATCTGTAGCTCTGTGAGGGACCATATGTTCTACATGCAAAAGGTCCCAGGTGTGTGTGTGTGTGTGATGGGGCAACTTTTATTGATGTCAAAGCTGTCTTTCTAATAATGCACCATAGACCCTCTGCTCTTTTCCAAGCTGCTGGATGTTAAAAATGAGCACAATCACCAAAAGCCATGGGATGTTATTACCAACCTTCCATCATATTCATTTTTTTAAAAAAGGTATCCTTCGGTTACTAATATGAGCAGAAAACAGCAAGTAAGTAGGTCAGCTGGCCATGACGGAGGGCTACTCTAGCATGCAGGGTGGAACAGTTGCAGCAGTTTTAAAGTGTTTTAAAGTGTTTTAAAGTTTTAAAGAAACTCACTGAGTTTCGCCATCTCCAGTGATGCTGCTTCTACAGGGGAGAAGGGGACTAAGGCATTCAGAAATATTGCTTGGCTGAAGCAGTTCCTCCAGGCAGTTTCAGATCATTACTGCTGCTTCCCTGAACCAACCTGAAAAGACTTTTTGCTCTCCCCGTTGCCAATTCATTATACTCCTCACATAAGACTTCTCATATTAGTTGCTTTACCCACATTGCTGTATTAACTCCTTGGCCACAATCTGGAGATAAGAGTCGATGTGATGTAGAGCATCAGACGAAGACAAGAGACTAGGACACAGGCTTGGATTCCCTATTTTGCATCCAGGTGACCTTGGGCCAGGCATCATCTCTCAGCCCAACCTACCTCACAGGGCTGTTGTAAGGACAGGGAGGGAGGGGAGAGCCTGTCAGTTTGCATTTCTTAGTGCAGGAAGTATTGATCTGATGTGTAGAGATCTTTCCTATTCTAATTAATTCAAGAGGGTTCTGGAAGCTTCTGTGTGTGAAAGAAACAAGCAGAAAGTTCCTGATGTTTAGGTTATTCCTTCAGAGAAGCTGAGTACAGCTGGTTTAAACTGGTTCTGTTATCTCTTCTTTCAAGGTCAGGAAAGTAAGGCCAAAAGGAGCCTAGGTTTCAATTTCTCATTCTATCTCTTTTCCTTCTGGTGTGGTGTACATACATAGGGGCATAGGAATTCGTTCATCCCCCCCCAAAAAAATATTGTCTGGCCCACCACAAGGTCTGAGGGACGGTGGACTGGCCCATGGCTGAAAAAGGTTGCTGACCCCTGGTCTAGATGTTGCAACACGGTTTCAGGGAGGGGGGGAAATACCCCACCCCTCACATCCATTCTCTGATTCTCCAAATAAAGTACTGATTTCTGACTTGGGGGAGCAGGGAGTGACGGTGGGGGAAAGTATACAAAGGCCACTACTCAGGCATGGCATTAAAACTCATCACAGATGGACCCAGATTGTTTTGACAACTTATGCTGTTCTTTGCCCTCGAAGTTCTCTGCAGGTTTTTTTCAGCATTTGTCCCCAGGAAGCAATAAAGCATCTCGTGGTTCTTAAAGAGAATAATCTATACAGATGCCTGAAAGGAAACACTAGGCTCACTGTCTGAACCCAAAGTGTAATCACTCAGCCTTGTACCACACAGAAACGGGTCCTTCAAGGGCTATGATTATTGACTGCACTTTCCCAAAACAATGGAGCAGTATGAAATAGGGATTTCTTGCCTTCTATAAATTCTAGCAAATGCATTTTAATGTCCCCACAGCCACTTTTCCCCATTCCCTTGGGATACTGCTTTATTCATTCATAATTTATAACAGGGAGGATAAGGGCATCTCAATCAGGCCAGCTGTCATAAATTAAAACTTGCTTTTTACAGTTTCAATATGCCATAGATAGGCTCTTGCCATTGTTTGTGCATGGCATGGGAAAACAGGTCTCTTGTAAGTAGCAGTCCTTCATTGCACAGAAAAATAAAATGCAGCGTACACAGGAGCCACAAACATATCTGAAAATGGATCTTGCACTGAAAGTTTCTCGCGTGTCAGTTTACTGTTGAACTGCTCCGGCACATGATTTTTGTCTCAGATCGTAATTGTTGTTGTATAGTCGTTTAGTCATGTCCGACTCTTCGTGACCCCATGGACCAGAGCACGCCAGGCACTCCTATCTTCCACTGCCTCCCGCAGTTTGGTCAAACTCATGTTTGTAGCTTCGAGAACACTGTCCAACCATCTCGTCCTCTGTCGTCCCCTTCTCCTTGTCCCAACATCTTTTTTTTTTTAATAAATTTTTTATTAGGGTTTTTACAATATTACAAAATAGAAAAAGAAAAAAGAAAAAATACAAATAAAAACAGTTTAAAACAGTCAATCTTTTCATCACTTATTTTTCATTTACTTGTTTCCTGGACCTCCTCATACCTCCCTTTTTTGTATTCCAGTTCTATTTATTAGTTCAGCAGTTTCTTTCCCTCTTTATTTTACCCTGATCTTTAATCTTAAATTATTATAACATTAAATTTTACTTATAATAAACCATTTTTTCCTATTCTTTTGTACCATTACAGCTAGAAACCACTTAATTTCAGTCTAACATCATTCTAACATTCATTAATTTTGCAATATCTCTGTAAATAGTCTTTAAATTTCTTCCAATCTTCTTCCACCGACTCTTCTCCCTGGTCTCGGATTCTGCCAGTCATTTCCGCCAATTCCATGTAGTCCATCACCTTCATCTGCCGTTCTTCCAGAGTGGGTATGTCTTGTGTCTTCCAATACTTTGCAATAAGTATTCTTGCTGCTGTTGTAGCGTACATAAAGAAAGTTCTATCCTTCTTTAACACCGATTGGCCGACTATGCCCAGGAGAAAGGCCTCTGGTTTCTTCAAGAAGGTATATTTAAATACCTTTTTCAATTCATTATATATCGTCTCCCAGAAATAGTCTTTTTCATAAAAATCCAAGAAATGTTGTCAAAAGCTTTCTCCGCATCCACAAATATTAAAACTGCCTTAGTGTTTATATTCACTTGTAGTTTCTCTAGAATATTAATTATGTTTCTCACATTGTCAGATAAATGTCTTCCTGGGAGAAAGCCTGCTTGATCTTTATGTATCTCTTCCACTAACACTCTTTTTAGTCTTTTAGCCAAAATATCCGCGAAAATTTTGTAATCCACATTAAGCAGTGATATGGGACGGTAGTTCTTGTGCTGCGTCTTTTCAGTCTCTATTTTCGGTACAAGTGTGATATATGCTTCTTTCCACGACTCTGGTGCCCTTTCCCCCTCCATTATTTCATTACAGACCTCTTTCAAAGGTTGTACTAGCCATTCTTTTAAAGATCTGTAATATCTAGAAGTCAGTCCATCCGGTCCTGGAGATTTGCCCAATTGCATATTCTGAATGGCATCTTCTATCTCCTGTTCAGTTATTTTATAGTTCATCATTAATTTGTTTTCTTGAGAGATTTTTTGTAATGCATTTTTTTTTCAAAAATCGATCTACATCGGTTTCTTTCTGTGGCCCTTGTGTATATAGTTGTTTAAAGTACCTCTGGAAGCAATTTTTGATCTCAGCTGGGTTCTGTATGTTCCTTCCTTCCACTTCTAAGTTTGTAATTGTATTTAATTTTTGTCTTTTTTTCATTTGCCAAGCCAACAGTTTCCCACATTTATTAGCCGACTCGAATGTCTTTTGTCTCATTTGTTTAATTTTCCATTCAATCTCTTGGTTCATCATTTTCATAAATTGCACTTGATATAACTTTATTTCTCTCAAAATCTCCTGCGACTTGGGTTTGCTCTCAATTTTTTTTCACCTTCCTTTATTTTCTCCAAAATTTTTTCCTTCTTCTCATTCTGGATTCTCTTTTTTAGTGCGTTCTGTTGTATCAAGAACCCTCTCATAACAGCCTTGCTAGCGTCCCAGATTACTCTTTTTTCCACATTGGTGTTCATATTTATCTCAAAGTAGTCTCTCAAGGTTTTTTGGGCCTTCTTTAACACTTCTTCATCTCTGAAAGTTTCTCGCGTGTCAGTTTACTGTTGAACTGCACCGGCACATGATTTTTGTCTCAGATCGTAATTGTTGTTGTTTAGTCATTTAGTCGTGTCCGACTCTTCGTGACCCCATGGACCAGAGCACGCCAGGCACTCCTGTCTTCCACTGCCTCCCACAGTTTGGTCAAACTCATGTTGGTAGCTTCGAGAACACTGTCCAACCATCTCGTCCTCTGTCGTCCCCTTCTCCTTGTGCCCTCAATCTTTCCCAACATCAGGGTCTTTTCCAGGGAGTCTTCTCTTCTCATGAGGTGGCCAAAGTATTGGAGCCTCAGCTTCAGGATCTGTCCTTCCAGTGAGCACTCAGGGCTGATTTCCTTAAGAATGGAGAGGTTTGATCTTGCAGTCCATGGGACTCTCAAGAGTCTCCTCCAGCACCATAATTCAAAAGCATCAATTCTTCGGCGATCAGCTTTCTTTATGGTCCAGCTCTCACTTCCATACATCACTACTGGGAAAACCATAGCTTTAACTATACGGACTTTTGTTGGCAAGGTGATGTCTCTGCTTTTTAAGATGTTGTCTAAGTTTGCAGATCGTAATTACATTAACCAAAATATCAAAATCAATTCCACGCCAGTGGGTCTGATCCAAGTCTCTCTTAATGGCAGATTCCTTTACATGGAGAAGGGATGGACAAGGCTAAGCCCCGAAACCTGAAGCTTCGGGACTCAGCTGAATAAAGACAAGGTGGCCTTTGAGCGTGTGCAAAGTGTACACCTCTCACCACCACATAACCACAACCTTACCCCCACCCCGCTGCAAAATGCATACTTGGATGAAGGCTTCCCAGGTCAAACACCACAATCTCCAGGCGAGTTTGACTCAGTCTTGTGCAGATGACTCACCTTGTCCGACTCAAACATGAGGTCAAACAGCGCAAGAAGAGTGATGGCGATACCAATAGCAGGGCCGTTGACCACTGCTACTGGTGGCTTAGGGAAGTCAATGAAATGACTGACAAAGTTCCTAAAAGCAATGAAAGAACATCCGTTTTGTTTTAGGCTGCACAGGGAGATGTTAAGGTAGGTGTCACCAATGTTAACATCTGCAGGTGTCGGTACCTCTTATGCCTCCTATGAAAAGGTCTATATCAATATCCTTTGCGTGTCGAGGTCCCCCAAGCCACCCCTAAATAATTCACAATTCACACAAGGTTTTTGGCATAATTTTGGCCACAACTTTATTAAAATACATAAATGTGAGCAGTTGCTTAGGCATTAGTTATGACTATCTGTCCCCACACCCGGGGGCAGAACTGACTTCTGGATTCCAGCGAAAGCCAGTAAGGGAAAACAATATTGGGGAGAGCATGGAGCTGGGCAACAGACCCTCATCCCCCCTCCGCATGCTCCCAGGGGCTAAGCCCCATTCATGGGTATGGACGAAAGAATGGCAAGCCCCTGGATTCCTTTAATGGAATTCCCTTGCAGCAGCAGCATTGGAGGGGCAGCACCGCCAATCCTTACCCCTCCACCAACCAATTTTTTAACCAATGCCTAACCGTAACCTTACAAGTTGTGACGATTTGCTACGCAGTAGGCAAAAACCAAATGGCACCAGCCAATCAGCCAAATGGACAAAATTGCTACTAGGCCCCTGCCCCAAAAGCAGACAACCCCATGACAGGCATAGCAGGGTCAATGCAATAGCCCTAGATTAGGGAGGGTGGGCAGGCAGGTGATCCGACGCATGCAGCAAAAGAGCCCAGTCAGTGCTGCGTGACTTGATTTTATAACCTTTGGTCCGTCCCCCTAAATGGCAACTCCAAAATTTGCCCAGTAACCCAACTGCCCAATCACTGCAGATAGTCATCCATACTAACCCGCCCAGCAACAGAGGGGTGGCCTGTCAGACCCCATCGCAACACGTGTTCTCTATGAATGAGAACACGCTTTCTAAAATCCACAGGGCACATGAGACCATTTGCTTTTACTGCTCAGTTGCTGTTTGGACTTGCTCAGTCTCTCCTATATTGAACCCTGCTCCTTTAAACATGCCTACATTTCATTGGATCCCAGGATGGGGCACCCACCAGCTCTTCCATTCTGAACAGCAGAGAGGTGCAAAGATGATGATGTAGTTGTGTTTCTGCCCCCCTTAATGGGGGGGGGGCTCTCAAGGGTTAGGGTTAAGTGACTCTCAAGGAGCTCTCTAGATTTGCAGTCGCAGTCCAGAGCTCTTTTGACATCAGTGTGGATAATAGTATATGTAGTAAATATGTGGGTAATAGTATGAATCAAGCATTTCATTATGAGAACATATTTAAAAGCTCCTGCTTACTTCAGCTGCTCTCCACTATTTTTCTGAATATCTTGCAAGTTTTCGGCAAAATTGTTAAGATCCTTCCCACTACAGTAGTAATCGCCGCGTCCTACAAAGATCCAAAAGTAACGTTTAAAATGTACGTTATGCAGTGCGCTGATTTATCAGGGTGGTAAACATAATAGAAATAAAAAAGACACGAACAAAACAAAACAAAAATAAAACAAAAAACATTGCTGAGGTTGCAATCCAACTCTAATTAACCAGGAACCTTTTTTTATTATATGACTAGATCAGTGTTCCCCAACCTTGGGCCTCCAGCTGTTTTTGGACTACAATTCCCATCATCCTTGACCACTGGTCTTGCTAGCGAGGGATGATGGGAGTTGTAGTCCAAAAACAGCTGGAGGCCCAAGGTTGGGGAACACTGGACTAGATGACCCTTGTGGTTCCGTCCAACTCTATGATTCTATATCTTAGAAAGAGAGGCTACAAGGTTCAATGCAACTTCATATACAGTGGTACCTCGAGTTAAGAAGTTAATTCGTAATGGAGGTCCGTTCTTAACCTAAAACTGTTCTTAACCTGAGATACCACTTTAGCTAATGGGGCCTCCTGCTGCCACTGTGCCACCACTGCATGATTTCTGTTCTCATACTGAAGCAAAGTTCTTAACCCGAGGGACTATTTCTGGGTTAGCGGAGTCTGTAACCTGAAGCGTCTTTAACCTGAAGCGTCTGTAACCTGAGGTACCACTGTACAGTAAGCCCGCAACTTATGTGAAGGTTCAGTTCCCAGGAACTTCGTACAAACACAAAAAAAGTGTAAAGCCAGGAAGTCCCTTTAAACAACCTGTAAGAAAACCACAACCCAAAACACAACAGAATTCCGCAGCTCAGAGCACCTTCCTCTCACTCTCAGACCACCACTGCTAGCTCTTTATGTGCTAGCTAGGCCCAGTGTCACTCTCTGACTCTCTGACAACACACAAACTCTCTCTCAGGGTAAGTACAATTACTTAAGGGATTGCCAACTCTTGTTTCATCCTTTCTTGCCTCCTTCTGACAGTTTTTCTACCAAGTATTTTTATTCCCGTTCCCCCCATGTTCTTCCAATCTATTTATATCTTTTTTGATCACCTGGGTAAGGTTGGGATCACATAAGAAAAGTGAGTGTATGTTGCAGGCTTGCTGTACTACTGGGCACAATATAGAGAAAATATTAATAAGATATACACCCAGTTCAACATCAGAAAGAAGTGACTAGATGGGTGGCCTGAGCAAAACAATATGTTACAAATGAAATTTGTCCTTTGGTCTCCAATGGCAATTGCTTATCATTTATTCTTGATTTTCTTTATATTAATATTTTTAAATGATGATTGCAATGGCTTTGTATCCTTGTATTACCGTATTTTTCGCCCCATAGGACGCACCGCCCCATAGGACGCACCTAGGTTTTTTGGGGGGGAAATAAAGGGGAAAAAATTATTTCCCCCCCAGGCGCAGGGCTGGCGCGGGGGAAGCCCGAGCTTCCCCCGACCCCATCCCCCAGAACAGGCTGCTGCCTGCAAGCCTTGCGAGCCCGGCGCGCAAGGCTTGCTGGCATAGGCGCCGACTCCATGGGGCTTGAGGGGGCCCGAGCCCCCTCAAAAATTCGTTTGGGGGGGCTCTGCCCCCCCAATAATCTCCGGCGCCCCTCCAGCAGAGCGCCATCGCCGCCCCTCCCCCAGCCCAAAATGCACAGGGAGGGGCAGGCTGCATGCCTCCTGCCCTCCCTCCCGAGCAAAAGCTCCACCCAATTTCCTTTGGAACTGATTAATAGGCGCAGCACGCTCTCCCCTATTCGCTCATGAGGAGGCGGCGCCACTTTATTTGCATATTCATGAGCTTATTTATTATTCACGAGCTTTCCCGGGCCCCCCCAATATTTTTTATAAGTCCGCGTCCCTGCTTGCTGGCATCTGCCCGAAGCACGGGGCGGGCTCCGCAGCTCACCCCGTGCTTCGGGCTGCAGGCTGCTGCCCCAAGCCTTGCGCGCCCGGCGGGACCTCCTGCAGGGCGCGCGAAGCTTGCGGACATCTGCCCGAAGCACGGGGTGGGCTCCGCAGCTCGCCCCGTGCTTTGGGCTGCAGGCTGCCGCCCCAAGCCTTGCACGCCCAGCGGGACCTCCCGCCGGGCGTGCGAGGCTTGCGGATAGCTTCCTGAAGCCTGGAGAGCGAGAGGGGTTGGTGCGCACCGACGCCTCTCGCTCTCCAGGCTTCAGTGGAAAGCCTGCATTTGCCTCATAAGACGCACACACATTTCCCCTTCATTTTTGGAGGAGAAAAAGTGCGTCCTATAGGGCGAAAAATACGATAATTGGATTCTAGATTTAAAATAAATATATTTCGGAGCAAACAAATGTTCAGGTCCAACTTTTACATCAAGGCACATCTGCTAGTCTACATGTGTTTACTTAGCAGCCCATTTCATGCTATTCAATGAGCGTTATTCCCAAGTAGGGAAAGGGAGGGAACAGAATTGCATTTAAAGGCTAACCTACCTGATTTGCACTTTCTGAAATAATACGAAAACCTTTTCTGAATTTTGCAATGATGTTTGCCATTCAATTGGTTAGTACAATTGCACATGTTTGCATTTTTATGTTGTGAACTGCTCTAAGATCTAGAGTCAATGGGATATTTCACTGAAATGCTTTCTATGTGGCGCTACTCTTGAGGTTGACCCAGAAGCTGTAGCTAGTGCAACGTGTGGTGGCTCAACTGCTCACAGAATGTTGCCATCATATTACACCACTGCTGAAATATCTGCAATGGTAGCTACCGGTAACAACACCAGTACACCCAAAATGCTGGTCCCTATAAAGCTTGGGATCAGGATACCTAAAAGATCTCCTATATACCTCATCAATCACTTTGTTCTACAGGAGAGGGCATGCTGCAGATAAAATTGTATCAGGAGGGTCGTTCCTCACAATGTTGTAACTGGGCCTTTACTGTGGTGGCCCCTAATTCTTTAGAACTCCATCTCATTACACATCAAACAGGTACCAACTTTATTATCTTTTCAAGACCTGTTAAAGAAGTCCTCTTTCAGTAAGTTTTCCAAGAGGAGATTTCTATTCCAGTCAGTATCTGAATTTATTTGAAATTGTTTTATATGTGTGTAGTGTTTAGAGTGCTGGACTAGGACCTGGGAGACCAGAGTTCAAATCTCCACTGGGTGACCTTGGGCCAGTCACTCACTCCCAGCCTAACCTACCTCACAGGTTTATTGCGAGGATAACTTGGAGGGGAGGAGATACAAGTATGCAACCTTAAGCTCCTTTGAGCAAAGGCTGAATATAAATGTAATTTAAAAAATGGTTTTAACTGTTCTTGTATGTGCAATATGTTTTGTATATGATTTTTATTCAGAAATGAATTCTTATCATCATCATCATTATTCCCTTGTAAACTGTTTTGTGAGGGTAATATACCTTGTAAGGTTGGAAATACATGTCAATAAATAACAGGAAATGGAAGTATTGCCCCTTTTCCACAAAGAAATCGCAATGTCTTGGGAGCTTTTAGCATGCGATACTTACAGGCGTTTCTCCACCGCCATAATAATTTGAAACACATTCTTTTTCAAGCCCAATATTTTACAGGAATTCTGTATTTCTTCCTCCCTCGGTGGATAAATTTCAGACTCTGTGGACCAATTGAAGCTCAAAAGTTTTCTAGAGGAAGAGGAACCTTTTGTTCTGCCAGACAGATTCTTTCTAACAATTTCCACCCACAGAAGAGAAGGTTTGGCCGCTGCTTTATTAACACCACTCTCAGAACTTCCACGATAAAAATACCTGTTATTACAGTCAATGTGGAATCATACTTGGCAGCTTCTTCAAGTGCTCACATAATTTCACCATACATCTGTGGGAAAAGAGAAGGGGGGGAGGAGGAAACTGAGAGTGCGGGGAAGACAGCATTTCACTCACACTATCTAAATATTGTAGAGATAACATGGCAAACCAACTATCAAATCCTGAAGAATCTCTACCGGGATTATTTTACTCCTCTGTTCTCTGTTTGGTGCCTACAGCACACAGATAAGTTGATTTTGGTTTAATTATTATGAGTTGGCCCCAAAGAATGTAAGGGTGGTATGCATCTAGGTTTCAGTCAGAGCAGAGCCACGAAATGAACATGCAGCAATTGGAGGAAACCACACATAAAGATATGCAGGTTAAGTATACATGTGGTCTAAACCACTGAGCCTCTTGGGCTTGCTGATCAGAAGGTCAGCAGTTTGAATCCCCGCAATGAGTTGAGCTCCCATTGCTCTGTTCCAGCTCTTGCCAACCTAGCAGTTCGAAAGCATGCAGGTGCAAGTAGATAAATAGGTACCGCTGCGGGAGGAAGGTAAACAGCGTTTCCGTGCGCTCTGGTTTCCATCACGGTGTTCTGTTGCACCAGAAGCAGTTTAGTCATGCTGACCACATGACCCAGAAAACTGTCTGTGGGCAAATGCCAGCTCCCTTGGCCTAAAAAGAGAAATGAGTGTTTCAACCATACACTCGCCTTTGACTGGACTTAACCATCCAGGGGTCCTATACCTTTTTACCTTATCCTTGAAGAAAAGAGATGCTATTGGTGGAATATGTGAGGGAAGGCTCCAGACCCCTGCCCTGTGTGCTTTGTGCCAGGTGGCAGGGAATTTCTCACAATGCTAGAGTACCTGACATAGTGTTGCTCTGGAGAATGGTAGGAAATTAAAATGGTGGTTGATAGCCACCCGTATCAGGTCTTCAGGGGCATTGTGGGAAATTCAAAACGATCACTCATAGCCACCCACCAACTGCTGCTGCCGCCAGGTAAATCCATCCCCAATGATGTAGGTAAAGGTAAAGGGTAAAGGGACCCCTGACCATTAGGTCCAGTTGCGGACGACTCTGGGGTTGCGGCGCTCATCTCGCTTTATTGGCCAGCATGACTAAGCCACTTCTGGTGAACCTGAGCAGCGCACGGAAACGCCGTTTACCTTCCCGCCGAAGTGGTACCTATTTATCTACTTGGCACTTTGACGTGCTTTCGAACTGCTAGGTTGGCAGGAGCAGGGACCGAGCAACGGGAGCTCACCCCGTCATGGGGATTCGAACCACCGACCTTCTGATCGGCAAGTCCTAGGCTCTGTGGTTTAACCCACAGCGCCACCCACGTCCCTACTGATGTAGGAGGGGCCCCATAAATGAATCCTATCAAAGGAAGGGGCCTTACAGCTACCACTTAGGGATTTTTACAGTAGCTGCAGTTATAGACTTCCATGGGGTTAAGACTTCAATCATTTCCATGCTTCATAAGCCATTCCTTTTGGAATATGGAGCATGACTGAAACACTCTTGACTCAAAGCAGAATAGACTAAATGTGCTAAGAGAGCTCAGTTTCAGCGGGTAATTTGCTCATTTTGGGGATTGCTTCTTAGCCAACAAATGAAAACAAGGGCAAGCCTGGAAGCTTGGCATTCCTCTCCTTAATCATTTGAGAATCTGAGCCAACCATGAATTATTACAGAGAGAATCATGAGAGGCCCACTCCTTTAAATATAATTTTAGGAGCCTGGGACGGTACATAAATTACCACTACAACCAATAATTTAGCATAATAAGGCCATTTTAGTTGACATGGAATACACATCAGATTCCAGTTGATGCAGAGTCATCAGAACGTTGGCTGGCAGTGAAGAAAAAAAAGAATTATGTAAAGAATTTATATGAAACTGCATCTCTAACAAACTGCAACTGCCCAAATATGTGTACCAAAGGACAGTGGCATGACCCATTTGAAGCCCACATATTTGAAATGAAGGACATGATTTCCTGCATTACAATCTCTGGAATGACTGCATTGAAATTAGCCTATGATCCATCTATTTTACAGGTTATTACTGCCCTTAGTCAGACCCTGTGCAGCCAGTTTTGAAATTAATGTGCCCTTAAGTGCCATTATAAATGGGTAACTGCCAGCTTGTGTAATACTTATATAAGTGCACTAAGATTTACACACAAGGGCTTCTTACAGTCTCTGCAGGAATGGGGTCCCTGAAAGTGGAAGCAACCAGCCTTTTCACAAAAGAATTGTGATACAGGGAGGCCATTTTCCTCTGGATCATTGGTTTTCTTCCAGTGACAAAGCTATTCTCTGATTTCTCTTGGTTCGTATGCTTTCTCAGTTCTATAAATGTATTTCCTTTTACTGATGAAGGAGCGCAGCAGTTCTTACTCAGCCCTTTTCACTGAAAAAATATTTCCCCTTTTCCTATTTCTGTATTTCTATCAATGATTCACCTTCTGTGGTCTCTGTTGAGTTGAATATTTTGTGAATCAGCCCTACACCCCAGTAATGTAGACTGACTACTGACCTGCTGGATTTTGGTTTGCACTGATTGTTTTGATATTCCTGTTTGTTTTCCTTGCTTTCTTTCCCCTGAAAATTTCAACAAAGACAATTTTGAAGCAAAACATTTTGCCTTTGATTTGGATTGTGGAGCCTTCTCTGACCCTGCTAGCTCTCCAGTTTGCCGTAGGCAATTTATATAAGAGCAAATGCAGTCATAGTAATCCTGATTGGTCAATAATAAGCAAGTGATTAGCTCTCACGTAATCCTGGCATGTGAATCAGAAGTGAAATAACATGAGTCAAAGAGATATTCTCAGTGGCTCATACTGATTTAGGGGAGTGAGTTATGCATTGACAAGAAAAAAAGAGAGAGCACAGATTTGCGTAAGATGTCCACATGCTAGTTTATATGTATAGTTGCATATTTAAGGGCCCTCCAGATGTCATTTTATGGTACAATCATGGCTATTTTCACTCATGATGGAATGAGGGCTGTTATGTGCAACCCACCTTTAGGTGCCAAGTGGAAACATTCCTCTTCAACCAGGCATATAAAATAGTCTCCATTTACAGGCTACTGATTTATAAGTAAATTGGTTACCACCAAAAATCATTCTCCTGTCATTTGGCTTCCATGATGGAATCTACACACATATTTTTAAAAAAAATGCTGTGAAAATGCTTTAAAAAACCCAAACAGAAACGTTTTGATAAATTACATTGAATTTTGCATAGCTCGCTGTTGCCATCTAGTGTCACATTTGTATATTGCACTTTACAACACATTTAAAACGTTTTATTTGTGGCTGTGTAGCTGAGTCCCATGTAACACCAGTACTATACAACTGTGCCAATAACCTGATTCACTCCAATCTCAGGGGTACTTCCTTACACCACAAAACTATACTTCCCTTGGGACACACACATTGGTGCAGGACAGCTCCTTCCTGCTAAACTGCTGCCCTCCAGCTGCTTAGAACTGCATCGGCTGGCTATCTGTTCTGGCCAGCACTGTGCTGTCTCAGACTGTTGGGAATTGTAGTCCAAAACAGCTAGCGGGCACCATGTTGGTGAAGGCTGGTTCAGGATGCAACCGTGCATTGATCCAATGTGATCAACATATTCATGGAAGTTGGGGGACAATCTGTCAAGTAGCCAAAAAGAACTGCTACATTTTTTGGCTATTGAGTTACTGCACTAACCTAAACTGGACCTGTGTTATGTGCTCAGAGCATAAAATGCAGAGCTAGCCTACAACAACCTGCAATGGTTGTTCAGGGACACTTGGCTAAATCATCCAGGGTCTTAATAACAAATGTTTACTTAGTCATTTATCTTGACATGAAACGGCGATAAACCAAGACCCGTGTCATTTCCCCAGGGGTATTTTCCTTAGGTCTCAGTTGGTTTCAGCCTTTAATTAACCCCTTGATCATATAAAAAATCAGAGGCTGAAACCCTAGAGGATTCTCGTTTCATGATAATAGCTCGTATTATGGTGCCTGGAGAGATGCAAATTGCAAGAAAAGGGCCCAAAACCAACATTTGCTTTGAAGAACATTTTGATTAAAGGGCCATGAAGTATATCACATCTCGGGGGAGAACATTATCTTCTAGATAAGGGATGCGTTGAGTCTTTATTGACCGCATTTTGTCTGCCTTGGCTAATTTAAACCAGAACAAATAGCCTGTTGTTAATTTCAAATTCTGGAAGGCACACAGTGTTACTACCATTTGACACATAATGTAAATACCACAGGAGCCTGTCATTTAGAAGCTATCTTCGTGTACTCACCACAAGGTTGATAGCATTTTTTTTGGTCTGGGCGATTCAAGATTATCTTTGTGATCTTGTCCTCTGTAGTGACCAGAAGGGTTTCGTATTTGCCTTTACTTTGAGCAGAAGATCCCATTTCCTTGCTGGGAGAGTCACAAGTGGCCAGGCTCAATTGAGAATCCACATACAAGAGGCCAGCTCCGTTCTGTAGTCAGCAAAACATGATATGATTCAAAAGCCCAATAATACAAAGCAGAATTACCTCCTATGGACACATGGCTGCATTACATCTATATTCCACTTTTCTCTCTTCAAGAAGGGACACAAAAAATGGAACGTAATTATTTACTAGCAGATTTTAGTCCTGTTCATGTGTGTAGGGCATTTACATGTATCAACAGAATTGAGGCTGCACCTCTAGCTCCACCCTTGAAATTGGGTCTCTCAGCTGCCACTGCCCTGACTTTGATGTATTGAGAACTGAGATCTGAAAGGGGAACTACTCAACTGAGCACTGTTGACATGCACTGTTCCCTTTTCAAGCCTCCCTGCTCAATATGCAAAGGTAAGATGAAGTGAAATGAAGGCGGGAAATGGTGCAATGGCATGGGCAAATCTGTCAATTTCAGTTTCTCTTGGTTTTGAATTTTTGCAATCTTCAATACATCTCTCCACATTTCCACACCCATCTGCCATTTCTAAAGAAAGTCCTCATGGCAATTCTGTGGGATAACCAGACTAATGGAGCCAGCATGCTTGACTTTTATTAATGCATGAAAGGGTTAAAACCATAGAGTAAGCTTTCAAATAAATAATATAGAATGAGGAGATGATATTTAAAACATAATGGATATAGAATGTGCATACAATATACACACAAGCTCTACCACCTCTTTTTGTCTGATGAATGTTAGGGGCCATACAACAGTGATTTAAAAACAGTGCATCTCTACTGGATTATGTTTACCTGCAAAGAAACCAGAAATGGCTACCTTTTAAAGTGAAGGGCTTCTGGGAATCTTCCAGCGGGAAGGTAAACGGCGTTTCCGTGCGCTGCTCTGGTTCGCCAGAAGCAGCTTAGTCATGCTGGCCACATGACCCGGAAGCTGTACACTGGCGCCCTCGGCCAATAAAGTGAGATGAGTGGCGCAACCTCAGAGTCGGCCACGACTGGACCTAATGGTCAGGGGTCCCTTTACCTTTACCTTTACCTTTAAGGAGAATAGGGATCCTCTAACAACTGTCAGCACCCTTAACAATCAACAATTCCCAGGATCCTTTGTGAGAAGCCAGGACTGTTTAAAGTGGTATAAAACTCCTTTAAATGTACAGTGCAGATGGGGCCTTAGGTTCTAAGCACACGCTCAGCCCAAGAATTGGTTTTCTGTACTGAACTATGCTCACAATTACTATACTGGAAAATCAATTCTAGGTTTTCTTTGAAAAACCTATTTTTGTGTGTGAGAGTGGTGGGGTGCTTTTTGCTGTTGTTAAATTTTTAGGGTGGGATAAAAAAGTTTTTTGTTTTATATTATTTATTAAAAGATTAAAAAAAAATACACAACTACAAGTGCGCAGAGTAAGGTGAGACACAAATAATAAGAAAAAAAGAAAAGAAGTCATACCCACGTAGAAAACAAAACAGAACACCAACAAAAAAATTGAATACATTACCAAAAAAAGTAAAAAAAAAGTTACTGTAGTTAACCAACCCTCAATCTAATATGGTATTAATAAAAGTGAATTCCAAATATCATTGACTTTGTCCATGGCAAGTCTACGTTTGTATGCAACTTCTTCATGTGTAGTGAGTTTGGACATTGTTTCAATCCAATCGTTGAAGGAAGTTGCTTCTTTGTTATTATTAAATTTACCTTCTGTCTATTCTAGTTTTATGGTAAATTTATTCAGTGTTTATCAGTGTCCTGGTTTTCAGGTCAGAGAATGCATCCCTCTAGTTGACTCTAATCTTTTTATCGCCACTGGGAATTGGTGGGGATTCTAAACTGGCCAATCTTTAATATCCACTGGTTTTAAGCATAGTCATTGCTGGCCACATGACCCGGAAATATTGTCTGTGGACAAACGCCGGCTCCCTCAGCCAATAAAGCGAGATGAGCGCCGCAACCCCAGAGTCGTCCACGACTGGACTTAACTGTCAGGGGTCCCTTTACCTTTACCTTTAAGTATGGGATTTGATACTGACAAGGGACCAAGATTTAATAAATCATTCAGCACCTAGCACCCACTTACTCTACAAACACAAAGCAGACAGATTTTCTACTCTGTAGGAACAAAAGCCTGTCACAGATCATAGAGATATGTGGGAACTGTTTTGACAGCTGTAGGATTAATTTCCATTTAAACTCTAATGTGTGTTGCGAGGTGGTGGGGAGGTGCGTAGATAAAAAATAGGTATTTGGTGAAAGACCACTTCTGATTAATGTCTTTCTGCATTGGGGAAAATATTATCAGTGGATCTGAATCTAATGCAAACAAGGTCCATCTGGAGGGATTTTCTTTTGATAAGATTATGAGAAATGTAATTTCAGCGGGAATTGATTCCCCTCACGGACATGCATCTCAGTTAGTATGCCTCCTGACTGAATGTCTACCAATGGCTCATTATTGATCAGTTATTGCTACTTCTCCAAACAGCAGATTAGTTTCCCACATCTATAAAATAATACCATTTCTAGAGCAATCCTGAGAAGTAAGACCACAGAGTTCAATAGGTCTTACTCTCAGGTAAGAATGATAGCCAATGTTCTTTTTGTGTATTCTTTAAGTCTCTCCTGAGGTTCAAGAAAAATATTTGTATTTTATATTTTCTTTTCTACAATATTATTTTCTTTCGATATATTGCCTTTTATTACCTTTCTATAAAGGAGTGTTGATTTTACCGAGTTATATGTTAAAAACCTCTAATAAAATTCTATATATAAGAAAGGGAAAATATTTTTATTTTCCCCTATTATTTTACCAGTGTGGCAACCTGGAGTTGATATATCATATTTATTTTATCTATTTATTTCATAAAATTTATGTGCTGCTTGATTGTTGTTGTTGTTTTAAAAAACACCAAACCTCTCAAAGTGGTTTACAAAAACATAAAACAATAAAATCAAGGAAAAAGTACAACCATACTTTAAAACGCACAAAAGTTAAAATACCAAAACATATTGAAATTACCTCAACTTTCTAAGCAGTATTAAATTTTCCTCAGAGTTCACGGTTTACATAGGTATAGGTAAAGATAAATGGACCCCTGACCATTAGGTCCTGTCATGGCCGACTCTGGGGTTGCGGCACTCATCTCACTTTATTGGCCGAGGGCGCCGGCGTACAGCTTCCGGGTCATGTGGCCAGCATGACTAAGCCACTTCTGGCGAACCAGAGCAGCGCACGGAAATGCCGTTTACCTTCCCGCTGGAGCGGTACCTTTATTAGGCTTTAAGGTGCCACAAAAGTATACATTTACACAGTGCTTTTTTCTGGGGGGACACATACCCCTATGACCAGAAAATGGTGATTTTCTGGAGTCAAAATGAGAGCACCCCTGAACATTTTTTTGAAGAAAAAGAAAGGCACTGCATTTACAGCACCTTTGTTTTTTGTTTTTTTTTAAAGATATTTAAAGATATTTATTAAGGTTTTAGACAATAAAACAGACTTCACATTCACAACCAAAAAGAAAAAACACCATCACAATCAATAAAAAAAAAAAAAAAAAAAAGTACAATAAAAAACCCCCATACAGAATAGAAGAAAAAAGACATAAAAAAGGGGGGGGGGACATAAAAAACCAATTTCTTAGATATTATTTTCATAACCCTCCTTCCAGACTTCCTCACATCTCCCTTTTCTGTGTTCCCTTTTACAAAATCTTATTCAGCAATACTTCACCCTCTTTCAAATCTTATTTTGTATTATACATTTCAACTATTATGTCTCCAATTTTTCCCTTTATTATCAGTTATTTAAGTTTGACATAACCTTATTCTAACTTCACCTTTGTTCTTATTCTTTTTGCATACTCCTTTCAGCTATGTCACTAATGCCGTATTATCTTTATATCCTGCATCATTCTAACATTCATACAATTTACAATGCTTTTGCAAATAGTCTTTAAATTTCTTCCAGTCCTCGTCCACTAGCTCTTCTCCCAGGTCTCAGATTCTGCCAGTCATTTCTGCCAATTCCATATAGTCTATCAGTTGCGTCTGCCATTCTTCCAGAGTGGGCAAATCTTGTGTCTTCCAATGTTTTGCGATGAGTATTCTTGCTGCTGTTGCTGCATACATAAAGAAAGTTCTATCCTTCTTTGGCACCATTTGGCCAAAAGGAAGGCCTCTGGTTTCTTAGGGAAGGTATATTTAAATACCTTTTTCAATTCATTATAGATCATTTCCCAGAAAGCCTTAACCTTTCGGCACGTCCACCAAAGGTGAAAGAACGTTCCCTCAGTTTCTTTACATTTCCAACACTTATTATCTGGCAAGTGGTATATTTTTGCAAGCTTGACTGGGGTCATGTACCACCTGTATATCATTTTCATAATATTTTCTTTCAGGGCATTACATGCCGTGAATTTCACACCAGTGGTCCATAACCGTTCCCAGTCAGCAAACATAATATTATAACCGATGTCTTGGGCCCACTTTATCATAGCTGATTTGACCGTTTCATCCTGAGTGTTCCATTTCAACAGCAAGTTGTACATTCTTGACAGTACCTTAATTTTAGGTTCTAACAGTTCTGTCTCTAGTTTCGATTTTTCCACCTGGAAGCCTGTTTTTCCCCTCAGAGAATCCAGGGAGCTGTAGTTTGCCTCATTTTGTGAATCTTTGTACAGTGGTACCTCGGGTTAAGTACTTAATTCGTTCCGGAGGTCCGTACTTAACCTGAAACTGTTCTGTTTGCCTCTCACACACTTAAAATTCCCAGCAGCCCTGAACAAGCTACAGTGCCCATTATTCTTTGAGGGGAGGTGTTCTGAACGTGCTTCAAAATTACAGTGTGTGTGTACCCAGCCCTAGAGTTTGCCTTCTAAGATAATTGTGAGTTGTTGGTGTTGTTGTTTTTTTTAAAAAGGGGGGGTTCTCCAACTCAGATTACTTCTAAAATGAAAGAGTCTGGACTTGCCAAATTTACCACTTCAAAGCTATGAGAAATCAGGAATGATGTGAGAAATCAGCTATGAGAGATCAAGAAAGGGTAAAAACAAAACAAAACTGGCATGGGACATTTGCATTTGACAAACAGCTCAGTCAAGTGAGGTCCAGAATGGTTGATGAAACAAAAGTACAGCATGCAGAATTCTACCAGTTTGCTTTTATGGGTGCAGGCTTGATTTATAGATGATTTAATAGATCAAAAATGAATCAAGGAAGGGCTTTTCCATCAGAGTATAAAAACAATACCATTCATCTCCTCGCTGATGATCATAAGTAGCTTTCAAAAGGGCCCTGCTATCATCATTCATTGCCTCATAGGATACTTTTTAAATATTTAATTCACGGAATTCATTCATTGCGGGTAAAGGAACCTTTTGATATACGAGGTACCTGCATTTTAAAAACGACAACTTTGCTTTTAAAAAATTCAGAACTATATTTTATCCATTCAAGGGTTTATGTGGCTTCAATTTCTCATAAACAGACCAATAACGCAAGACTGTTTAAAACAGTCCTGTTTACCCAGGCATTTGATGGCTGAAATATAGTTCCTGGCAACCCTAAATCATAGGCTAGGAGGATGTGATTGTTTCTGTTTTTAGAATTTTTGCCATGGTAATGTTATTGATATGTTTGCTTCACTGTGCTCCTTTTGGAAGAAAAGTGGGACATGAAATGAAATAAATAAATAAATAAATAAATAATAATAATAATTGTTAAGTTGTGGTTGAACATATCAGACGACACAGCAATTCTTCAAACACCTCTTGTTTATTCACAGGCCAGAACAGAACTGAACTGAATGGTTCAGCCAGCCTGCTTATATAGAGCTCCAGTACAACGTAACTGTAACAACTTTCTGTAACTATCCAATCACTGAACGTCACTTTCGATCCTTTATTTGCATATGTGGACCTGAACTATATACAGTATCCCCCTGCTGGCCCAGGGTGAGAACTTCAGTACATAACAATAATAATATCAAATTATTTCAGGAGATGAACTAACCATGTGCTTTCATTTGCTTGGCTTTGTTTACTTCTTTCCGCATCTGCAAGGGTTGGGAGTAGCAGAGGGACTTTTTCTGGGCGGCTGGAAGCTGGAAGTCACATCCGTCTTCGAAGAGGGTTGACAAAGCTGTGTTAAGCAGAAGCAGCTTGCCATCTTGGGGGTAAAACCCATGCTTTTTTTTCTTTAAAAATGTTTAGGGGTGCTCTCATTTTGACTCAAGAAAACCACCATTTTATCATTCGAATCGGGGAAAATAAAGACGGTAAATGGACAAGAATACAAAGAACATGCTTTACCTCATATTACACAGCGGACACCTCACAGAAACTTCCACATTGGCATGAGGTTGTGTGCACTAACATCTTCCCGATCCCTCTGCTTGCTGTTGGTGTCCGCCATCATCTGAAGCTGCCATCTGAGGTGGGAACAACGAAACTGACCAATTGCTGGGCTAGATTCCAACTCCTACTTCACACATTAAACGTTCGCTTCCGACTGAGACTCAGGAAACGCTGTGACAGAAAATGAAGCCGCCATCGGGGGTAGCAATGGAACTGACGATTCACTGTGCTAGAGAAGAAACTGATTTATTTTTTAAAATTTGTTCCTTCTCTAGTTAGATTTACAAGATGTTTAGGGGTATGCGTACCCCCTGCGTCTACCCAGGAGAAAAAAGCACTGGGTGAAACCACTATGCTGGTTTTCCCCAGCAGGTGGGTCAACTCCCATCATCCCTTATCATTGGCTGGGAGCTGAAGTCCAAAAACACTTGGGGACGCAATGTTAGAGAACACCGCTGTAGATGAACTCCAAGCTTCTTTTGAACGCTATGATTTCGTTGTTCAATTTGGTTTAATCTGTGACATTCACAGCATTTTTTAAATTTATTTTTTTTACATACATGAGGAGGTGGTTATTTGTTATTCAAGTTATACCATTTACAGGGCAATCCTATGAATGTTTACCACTGTGTTCAGTCAGGACTTACTTCCTCATAAACGTGCTTAGTTAGGGTTGCAGCCCTAATTAATTTCTAAAATTGCTCTGTTCCTATTTTGTGCCTTAGCTATCTACAGCAGTGTTTCCCAACCGGTGTTCCGCGGCACACTAGTGTGCCGCGAGACGTTGCCTGGTGTGCCGTGGGAGGGAGGCGGGCGAGTCGGGCGGCGAGAGGCGGGGCGGCGGCGGCGAGGATCCGCGTCGAGCCAGGGGCGGCTCCGCGGTGGTGGTGCCGAGGTTTCTCTCTCCATTCTCCCCTCACACACACACACAGGAAACAACACAGGATCAGCTGACAGGACCCGGCCAATGGGGCGGCGGCGGGGCAGCGCGCGCAAAAGGGAGGAGCGCAAGACAGCGGACGAGGAGGAGGCCGGCATGTCCGGGCAGCAGCAGCAACAACAGCAGCAGCAACTCCCGGCGACGGCTCCTCAAGCCCCGGGCAACCCTACTCCCTCACCCGCCTCGGCCGCCCTCCTGCTCCACCCGCCGCCGCCTCCCCCGCCGCCGCCGGCCACCTCGGCCCCGCCGCCCCCTCCTCCGCCCGCTATCGCCACCACCACCACAACAGCCGCCGCCGCCTCAGCTGGGCCCATGCCTGCCGGGAGCGGCGGCGGCAGCAGCAGTAGCAGCGCCCCGGCGCCCTTCCCTCACGGTGGCGACCCGGCCCTGAACGAGCAGGAGAAGGAGCTCAAGCGGCGCCTCAAGCAGCTCTACCCGGCCGTGGACGAGCAGGAGACGCCGCTGCCGCGCTCCTGGAGCCCGAAGGACAAATTCAACTACATCGGCCTCTCGCAGAACAACCTGCGCGTCCACTACAAAGGTAGAGGGACGGAGGGAGGGCGAGGCCGAGGCCACCGCCATCCCCAGACCCCTCCGCCTCTTCCTCCGAAAGGCAGGCTGAGAAACTCCCAGGGAAGCTCTGAACGTCTCCCCCGAAACCGTCGGGAGGCTTCGGTTGTTGCCTTTCTCCGCTGAGGTCGGTGGACCCCGAGACTAGGCTTCCTTCCCGCACCCCGCTTTCCGAAGACCGCACACCAGTTGGGCCAGTACATATTCCCCTCCCGTGACTGGAGCGGAATAGCCCTTTCTCTTCTTCCCCAACCCTTGTCGTTGGAGGAGTCCCTCAGTCCCTCGCTTTGCTGCCTCCTCCTCCCCCCCCCAAAGCTTGGAGGTTCCCCGGCAAGGGGGAGGGAAAAAAATTGAAACTTACACTTTCGTGCGTCCCTCCCGGCGTGACGCTGCGCGCTGACGTCACGGGGCTGTAATGGTGGTGTGCCTCGAGATTTTTTTCATCAAACAAGTGTGCCTTTGCCCAAAAAAGGTTGGGAAACACTGATCTACAGCATACATGACGAGAGCAAAGTCACTATGGTCATTTTCAAAAATTATATCAACAGACCTCTGATGGCTTGATATTGCTGGTTTCACATATATCCAAAGACTCTGTTTACCTCAGAAATCTATTATTGGGTTCGTTGGTTACATTTCTAGGTTTCTCAGGAAAGGAGATCCATTCCACCACAGGGCAAAGGCAGTTGTTTAAAAAAGATGGTATTCTCCTGGGTCCTGATCTCTCACATGCATTTTGTATGTTGCAAATGGTTAACTAAATCTGTTTTGATTTTGCTATGTGAGTCTGTGCCAGGGACAGGATTATGCACTGAACATCCCATGCGATGTGGTGAATTTGGTTCTCTGTCCCAAATAAGGTGCCTCGGTGCTTCCAGACCAGCCGTTTGCAAAAACACCCCAAGATGCTGTGATATTGCTGGTGATAACGACCTCATTTTTGATGTATCATAAAGATTTAGATTCAGAACAGGAATTAATAGAGATTTAATTTGACAGCATCCTGAAATTGCCCATTAAAAGTGCTGATATGCTCAGCCTATTCCTGTCTAATTGTTCTTTGCAACTAAAAATCAGAGCTCATACATCTTCATTAATTATTTTTTTCTAAACACTTACCTCACTATTCCACCAACTTATTTTTGTCATAGATCAATAGGTACTCACTTCCTGAACATTTAATTGTCATCTGTAGCGTGTGTGAGAGTATTCACATATCCTTAATGTATTAATATCCTGTGGATCTTCTTCACAACAGCAGTTGCTTGTTCTGTTCATTGAGCATTTTAGTCAGGTCCTCCATTTTAAATACTGAGTCAATTTCATCTGGCTTCCATCCCCTCACATTCCTGCACTGCACTGACTTTGGTGGCTGAATCGCTTACCCAAGACTTCTTGTAAAACCAGTTGTAAAACCCTCCCAGTTTGCATGATATATCACTTTTAGTGCCATTACAGTCATACCTCGGGTTAAGAACATAATTCGTTCTGGAGGTGCGTTCTTAACCTGAAACTGTTCTTAACCTGAGGTACCACTTTAGCTAATGGGGCTTCCTGCTGCTGCTGTGCCGCCGTTGCGCGATTTCTGTTCTCATCCTGAAGCAAAGTTCTTAACCTGAAGCACTATTTCTGGGTTAGCGGAGTCTATAACCTGAAGCATCTGTAACCCGAGGTAGCACTGTATATGCAGAAGTTTGGAAATGTTTGCCATTTTGTTGTTCAACTGCATATCACCTTTCTCCCTCTTTTCACCACATCCTTTGTAGATCAATGTCTGTGGCTAGCACTTCAATATTTTTAAATTCTCAAAATCTGACATCAGAAAGGGCAGTCTTCAGAAACCAGCAGAGGAACCTTAAAGGGATCATTCTTGAGCTAAGGAACTTCAAGGGTCTGAATGACAACTTATCAAGAAATTCAATTCTATCACTTGTGGCCCAAATCAAGACAATGGCTTCATCTCCTTACATGTGTTAATTAGCTGATTTACACTAAGACATAATTTTTACATTTTGCAATTCATCTCCTTCTGACATCGCTGCTATACAATTGCCCTGTGGCCATGAGTATAAATAACACAACCTGCATCCAAGGAAGTGAATTCTGGACTGCCTTTCTTATTCTTTTAATGATGATCTTTTTTGTTGGTTTTGAATTATTTGGGAATAATTCATTCCTTGATGCTCTGTTTGTATTTATTTGCATAGCAGCACAAGTCACTATCTGAGGGTATTCTACAGGTCAGCAGAGCAGATTCACTGAGTAGTTTAACATCTTACATGGTCTTCAGCATGCTTTCCTTCAGCTGAGGAGGGTTGCAATTTCAAGGAGCACACCAGGAAAGAAAATGTAAAAATTAGACACTGCTAAAAAAAGGAAAACCCTTAATTTTAATTATTTGTTTTAATCTTAAATATTATTATGACATATAATTGTGAATTAATTCCAAACATTAAGGTGCATTAATAACATTCTCATATATGATATGCAAGTGCTTTTTTAAAAACAACAACAACAACAACAACAACAACAACAACAACAACAACAACAAATGAATCAAGCGGCCAGTTTGACAAAGTTACCATACAAGAAAAAAATCTGTGTGTTTTCCAGGTGGCTCCACATCTGAAATGGATTATAAAACAGATCTCTTATCTATAACCCTCCAAAAGCAGACTTTCACATCCCAACTTGCAGTTTGTTACCATTTAGCACCCTGATTATTTCATACTATTGCTGCCAATTGTTTTTATAGCTAGAGATCATAAAAAGGTGATATTCAATAGTGACAGGTTGGGGGACCCTTGGAGGGGCTGCAAGAAGGGGCTAGGAAAGGGAAGTCCTCTTGGAATTGTTGGTACCATGTTGGATTGCAACCACAGTCTTGATTCACAACTAAGGCCTAGGCCAGGAATAGCCAGTATGATGCCCTCCAGATGTTTTGAACCAAAACTCCCATAATTCCTGAGCATTAACCAAAGTGGCCATGGCTTATGGGAGTTGGAGTCCACAACATCGATAGAGCACCATGTTGGGTATCCCTGGCTTAGCCAAATCTTGGCTTAGCATGAGTGTGCAACCTCCTGGCTACTTTGCTCCTCTTCTGGCCCTGCTACTGTGGGCTAAGCCATGGTTTGGCTCACTGTGTCATCCACACTTGGACTTGTGGCTTGTCTCTTCTAGACAACTCACAAGTCGTACAACAAACCTTGACTAGAGCTTGCGATTCTTCTGGAACAAGTCAAAACACAAACCTGGATTTGAACAATAGCCCAAGCCAAACCATGGCTTAGCTCACAGCAGAGCAGCAGTAGCAGGACCAGGGGCAGAACAATGTGGTCAGAATCTCCCCTCTGGGAGCTCACACACTCATGCTTAAGCCATGGTTTATGTGAACTGAGTCACCGTCTGTTATAAGAACACTCCTTTCTAAACTGTTATTTAAAATTTCTTCTGCCCCTAGATCAATATAATGGCTAGAAAACTTATTTCCTTCTGGATGTAATGATCAGCTAGGTGAGATGCGTTCTCCTGTTGCTATTCATTTTTAACAGAGAATGAAAATTTATTAGACTATTTTTAGAAGAGTAGATTTACATTTTAATTGAGAACTTGCGATAGAATTTCACTGCTTTACAAAATGAGAAGTGGTACCAGATATCTAATGGTGAAATTCATTGAGACTTACCCTTGCATTCCAGTGACAATAATCGTACCCTAATTGAGTTGCCACTGCAAGTCACAATAATTTTTTTCTCACTATGGCAAAAAGTATAGTGTTTCATAAAAGCAAATGCTGTTGATTACATACAGTGGGTAGATATTTCTTTCCCCTCCTAGGGAGGAAAAATCCTGTTTAAAACAGAGTATATCAACCCCTCCCTGGCTGGAAAGCCCCATCTGCCAGTCTGTGTCTGGTTGGTTCATGAAATGTATTTATACATTTATGCTATATCATATATGAATAGAGTGGGGGACCGATTGCTGTCCAGATGTTGCTGGACTACAACTCCCATCATTCCTGACCACTGTCCACTGTTGAAGCAGGGAATTGGAGAGACCCCAAATCAGGTGTCTGCATTAACAGAGTGCTCTTACCTGGAAGGAGGGAAATGCTTGAAAGGCATGAAAATAGGCACTTCCCTCCCCCTTCCCATTAGTCCTCATCTAGTTTCCTTCTCCCCTCCCTTTAGACCTTCTCCTGTGAAGAGGGAGTGGTGGGTAGTTCAGAAGAACCACAGAAGAAGTCCCCACACTTTAGACCTTTACCTATGAAAAGGAGGGAGGCAGCAGAAGAGCCCAGGTAGGCTGAAAAGGACATCCCATGTCTGTGGCCAAGCAAAGTGCAGCATGATGATACACTTACACTTTTATTATATAGTAAGATAGTGCAGTTCCCATTCAACCGCCCCACTAAGAAAATGAGCAGGAAAAATAGGCCAAGACATGCTTAAGCTCCTCCAAATTAAGGGTCAAAAGTCTAGGTGAGTAAAAATGTTTCCTCTGGTTCCCAGAAACAGAAAATGCATGCATTGTTGGGGAGAGAGTTCAACTTGAAGAACTCAGCAAAAATTGCTAACCTTATTCATAGAAAAAATAAGGTACCTGGAGATGTATCCTTTTCGAGAAGGGATATGATTTTGTCGTTGTTTAGTCGTTTAGTTGTGTCCGACTCTTCATGACCCCATGGACCAGAGCACACCAGGCACTCCAGTCTTCCACTGCCTCCCGCAGTTTGGTCAAACTCATGTTGGTAGCTTCGAAGACACTATCCAACCATCTCGTCCTCTGTTGTCCCCTTATTCTTGTGCCCTCCATCTTTCCCAACATCAGGGTCTTTTCCAGGGAGTCTTCTCTTCTCATGAGGTGGCCAAAGTATTGGAGCCTCAGCTTCAGGATCTGTCCTTCCAGTGAGCACTCAGGGCTATCCTTAAGAATGGATAGGTTTGATCTTCTTGCAGTCCATGGGACTCTCAAGAGTCTCCTCCAGCACCATAATTCAAAAGCATCAATTCTTCGGTGATCAGCCTTCCTTATGGTCCAGCTCTCACTTCCATACATCACTACTGGGAAAACCATAGCTTTAACTATATGGACCTTTGTTGGCAAGGTGATGTCTCTGCTTACAGAGGCGTTTAAAAATAAAATGTGCATGGCGTAGAGAAAGTAGACAGGGGTACATTCTTCTCGCTCTTGTAATATTAGAACTCGGGGACATCCAATGTTGTGGAATGTTGAAATATTCAGGATAGACATAAACAAGTACTTTCCCACACAGCACATAGCTGAAGCATGGAACTCACACTCACAAGAGGTGGTTGACAGCTACCACCATGGGTGGTTTAAAAGGAGGATTAGACAAATTCATGGAAGAGAAGGCTATCAGTGGCTATAAGGTTCTACCAGCAAGCCCAGATGCAGTATGCCTCTGAATGCCAGTTGATGTGAATTACAGGTGGGCAGCTCAAAGTCACGCTCAGGTTTTGCTTCTGGGTTTCCTATAGTTACCTGGTGGTTCTTGCTAAGACTAGATGGACATTTGGCTTGATCCAGCAAGGTGCTACTTAGGCTCTTGTGAGATCCCTGGAGAGGAAAGACTCCTCTTCCTGGCTAGCAGCAGCACAGCTTGACTTTCCAGCTTTTTCCTGGCACAAAACACTGGCTGCTTTGCATGTGGAATATGGCAAGCACTGTCCATCACCTTAGTGTAGAAAAGAGCCCTGAAAACATCCTCCCCTCCCCTCTCTTTCCCTACCTACATGCCCACTCCAGTTTTGTAATTCACTGGTGACTTTCGGTAGAGTGCTCTGTTGTCAACTCTGTTGCTAAAGAGAAGTACGGACCTGAATGAAATGAAGTGCAGCTTTATAGCCGACAAAGATAACAGATGGCTCTTGAAATGGAGACAGACTGGAATGTGGCTTGTCTGTCTGGTTGGGAACTTCGGAACGGCCTTATTAGCTGCGCTGGTTCAAGCTGCTTCTTGCAGCTCACCTCCCAGAATGGCTGTTTTGGAATCTCTGGTTTCGATTTGGCTACCGTTATGCAGCCCAGTAGCATTTCTCCACGATGACAAAAACATTTGCAAACTGTTGCAAAGGGGCTATATCTAGCTCTGGAAATGACTGCTTTCGGAAGAATCATCCCGTTTGACAACAGATATACGGAGGACGTGACACGCTTTTGTGGGCCGTAACACTTTTTGCTGGCATTGTCTCTTGCAGACATCATTTACAAGCTGTTATGTACAACCTTAATTGCACCCAGACCCCAGGAGGCAATCCTCTCTCACATTCATTCTGTGCATTAGCTTGCAGAGCAGCGCAAGTCAGTAGCAAATAGTTATTAAATGAGGCTTGCACATGAATTGATCTTTGCAAATAGGCATCCCATTACAAAAGCAAATAATCAGAAGTCAAACAAAACTGAACCAGCCCCTTGTGGGAGCCCAGCGAGAGAGAAACTGCTGAGTGCTTGCCTGCTTTTTGTACACGGTACAAAAGTTTTGCAAAGACAAGTTCTGCGTTTAAATTGTTTCTCCTCCGGATGGGATCGCTCCCAACTGCTTTCTACAATTCAGACCCTCAATGTGAATTAGTTATCTCATGGTTTGGCAGAACAGCCTTTTGTCTCATTGCTTATTGTCTGAATTTCTCCGGCATTGTTCACTTTCCATATTAATTATTGTCATTCTGCCAAAAATCTATTTATTGTTTCAATGTTCTTCATAACTGCTCTGCCTGCCTAGACTTTCCTGATGCCATTGGCTGCTTCCAGTGATGTCACAGTAGCCAACATGGCGCCCTCCAGCTGTTTTGGACTACCATTCCCATCAGACTCAGCCAACACAGTCTGTGGTCAGGAATGATGGGGTTATAGTCCTAAATATTTAGAGAGAGCCATGTTGGCCACCCCGTAGTAGGTTTTTGCAAAAATGACCTCTCTAGTAATAACTGTTCGGTATTTTTTCAATGATTATTCTGTCTTTTTATGGTATTTTGCACTTGTAATGTTTGTTCTACACTGCCCTGATTTTTTTTTTTAATGAGAGGCAGTGTATAAACAGCTTTATAAATTAAACAATTGACTTAACTGCTCAGGCATCACTGTTGGTCTGAGCAGACTTGTTTTGACATCCAAGTGAGTGCTAAGAAGGACTGTGATGTCAGAGGCCCCTGTGACATCACAGATCATCCACTAGCTCTCAGACCAGGAAAGTTGTATTCAAAGGTTCGCAAACAACTTTTGCTAAATTAAATTGTCAGTGTTTGGTGGGCTTCTGACGGCCAGCCTATTGTTACAAATCAGTTCAGCGGTTTTGGATTCTTTCAACAGAGACAAATAAGACAGGCAACATTGCTGCTGACTGTATGTGATTAATAAGAGCTCCTTCCACAAGGTTGATTGTGTCAACTTAAACTGCATCATAAATAGATACTCCTGGGAAACATCCGTTTGAACAATCCATAACAACTTTGCCTGTCATTCTGGTTAACTCCATCAAAAACATACAAATTAGCCAGAATTTCCTGCACTGCGGAAGCATATTGAGTGCAGATGGAGTTTTCCATTAAACTTGATGGCTTTTTTCATTTAAAAAAAAGGAAAATACACTGTTATGTTCATACTTCTGAGGAAGGGAGCTTATGTTTGAAGCAGCTTGTTGATATTGATGTGATAGACAAGCCAGTCTTCATGTGTCATATTAATCACATAATTATAACGACGGAGGTCTGTTTTGTTTGCAATAACTGGAATAAAGATTTAGGGGGGGACTGATTTGAAGATGATTTAAATGTCTTTTTATTTATTAAGAATGTCCAACCTTGTATGTAATCTCTTAATTATGACTTGGCCTTGGTTTAATTATGGATTCAATTAAAAAAAACCCACCTTGATATAACAAATATATATATACAAAAAAGATTTGACTGCGGGATTTGAAAGAAAAACTAAGATAATTCCAAATGCTGCATTAAAAAGTGCACGTGCTACTAAAAGTTATCAACATGCATTAATATTTGTTCATAAAGTTAATCAGCATGTAAAGAGGAACGAAGGAGACACTCTAAGAAGAACAGGAGGAGAACTGCCTTCTATTGAGCTCATTCACAGGGCCTTCTTAAGCATATGCGGTGCCGGGGTGCAAAGATCCACCAGGCGCCCCTGGGTTGCCCACAGTTGTCAACATTTTTTGTGGGGGGACCCCAAAGTTGTTGGCTCTTTTTAAGGAAATAGTTGTTTACCTTTAGAACAGTTGTGGGACACATGGACTCACAGCGCCAAACAAAAGGGATGCCAGGGCCCCACGCACAGGGGCGTACAAAGGGGTGTGTGGGTTCCATGCTGGTGGGGGGGGGGGACAAAATGTCGGACAGCATGCACAGTTGCCGTGCTGTCCGCCCGCTGCTCCCCCCCCCCCCCGTGTGGCAATTAACTGTTTCGGCTGCACGGGCAGCACCCAGAGCGCCGTACAATGTTGTGGGCACTGTGTGACGCATTCTGTTGTGTGCGCCAAGCTGTGAGTGCCTTTGCTGGCTTTTCCACTGTTGGCGCACGCTCCCAGCGCTGTCCAACGTGGGATGCCAGTGCAGAACGATGGGGAATGCAAGCGGCATCAGAGGCAACATCTCCGGACAGGATCCGTGTGCTCCTATTCGTTGGGTTTTGTTGCTGCCTTCGGTGCTGTCAGTGCACGGCGGATCCCACCACAATGTTACACGGTGCGCTGGGCGCGGTGCCAAAACAGCTAGCTGCCATGCATCAGGGGCAAGAGCCAATAGCCGAGCAGAGCCGAGCTGAGCCTGTTGGAGCGCCACGGGCTCTTCTGCTGCTGTGGCTCGGCGTGAGTTTGGGGGTGAGCGTTGGAGTCCAGGGAAGAGTTGCCTGCAGCAGAAGAACCGGCAGAGCTCCGATGGGCTCTGCTCTGCTCGACTGTCGGCGGCTCTTCCCCAGACTCCAACACTCGGCCCCGGACTCTCAGCCTGGTGTCCCTGAGAGCCTGGAGCCCTGGTGCCATGCACCCCTAGTGCCAACGGTCAAGACGGCCCTGCTCCTGTATAGGATATAGCCTTGTCAATCCCAGCAGGTATGCCTTGATTTACCGTATTTTTCGCCCTATAGGACACACCGGCCCATAGGACGCACCTAATTTTTTTGGGTGGGGGGAATAAAGGGGAAAAAATTATTTTCCCCCCAGGCGCGGGGCTGGGACGGGGGAAGCCCGAGCTTCCCCCGACCCCAGCGCCCAGAACATGCAGCTCTCCGCAAGCCGTGGGAGCCCAGCGCTGGGCTCCCACGGCTGAAGTTAAGCCTGGGTGCGCTGCCCCTCCCCGCTGTCCCCCCAGCTTGCGGGGCTGGCAGGGAGCCAGCCTCCAAAGGACGTTGGGAGACAGCGGGATGGCGGCGTTCCGCCTCCCCGCTGTCCCCCGAGCTTGTGGGGCTGGCGGTGGGGCTCTCCTGAAGCCTGGAGAGCGAGAGGGGTTGGTGCGAAAGCCTGCATTCGCCCCATAGGACGGACACACATTTCCCCTTCATTTTTGGAGGGGGAAAAGTGTGTCCTATAGGACGAAAAATACGGTAATTCCCCGCCCCCAAAAAAATGCTTTTGCAGTTCATCAGAACTATCCAGCAATATCAAGTTATAGGAAAACTGGTGCTATTAACAGTAACCCTAGTTGGTTAATTGATTTGGTTAATTGATTTGATTCCCCGCCCCCAAGAGTTAAATGAGAATCAGGTGAGGGTCATATGCCTTGTCAATCCCAGCAGGTATATAACAGGAAGACCTGGCATGCCCAGGCTGATGGCCTGCCCAGGCTGCAATGGCGCAAAAACGTGGTAACAAAGCACGGATCCACATGGATTCTCAGGATTTTTGCATTGGGCTACCCCAAACTCACCGTCAAATCACATATCATGTCTGTGGCCACAGCATGAACCACAAAAATCATACATCCACTGTTTCATTCAGAATAATTTTTTTGTTGTCTTCCTCCTCTAAAAACTAGGTGCGTCTTATGGTCAGGTGCGTGAAAAATATGACATGTTAATGTTAGTTATCTATTTTGCTTTTGTTAGATTTTCTATGGCACAGGACAGCTGTCTACCATCTCCATCTGGTATGCCGGCTGAGACCCTACCTTTCCACAAACTGTCTCACCAGAGTGGTACATGCTCTGGTTATCTCCCACTTAGGCTACTGCAATGTGCTTTGCGTGGGACTACCTTTGAAGGTGACCCGGAAACTACAACTAATCCAGAATGTGACAGCTAGACTGTTGACTGGGAGTGGCTGCCTGAACCATATAACACCAGTGCTAAAGGATCTTTACTGGTTCCCAGTACATTTCCAAGCACAATTCAAAGTGTTGGTACTGATCTTTAAATCCCTAAATGGCCTCAGCCCACTAAACCTAAAGGAGCATCTCCACCCCCATCATTCAGCCCGGACACTGAGGTCCTCCTCCAAGAGTCTTCTGGTGGTTCCCTCACTGCAAGAAGTAAAGTTACGGGGAATCAGGCAGAGGGCCTTCTCAGTAGTGGTGCTCTCCCTATGAAATGCCCTCCCATCAGATCTCAAGGAGATAAAGAACTATACTACTTTTAGAAGACATCTGTAGGCAGCCCTGTATCAGGAAGTTTTTAATGTTTTATGTTTTATTATGTTTTTATATTTTGTTGGATGCCGCCCAGAGTGGCTGGGGAAACCCAGGCAGATGGGCAGAGTATTATTATTATTATTATTATTATTATTATTATTATTTGCATAACAACCATTTTTTAATAATGGATGGTGTTCTACTAAATCAAATCAAATACCTTTATTGGCATCACAGTAAAAGTCAATGGGATAATTAAAAGGACAAGGGTGAAGCTGTCGAAGGTCATAAGGTCACACTGTGATCGTGTGCACTTATATATTCTGCTTCATCCTCTCTGTTCCCTGAAGGTTTGTTAAGTATCCTTCCGGGTAAAATTGTGGCTAAAAAGAAAGCTACTGGAGCTGTGATATCTTTGTCCTGGTCTGCCGGGAGAAACCTCATTTGGCTTCTTCTTGGAGTTATAAGCCAAAGGTCCAACCTTTTGCTCAGCATCAATTGGCAAGGACTGCTTTGTAAAGAGCAGTCTAAGAGAATGTGGTCCATTGAATCAGGAACCCCTTGGTTGCAGGCACACAAACGGGCTTGATATGGAGTATGTGTGAATTTGCTTTTGGTCACTGCATAAGGGAAAGCATTTAATCTCGCGAGCGTAAAGGCTCTTCGATGGGAGGGGAGTAGTAGATCCTTTAGATATTTGGCACAGGTTCCATAGGGTGTTGTGATACCTAAGGCCTCCGGAGAACAAGATCTCGGAGTATGAGGTCACAAGTGCTGTGTTTTGTGGTCGTAGAGCCGCTGCTTGATTATTTGGAATATGTAACTTTTGTCACATGCTTCAAGGCTCTTGAGAGCAATGGTTCTACTAAGTCCTACTCAGAGTAGACCCAACCAACGTTTGTCATATCCATTAACATCAGTGGGTCTTCTCTAACCAGGAATAAAAAGGTAAAGGGACCCCTGACCATTAGGTCCAGTTGTGACTGACTCTGGGGTTGTGGCGCTCATCTCGCTTTATTGGCTGAGGGAGCCAGCGTACAGCTTCCGGGTCATGTGGCCAGCATGACTAAGCCACTTCTGGTGAACCAGAGCAGTGCACGGAAACACCGTTTACCTTCCTGCCGGAGCGGTACCTATTTCTCTACTTGCACTTTGACGTGCTTTCAAACTGCTAGGTTGGCAGAGCAGGGACCGAGCAACGGGAGCTCACCCTGTCGCGGGGATTCGAACTGCCGGCTTTCTGATCGGCAAGTCCTAAGCTCTGTGGTTTAACCCACAGCGCCACCCGGGTCCCTTCTAACCAGGAATACCAGTCAGTATAATATTATATTTACCTATTTTGTAGATAATCTTCCTAAATTTTTGTTAAAGTCTTAGATTACAAATCCAGTATTTGTAACATTCCACCTGAGGGTCTTTAGGATTTTACCTCCCATCCTTAGTTGAACAAACATAGGATACCCACTCAGCCCATGCATAATTTGAGTATAGGACTGCTCTATCCATCCCCCTAATTTCTGGATAAGGTTTATCTGCTTCATTAATTATCAACAGATCTTGCACCAAGAGAGAATGGAGCTATATTTTGATGAATACAAAGAAGCTTTCTCCATCCTCCATTTATCTTGATAATCTTCATTGCTGTGTAAACATTAATGCACATTATCATGATTCATGGAGAGGCAACTTTCAGCTAAATGCTGGCGCCAAAGCATTCCACCTATTGTTAGAGACTTCATTAGCAGTAGACAAATGCAAATGCTAACTGCCGAAGATCCTAATATAAAAATACAAATACTACAGGGTCAATTGTTTCTTGGTTGCCGAATGTCTGTGTATCTGAGGAGAGGGGAGCATAATAGTGAGGATTACATCCAACCACTATGATCCATATTTGGGGGAGCGCCATAGCTCAGTGGGGACACGGGTGGCGCTGTGGGTTAAACCACAGAGCCTAGGACTTGCTGATCAGAAGGTCGGTGGTTCAAATCCCCGCGACGGGGTGAGCTCCCGTTGCTCGGTCCCCGCTCCTGCCAACCTAGCAGTTCGAAAGCACGGCAAAAGTGCAAGTAGATAAATAGGTACCACTCCGACGGGAAGGTAAACGGCGTTTCCGTGCACTGCTCTGGTTCACCAGAAGCGGCTTAGTCATGCTGGCCACATGACCCGGAAGCTGTATGCCGGCTCCCTCCGCCAATAAAGCGAGATGAGCACCGCAACCCCAGAGTCGGTCATGACTGGACCTAACGGTCAGGGGTCCCTTTACCTTTACATAGCTCAGTGATGGATCATCAGATTTCAGACCCTCCAAGTGTCCCTATTTTCCAGGGACAGTCCCAGACTTACAGAAGCCGTCCAGGTTTCTGATTTGATCCCAGAATGTCCTGCTTTTCCTTAGGATGTCCCTATTTTCTCTGGAGAAATGTTGGAGGGTATGGAATTATTTGACTCCCGAGCTGTCTGCAAGCAATCCTGTATAGGGAATTTTTAAAAAAATGTTTTATTGTGTTTTTATATATACTGGAAGCTGCCCAGAGTGACTGGCGCAACCCAGCAAGATGTGTGGGGTATAAATAGTAAAATTATCATTACTGAATGGGACGTACCTATTTTCACTGGAGAAATGTTGGAGGGTATGTGATTTGCATGCAAAAGGTCTTAGGTTCAATCCCCAGCATCCCCAGGTTGGGCTGGGAATTGGCCAAAACCCCGGAGAGCCACTTCCTGTCAGTCCATACAATTCTGACCAAGTTAGAACAATCTAACTCAGTTTAAGTCAGATTCTTATCTTCCTACGAAAGTTTTCCTGAACTTCTGCCCTGTATATGCAAGGTTTTTCAATCCTTGGAAAAACCAGATTGGGGGAGCGGGGGGAAGAGAGAACATTTAAAATGGGTAAAGTCTTGGGCAACAATGCGACGGGAGTCCACATTTTGTTCCAGTGTGAACAAGTCCTAGACTGAAAGGTTTATTACAGAAGTGAAATAGCAATAAGCTCCCTCTGTTGGCAAAAGTCCACTCTGCCTAATTCTCTCCCTGGTGAAGATAAAATTCTAGAATATTCACACAATGAATATTTGTCAATTAAGCAAATGTGTTCTACAAATGTGAAATAAATATTAGTGATTTCAACAAGTTTCAGTTTATTTATTTAATTCAGATTCAGATGGTTTTAGATTCAGGTGGGTAGCCGTGTTGGTCTGACACAGTCGAAATACAGTGGTTCCTTGGGTTAAGAACTTAATTTGTTCTGGAGGTCTGTTCTTAACCTGAAACTGTTGTTAACCTGAGGTACCACTTTAGCTAATGGGGCCTCCTGCTGCCACCGTGCCGCCACCGCACGATTTCTGTTCTCATCCTGAAGCAAAGTTCTTAACCCGAGGTACTATTTCTGGGTTAGCGGCGTCTGTAACCTGAAATGTCTGTAACCTGAAGCGTCTGTAACCCGAGGTACCATTGTATATAAAAAAAAGTCCAGTAGCACCTTAGTGCTTGGTGTGCATGGGATCTGAAGAAGTGTGCATGCACACAAAAGCTTATACCCAGAACAAACTTAGTTGGTCTCTAAGGTGCTAGCTACTAGACTATTTATTTATTTATTTATTTGAATTTATGGTTTATCTTTCATAGTATCTTTGTATAAGGGGAGTTATATAACAGCAAGAACTGGGATGCCATCTTCCCAGATGCCATCTTCCTGGTTTTTTCTTGCGAGAGAACGGCAGCCATTTTGTTGTTGTTGTTATAATCTTTTTCATTGGGGTTTTGATAATTTGATACATATTTAACACAACCACATCAAACATTAAAACACAAGGTTCTTTTGAACCTTCGGACCTCCTTCCCTCCCTCCATGGGTTCCATGTTTAAGATTAAAGAACCATTTTGGCTGCCATGATCTTGCGTTATTTCGCAGCGCAATTTCCCCCTGAAAAAGTGCTTTTTCAGGCACGATGCCAAAACATGTGTGTTTTGGGGCACCAGGCAAGATAGTGGCCCTGAAAAATCGCTTTCTCCAGGGTGGGAGTGGGGGAGAGAATCGTGGCACAAAAGCGCGCAAGATCATAGCACCCAAAATGACCACCGTTCTCTTGCAAGAAATAATTGGATGTCCCGGTTTTTCTGGGACACTTCTGGGGTATGCAAGGGCATTGTGAGGAATTTTAAATGGTAGGTTGTAGCTGCTGTTATCAAGAAATCCTGCTGCAGGACCCCCTAGCAAGGCACATTCAGAGAAACCTAGGGACCACCTACATCAACTTTGCTGTTCTGATCAAAACTGAGATTGTTTCTTTAAAGTGAAAAGAAGTTTGGGAGATGTGACCACAGCATTTAGTTTTTACATCTCAGTATATTCTTTAAAAGGCTGCGGCTTCAGATAAAAGCACAGTTGAAATAGTGACAGTACAGATTTCTCACGGGATTCAGTGACAAAATGAGCATCTCTAAAAATTAATGGAACAAACTAAGCAAAATGACAGTTACTAAAGCCTGTACTGAGGTTAATTTAAACCATGCCGTGAGACCACAGAAGTTAATTTTTAGATTAATGGGAAGCTCAATGGCTGAATTCATTTTAAGAGTTAAGGATTTTCCTAGGCACCTCCATTGCCCCCAGAGTGTGGTGGATGTGTAGAAAACAGTGAAGACTTACAGTTAAATAGATCGGCTGTTGAGTTAGACAATTAGAGGAAGGAAAGAGCAGTTGATAGACTATAAGTGCTCAATGCAAGCTTGAAGGCATTTGAAAAAAACTTTTCATCACAGCTTTATCCCAGTGGAGTCACAGAGAAGAAATTCTCTAATTTCCCTCACAATGTGTGAATTTGCCTTTGGTCACTGCAAACGGGAAAGCATTTAATCTCGCAAGCATAAAGGCTCTTCGATGGGAGGGGAGTAGTAGATCCTTTAGATATTTGGCACAGGTTCCATAGGGTGTTGTGATACCTATGGGCGGATATCCGCGGGGCGGGTTCCCTTATAATATCGCAAATCAGTCACTGCTGGCTTTGTTAATTTGGCCCCTTTTAGGTCTGACAAGCAAATGACATGAGCTTCTCTTGAATTTCAAAACTAGGGTTACCGCTGATGAAAATTGTAATCTACCCTGTTGTCACCCACTTTGCAGGAAAATACATAGCCACAGAAGAGCGGAGGGTGTCTTATTTATGTATATTTACATCCTGACTCATCTCAAAGGGAACCAGGCAGAGGGCCTTCTCAGTAGTGGCACCCGCCCTGTGGAACACCCTCCCATCAGAAGTGAAGGAAATAAACAACAATCTGACTTTTAGAACACATCTGAAAGCAACCCTGTTTAGGGAAGTTTTTAATGTTTGTTGGGAGCTACCCAGAGTGGCTTGGGAAACCCAGCCAGATGGGCGGGGTATAAATAATGTATTATTATTATTATTATTATTATTATTATTATTATTATTACCAAAGGCTCAAGGTGGGAAATAAAGGAAAAATGTGTGAATCAGAACAAGATGCCCTATCCATGCCACCTGAAAGCCCAGGCCCAATGGTAGGTCTTACTCAGGGCTTCCGAACAGTACTTGGAATTTGGCAAGTCTGCAGGGGGTTAAAATCTTGTTATTTGGTTGTGTGCATGCACGACACTTGACAATAATTTCTCTCCTAATGCGGTTATTGACTGATCCTTATGAATGGATGGTACTATTGAGAAGATGGCAACAGTCGGTGGCAGAGGAAGGTGGCTGTGGTCTGCCCTGGGTGCCATCACTGAGGGGTGTGTGAGAGACAAAATGAGTTGTTGTTTTAAAAAAAAGGGCTCACGAAACTTTTTAGGAGTGACGTGGTGGCTTAGGCGCCAGCAGGTTCCGCGCTGCCTGAAACAGAAGCGTGGGACTTGCGTCTGCCTACTGCCTCTCCCTCAGCCGCCCTACAGCTGAGGGGGAGGTGGCGGAGAGGCTCCAAGCGTCCAAGAGACTCGCCCCGCCCCCATGGGCAGCTCCCCCCTCCCCTACGGGCGGATCGTCCAGCCCCCAGCTGCAGGACACGCCCCTGCCCCAGGCACCTGAGCAGCTAGCTATGCCACTGGCTACGGTGGATCTTAAAATCACAGTGGCACACCTTTGAGAAGTAATCATAAGAGAACATTTTGTCTCCTCTTGGCTTGGTAAACTGAATGCGCCAATGGCTGCTATGAGGTCTATAGGCCCCATTGTGGTGTAGTGCTTAGGGGTTGTGACTACAACTGGGGAGGCACAGGTTCAAACCCCTACTGAGCCCCTGGGGCTTTTCCTTGGGCACTTTGGTGCATGTTTGCCCACGCATGAGAGCCATAGCTGTCAATTTACAGATTTGAAAATAAGGGACCAGCAGCCTCGAAAATAAGGGATCAGCAGCCAAAATAAGGGAGTTTTTGGGAACAGGTATGTTCAACCTCTGAACCCCTCCAAGCCAAAGGTAGAAAGCCCAGCCAGCAGCCAAACAAAGCCTCAAGCGGTGGTTCCCACAACGCAGCAACCCGGCAAAGGGGATGCAGCAAGGAAAACCACACCATCACCTCTCCGCTGGGAAGCGCTGAGCAAAGGCAAGTCCCCAGGCAACACAGCCGATTTGATTGGCACAAGGCATGCAAGCTCCACCCCCCAGTCGTTCTTAGACTCCTTATTGGGTGAGCAACGCAGCCAAGCAACACAGTTGGAGCCTTCCTCCTCCCTGGCCGGCAGGGAGGGAGGTACAGGAGCTGCTTCCTTTGAAACCTGGGAAATTTAAGGGACATCATCAATAAGGGACAGCAGCGGGACGCGGGGCTGGGATAAGGGACTTTCCCGCCAAATAAGGGACGGTTGACAGCTATGATGAGAGCACTCAATTGAATTCTATGATCTCATTCACACTAGAGGGTGCTGCTTAATGAGATATATTTGCACGGTGTGTTGTTGTCTCCTGCCCTCAATTAGCGCATCCTCGGCCTCCCAGAGTTCGGAAAACCTAAGGTCCACTGTGGGCATGTGCTTGGGTATTTGTTTAACTCTGCACGCAGCCATTTAAAAAAATAAAGAGATAGGTGTGTGGCTGCTGCTGCTGCTGCTGCTGTTGTTAAAAATATATATAACAAAACATCAAATATAAATGCTAATATCGGTTATCGTAAAAAATTACAAACATAAGAACAATGACCCATACAAAAGATATAGATGGAAATCAATTTTTAAAATGTCAACTCAAAAGTAGTTGACTCTTTTTTAGGAGAATGTCAATTTTTGTCCCAGGACTGAGATACATTTTTTTCTGATACACCAGACTTGCAAAAAGAAAAAAAGAAAAAGCAGTTTTTTTAAAAAAATAGCTGATCTCCACAGCTGCTGTTTACCTGCAAATCCACATGTATGAATTTTCAGCTTCTGTATACAGAGAGAGAGAGAGAGAGAGAGAGAGAGAGAGAGAGAGAGAGAGCTGGATCACGCCTAGTGCTTTTTTGGAAGCAGCCCTAATCAATATGGTCTGTTTGTAATGATATCTTTAAATTTACCATCCTTTTGTGTGCGGTTTATCTACAACTGATGTAAGCTCAATTGATGCCAAGCACACTGAGATATTTATGTTCCCTAACACTTGTAAATTGACTCATTCATCAGATGTCTGGCTAACATTCAAATCCCACTCCATTCGTCATGTTCTACTGTGGCACAGCCGAGAAAGAATACTCAAAACACCACCAGTGTGTCCATTTATTTGGATATCCAATTATTTAAAAAGCAATATCATACAGAGCCTCTTATTTGTCACAGCTAGATAAGCTGAAGCTTTGTTTCTCATCCCAGAGGTTCAACGGAGTGTGGCCCTGTGTCAGAGGAGAGGGAGGGAGACAAAAACCAAATACTTGGTGTTATGTATTCAGTGGCTTGTGTTTGCCTGATCTTGAGTCTGGACTAAGGATTCTGAGCCCCTGTGTTCTGATTCAATATGTGATATCCAATCACAGAACATTTCAGGATTTGGGCCTCTGCCATTGGCCCTTAAACTCTGAGTTATGATTTGCAGCTTGGAAGTTTAGACAGCCAATCATGTTAGAAGTGGGAGTGGCCCAGGCTTTCAGGAATGTATATAAGCAGTTCCTTTGCCCCTGTTTCCCAGTTCTGTTAGTTCAATAAAGGTTCTTGCTGTTATTACTGTGTCTTGCCTCATGGGAATCCACCTACGCTTCATTTGGGACTAGTTTTCCCTCCCGCTCAAATTGGCCATTCACTAATCTGAAGTCGCTTTGCTCACACCAACTTGCAGGAGTGGTTTGGTGAGATATTTTTTTGATGTAGTAGTGATAGGCAAAAAAGAAGGAGGTGAGATATCTCACCAAGGAATACATTCCTTGAAATAATCAAGACCTAGAATTTCTCCAGATGAGATCATTTCTTCTCTATGAAAACCCAATATATATATGTAGGCAAGAGAGTAAGATGTGGAGGAACTCGAATTTCCTCAAGCCAGCGATCAGCAACAAAGCTAATTGGGCTATATTGTGTTTCTTGACCCACTTGCTGCTCTTTCGGTCCGCTCTACTTTGCAGGGTTGTTGTGAGACTATAGTGAGATAACTACAGTGGTACCTCGGGTTAAGTACTTAATTTGTTCTGGAGGTCCGTTCTTAACCTGAAACTGTTCTTAACTTGAAGCACCACTTTAGCTAATGGGGCCTCCTGCTGCCGCCGCGCTGCCAGAACACGATTTCTGTTCTCATCCTGAAGCAAAGTTCTTAACCTGAAGCACTATTTCTGGGTTAGCGGAGTCTGTAACCTGAAGCGTATGTAACCCGAGGTACCACTGTATAAGACTTGCGGTTGTTTTGTTTTTTTAAAAAAAATTCCCTATGTTTTTAGCTGTGCCTGTTTTATGTGTAAGCAACCTTGAGTCTCTGTCAGGGAAAAAGACAAGGTATGTATAAATATAAGTATAGAAGGAGGAGGAGGAGGAGAGAAGGAGAAGAAGGAGAAGGAGAAGGAGAAGGAGTCAGGGTTCAGCAGTGTGGCATCCTTAGACACCAGTACTCAGTTTCTCACCATATATGCCACTACCCTGAGCACCTCTGGTGGAAAGGTGGGATAGAAATCTAACAAGCAAATGAATAAAAAATACAAACTCTTCTTCTTGTTGTTGTCGATCCATTTATTCTGTATTTATTATACATTTGTGCACATACATGGGAATTATCTGTGCTATTTTCTAGACAAAGAGGTGCCAGAACTCACCATGAATATCTCCCTTGTTCTCTTGTAACGGCACTGGCGCCCACCTGAGAGGTGCCGGAACTGAGTCCCTGTGAGTTCTAGCTGAAAAAAATCTTTGGGAATTACCCTATTTTATCTTCAAAACAACCCTCTGATTTAAGCATAGGCTGAAAAAATGGCAACTGATCTAGGATCTGCAAGGTTTCAAGAAGAAGGCCTCTCCTGCAGTGTAAGTCCATCACTTCATCCACACATCAACACTGTCTCTGCAGAGCAATGTCTCTCGCACAGTGAGAATCTGATGAGAAAACCACAGTGACTGAAAGTTGGAAGCGGCTTTAAATAGTTCTTTGCAACAGGCCAGATCACAAGCAGAATCCCTTCCAAGCTCCATGACAGTCAGTGCCTTTAAATAATTATTAGTGGCAAAACCCACCTATCCAAGCAATATTGGGGGAGGGGGGCTCTGAACAGGAACTGGTGCTTACATACCAAAATAAATGGTCAGCACAGAGTGGGCTTAGGGGTCACTGTTCAAGGGCAGAACAGGAGAGGCTGGATTTCATCCCTGCTGCACCACACCAAACAGATGATTGGCACTGTCATAAAGCTAATCGTAGTGGCCATCTGGCAGGGAATGCGCGCACCCGGCACAGATGACTGCGCATGGAACCCCATGTGATAGCCATTAGACATGATCCAGCTGCATCAGAGCAGCAGGCAGAAGCAGTAAGTCCTGATTTGCGGCCATATTATTACGGCTATATGTATTATTTATTTAATTTTCTTCCTTTTAAGAACATTACAGCCTGATGTGTCTATGTGCTTGGGAAAGCCTCAAATTTAGTTTTTGAGATTGTTTGATAGCAAGGTGCACTGATTGCTGTAAAACCTAAACAAGTTGAGCTGCATCTCCATCATTTTTCGAATGGCCTGGCCAATGCATGTGAGTGATTATCAAGAGGAGGAGCTTCCATTATTGCCGCCTTTTGTTTTCTTGCTGGGAATCTACACTGATGTCATTCTAAAATGTCACAGGGCACACTTGTTAATTAAAAATGTTTTTTAACCTTGGCTTTTTTCATCAAATGTAAGTAATCCCCGGCCATACCATTTCCCAAAATGATGTTTCTTTCTCTGCTGCTGGTTGCTGGTTGCTCTGCTCCGCCCTCTGGTGTCAAATTTTAATTCTTCCTCCCTCCCTCCTTCCCGTTGGAGGGTGGGTCAGAGTTTGAATGCAGTATAAAAAGGTAAAACACTACATCACATATGAGCATCATAAAATGATTCAAAATTATGTGGTAAAAAGACAAGGTAATAATGCATTGGGACGTGGGTGGTGCTGTGGGTTAAACCACAGAGCCTAGGGCTTGAAGATCAGAAGGTCGGCGGTTCGAATCCCGTGACGGGGTGAGCTCCCGTTGCTCGGTCCCAGCTCCTGCCAACCTAGCAGTTTGAAAGCACGTCAAAGTGCAAGTAGATAAATAGGTACTGCTCCGGTGGGAAGGTAAACAGCGTTTCCGTGCGCTGCTCTGGTTCGCCAGAAGTGGCTTAGTCATGCTGGCCACATGACCCGGAAGCTGTATGCCGGCTCCCTAGGCCAATAAAGCGAAATGAGCGCCGCAACCCCAGTGTCGGCCACGACTGGACCTAATGGTCAGGGGTCCCTTTACCTTTGCTTAATAATGCATTATGAACATAAAAAATAGGATGTCATGTGTTCATCTACATTATCAAAACCATTCATTAACCCTTCATTAATGTAAAAAAACATGAGTGTAGATCTGCCCTTGGCTACATTGGTTGAGTGAAACACTTCTGAGAGTCTTCACAGGGAGGTTCAAAAAACTGTCTCAAGCAAGATTATGCAGGCAATATGCAAACAGAGCTGCCTAGCTATGGACAAAGAATTTCCCTAAACCTTGATGTACACAGATAGTGGAGGGCAATTCTAAACACAAATAATAATACCTTGAACAATATGTAATTGTGTTTGTGCAACAGTGTAGATTAAAGAAACATTCTGGTAAGAACTCAGCAAAGCCAAGGCAATATGCATGTAATTTAAAAAAAAATAATCTTTATTAAAGATTTCTTAGTTTACAAAAATTCATGCATTGCCCCTTTCTTCAAGGTGTGTTTTCTACAGATCAGTTTCATTTGTTGTGAGTCATTAGTGTTGCATGCAGTATCAAGTTGGGAAGAAAAGAGGGGGAAAGAGGGTCAGGGTGGGGTGGCAATGCTTCTATTCTTCAGCTTAGTGTATGTGTGGGGTATTGTGTCTATGCGTGCAATTTTTGTCCATGAAAAAAGTTTTTATAAACCAATTCCTTCCAAGCAATTGAGTTCTAGAGCAGCGTCAACTCATAAAGCTGAATTGCTTGCTCATTAGTGCTTAACAAATCAATAGCAGGGCTGGGCCCCAGAACCTGTTTTCATCGCAATGGAAGGTTCAGCCTTGACAATATATGAGTAATCATGAGCTGGATCCAGAATAAGCTAGTTGAACTTAACTCTCATTAAAGACAATAGGGTAAGCTAGTCCCTAACTGAAATCCCATTGTTTTCAATGGAAACAAACTCCAACTGAGATACAATAGATTCAACCTAATGTGTGTCCAGTCTGTGTGTGCGCATCTGAGATTAAGATCTAGGGCCAATAAAACAGAGAATATCATTCACAGTCAGGACCCAGCTGCAACTCTTGTCATGTTAGAAATTAGGCACTTATCGCAATTCCATGATGATGCTGATGAATTTATATACCACTTGCTTGTACCTAAAACCTCAAAGCGTTTTACAAAAAAGATAAAACAATACAATTATCACTAAAAAGATTACCACCATAATTTAAAACATACACATTGTCAACACACATATTATATAATGTAAAGGAATGAAAGGGATGCATTGGGAATAATGGGATGTCTGCCCATTGAGTTGGTTCATAAACTCCTTTTTCAAACATTACAAGTAAGCATAAAACGAGGAAGTGCAATTCGCTTGAACTTCCTATTTTAGCATTTGCCGGAATATCCAGGCAACTGAAGCATGTCATGTCGACCTATATTTTAGAAGCGTCTCCATGTTAACCACCAGGCAAAATGGGCTCGAGGTCAGGAAGGCTTATGTCACAGCTAATGAGTCAGTTTCCAAGGTGCTACAAGACTCTTGGCTGTTCCACCCAAAAACCACAATGTCTACCCCAAACGGTCTGGACTATTTAATTTTGTAATGTGAAAAAATGATATACAGTGGTACCTCAGGTTAAGAACTTAATTCGTTCTGGAGGTCCGTTCTTAACCTGAAACTGTTCTTAATTTGCAGTACCACTTTAGCTAATGGGGCCTCCCGCTGCCGCCGCGCCATTTCTGTTCTCATCCTGAAGCAAAGTTCTTAACAGGGCTGGATCTATGTTTGATGAGGCCTAAGCTACTGAAGGTAATGGGGCCCTTTATATGTCCAGCTGTCCTTTGTCAACAACGAATTGTTGCTGTTTTTTGTGTTGAATATATGCTATATGGTAATTTATGGACCTACAGTGGTGCCTCGCAAGACGAAATTAATTCGTTCCGCGAGTTTTGTCGTCTTGCGATTTTTTTCATCTTGCGAAGCACAGTGTCGGGAAAGTTTTGGAAAAGCTTCAAAAACCACCAAAGTCTTTAAAAACCTCAAAAAAGACTACCACACCGCGTTCTATGAGTTGCTCCTCGAAGTCAAGTCGCAACTGTATTAACGGTGTTAAGAAAAAGGAAACAAACTTGCAAGACGTTTCCGTCTTGCGAAGCAAACTCATAGGGAAAATCGTCTTGCGAAGCAACTCAAAAAACCAAAAACCCTTTCGTCTTGCAAGTTTTTTGTCTTGTGAGGCATTCGTCTTGCGAGGTACCACTGTAATAGGTATCTAAAGCCATTTGCACATGTTGCCATGCAACTAGTCCATGCAGAATGTAGGCACCCTATATATAGAAATGAGCAAACCGGTGATATTTTAGGGAGCAGGCTAGTGGGCGGGGCCCATTACTTATAGGAGCCTACGAAACACTGTTGCTGTATGTAGGTTTTATTTTGTTATCTTCCATTTTGGAAATGTACATCCAGGTTTTTCCCCCTTAAAAATTTTGGGGGGCCCCAAGAGAGTGGTGCCCTAAGCTATGGCTTGTTTAGCTTATACATAAATCTGGCACTGACTAGTAATAACTGACCCCTGTCAAAAACCCTTTAGAGTCACCGCTACACAATACTGAGCTACACCAGAGGTGGGGAATCATTTTCATTTCAAGGGCTGTAGTCGCGAATGGAGAAGTCACATGTCAGTCGGTGATGGGCAGGGACAAAGGGAAAAGTGAGGGGGTCCAGTGGAGCAATGGGTGCAACTCTTACCTTTGTACACTACAGTACAGAGGGCCAAACAGAGATCTGGAGGGGCCACATTCAGCCTGTGCCACACTCTCCAACATCTTGAATCCCAAAACTGGTACACTCATCTTCCTCCCTGTTCTCCTGTGCAAGGCATGTGACCCACAGTGGGTCTTGCTTCCGTGTGTAGGCTTGGATAGTAGCACTAGTGGATCACTTTGAGTGATTGGTGAATCAACCCCAATATTCGAAAACAGAGACCCTTGTGTACTTATTATATCACAGATGAGTGCCTGGCGGCAGACACAGAGTCTTACACATTGCTTAAGGCTTTCCTCTGCCTTCTATCTGTCACAATCATTTATTCTACAGCAGCTTCTGAAGCATATATATATATATATTCATCATATAGCCTGAGACTAAGCAGCCTTGGGGGGCCATAGAGGGCATTGGGAGAGGAGGTTTAACTCTTTCTCTCCCTGCCACAGTAATTAAAGTCCAAAATGTAATTTTATTCCCATTCATTGAAGATAGATGGTTTCAGAAACCTCATTTGCTGCTCGTTAGATAAAAGCACATTCCCGTATGTAATGATAAAATATTAATTTCCTAGTCCATTACCTAGCTGATCTTATAATTCCTACTTCGTTATTGAGAAAATCTTTCAAATCCAAGAGAATTTCATAGCATAGCCAACCACTCAACATCATCACGACTGATGGTGAAATATCTTCTCTTTTATTTTCCCTAAAGAAGCTCAAGAGCACAGGAATTAGGTCCTCAGCTGCTGATATTTCGAAACACTATGAGTTTGTATTGAATTGTACTAATTGTTTGATGAATTTTGTTTTATACTTTACTTATATGCTATTTCCTGGTGGCTGCTCCCAGACTTTGGAACTCCCTCCCTAAAGAAGTTAGACTGGCTCCCTCCTTGTTGTTCTTTTGCCAGCAGGTGAAAACTTTATTGTTCCAACTTTATTGTTCCAACTTTTGGAAACTGACAGCTTTTAATGAAATGATTGGTGCCATGTTGTTTTTGTTGTAATTATCTCTATGGTTATAAATAGTTTTAATTATATAAATGTTTAATTGTTTTGGTTTTTTTATTGTTTCCCTCACCCCTATGTTTTTAGCTATGTTTAATTGTTTTCCCCACTCCTATGTTCTTATTTTTATCTGAGTCCCTGTCAGGGAAAAAGGTGGGGTATAAATAAATATAATAAGAATAAGAACTGTGTTTTTTATTGTTATAATGATTGCAGTGCTTGCTAATGTTTAATGCTATGGTTATTGTGAGCCGCTATGAGCTTGACATTTGTTGTTTAAAAAGAGGGATACAAATATTAAATCCAATCAAAATTTTAAAAAGCACAGTATTATCAGTGACCTTTTTTTGAAAAAGCATTTTTGGTATTTTCTGGAAGCAACAATGAAAATCCTATGAGGTATTCTAAATATGAAAGAGCCATACTGGCTGTGGTGTTTTCTCTTGGGCGACTTGCAAACCCTACCCGCAATGCCAAGTTAGTAAGTAGAAATGATTCCCTGTCCCTCTGGCTTCTTGCCCCACAGAAAAGCAAATTTTCTCCTCAGGCCTTCTGAAGCAAAGGTGCTGCATTTTACTTCCATTCAATTCATTGATGTGTACCTAAACAACGACATTCACATGGTTAATGCAGCAGGCCTCCCTTTTCCAGAGCGCCTGTAACAGCTGCATTGCTGAAGAGGGCAAGAATGTCAACCAGCTATACAGGTTTTCTGCCTTTGGGCGGCTTGCTAACAGCTGACTCATGCCAGCTCCTGATAGAATGACATCAGTTGGTGCTTGTTTCATGAAAGGAGGGTGCAGTGACCACATGGAACCATTTCCAGAGATTAAAGAGCCACAGCCGAGCCGAGTGACAACTCTGTTGACAATCTAATCAGAGAAGAGAAGGGCTGGGCAGCATCTTTCAGCTTGTATTACCTCGTCCCTTACACAGGGGTGGTTCATACACGGATAACTTGCACATTTTATTTATTTTCTTTAGCCAAATGTATATACTGCTTACCGATAATAACAGGTCTGTATTCAAAGTAGCACAAAGGAGATTGTTCCATGGCGCAGGCAAATTTCTGCATGTCTGTCAGAACACAGTCCCCGATCCAACATGCTGTTCTGATTCTCCCAATCCTAAAGAGCAAATTTGAGGAGGAGGGAGGAGAGTCCCATTGCACTAGCGGGAATTGCTGTGTTTGCTTCCACTAGTGCAACGATTTAGTTGGCTGCGGCCCAATGTCTCTCAAATGGCGAATGTGAATGATCTGTCACAAATAAAATTTTCTAGCCCCTCAGAAGTTGTTGGGCTCAGGGCTGGTGCAAGACATTTTGGTACCTGAGGGAAATTATAAAATGGTGCCCCCTCCCCACTTGGGAAGAAGGGGGTGGCTGAAGATCAACGTCAGAAACAAGGGGGAGAGTAAATATCTGCACCACAATCTGCTTCCGCTGTGGATCCTGCCACCTGAGATGGTCAGCTCACTTTGCCTCATGGATGGGCCGACACTGGCTGGGCTCTCAAGTTTCATCAGGCCCAGTCAGTGGTCAGGAAGAAGGTGGACAGATGCAAAAGAGGACACGATCCCTGCACCTTCAGCAGTTATGTAGAAGAAGGAATTTTAACAGGTGCAGCTTGCATGATAGGATCACCTTGGACAGTTCTACAGAACCATCTGAAGTACCATAGCCCTGTCTGCTTTTGCATCCCTAGTCAGGAATGACAGGAGTCTGACAACATCTTGAGAGCCACAAGTTCCTCACCCAGTCCCAAGGTGTCCACCTTTTTTTCTGGCCCTACTTTTGTGCTTTTAAACACACAGGCCTAAGGTCAGAAAAAGCAGGAACAGCTACATAAATTCCATAGTACATAAACCACCCTGCTTATCAGTGGTGTTTACTGGGGTAGCAAACATGGTGCCCATCAGATGTTATTGGAAGTCAACTCCCATCTGCTCCAGCCAGCAAGGGCAATGGCCAGGCATGACTGGAGTTGCAGTCCAACACTGCTGGCGTTTACAGTTCATTAATGGCTGTGAAACATCAAATGCTGAATAATCTAGTGATAAAGTGATTTATGTGCACGCATACCATTAACCATTCTTCTGTTCAGCTACTTCATTTCTTAGTCTAACATTTCTAGCAAGGTTGCCAAATTACTGGGGGGAGGGGGAGTGACCTGGCTTGCAAATGGGCTTTCAAACAGCATCATGCTGCGCTCTGAAGCAATTCCCAGCAAGATTGAAGTCTCCACTCATCAGCTGATCAGTGGAGCCTTCCATCTTTCTCCCTGCAGGGGTCAGAGCAATATTGGGTTGCCTGCACCTGTTACCAGCAGGAGAACTGGCACACACAACTGGTCAGCAGGGGTTAAATCATGCTGCTTTGCTTGCACAGAGCCTCCCCTTGTGGAGAACCCCACCCATCAACTGACATCACACACCCATTGAAGTGAGGTCAGCTGGTTGTCGGATGGGTGCAGTTCGTGGAAAATATCCTTGGGGACCACATCAGACCCCTTGGTGGCCAATTCTTTTTTTCTTCTTCTTTGGCGATCACTCGTAGCCAAGTAAGATAGTCTTCCATAAACACAGTTTTAACCATGAGTCTGTAAGTGACTGTGGAGGCCAATTCTGGATTCACACGTCCTTCCACAGTGGGGACATTGGTTTCCAGGCGGGAGCTGATCATGGTGTGGATTTGCCAAGCATGCCTTTCTCTTAGCACGTTTCTCCCTTGTGTCCTGAGTTCAAGTGTCTTCAAAGCCCATGACATCTTTGGTAAAGGCTGTTCTCCAATTCAAGTGCTCGCAGGCAAGTGTTTCCCAATTGTTGGTGTTTATACTACATTTTCTTTAAAAATTGCCTTAAGACGGTCTTTAAACTTCTTTTGTTGACCACCAGCATTACGCTTTCCATTTTTAAGTTCGAAATAGAGTAGTTGTTTTGGAAGACGATAATCAGGCATCCGCACTACATGACCAGTCCAACGAGGTTGATGTTGAAGAATCATTGCCTCAACGCTGGTGATCTATTCTTCTTCCAGTACACTGGTATTAGTTCGCCTGTCTCCTCAAGTGATGTGTAAAAATTTTCAGAGACAGCGTCGGTGGAATCTTTCGAGGAGTTGGAGATGGCGTTTATAAATAGCCCATGTTTCACAAGCATACAGTAAGGTTGGTAGTACAATATTGGTGGGCCAACATTGACCTACAGGCTGAAGGCTCCCCACACATTTGCAGCTAGCCATTATTATTTTTCCAAGTTTTATATACTGCATGTTTATATATCTTAAATATATAATAAATTATGGCTGCCTGTGAATTACTGCAGATCATGGTGATGCAAACGGAACCCGTACATGTATGTACCTTGAATCATGGAAACTCCCTCCAACCCACCGCCCCACATGGTGAATACCAGTCTCCTCCACAGTTGCTCTGCTCCTACACAAATCCATTCAAATCTGAAGCAGCAGCTGACAGGCAGAACAAGGAGTAGCCAGAAGGCTGTTAACAAGGACTTCTGGTCTGTCGAGTTTAAAGTGTCCTTCCCTGTACAGCTCAAGGCTAGACATCAAGAAAGCGAACAGAGTGTTCAGAGCTCTGGCCAGAAGACGAAGAAGAATGGCAGTAGCAGAGTCAGCTAGAAGAAGTTGCTAGACTTCGCTTCCTCTAAATCTGCCCTTCTCAGGCATGGTGGAAACCAGATTCTGAAGCCATGGTTTCTGCAGGGGAGCAGTCTGAAATATGTCTGCTCAGTATGTGTGTATATAAAGGGTTGCAAGCTTTAAACTCTCTATTCAAATGTGGTCCTGAAATGTGTTTAATGACACAGTGGAATCTTTTGCGCTTTTATGTCACTTCCCATTATGCAGTGATTTCAATAATTTTGTATTATGACCTAAGGTCGTATAAAATGCAATAAATATGTAACAACCACTGCTGCTATTTATTTAAGCAAGTCTCTTTGTCGCTCTTCTGGATTATAGATAGCAAAAGTCAAAGCAGCACACTAAAACAACATTATAAACTAGGCAATCAGTATTTGTGCAATTTTTAAAAAACTCATTGAATACAAAACAAAGGCAGCAGATAGTACAGCCAACAACTGGTTTTTACTTTTTGAAATTGCCGTATTACTGTTGTGTACATACTATACAATAGCAGTGGGAATTATGTCGGCAGATACTGCGGAAGAAGACACACATGTTTTCATCCTTTGAAGCTGTGCTGGATGAACCTACAAGCATTTTCAACTTTAGTGACTGTGGTATTTCTATTAGTAACCCAGGAAGCTGGATATTTAAAGGAGCACTTTCTCCCACATAGACCTGCATGTGTGTTAAGATCTATGGAGGAGGCCCTCCTATTGGTGCTACAGTGATCTAATGCTCATGAAGTGGCAGCCCATGGGAGGGTCATCTGAGGATGTGGCATCCATAGCTGTCAAGTGTCCCTTATTTGAAGGGACAGTCCCTTATTCCAGCGCCATGTCCCGCTGCTGTCCCTTATTGATAGATGTCCCTTAAATGTCCCTTAAATTATGTCCCTTAAATTTCAAAGGAAGCAGCTCCTCTCCCTCCCTCCCTGCCGGCCAGGGAGGAGGGAGGCTCCAACTGTGCTGCTTGGCTGTGTTGCTCACCCAATAAGAATTCTAAGAACGACTGGGGGTGGAGCTTGCATGCCTTGTGTGTGGCTAGTTAATGCAAGCTGAGGAGGTTTTTGAATGCTGGACTCCATTTTGTTGCACGTGCTGCTGCAAACTTTGCAGTGCAAAGCCAGGCCGGGGAGCCATCTTAAGTTGAGGCTGCATAGGCCTTGTGGTGCATGTGATTCAGATTCTATTCAGTTGAACCTCTGGTTACAAGGTTGGTTGGACAGTGTTCTTGAAGCTACCCAGCATGAGTTTGACCAGACTGCAGGAGGACAGGAAGACTGGAGTGCCTGGAACAGATGAGGCCGCAGGTCCCTTATTTTGGCTGCTGGTCCCTTATTTTCAAGGCTGCTGGTCCCTTATTTTCAAATCTGTAAGTTGACAGCTATGGTGGCATCCCACCTACGGAAGCTTCTTTCTGCTGTATCAACAGAAGTATGGTGTCTAGCTCAAGGGAAGGAATAGTACCACTCTATTCTGCCTTAGACCACACTTGGAATACTGTGTCCAATTCTGGGCACCACAATTTAAGATGGATATTGACAAGCTGGGACGTCTGCAGAGGAGGGCAACCAAGATGATCAAGGGTCTGGAAACTAAGCCTTATGAGGAGCGTTTGAAGGAGCTGGGTATGTTTAGCCTGCAAAAGAGGAGACTGAGAGGAGATAGGATAGCCATCTTCAAATATCTATCTTAAGGGCTGTCACATGGAGGAAGGAGCATGCTTGTTTTCTCCTGCTCTGGAGGGTAGGACTCAAACCAATGGCTTCAAGCTGCAAGAAAGGAGTTTCTGACTAAACATTCGAAAAAACTTTCTGACGGTAAGAGCTCTCCTTCCTTGGAGGTTTTTTAACAGAGGTTGGATGGCCATCTGTCACGGATGCTTTTGCTGAGATTCCTCCATTGCCGGGGGTTGGACTAGATGACCCTTGGGGTCCCTTCCAATGATTCTAAGACCCCTTGTTTGCTCAGGCGCTCACTGAGCATCAACGCTGGAGCGTGTTGTGATTTACTGGTTTACTAGGTGTTGATATCGGCAAAAATATATTTTATTTTAGGTGTTACACTTTAAAATTATTATGTCTCCCTCACCATCGCTGGATTGTCTGTATAACATTTAAGAGCAGGTAACAAATATTTGTTTAAAGTAAAATTAAATGCTGTCTGTATTTAGATATAAAACTAGTCATCATTTATAGCATGCTATGAGTTGCTTTTGGTGGTTTTGGGGGGTGCAGTTATGATCTGGCAGAAAAACAGAGAAAATTGCACCCGCCTCCTGTGTTCTGAATGAGAGGAGTTTCCTGCAGAAGCACCTTATGAGTAAGATTCCCGAGAATGATCCCATTGTTTCCAACTGCATCTGTGGTGGGAATCAGAAGAACAGCCAGACATGTCACTCTGCACCTTCTTATGCTGTTTTAGACCTCACATATTTAATTACGGAGAAGATTCCTTTGCAGGTATATAAGCTTCTGAATGCATTTCAGCCTAAAGCTTTCTTTAAGCAGGGTAATGACTCCCTATTGAGAGACATTCTCATGCAACTGCTGGTTCTCCTTGGAAAGAAAATGGAAGTTCAGACTGCTGATTGCACAAGAGGAAACTGAATCCTGGCACTGGCTCCTTGTACTGGTATCACAATCATCTTGCTTGTTGGCTTGCTTGCTTGCTCAACAACTGAACCAAGATGCCAGTTTTCTGAAGCATTACTTGCCTCTTCAGTGAAGATGCACAGCTCCCATCTCGTATCCCAAGTTCCTTCTTGAAATTATGGTTTTCCTTTCTTCAGAAACACATGCAAACTTCCAAACTTCTTCCCCATAGTAGATAAACAAAACTTAAAAAAACCAAACCCTAATGCTACTGTGTTGTTGTTTAGTTGTTTAGTCGTGTCCAACTCTTCGTGACTCTTCGTGACCCCATGGACCAGAGCACCCCAGGCACTTCTGTCTTCCACTGCCTCCCGCAGTTTAGTCAAACTCATGCTGGTAGCTTCGAGAACACTATCCAACCATCTCGTCCTCTGTCGTCCCCTTCTCCTTGTGCCCTCCATCTTTCCCAACATCAGGGTCTTTTCCAGGGAGTCTTCTCTTCTTATGAGGTGGCCAAAGTATTGGAGCCTCAGCTTCAGGATCTGTCCTTCCAGTGAGCACTCAGGGCTGATTTCCTTCAGAATGGATAGGTTTGATCTTCTTGCAGTCCATGGGACTCTCAAGAGTCTCCTCCAGCACCATAATTCAAAAGCATCAATTCTTCGGCGATCAGCCTTCTTTATGGTCCAGCTCTCACTTCCGTACAATGTTATTGTACCTCAGACAAAATGTATTCCTTGGATTCTTGCAGCAAACCTCTCTGAATTGCTATCCTGTGTTCCTGCACTAATAATTTCTGGTCCTACTCCTCCCCCATTTAAATTTTCATCAGTGTTATAATCTTCACCGCAGCAGGGAGATATGTTCCAAACTTTACACTCCTCAGTTTCCTCCCACAACCAGTTTTAAAACAGTTCAGCCATTATATTTTTGTTATTTTTGTTTTCAGCACCAATGGTCTAGTTCCACCCTGGTTTGAGTGAAGCCCATCCCTTTTGTGCTCAATGGAGTTAAAAAGGTAAAGGGACCCCTGACCATTAGGTCCAGTCATGGCCGACTCTGGGGTTGCGGCGCTCATCTCGCTTTATTGGCCGAGGGAGCCGGCATACAGCTTCCGGATCATGTGGCCAGCATGACTAAGCCGCTTCTGGCGAACCAGAGCAGCGCACGGAAACGCCGTTTACCTTCCCGCCGGAGCGGTACCTATTTATTTACTTGCACTTTGATGTGCTTTCGAACTGCTAGGTTGGCAGGAGCAGCGACCGAGCAACGGAAGCTCACCCCGTCGCAGGGATTCGAACCGTCGACCTTCTGATTGGCAAGTCCTAGGCTCTGTGGTTTAACCCACAGCGCCACCTGCGCTGGAGTTATTGCATAGCAAATGAATGGAATGTCAGCTGGCCCAAGTTAAACTGAAGGCCTTGCTTTATATTTCTGACAGCCAATACTGTAGTTTATTGGTTATTATTGTTAATTTCTTTTTAAAGTGCCTTCAGGTGTAGTATTTTTTACCTTCAAACGTCTTATTTTCGAGTCTCTCATGATATCTTAATGTGATGATTTCCTGACCTTCCCTTTTAAAAAAAGAAAAGAGCATATTTTATTTACCCTTTTCCAGTCTTCTGAGACCTTGCTTGTCCTCCCTGTCTTCTAAATGATAAATATATTGGTGGTTCTGAGATTTCCTTTACCAGTCCCCATAGCACCCCAGGGGGCACTCCATCAGAGCCTGCTGACTTAACTTCAGCCACATGTAGATAGATGTACCAAGCATTTTCTGAAGTGCTCTTTCAATATTCTCACCTGCATCTCTCTTCCTGACTCATGTGAATTTTGCTGATCTGGTAGCAGTTCTCTTTGGGGGGGAGGTGAAAGGAGGAGCGACATAAGCCTTAAACCACACAAATCTGCCTGTGGTTGCATCTTTCATTAACTATTTGCCTTCCTTAAATGTTCTTACTTAATCCTATAAATTGCTTCTGTTCCTTTTTGTCTTCCGGATTTGCTACAACAAACCTCGGGCTTCAAATACCTTCTTAATAATCTCTCATTTCCATTTGTATCTACATTTCCCATCTTTAATATCAGGCTCACTGAATAGCCTTGTGTAGCCACTTTTTAAGAGTGCTTTTAAGCTAAACAATTAGAAAAAACAAATGGAAAATAAATTGTAACCCTTGTAAATATTTCTCCCTCACATGGGTGCAATCACATGTAGACACTGAAGTCCCAAATAGGGTTCCCATGATCTTAAATAGTAAGATCAGGAAGATGTTGTGACATTTACTTAGAGGCAACAAACCCATTCACACAAAGTTCAGCTTTCACATTATTAATGCAATCCCTGAAGAGAGCAAGTGCTTAAAAGCATCTCAGTGTGACACCACCCCCTCCGTATGTTCTAGAATACTTTGGCATGGGAACCCAACTACAAAATGTATTTTAAATTGGGGGTGTCCCACAGAGCAGCATCTTCTGTAAGCAAGCGAGAAACAATAATATTGCACAAAATTTATTTTTCCTCGTTTTCCATAATGTCTGAAATGACGGACTAGATTGAACATCTCAAGCATAGCTGGGTGTACCAGATCTTCCAAGTGTCCCTCTTTTCCAGGGTCAGTCCCCGATTTACAGAAGCCATCCTGGTTTCTGATTTGATTTTGGAATGTCCCGCTTTTCCTTAGGACATCCCTGTTTTCATCAGAGAAATGTTGGAGGGTATGAAGTTACGTGACCCCTGAGCCAAGGAGATAAGTACCGGTAACAATACAACCTTTAGAATACCCCTGCAGGCAGCCCTGTATAGTGAAGGTTTTTTTTAATGTTTATATAGAAGGAGAAGGAGAAGAAGGAGAAGAACTATTGTTGTTGATTGAATAAGACATCCCTATTTCCATCAGAGAAATGTTGGAGGGTATGGTATACTTGTGGTGCAGACAGCTCACACATCTTTCCATGGTACAGATGAATGAGCCCTCCCTCATTTCAGACATTACTGGAGATACCCAAAAACAGAACAGGCGAGGCAATCACACTTAATATTTACGGAAACAACTTTAGATGCAACCAGTTCCACAAATAATAAGCCTAAACACTTTGTGTGGTCTGCTTCTGAGATTCTCTAGCAATGTCTGGAATTGGGGCTCACTAATCTCCTCATGAAGAGCTCTTGAAAAACCAATCCAGCTGTCATGAGGAAAATCACCACATTCCAATAATCGCAACTCTTTCCTGTCTGGCTGAACTGCAGGTGTGAAATATTGGCAAGCATTACATTCTTCTGGAAATGTACTACTGTAAGAAAATGATGTAAGAGCACAACAGTCAACAATATGTTCTTGGGCATACACTATGGGCTAGGCAAAGTCTAGGTTCCCTTCATTAATTCTTTGACTGGTAATTTTGTGCTTGTGGAAGATTTCACATCTGTCTTTATAGTACATGATAAACGTTCTGGAGTACCTTTCTTGTTAAAGTCTCCCTTATGCTTCAGAACATCATCAATGAGTAGCGAAAGATTAAGATTAATGGGGAGATTGGCACTCTCAAGATTCAGATTCACATTCAGGCCTTTTTATTTCTAATTCTCTGCTATGTTAGACCATTTTTCTTTCTGTCCCTTTGCTTTAATGCCCCATTACTAATGTGGGCATAATAATTCTTTCCCGTTCCTTTTATTCTGGCTGCTAGTGAACATATAAAGCTGTTGCAAAGGAGGTAAAAATGGTATAGGACCCCTGGACGGTTAAGTCCAGTCAAAGGCAGCTATGGGGTTGTGGTACTCATCTTGCTTTCAGGCCTAGGGAGCCGGCGTTTGTCCACAGACAGCTTTTCAGGTCAAGTGGCCAGCAGGACTAAACTGCTACTGGTGCAACAGAACACAAATTGATCCCTAACTGACTGGAGGGATCAGATTTCATATTTGACTTCCTTTAGTAATGTTTCCTTGTGAAATGTTAAAGATTTTATTTTCCCGCTAATTTATTTATTTTTTTGCTGTGTTAAATGTGCATTCTGTAGTTTAGCTCCTCTCCAATGTTTATTCTGAAATCTTTAAGATAATCTTTAAGTTTTCTGTTAAAATAAAATACTTTTTTACTTTCTTCAATAATGTTTTATTCTGTATTGTTTTATTTGGTATGTTGGTGTGAGATTTTTCTGATATTTTTTTTCTTTGCGTGTTCAGACCCACCCAGAGACCTCCCCACTAAATAAACACACATTTGACTCAAATTTTAGTTTTGGTTTTTGGCAGAATTTAGGCCACAACTTTATTGATTACAGAAAGTGAGTGGTTGCATAGGCTCTGGTTCGACTAGCTCCCTGCACCCTTGCAGGAAGCGCTGACCCAGAGCTCTGTCATAGGTCAGCCAAGGGTGAATACCTAAGGTAGGTGGAAAGCCCCGGAACAGACTATGTCCACTCCCCAGATGCTCCCCTGGGATGTGCGCCTCGCCCCTATGGGCGGTGCACCCCCCCAGGACGCGTGCCGGCCCCCCACCTGCTCTCCGCCCCCCAGTGCTGGAGCATGAAGCTCCACCACTGCCCTTCACATAGGGATGACAAAATCGTTCTCCCATCCCTATCACCTGAACCAGTGCCTATCCGCAACCTTACAAGTTGTGGCGATTTGCTACGCGGCAGGCGAAACCCAAATGGCAACAGCCAATCAGCCAAGTGGGGAAAATTCCTGCTGTGCCCCTGTCCCAACGACAGATGACACATGACGGCATAGCAAGGTCAATTGCAAAATGCCCTAAATATAGGGAGAGGTGGGTGGGTGTTCTGATGCACAAGCCAAAAGAGGAAGCTCTGGGTCATGTGCATAGGTATATATAGGTCCCTTGGTCCGTTTAGACAGCTCCCCATCGGCCAGATTAAACCCAGCAACAAGGGACCTATCATTCAGGTGTTGTGGCTGTCCAATATACCCACCCACAACCAGGAGGTCAGTCTCCAGGTCTCACTGCAACACGTGCCCTCTTTTAGGGAGGACACGCTTTAAAACATAAAGCATTATAGAATAATAATAATAATAATAATAATAATAATAATAATAATAATAGTGCAACAAACCTGTGGACTATGGCATGTTAAGGGTTCTGAGAACTGTGAGGGGCAAGCTATAGTTCTTTGAAGGAAGCCATGGCTGTGAACGTGGTGTAATGTCCCTTTAAATGTCTATTGTGGATGTGATCATTCTGCATTTCTTTCTGCCACAGACTCTCCCAGCTCACTAAGCCCTGTTGCCTCTTCAGCTTCTGACACCTTCTCTTCCCAGTCTCTTCCCTCTGACTACTCATTGATGTCCCATCACCACTCCCTGGGCTCTGAGCCTTCTTCTCTTAGTTCCTTCCCCATCTGGTTCTTTCCACTGTTCCTCTGTGTTCGGCCAGTTCATGACAGCACATTTGATCTTTCTTTCTTTGCACTTTAAACATATAATGCCTCCATATATTTCAGTTGCTTCCTCTTGTTTTGTGTGAAGTTTAAACAGCTACTTTTACCCCTTTAGGCTGCAGTCCTATCACCCTCTTGCCTGCAAGTGATCCCCATGGAGCTCTGTGGGACTTGCTTCTCTGAGTAGACCTAGGATTGCATTGGCAAATCAAGGTATTGCCCTTTCTTCTAGATCTCCATTGTTTTCTTTCTGTTCTCCTCCTCGACCTCTCCATTCATCAAATACCAATCTCCCTATTAATCCTCTATTCCCTTGTAGCTATTTCTCATCTCTGTGCCTTCGCTCTCTCTCTCTCTCAAGTGTGGAACTCTTCCTGTCTGATTATTTGGCTGGCCTCCCATTTATCTCACTTTAGGAAATTATTAAAAACTCACATTTTCTCTCTTGCATTTCCCTCTTGATGTTCTATTTCCTTTTAATTTTAATTCCCAGGTTATTATCTTTCCTTTTTTACTCTCTGTCTGAGCTTTCAGACTTTTCTTCTTTCCCTCTCCCTCCAAGCTTTCAGACAGTCTTCTTGCCGTTCCCCTCCAATTCTTTTCTCCTATTGAAGGCCCATCTAGACTTGCCCAACAAAATCCACATTTTACGTAATTGATTTGTCCCCTGACAGTCCATACCTGAGCAGCTTGTAACTGGATGTGATTTTTAACCTGCAGTGTCTTTGTAAGTAATAACATTAGTAATATTAGTATCCTAAAAGGGGGACCTGCAGCAAAATATTGGAGTGCTTCCATTTAGGATTCCAGGAGCACTTTCAGACTGCTGTTTCTATTTAGGCAAAATTCAGTCACATAACAGAAAGCTCAGGCTGCACAGTTACAATGGATTGGGAGCTGTTCTACAATAAACCTGCTTCCCCAAAAGATTGGATTTTTTTGTGATAAGGAAAATGATGAGAAAATGCACTGGCAAGTGTGGGATGACACTTGCTTTGATTCAGCATCAACTGACTTCCCTGCAAACAAATCAAAACAAATTTTCCTTAAATAGCCAGCTTCATCTAATCTCCCTGCAAGCTGGGTGAATGTTCATAAAGCAGGTTGAATGGAAGCATCCCAGAACAGTTTGTGCAACTTCCTCTCTCCAGTTTTCCATTTTTGGCCAACAGTTGTTCACCGGTCTGTACCCAGTGGGCATGCTTAAGAAGAAGAAGAAGAGTTTGGATTTGATATCCTGCTTTATCACTACCCTAAGGAGTCTCAAAGCGGCTAACATTCTCCTTTCCCTTCCTCCCCCACAACAAACACTCTGTGAGGTGAGTGCGGCTGAGAGACTTCAAAGAAGTGTGACTAGCCCAAGGTCACCCAGCAGCTGCATGTGGAGGAGCGGGGAATCGAACCCAGTTCACCAGATTACGAGTCTACCGCTCTTAACCACTACACCACACTGGCTCTCTGTTGTAAGCCAGTAAACCTTGGGCTTCCCCCAAGGCTGCAGCTATATCTGTCTTGTGCATGCACGGTGCTGTTTTGGCTACATAAGGACTGCCACTTGGGTAAACTGAGATCACTATTAGTACAGACGATCATTGCAGAAAGGGTGCAAGTATATCTATTTATATATTGCATTTATTCACTGGCTTTCTGTCAAGGCAGTTTACAGTTCTCATTGACTTCTGAAATAAGAGGACAAAATGATGATACTTTTATAGAAGAATGGATGCCATTGGTGGACTACCTATGGAATTATCATTCTTATATGAAATCATGCGTAGGATTTGAGAAGAATGTAGAAAATGGATTTGGGGGGCTTAGAAAATAAATATGGATGTGTTTTAATGAAGCTATTAAGGGAGAATTTTAAAAAATCAAGGAAGGAGGCACAGGAAGCCAAGAAGAAAATATGTAACAAAAACCTTGATCTATATGATTGGAGATGTGTAAAAATTTGGAAGATTTAATAAAAAAAATTATTTTAAAAAAGTTCTAATTGACAATATCGACAGGGTTGAATCCCTCTGTCCATCTGCCAGCATAGATCACCCAGCAGAATGCCCTTATAGCTTTTGGTTTCATTTCCCCTTAGCTACTGGGTTCCTGGGCCAAACATTTGAACTGCCAGTGAACTCATAAACTCATTTTTTCCAGACCAGCTTGTTTAGAACAGCCTCCTGGTCAGAATAACAGCTTCTAAAATAGAAACCAACCAAGCATTTTGGAACAACTGAACAGTACACAATATGGCTGAACAGTTACATTCCTCCACAGGGCCACATCAGCATGTTTTTGTGTTTTCGAACGATCAGATCCTTTTCCTTTTGAGGTAGTGAGTGACACACTGGTCAGTGAAAATGTAACCCAATGACAAAGAGAAATTTCGGAACTTTGAGTTTGCCTTTGTGCTCAATTTTCTGGGTCATTGGTTTCAGTGGAAGGTTCTGCTCCTACTGTCCTACTGTTTGGCCACCATTAAGGTCATTCTTCCTCCACTTCTCCACACACAGGCAGGCTAATAGTTTAGACAAGCTAAATGGGACATTGGCGAATAATGTGCAAATTCCAGAACAGACATGCATTGCTCTAAAACTTGGTGATAATTTCAGATTTGGATATGTTGTTACAATAATGTATTTCTGTATGTTTGGTTAGAAACAACAACAGCCATTGGCTACGTTGATGGATGTACATATTAATCCTTCTGTTTATTCTTCTTTGTAAGCTGCTCCAGGTACTTATTGTAGAAGAACAGGTTATAAATACTAAACACTAAATAACAACGACAACACTTAGACTGTGTGCACACCATACCTTTGACCAACTTAAGTCTTATTTACTTCAATGGGAAGTTGGTATGGATACAACCCACAGATACAGGGATGCAGTGTCATGAAAGCAGGGACTCAATGGAATGGAACCAATCCGGATCTTTAAAAATGCCTGCTTCCAACCATATCACCTTTATTTCAGGTGCAAGTGATGTGTCCTATGGAGATGGTAGTTAGCCCTGAGAAGCAGGCAGCAGGCAGTAGGATTAAAATTGCAAGTGCACATAATTTTCTTATAAGTTTAAGTTGTTTCATCATTGTGATTTTATTGGGAACTAATTTGAGGGGCAAACTCTGTCCAAAGAACAAGAGGTACCACATGAGAGGCTCATGATTTCTGCCCAAACATCCCCCCCCCCCCCGCAAGCTAAAGGAGGAAAAAATGTTCTTTTCTGAACCCTGTGCAATTTAGGCCTCAAACACCAGCTCCAAATTGATTCTCATATATTATCTTTGTGAATGTGAACGCATGATGCTACAATCTTCCACAAACACATCTGTAATAGGGGAGCATCTTCACTACCAACAGCCACAAAATGCGTAATTTGTGGAGGTTGTTGGTTATATTCCAAACCACAGCTGGTGTTCATTTCCCCTTTATTTGTGTGGTGCAGTTTTCTGGAGTTGTTAATCCCTGTGTGGAAAAACAACAACCCTGAATGAGAAACATCTTAAATGCAGATAGCATTGATTTTTGTTTTCTTTTAATTTGCGTTCTGGATTCTAAGCACCATTAGCTCATACTGCAATCATGTCTCTGCAAGCATGATCGCTAGAAACTGATTTATTTATTTTAAAATAAAAGCTGAGAGCATTGGAATAATAAGGATCTTTTCATACTTGACACCATGATGTGTTGACAAATGCCCATGTTTCTGTATAAGTAGCAAAACAGGCACAGGTATGCCTTATCAGTTGTGATGGTGTGTATGTTTCCCCCCACATGAAATCCGTGTAGGGAATTTCAGGAGGTTAGGCATAGCTCTAAAAAGTGCCCCAAACCCACATCAATGTGCTTTGGAATGGGTTTGCTAAATGATTTTCGTTTCAGGGAATTCTAGGCTGTGTACAGGCTAATCCTCCTGTAGCAGAAAAGGGTATTTCTTCCTCAGTCTGGAATCGTTCATGGTTGTCCTCAACATGCTTCTTTCAATCTAGATCAATTCTATATCCTATTGTCCACAAGAGAAGGTGTAATTATTTGATACACATTTTAAAACTCTCCCCTTGGTTAGGTTATCAACACCTTTTTCTCCTTGCACATTCATAAATGAAGAACCAGAATAGGCCCCCGAAACGGACTTTTGACATGCCTGGTATACTGGAATAACACAACTGTTGGAAATATGCTGTGCAGATATTTTCCTGCTCTGATCACCATCTTCCTCTTGGCCATCTCACCAGTGTACACAATAGTACCATGAATGAATCATATTTTTATTTTTGTTTTGGAACTGGGTAATCAAGAATTCTGTGCAACGAGTCTTTCAATAAAGAGATATGCCCCCTCCCAGTGGACCAGAATGAAGAAGGAAGTGGTGTTTGTGATCATAGTATACTCACACCAACAACATCTTTGGGAGAGTTGTGGCTACACGTTCAGAACCCATTGCTGGGGTTGCCTATATCTTTTTTGAAATGGACACAATGAAGGGTAATGCAGAATCAATTTGCAATGAGCTTTTGTTTTCAGGAAGGAATCAGTTTCTCATGAAGCACCTTTCAGGGCCAAAAATATATATGTGACAGATGTAGATTGTGTGTGGACTATGTAGAAAATACGTAGCCCCCATTGTTTCTAGAATATATATTTTTGTGTGTGTAAGCAGCCTTCATCTGCACCTTCCAGGCTCATGTGTGGATTGGAACATAATTATCCCTCAAATTTTACACTTCTCCAAATCTTGCAATACAGTACTTGTGGTTCGAGGACCCGTACCCCATGCAGTGGAATGAAACACAAGGACACGTGATATAAGGTTAATGGGCAAGAAAAGGCCACAACTTTATTGATTACAGCAAGTGAAAAGGTATTGGCTTAGGCATTGGATTATGTCAGCTGACTCCACGCCCTCAGAGAGGGGTGAGTCAGAAACAAGGTGGGTTTATTCACCAGTAGGTGGAGCCTGTTGATGCTAATCCAACTATAGGCCAGTGTTTCCCAACTGGTGTTCCGCGGCACACTAGTGTGCCGCGAGACGTTGCCTGGTGTGCCGTGGGAGGGAGGTGGGCGAGTCGGGCGGCGAGAGGCGGGGCGGCGGCGGCGAGGATCCGCGTCGAGCCGGGGGCGGCTCCGCGGTGGTGGTGCCGAGGTTTCTCTCTCCATTCTCCCCTCACACACACACACAGGAAATAACACAGGATCAGCTGACAGGACCCGGCCAATGGGGCGGCGGCGGGGCAGCGCGCGCAAAAGGGAGGAGCGCGAGACAGCGGACGAGGAGGAGGCCGGCATGTCCGGGCAGCAGCAGCAACAACAGCAGCAGCAACTCCCGGCGACGGCTCCTCAAGCCCCGGGCAACCCTACTCCCTCACCGGCCTCGGCCGCCCTCCTGCTCCACCCGCCGCCGCCTCCCCCGCCGCCGCCGGCCACCTCTGCCCCGCCGCCGCCCCTCCTCCACCCGCTATCGCCGCCACCACCACAACAGCCGCCGCCGCCTCAGCTGGGCCCATGCCTGCCGGGAGCGGCGGCGGCAGCAGCAGCAGCAGCGCCCTGGCGCCCTTCCCTCCCGGCGTGACGCTGCGCGCTGACGTCACGGGGTGCCTCAAGATTTTTTTCATCAAACAAGTGTGCCTTTGCCCAAAAAAGGTTGGGAAACACTGCTATAGGCTCTCCCCTGATGTCACCGAGGGTCGTGCCATGGCCTCCCGCCAAGCAGGCATCGGACAGAATACACAACCGCCAGATTCCTTTAACGGAATACCCAAAAATTGAAGGCATAGGCAATGGCCACACCTAGCCCTTCGACACCACAACACATTATTCCAATGCCTAACCTACCCACCAATACCACGAAAGTTGTGACGATTGCTACGAGGTAGGCGGAAAAACCAAAAAGCCTAATGCCAAATGGAAAAATTCCTACCAGGCCCCCCGAACAACCAGGGCGACCAACCTAAGGTCCATAGCAAGGCCAAAAGAAAACTGGAACCCTGCTCTAAGGGAGTGGAGGGTGGGTGACTCGCGACGGGACAACGAAAAGTGAGGGCTGGAGGCTGGCGCCGCAGCAATTTAGGCTGCTGTACACGCCCCCCCTTGAAGGCACCTGGTTGGGTGCCTGGCCGAGGGCGTGGGCGCCAGCCAGGTGAGTGGGAGGCAGGAGGCAAAAGCCCCCTGCTTGAGGCGGAGTTCGGCTCCCGGCCACAACCACTCCCCTCTCTTGCAGGGAGGAGAGTCTTTAGCAAAAAAAAAAGAGTTAAACTGTGTATATTTTGGGTAAAAATTGTTTGAAAATGCATACATTGAGACAAAATAAGAATTTAACCCTATATTTAAATATGTATTTTATCACAAAATCCATATTTAAACACTTTGTTTAAAAAATGCAGATTTTGGGGAAATCAGATGCAACAGTCTTATGAATGAACACATGCAAAATGGACATTGACCAGAAACAGACCGATCCATTCATGCTTACTTTGGAGTTTATCAAAAGCTGCCTGTATGTAATATGCACAACATGCAATATGTATGTATTTATGCCTGTATGTAATATGCACACCACCCCCAATCTCCACAGCAGTGCGAGATTCCGGAGAGTTCCAGGCATGATTTACTCCAGGTCTGTGTTTCCTTTTGGACAATGCGGCACAGCGGAGACTGTGGTGTCTTTATTATATATGGCTTATTTACACATATATGGAACATGAGCCTATGATGGAGGGGCTCACAGCATTACACTCCCATTTCTGTAACCTTGGATTCCAGCTGTCAGCTCACATGGTGTTCTGGCCACAGCTTGCTGTGTTTAACAGACTGGCCTCTTTTTCCTAGGTCATATCACCACCCCTGCAATCCTAAAACAACTTCACTTCCTTTGTCCCAGCTAATGACCCCTCCTTAGAGGATCATTGCCAGGCTGGATCCTGGCTTGCATTTTAACATGCCAAATCCAGTGTTTGGCACCAAGGAATTAGAAGGGGAGACCAGGAACTCCACAAACTCATAACCAGGGCTTTATTTCAGCCAGAACTTGCCAGAACTCAGTTCTGGCCTCTCTCGGGTGACTAACATTACCATTCTAAGAGAACAAGGGAGGTGTTCATGGTGAGTTCCAGCACCTCTTTTTCTAGAAAGCATTGCTCATAACAACATCTTCACCTTGATGTTTAAAGTTTGTCATACCAGGCAGGGAAGTGTCAGTTTAAAGGTAAGCAAGTTTTAGTATTAAATCTTGCGTATATGGATAATATAAAGGGCCTGTTGGAATCATAAGAAAATGTCATCATTTGTCATCACCCTAGAATAGATCTTTTCCAACTGAACAGGAAAATTTGCTCATCCATAAATAGCTCGCTGAGTACAACACGACAGGAAGCCACATCTCCATTGTTTTTCATGCTCAAAATTGTATAGCTTGATAGTCCTAAAAAAAAAACCCCAACCACCTCATATTTCTTGGTGATCTCAGCTTTCTCGAAATCAACATTTTAATATTAGTTTTCCCCAACGTAGTTAATTAAACATTATTGCATCTTCCCAGCCTCCCTACCGAAACCTAAATCTTTTTTAACAAGGTGAGGAAAAGTATCAAGAAAAAGATTTCTCTTCCATTGCAACTGTGGAGCAAGCTTTGGAGCTAGGGGTGGGTGAACCAAACTTCTCCCTCATGGGGTCCTCTCAGTGCTGATGGGCCATTTAGTAAGAGGTTTGGAAAGCTAATATAGTGATGGCTGTTGACAAATAAAACCAATGGAGTTTCCAGAGATGAGGGAGGACCAGCCTTCTCTTGGTAAGACGTTACAAAGCTTTTGTAGTTTTAAAAGATTGATAGTAGCAGAAGGTCCAGAAATGAATGGGAGGCCAGTAACAACAACAACGTGACAAAACATCAAACATTAAAAACTTCCTTAACAGGGTTGCCTTCAGATGTCTTTTAAAAGTCAGATACAGTGGTGCCTCTGGTTTGCGGACGGGATCCGTTCCAGAGGTCCGGCCAGATCCCAAGGTTTTTGCAACCGGAGAGACCACTTCTGCGCGCACACACAAACACACAGCAAAAACCCAGAAATATACTTCCGGGTTTGCCGCTTACGTATCCCGAAGTTTATGTAACCAGAGGGATACGTAAGCGGAGGTACGGCTGTAGTTGTTTATTTCCTTGACATCTGATGGCAGGGCGTTCCACAGGGCGGGTACCACTACCAAGAAGGTCCTCTGCCTGGTTCCCTGTAGCTTCACTTCTCGCAGTGAGGGAACTGCCAGAAAGCCCTCGGAGGTGGACCTCAGTGTCTGGGTTGGATGATGGGGATGGAGATGACAAAGCCCTGGACCACACAGACCAGTCCTTCCCAAGTAACATCTTGTTACCCTATTCCAGACCATTTTCAAAGGCAGCCTGGCATCTAACACATTGTAGTGATCAAAAGGAAAAAGTACCAGAACATGGATCACTGTAGCAAGGCAATCTCTATTCAGACAGAGATTGGGGAATCAGCCTAAACCATCCAAGTACCTTCTCCACATCTTCAGGGCTCAATGTCTGAAAATCATCCAGTATAACTAGACCAGTTAATACTTGTTTTGTGCCAGTCATACCAGCCGGGAAGTCTCCCAGAGCCTTCCAGAATTCTTCAGAATTCATTAGCCTCTAGTGGCAGACCATTTCAATAGGCTGGTTGTGTAAATGGCTGCTGAAAGTCTAAATCTCCATAGGAAGTGATCCAACCAGAACAAGACATAGATGTTCAGTCTCCCACTTTCAGATCACCATGGTTCTGCCCAGTTGGGCTGATGACATGTTAGGATAGCTCCATGGTTATCAGAGAAGCCCCGAGGCCCTGAGTTGCCCCAGGTTCATTGGCCATGGCATGAGTTCTGCAATCCCTCAGAACAATCATCCACAGCACCAAATCAGAGACCATCTACACCACCTCAGATAGATGCTCTACCGTCACAGACTCTCCAATCTGTCACAGTTGTTGTTGTTGTTTAGTCGTTTAGTCATGTCCGACTCTTCATGACCCCATGGACCAGAGCACGCCAGGCACTCCTGTCTTCCACTGCCTCCCGCAGTTTGGTCAAACTCATGCTGGTAGCTTCGAGAACACTGTCCAACCATCTCGTCCTCTGTCATCCCCTTCTCCTTGTGTCCTCAATCTTTCCCAACATCAGGGTCTTTTCCAGGGAGTCTTCTCTTCTCATGAGGTGGCCAAAGTATTGGAGCCTCAGCTTCACAATCTGTCCTTCCAAGTGAGCACTCAGGGCTGATTTCCTTAAGAATGGATAGGTTTGATCTTCTTGCAGTCCATGGGACTCTCAAGAGTCTCTTCCAGCACCATAATTCAAAAGCATCAATTCTTCGGCAATCAGCCTTCTTTATGGTCCAGCTCTCACTTCCATACATCACTACTGGGAAAACCATAGCTTTAACTATACGGGCCTTTGTTGGCAAGGTGATGTCTCTGCTTTTTAAGATGCTGTCTAGGTTTGTCATTGCTTTTCTCCCAAGAAGCAGGCGTCCTTTAATTTCGTGACTAATACTCAAAACTGGCACTCAAATGGACAAGAAGCCTAAGGAGGGAGAATTCCTGAATACCACATTGAACCTCATTCCCTGATCCTTGAATTTATGTTGGTGTTGTGTTAAGTACCTGGCAGAGCATTGATGGAAGAGGCTAACTCCTCCCAGGTCTCCACCCAGGTCTTGGTAAAGCAGACCAGTTCAACTCCCTCGTCTATTGTCAAAGCATGGATGATCTGAGATTTAAGTTTATAATTTTCTTCAGAATTTTGGACTGAAACTATGCACCGAAATCGGCTAACTAAAAGATAGGAGGCTGTGAAAATGGAATGATAATGAAAACAGCCTGGGACCCAAGGGCATGGCATTTGCTACATAGCAAGTGCTCTTATTACATAAATATATTACATAAACACATGTATAATACATGAGTGTTGCCTGACTTTGAGAGTGAATGATGTCACCTCGAAGAATGATGAGGATCTCAGGTATTCCACAAAGCAGAGCAAGTGTGGCTTTCCGATGTTAACATTACATTACTGTTGGCATGATTTAGTCTGCTCTCAAGGCCATTAAATTAAGCAAAGCTGCTGTGGAAAGTGAAAGATGTCAGGCCATTTGAATCGCGACGGAATTTTGAGGAACGTTGGTGTCGGGGCAGCAGAAGAGGAAAAATGAGAAGGGGGGGAATCCATTCAGAGAAGGCAACTATTAGCAGCTCCCTTTTTAAAAGGGACATTTTAAATATTTGTGCAGTGCTATGCATGTTACTGGACATGCAAAACATGACTTGCTGTGCTGCGATTTTAAGAAATAAAACCCAGATGAAATATGGGCAGTTTTCCACATGTCAAAACATACCGTTCGGATAAAGACAGAAACCCTTCTCATCAAGGCTGGTGAACCCATCGAATCAGGCTATCACAGAGCAAGCTGGGGATAATGAATGAAGATAAATAGCTTCGTCTGCCAAAGGAGATTGCCTCCTCAAAGACAGTGAGGCCAAGCACTGTAGCAAAACAGACCTCACAGGTTTCTAGGACTCATTCTCACAAGGAAATTGACCCTTCTCAGACTTCTTACTGCCTTGGGAAGTGGGGAGCATGAAACGTAGTATTTTAAGGAATTTGGACTGTGGAAACAATGGCGTTTGTCATATTTTTGCGCACTCCCCTCTGCTGGCGAGATGTCATGGGGGAAGCAAAAAAGCAATATTGAACAACAATAACATTATTACCTACTTAGCCCACTCCCCCAAAGCACAGAGAGTGTTAAAAGAATATACAAGCATCTTCAAGGTGTTCCTAAGAAGACGCGGGTGGCGCTGTGGGTTAAACCACAGAGCCTAGGGCTTGCCGATCAAGGTCGGCGGTTCGAATCCCCGCGACGGGGTGAGCTCCCGTTGCTCGGTCCCTGCTCCTGCCAACCTAGCAGTTCGAAAGCACGTCAAAGTGCAAGTAGATAAATAGGTACCGCTCCAGCGGGAAGGTAAACGGTGTTTCCATGCACTGCTCTGGTTCGCCAGAAGTGGCTTAGTCATGCTGGCCACATGACCTGGAAGCTGTATGCCAGCTCCCTCGGCCAATAAAACGAGATGAGCGCCACAACCCCAGAGTCGGCCACGATTGGACCTAATGGTCAGGGGTCCCTTTACCTTTTAAGAAGACAAGAACTAATAAAAATAAACCTAAGCTATATCTTGAGCAGTGGTGATGTGGCTCAAGCAATGGGGAACAGGATCTGAGGCAATGTGAGGCAGGTCCCATAGGCAGGATGCCTGAGCATAACTGTCAACTTTTCCCTTTTCTTGCGAGGAATCCTATTCGGAATAAGGGAATTTCCCTTTAAAAAAGGGAAACGTTGACAGCTATGTGCCTGAGATAATTATTGTATCCCAAGCTAGGGAAAGAGATATGAATTGGAAGCCTCTCTTATTGGGTTCCTATAAGACAGAAATAATTAAAACTAAAACATTCTCATTTGCCGGCAGAGTGGAGAGAGAGAGAGAGAGAGAGAGAGAGAGAGAGAGAGAGAGAGAGAGAGAAACAAGAAACATGTCCATTCAGTCTTCAAGCAATGGTGTCTTTAGTTTAAGGAACAGGTAGGTAGCCATGTTGGTCTGCCGTAGTTGAAACAAAATTAAAAAAAAATCCTTCCAGTAGCACCTTAGAGACCAACTAAGTTTGTTATTGGTATAAGCTTTCGTGTGCATGCACACTTCTTCAGATACTTCTTCAGGTATCTGAAGAAGTGTGCATGCACATGAAAGTTCATACCAATAACAAACTTAGTTGGTCTCTAAGGTGCTACTGGAAGGAATTTTTGTTTGTTTGTTTAGCTTAAGGAAGTTTGTGAAAGGGCAGGCAGTTTGCGCAGGTCATCATGACAACCACCTGTTATGCATGAGAAATATACTTTTCTCCTAGGTGTGTTATTAAGGGGAACGCACCATGTGTTGTTCATTTCTGCTAAAAGCCCCATGTCAGCACACCATTCTCTCTCCACAAAATATGCAGTCGTACTCTCCACTAGTGGGATGTATTTGCAGACATGAAATTGTTGGTCTGGCGCCAGACGATGAATGTTGCCAAGGAAATACATACTGTATTTTCAGGGGTATCTGCCTGTTAAGTGAGATTTGCGCTGCCCACTCATCACAAAACACCAGAGAAGCCAACACAGGATGCAAAATGAAGTCTCCAGACACAGGAGGAAGGATTATACTTGAGAAAGGAAATGTGTGTGTGTGTGTGTGTGTGTGTGTGTGTGTGTATAAAACCATGTCACTCAGTTGAGAGCTGTGGAGGTTAAGAGGACAAGCTATAAGGCAGGAAGTCTCTGGTTAAAATATTGCCTCAGCTGTGGAATTGTTAGATGGTGTCTCCCTCCTTCCCTCTCTCTCTCTCTCTCTCTCTCTCTATCTGACTAAACCCTTCTCCTCACCGTATGCAATATGCAATGCTATAGTAGGACTGAGATAATGTATGTGATCCATTTTCCCCTTTCCTTATTTTTAGAAGCTCAGATCCACTCACCCCCACATAATAACCCTATTAGTAGGTTGGTCTGAGAGACAGTAAACAGTTTCATGACTGACTTGGACTCGGGTCTCATCTTGAACAATCTGAATGATGATGTGGGTGAGGATGGCAGAAAATGGGTGTTATTTTATTTTCAGGCACCGAAGGAGAAAATGAGTGGACGTCAGCAGTGGCTTGAAATATTATTAAGTAAGGGTAATGCGTGTCTAAGGTATTATAACAAAGCAAAAGCAATGGGTTAGGTCCAAGTAGATCCTACTCAGAGTAGACCCCTTGGAATTAACAGAACCAAGTCAGCCATGTCCTTTATATGATAATGATTGAATGTCCCTAAACTGAAATAATAAAAGTGGTCAAAAAGAATGTGGAGTGTGGAATTCTTATTAAAGTGTTAGGAAGACAATGTCAAAACCTGCTGCTTCTTGAAGATTCCACATCAATCTCTTCTTTATCTCTCCAAACAGAGAAAATGCAAGGTGGTGTGATTTCATTTCATTTTGTTTTCCAGCTTTCTGCATTTGTATTTGTGAGGGAGGGAAGTGGTGCCCTTCTAACCTCAGAAAGTACAGAAAGGAGAAACAGATGCTGAAATAAATAAATATAAGAGAAGAGCTACATTTTGTCCAGCTTAGACACTGCCACCCATTTGTGAGGCAGTACAGTGGTACCTCGGGTTAAGTACTTAATTCATTCCGGAGGTCCATACTTAACCTGAAACTGTTCTTAACCTGAAGTACGACTTTAGCTAATGGGGCCTCCCGCTGCTGCTGCACCGCTGGAGCACGATTTCTGTTCTCATCCTGAAACAAAGTTCTTTTAGCGGAGTCTGTAACCTGAAGCGTATGTAACCTGAAGCGTATGTAACCTGAGGTACCACTGTACTGCTATTAACACATGCCTTAGCTACATCAAGATTGGATTGCTGCAGTGTGTTCTGCACATGCTATTTTGAAGAGTCTTGGGAACCTGTAGTTGGTCCAGAATTGGACACACATTTGTAAGAACCTATGACATCTGTCCTCCAGCGCTTGTCTTGATTGCTAATTGGCTTTTGTACACAATTCAAAGTGTTGGTAACTAGCTTTAAAGCCCTGCATGATTTTGGTCCAGTAAACAAGAGGGAAACTGTAACAACCTTCCCAGAAGTAGAGGCACTTCTCTGAGTGCCATCTAGGGTAGAAATATAGCTGATAGCAACAAGAGTTAGAAGGGACTTTTCAATGGATGCAACATTGGGTTGCTTCAGACAACCTAGTTATTGAGCCATCATTCCACTTTGCTTGCACAAAGCTTACACGAAGGTTAGATTATGACTGGTCTTCACTGAATATTTGTTCTGATTTGCTTACAGGGAGGTTATACAATGATGAGCATTCATCCCATTTTGTTTGCAGGGTGTTTATACATCTTTCCATTCATCTTTTGTTCAGCCCACACTTGTCAATGAATTTCCCCTTCACTTTCCAAACTGCAAAAAGTCTTTTTCAAAGTGGATTTCTTATGCTAGAGCAACAGAGCGTTTTAATCCACTTTTAATTGCGCAGACCTAAACTTATTGGTAGGCACTTGAATCACTCCCAGAAAATATCTGACAGTCTGGAGGCGTCCATTGTGGAAGCCTTTTGCTGTTTGACAAAGACTTTTTTATTTTGACAGACGTGCCTGTTAAGCACAAACAGCTCAATCCTAACTATATCTATTTAGAAGTTAGTCCTATTAAATGGGGCTTACAGCCGGATAAATGAGTTAGGATTGCATCTTAATGTTTTATTGAAAGGCTGTGTTGCCCCTTTTTTTAATGTATTATTTTACAATGATGCTGCCTTTCAAGTGTCGCAACCTGTCCTGAGTTGTGCTCAGGCACAAGAAGAGCAGGAAGGACAATTCTATGTAAGCAAATAAATACATACCTTTTTGTTTCCTCGCTCAAGTTGCTATCAGATAACAACAACAACAATTTAGTATTTATATCCCACCCATCTGGCTGGGTTTCCCCAGCCACTCTGGGCAGCTCACAACAGAATTAATGATAATGATGATGATGATGATAATGTGATAAAACATCAGACATTAAAAACTTCCCTAAACAGGGCTGTCTTCAGATGTCTTCTAAAAGTCAGATAATTGTTTTTTTCCTTGACATCTGATGGGAGGGCATTCCACAGGGTGGGCGCCACTACCAAGAAGGCCCTCTGCCTGGTTCTGCTTCCGTCATAGGGAAGAAGAGTTTGGATTTGATATCCTGCTTTATCACTACCCGAAGGAGTCTCAAAGCGGCTAACATTCTCCTTTCCCTTCCTCCCCCACAACAAACTCTCTGTGAGGTGAGTGGGGCTGAGAGACTTCAGAGAAGTGTGACTAGCCCAAGGTCACCCAGCAGCTGCATGTGGAGGAGCGGGGAAGTGAACCCGGTTCACCAGATTATGAGACTACCGCTCTTAACCACTACACCACACTAGGGAAGCGAAGCAAGACAGGAAACAAGGCAGAGCTCCATGGCAAGTCGTTCCTTCAGCGCGAAGACTTTTGGCTGCACAGCAGAACTTCCCTTTCCTCTCTCTGTGCACCTCACCACGCACCCGTTAAATCTGTTCTGGGTTTTCCCTTCAACCCTCTAGAGCAGATTTTGGAAGGGGGGGGGCACAGGTAGAGGAGAGAAAGTGAAAGTTCTATTGCACAATTCCTGAGCAAACAGAACTATTTCACCGGATACCATCCCTAACAAAAGTGGTTTTAGGGTGGCAGGCCCAGTGGGGTTGCACTGGGTGCCTCACCGCAAGGGGTTGCAAAAACAATGCTGTAGAATGGAATGAGAGAGGTTGGTGGCACCAAATTTAGTGTCGCACAAGGCGCTGCTGAATTTGATAGCCCAAATTCCAACACTGCCCTTAGGGCTTATGAATTTGACAGGTATAGGCCTCAGGTTCTGTTTCCCTTTCTCCCTCCACCCCTTCAAAAAAAAAAAGGTGTCAAAGAAGATGGGATACACCTGTGGTGGTATTCTTAAAGGTAATGTAGTGTAATGGATCCAGTGTTGGCTGCCAAACCGGGAACACAGGGAACTTCATCCTGGATGAGCCAAGGTGCTCATTTGCTGACCCTACCTCTTGTGGTCCCTTCTGTCATTTTTGGCCACAATTCATAGGAAGGGATTGAATGATAGACTCATCCCATGGCATCTGACATGAGTCTGCTTCAGCAGGGATGGGGAAGCTGTGATCCTCCCAATGTTACTGAACTGCAACTCCCATCATCCCTGACTGGGCGCTGGGAGTGCACAAACATCTGGAAAGCCACAACCCCATCCCCATCCCTGCACTGCAGCAACTCTCATGCCACAAAGGCAACACCAAAAGGAGCCTGCAGGCATCTTGTGAGAGAAAAAGGCTTGTCCATTGTTGAGCGTTCTTTAGCTGTTAATCCACCTTTTCCCCATTCTGATTAGACCAGAGTTGAGTTTGTATATGAGGAGCGATTTGGGCCTTTTCCTTTCATAGCAATAGGCGTTCCCTTTTGTCTTTGTCCCTGCTTTTTAATTTGTTGATTCTGTTGTGTCAAGTAAGCGCAATCAGGGCATGCACACAGATAGTTGTTCATGAACCTAAAATCATCATCATCATGCCCCCAAAGTCAGGCAAAATGTTGAGGGTAAGTTCACATGAACTACATCAATTAAGGGGGAATGTAAATAGCTGCAGACGTACAGTAAATTCCCATACAGACAAATCCTAAAAGAAGAGAGGTGTGCAGAGACCAGAGGAAGAAAAGTGAATGCCATATAAGGGGGTCATTGGAGCACCCCACCTTGGTTCCCATAGGTTCAGGTCAGGGGTCACAAGCAAGAGACTTCAGCCAGGAGATAGAAGCAAAACAGCGGCCAGTAGGCCTGATCTTTATTGTTGCAACGAGACTTCCTACTACCACAACACCAAGATGAAGCAGCCAGAAGCCCCAAACAATGGTTACATCAGTATTTTTAAAGTCTCCCCAAATTTCCCACAATACATCTCAAGATGCATCATCAAATCATCATAGATAGGTCACAGAAAAGGTGTGGTCTCAATATAGTCTTTCACACTTACTTCCAATGACTCCCTTATACAATGAAGAGGTGCCTTCTTTGTCATCTTTTGAGCCTCCTGGGAAACTCACCAAACCTGTTGTAGCCCGGAACTGGGTGTATACGCTGTGGATGACTGGATGCTGCTGGAAGTGAGTAGCCTGAGAAGGATCCAGCAACCTTGGTGCCTGCTCAGAAAAGTAGAGTGAAAGACTAGAGTGATGTCAACAAGTTTCAGGAAACCTCTTCATTTGTGGGGTGTAGTTCTTTCTTTCTTTCTTTCTTTCTTTCTTTCTTTCTTTCTTTCTTTCTTTCTTTCTTTCATCTTTGCCCCTCACTTTCCCTCCTTTTTTCTGCATCACTTTATTTCTTTGTAATTGTTGCCCCCCCCAATAAAATATTTTTTTTTAAATAATAATAATTGTGGGGTGTTCTATGAGTTGTTTGGGGCTTAAGCGAGACCCAGGAAGCTGAGAGCTGTTGAATGGGGGAGGTGTGTCAGTGGGAGAAGGAATTGAAACCAGGATATTGTTTATTAATAATTTGTCTTAGTGTATTTTTGTAGCATTGGTTGTAATTGTTTTAGTTTTCTGTACACCACTTAGAGATAGTTTTATATATTAAGCAGTATAAAAACAGTTTAAATTAATCAATCAATCAAACAAACAAACCCCATGTATATTACCTTGAGATTCTCAGAGGGGTATGATACAAATAACTAAAATGTGAATATAATGTCCTTTACCAATAGCTCTTCTGTATGAGACTTCATACAAGTAGCTGCATCTGTGGCCAGAACACTTGCTTGTCTCACTCCAGTTTAGAGCTCTTCCCCCAGTTTCAATGTGTGCATCTGGAGGGGCGCAGAGTGAAATAAGAGAAATCAGTTTTCAAACGAGCATTTTGTGGCACCGAAATCATAGAAAGATCCCTTCCCCACCCTCCCCAAACTCCTCAACCTTAGCAAATATACATGATCTAACAGAGATACTTCTAGGCAGTCGGGGAATCTCAAAATAGCTTGAGGAGATCAATCACACTGGAGTCATAATTTAGCTGTAAAAGAAAATCACATTGCACATGCGGTACCAGGCAAGCTGCTTTGGAAAGACAACATGAGATTAGAGATGCCTGCTCCCAAGGAGAAGCTGCCAGCCGATGGATTGTCATTTTAATTTATGGCTGCAATAGCGCAGGCAGCCGGCATGGATTCTATATGATTCAATAACATTCGATTATTTCTGGGAGCTGAACAGCAAACTGCCACCAGTGGTCCCAGTGCTAAGTGCCTCTAAATATGGCAATCATTCCTTTTCTTCTTGAAAGAAATGATGATTTCAAATGTCATCTCTTTAGGCGGTACTTAACAATATCCCTGTCACTGTGCAGTCACAGTAAACCACAGTTATTAATTTGGGATTATATGACATTTGAAAGCAGATAATATTGAAGCTCGGATATAAAACGGGCTCCCTTATGCATTCGTGGGAACTGATCTCCTATTTTTATCAATTGCTTCATGTTTAAGTTAGATCGGGGGGACGGGGGACGACTTTCTCTCTATTCCTACACATAATTCCTCTCAGGACCTTCACACAACAATTGGAAAACTGTGTATAAAACTTATTTCCAAAATAAAATAGAGCTTTGTACCTCGGCCAGGTACCTCTCTTTCTTCAGAGAGAGCTATTTAATTACCCATTTAAAAATGGTGAGTTTGTTTCAGAAGTCAAGGCAAGTTTTACTTTTCCTGCCTTGTTGGGAAAGGCAAGTCACTCTAGGCAATCGCTCAGATTAGTTCAGACTGAGCAAAGGAAGGCCTAATCCAGTCATGCTGTCCACTAACCCCCCCGCCCCCACAGAGAACCAGTGGACCCCATTTGCCCCTTAGATGGAACATCTGATGCTGCTTTTCTGAGCCTGATATTATTATTATTATTATTATTAATAATAATAATAATAATAATAATAATAATAATAATAATAATAATATGAGGTGATGTTCAATTGGGTATTGTACATATGTGGTGGGTTGTTTGTTAATGAAATACCTGTTCTAAATTACTACATCCAGAATTGCATGTTGACGACAACCAGGAGTGAAATATATTGCGTGAAGGCACTGTGGAATATTTGAGGGCTCCACATCCTTTATCCCTCTCATATGAGGCAGCTAAGGAATAGAAAAGGGAGAACCATAGAACCATAGAGTCATCTAGCCCAACCCTCTGCAAATGCAGGGATCTTTTGCCCAATGCGGGGCTCAAACCCAGAACCCTAGATAAAGAGTTTCATGCTGTACCGACTGAGCTATCCCAGCAGTTTGAGTACAGTGTTGATGGGAGGGACAATGTACACTTACGTACACTTACGTCTCACAGTGTACCCCCATATCCCATTTACCCTGATGTGCCCCAGTTCCCCTACTGAGGGGCTGGGAGGGGTACACGCCCAAGGCCTAAGCCAAGGTCTTCCTACATTCGGAAGTTTAATAAAGTTGTGGCCTAATTTTTATTCCATAACACGTTGTCAGAGTCTTTATTCCTTTCTTATGACCCCTGGGGGCTGGGGGTGTCACCGCCTGGTCACGCAATGTCAGTGTATGGATTCTCAGTGGTGGGGATATGGGGGGAGGACGAACGGACCTACTACTGAGACAAACTGGGATCTGTACCTGCTGTTACTGATGGCTTATGATGGTCTGTTGAGGAAATACAAAGGTGGTGTTTGTCAATTTATTTTCTTTTTTAATATAGTGCCGTTTGCCTCAGGATACAGATTATAAGATTGGGTGTCTGCACTATATTACAGCTCCAAATGTACCTGTGAGGGCAACATGACAAAGATACCCCTTGCTCTCTTCTAAATTCCATATTAATTAATTGGAGATGGCATCACTCTCTCAAGGACGTATCTTGACTGCAATAGGAGCACTGGAAATGAGCGAACGAGTGAGAATACGAACATATGATAGACCGTTCCACCTATGGCCCTCTTCCCATCAATGAGATTCTGTTACCCTTTTTGCCCTTGAAGATTGCTATGGTCGTGATTCAGTTGTTTATTTTGGCTACACCCTGGGTGCATTTTCAGAGACTATGCTAAGAATAAAATGAGTCTATCAGCTATTAATCTGAGAGAAGGCACAAGGGTGAGTTGCGAAGCTTCCATCAGGCACTAACAGAGAGAGCCAGGCTGATGAAAATACAGCAAAGATCAAGAGTTAGTATCACGAGGGATAACAGGATTTTGGCCAGACAAATATAATGCATGATCTTAATAAATTACAGAAAAGTAGCCGTGTTAGTTGGGGATGGGAATAGAGCATCTTAAAGGCTACAGCACATTCAGTTCAGATATCTGTCTCTTGCAGAAGTCATGACTAACAAATTGACTAACCAATTTATTCAAGCATAAGCTCTCACAGGCAAGAGCCTATTTGATCTGATGAAATGGTTTTAACAGATGCAGACTCTGGGCATTGTTTCCTCACCCACTTTTGACCAAATACCTCTCCCATTTTCTGAGAGAACATGGGAATACAGGAACACTGCAATTTGCCTAATACGCAATCAGGCCAATGGTCCATTGACTGGCACCAGCTATGCAGAATTTCAGAAGGGGGTCTCCTCCAGCCCTACCTGAAGATGCTGAGGATTGGACCTTGGACCTTCTGCATACAATGTATGTGCTCTACCCACTGAGCCACAGTCCTTTCCTTGTAGGGACCGCAAGCTTAACATGAGTCAACCTGAGAGCGATGCAGCAGCAAAAAAATGCTAATGCTGTTTTCGGCTGCAGCAACAGAAAAGTGTCCAGATCAATGGAAGACAATAACACAATGAAATTCAAAACAGTAACAATTTATTGCATGTTTATTCAAAATCCATTAAAAACTATTTAGTTTAAGTAATGCAAGAAAATCAGTCAGCTTGATCCAGTGACACCAGAGAGAGCCATTTTCAAATAACTCAAGGGCTATCCCATGGAAGATGCAGCAAGCTTTCTTTCTCCTGCTCTGGACGGTAGGACTTGAACCAATGGCTTCAGGATACAACAAAGGAGATTCCGACTAAATATTGTTCAACAGAAGAATGGACTCCCCTGGAAGGTGATGGACTCTCCTTCCTTGCAGGTTTTAAAGCAGAGATTAGATGACCATCTGTCATGGATTCTTCCTTCCTTCCTTCCTTCGAGTTCTGCCCAATCTCAGTCCATATTTCATGGCTGGTTAAATCATCTGCCCCCTCCTGATTCTCGACGCCTCTTCTTCTGCCAGTCTTTGGCCAATTGGGAAGTCCAAATAGAGCCAGCAATTCCTTCAGGGAGGAAAATCATAAGTCTTCAATGATGAAGTCATCTGGATAGGAGAGAATGAAAAAGAGAGTCCTCTCCGCTTTTTGTAGCTGGAGTCAGTCTGGGTGCTGCCCTCCCAGGCCAGGTGGGAAAGGCCTGCCAGGCAGAGAGCAGGTCCTGCAGGACCCCCAGCAGAAAGACCTGGGGGGTGTCATGGGCAAACAAGGGTCAAGGGATTTCGCTGTCCCCAAGGTGTGGGGCTTACCTTCTTTCAGATTTTGCAGGAAGCAGGCCAGCTCTGGCCGAATTACTGTGTCCTGCAGAGGAAAGAAAAATCTGGGTCAGATAACACTACGAACCCCACCAAGGATGGGTACAAGAGAGCACAGAAGCAGCCCCATGCCAGGGGCCTCCCTATGGCTTGGGCCCAATCGCTTGCCCCAGAGGCATAGGCGCCGACTCCATGGGGCCTGAGGGGGCCCGAGCCCCCTCAAAAAAATTTTTGGGGGGGCTCTGCCCCCCCCCCAATAATTTAAGAAAATTATTGGGCGCGCGCAGCGGAAACGTCCTCCGCCGGTGACGTCACCCGGGCCTTGCGGAAAAGGCGCTGCGGGAGTCGCCGCCGCCGCGACAGGGCCGCTGCAGAAGGGTGAGTGGCGAGGGCGGGGCGGGGCCGCGCGCTCCTTTCCTCGGCTGCCCTCGTCGCGCGCCTTGGCTCCCGCGGCCGGCGAGGGGAGCCCGGGCCGCGCGTGGCTGCTGCTTCCGCCGCCGCCCCTCCTGGGGGCGCCGCCTCCCCGGGCGGGAACGCTGCAGGTGCGCGAGGGAGGAGGGCAGCCCCCGGGGGCTGGGAGAGCCAGGCTGCCGTGGCCGAGAGGGCTGCTCTGCCGGGCGCCGCTGACATTGGAACTTAGAAAACTTCCCGGGGCAGGACCCCGGTATGGGCCCCCCCAATATTTTTTATAAGTCGGTGCCCCTGCCCAGAGGACCTCCCTGGGCCCTGCAGCCTCCTGGGAAGAGGTGGAAGGACAACACCAGGAAAGGGGGCAGGAAAAGCCTCTGGCCTCATCATGGCACCCAGGGACACACACCGCATATTCTGCATTAAAAGTCACGGGGGGGGGGTGCTCTTGAGGGGATGGAAGTAACCAAAGAAATGAATACAAGAAGGCAAGATACTTACTCTGAGGTGGGGGAATCTTTGTGAAATGGCCAGCAGCAGAGAAATACTGCTGGCCGCTAATTTCCTTTCCACCTCACTGCCCCAAAGGGCGTAATATCGGCGGTCCTGCGGGAGGAAAGAGTGTCTCAGCGTCAGGAGCCAGTCTGGGCCAAAGTGGCCCTCTGCTGCCCCCATCACAGAGTCCCTGGCACTCCCGAACCATGAGGGTTGCCAGTTTTGGTCTTGGGCCAAATTGGGGGCCAAACGGGACAGGGGACTCCGTGTCCCAGAAATGGGACAGTCTGTTGGGTAAAGGACCGGGGGTGGTGTTTGCCCTCCTAGGTGGGTCATAAGGAAAGGGTTAAATGAGTGTGAAGTGATTGGCCAATGGGCACCCAAGGGGAGGAGTTAGAGTTGGAGTTGTGTGGAAGTCAGTTGGGAGTTGGAGAAGGAAGAGGGAGGATAAGTCTGTGGGTTGGTCGAGTTGTGTTGTGAGAGAGTGAGAGAAACTGATAGGAGGAGTCAGATAGACAGTTGGGATAACCAGTTAGCAGTTATTAGGAAAGGTAGAAGCCAGTATAGAAACTAAGATTAAGAAACTGACAAGAAAAATTATCTGAAACCATAAACTTGTTAAGGCTTATAAAATAAACTTGCTTATTTGATTTAATGTTAACAACTGTCTGGACTCTGTGTGTACCCGAGAGAAACGGGTTGGTGGCAGCGGGAAAGTGATCATAGTGGTGGCACAGGGATCAATAGACTGTCAAACGTCCGGGGACCCTGTGTGATCACCGCAGGGGGCAACCCTAAAACCACTCCTGATGCCATCAGGACACTTACAGTGAGCAGCTGGAGGTAAGTGCCAGCATTGGGGGCTTCCAGAAGGAGACCTGCCTCCTCAGTTCCCGCAGGAAAAGAGAGAAGAGAGGTTGAGTGTTGGGTTAAATCTTGCAAGGGTGTGAGAAGAAAGAGCTGTGCAAAGGGAAGTCAAAGCAGAGGACATGCCTCTTTGTCCTCCTCCTTTTCTGCACCCCCAAGAACAGCCTCCATTGTCCTATGCAGGATAGCACTGACCATATCGTAGCTGAAATATCTCCCATGAAGCTGGAGAGAGAAAGTGAAGGGGTTAGACGCTGCCTCCTCCCTTGCCCCCTTCTCCCTCCTGCCTGCTCTTGCCCACCCGAAGCTCCCCCTGGAGTTCTGTCCCCCATCTACCCCAAAGACCCCACTCACCTCAGCTGGAGGAGGGCCTCCAAGGCCAGGGCCAGGCTCAGGGGGTGATCCCTGAAGCACTCCAAGTGGGCAAAGATGTGTTGGAAGAGAGCAGAGGAGGAAAGTCAGCTCCTTCTGGGGGTCTCCGGCAGATGGCTCCAACCCTAAACGCCAGGCTTGTCTTCTTAGGACAGCCCTGTCCTTCCTGGAGAGGGAGGAGACCCCTAGGAGGGTCCTCCAAGCATCAAGGTGTCCCAGAAGAGGAGCAGAACATGAGGAAGGTGGTGGAGTCTTCCTTGGAGCCAGAGAGACCCCCAGGAAGGGGGAGAAGACCAATGTCGTAGGGCGGCTGGAGAAATGCAAAATGGAGCCAGGCAGAGGTGTAGTAGTTGGAGGGCTGGACTAGGAGGACATGGGAGAGCAGGGTTTGAATCCCCACAGCCATGAAGCTCCCTGGTGGACATTGGGCCAGCCTTGCTTCCTTTGCAGGGCTGCTGTGAAGATAACAATTGGTGGCAGGGAGAACCATGAAGGCCACCTTGAGCTCCTGGGAGGAAAGTGGGCTAGGAATGTCCTAGTAAATGTAAACAATGAGAGTAAATGAGTAAATGAGAGAGTAAATGTAAACAATGAGAAAAGGGGAAGGCGGGGAAAGAGTATGGAGGAACTGAGCTCTCTGGAGAAGACTGGCTGGGTCAATTTCGAGAGAGCCAAGGCTGTGCAGGGGACCCCAGGACTCACACCCCGCCCCCCAGGAGGCCAAAAGAAAGCAAAGGAATGCTACTTACGGTCTGCACATTTTGTTCATGAAAAATTCCCACCCTCCTCTCTAAACTAGCTAACTAGCTAAAATGCCCACCCAAGCCTAACTCGGACCCCAACCCCAGCCCTGAGCCTAAACCTAATCCCCGCCCTAACCCTACACTTACCCCTAACTACTCTATGCACAAAATATATACAAAATGTGCACAAATGTGCACAAAAGAAAAATGTAAAATAAAAAAATGTGAAAATAAAGAACAAAAAATAAAATAAAAGTGTTAAAATAAAAAGTGAAATGATAAATAAAATAAAAATAAATAAACTCAAATGAATCAAATAAAAGTAATAAAGCAAATAACAATAACAATAACAATCAAATGAACACCTCTCCTTATCGTCTCCAACCACCACCAACTCCTCTCTCTACTACTCCACTCGCCTCACTACTAACCCACAAAGGCCGCCTGCAAGTTGGTGGCTTTTAAGGGAGAAGCAAGAGATGTCACAAAGGCGGGCAGGTCCTTGTCACCGTGGCAACCCCCCACCTGGCCCTGGCCCCTCCTGAGAGGTGATGCTCCCCTGTCAGAACTTGGAGGCACCTGCTGTTCCGCCTGCAGTTGAGCTGTATCTTCTCTCGGCAGATTCACGCCGGCATTTCACATCCTTCTTCCTGCTGCCCCATTTCCAAAGGGAGACCATCCCCACATCCTTCAAGGCAGGCTAGGGATCTCCATAGCACAGGATTGGACCATCTGCTTTGCATGCAGGTCTTTTGTCCTGGGAGGCATCTCCAGGTAAGGGGGCTGGGAATGTCCCCCCCATCCAAAACCCTGGAGAGCTGCTGCCAGTCAGTGCAGGCTAGTTGAAGAAGGATATTGAGCAGCAGGAAGGTGACCAGAGGAGGGTGACCAGGATGATGAAGAGTCTGGAAACCAAGCCTGATGAGGAATGGTTGAGGCAGTTGGAAACCAAGTCTGATGAGGAATAGTTGAGGCAGCTAGGTATGTTTAGCCTGGAGAAGAGGAGACTGAGAGGAGAGAGGAGAGCATAGCTGTCAACTTTTCCCTTTTCTTGCGAGGAATCCTATTTGGAATAAGGGAATTTCCCTTTAAAAAAGGGAAACGTTGACAGCTATGGAGGAGAGCCATCTTCTAATATCTGAAGGCTACAAGAGGGAGCAAGCTTCTTTTCTGCTGCTCCAGAGGGGAGAGCAGGAGAGGAGATTTAGACTAAACATTAGGAAGAACTTTCTGATGGTAAGACTCTCTGGGACAGTGGTAGACTCTCCTTCCTTGGAGGCTTTTAAGCAGAGGTTGGGTGCCAATCTGCGAGGGATTCAGCTGCAATTTGGGGAGCGCATAGGGCCTACTTTACAGGGTTGCTGTAACCACACAGAGCTTCTGAGAATCTGAAAGTGCCTGGCAAATATTGGGCCTTCCATTTCATTGTGGGGAACAGCTAAAGTGCATCAGGAAGTGTCCCTCAACTTCCATTTCTTCTCTCTCCTGCAGCCAAAGGAGCCGGGCTGGATTACCAAATAGGCAGAGTAGGCACTGGCCTATGGACCCCATATTTTTTAGGGGTCTCACGACAATGGATCAAAATAATATTGATTTGATCTTGAAAGAAAACGACAATCAAGCTTTCTTGGTTCAATGTTATTCCAGCGTGCTCATGAGGTCTGCCCCCCACCCAGATTTTGACTGCCAAGGGGCCTCCGCAGGGTTTAATCCAGCACTGCCCCATGAACAGCCCAGTATACCTGAAGGAGCATCTCCACCCCCATCGTTCAGCTCCACCCCCACCCACTGAGGTCCAGCTCCGACAAGTGATCAGCTTGTTGCTGACTCATCTGAGTCTTACAATTAAAGATTCCTTCCTGGTAAAATCCTTTCTAATCCCTCTTTTAAAAAAAATAAACACAAGAATCTGATTAATGTTAATATAAAAGTAGTTTACTCACAGATTCATTCAGGTTCACCGACATATCCCTGAAGGCAGGCTTAGGTTGCATAACAACTAGAACTATTCCATAAAGAAGTTAGTTCCAAGTGACTGCAGCTAAGCAGTCACTTCTCCAAACACACAGCAACATACAAAATGGAGAACACACACTGATCAGAACATGGAGGCCATGTGCTCCTCCATGCTAGTACAGTGGTGCCTCGCAAGACGAAATTAATTCGTTCCGCGATTTTTTTCGTCTTGCGGTTTTTTTCGTCTTGCGAAGCACGGTTTCGGGAAAGTTTTGGAAAAGCTTCAAAAATCACCAAATCTTCAAAAACCTCAAAAAAGGCTACCACACCGCGTTCTATGAGTTGCTCCTCGAAGTCAAGTTGCAACTGTATTAACGGTGTTAAGAAAAAGGAAACAAACTTGCAAGACGTTTCCGTCTTGCGAAGCAAGCCCATAGCAGTGGCGTAGCGTGGGTTGTCAGCACCCGGGGCAAGGCAAGTATTTTGCGCCCCCTAACCCGTGGATTTGCGCCCCCTAACCTGTGGATTTGCGCCCCCTAACCCTAACCCCCAGATGTTGCGCCCGGTGCGGCCGGCCCCCCCTGCACCCTCCACGCTACACCACTGGCCCATAGGGAAAATCGTCTTGCGAAGCAACTCAAAAAACCAAAAACCCTTTCGTCTTGCGAGTTTTTTGTCTTGCGAGGCATTCGTCTTGCGAGGTACCACTGTACAACAGACCACACCCTCTTCAAGTCACATGTAGTGGAAGTCTGTCCCAACTCAGGAGTAAAGAGGAAGTCTTCTCCTGAGTGGTACAAAACATCCCCTAACATGTCCGCTGTAGGAATGTTGTACTTGACTGCAGTTTTATATCCCACAAAATGTACATTTCCTTATTTTGCCTCATCCTGGTATATTATAGGTTGCTTCCATATAGGTGTTTATTGTGGGATTGGCACTGCTCTCGCATACACCCCCATGACAGCATCAAAATGCTAGGCTATGTTTCCTTCCTTTTATATTCAGAGTCACAGTTTTCACAGAAAATCAGGTAAGTTAAAAAACAACAACAACCTGCTGCCAATGCCCCATTTGCAATTTCTGAATGGCCAGTTTGCAATATTAAGCCCCCAGCTGGAAGCACCCATAGAGATTTCAGTTGCCACACAAATGCGGTGGGGATAGGGCAGGATGCAATAATATTGTGCATTTCAAATGTTTTTACATAGCACTAGCAAAGGTGCAAGATCCTGCTGGTGGGTAAATATGTATTGGAAGGTATATGCTTGAGGGTTTCCTATGGGCATCTAGCTGGCCACTGTAAGAACAGGATTCTGTTCTAGATGGGATTCAGAAGGGGTCTTCTCAATGGCGCAGCTAGCTGCTTGGGTGCCAGGTGCGGCGCACACGTCCTTCAGCTGGGGGCAGAGCAAGCCGCCCATGGGGGCAGGGGGTGCTGCATGGAGCCTCTCTGCTGCACGCACACACCCAGCTGTAGGGCGGCTGAGGGAGAGGCGGAGGGCAGGTGCAAGTCCCCCACTGCCATTTCAGGCAGCCCAGAGCCTGCAGGTGCCCAATCCACCAGGAGAGAGGTGTGACTCGGGCATGCTGCAGGCCCTGTGGTAAGTGCCGTCCCCCGCAGTGTGGCACCCAGTGCCAGCCGCGTTTCGTTATGTTTGTTGACTGAACAAAAAAGTTCAGTGGTCCCTTTTTAAAAAACAAACAACCTCCTATTTTTGTCATTTTGTCAGCCCCCTCAGTGATGACACCTGAGGCAGCCCGCACCTTCTGCACCCCCTTCCTCTGCCACTGGCTCTTCTTGTTTTCTAGGTAAACTCTTAAGGCTACAGCTCATTCAATTCAATTTCATTCTGGCCACACGCTCCACACATTTTAAGGACATGATCCCATGCACACACCACCAAATCCTGGGAACAGTACCATCGTTTGTTAAGGATGCTGGGAGGTTTAGCTATGTGAGAGGTAAATGACAGTTCTCGGCATTTTTGGCAGGTGAGGGGGCAGTCATGTATGGTGCGACCTGTCTCAGTTTGCAGAAGCCACACCTTGCATTTACTGCACCACGAAACAGAGAGGCTGCAGCAGTGGTTCAGCTGGTAGGAAACAAACACAACCGACAAGTTTTATGGTTTCACTATGTCAGCTACTGCTGTACCAATGTCTTCTTTCTGGGTTACGCTATTACAGCATGTTGGGTAAATGAGGGCTGTTAAGCCAGTATATAGTGTTCCCTAATTTAGGGGAGGAAAAGCACCCTGGGCTATGCTAGAGAGCATGTGATGATGGAACACTCACCCCACAGTCCTGATAAAAATTACTACCCAAAGCTGCTATTCCCTCTTGAAAGCTGCCATTGGTGTTTCCCTACCCCACCCCCCAAATGCCACAGTCCTGATCCCTTGGCAGCTATTTAGCAAGGGGGGGGGAGCACACAATTGCTAATTATCTGCTTAGCATAACGTGTTGGTTTGGCTCAAAGAGATCCCAGTGCTTAGTCAGCAAGGACTCTTCAAAATTTGATCCTACAAACGTTACAGGGCTAGACATAAAAAATACTCCCAAAAGGAGGGTTCAAAACAACAACAACAACAACAACAACAACAACAACAACAACACCCTAGCAGACTGTAAAGAAGACGATCCAAGAAGGGCAAGGGAGAACTGAGAAAAAGAAGTCTAAGACAACAATTCCACAGACTGATTTGGGTGTGTGCACAAGGCTTCTTTCTCTTAGTATGTTTTTCTTTGATCCGGAGTAGCCAGTCAAACAACACCCAAGGCGAGTCTAGCAGGAACAAGGTGGAGTCATGTTTGCAGCTGGGCTCTTCCAGGCAAAGCAAAACCCTATATTGATACAATCCAGTCCAGTTTTTCCTAGTGCTAAGACTCAGAGTTGGCACCTGAATGCCAGCCAGACATCCTGACAATTCTTGTTTCAAGTGGTGGCTGAATAGACTCACCATCAGTATTTCCCAGTTATCCACATTTTTACAAGCTCTTTTCACACAGCGGAAAAAGGAGGTGTATGAAGTGCAACATAAAAAGAAGAGAAGCCCCAAGAAACAAGGCATATTTTAGTAAAGTGAATGCAAATCTACTTCATAAGATATACTATTGCTTTTCCATATATATTAAAGAACTGGGAGCTGCCACCCCTGCTTGCTCTTCTCACCAACCCACCAGCTCCACCCCACATCTTGGCCATCCTCTCCTTCTCCACATCTCTCCCTAAACCCCTACCCTCTTCCCTCACAGCTCACCCAAACACCTCTTCCTTCAGGAGCGGGTGCATGAGAGAGCAATTTGCCTATGATATGCTTCCCCCATCTTCCTTGTGATGCTACTCCAGTGATATTTAACAGAGGAGGGCACATCAGAGAGCAGTTTGCCCAACTGTTCTCCAAAGCACTTTCCATCCTTTAAATGGCACTCTTTCCTCAGCAGTTCACCTGGGATGCTTCCTTGCTCACCTGTCGGCTGTTCTATCACCACACTGTTTTTAGCATGAACGACAGTGTGATGCTTACAAAAATAGAGTATAGAGAGACAAATCACGATGGGAGAGGCTGAATATCCAAGTGGCTTCTTGTGAGACAGGGGAGGTGAATCCCCGAGTATGTACACATACAGCCGTAAAATGCATTCACTGCCTTTCTCAGATGCATTCCCCCCTCTCCAGTGTACACACCGAATATATTGTCTCCATATCGTTCGTTTAGCATTCTTTGAGTGTCTTGAAAGTGCCTTTTAGTAGAACAGTTATAAGCCGTTCTGTATTTTACCATGCATGTTTAAGCACCTCTTGGCCTTGTGTGGAAACTGAAAGTGCCTTCTCTGGGGAACCCCTTCTTGGGAAGGGTCTTGTGATGTTGTTGGGTTATACATGTGTAGCCACTGCCCGCCCCCTTGGAGATTCACTTGACAGATGCTGGAGCTATTTGGTGTTCCAGACTACCTTGAAGATAACTACACGTATATCAGTATACTGATACTCCAAGCATCGCCTGAGCTCTGCGAGTACAGCTCCCAACTGAAGTGCAGAGTGTTTGAAGACCGGGACATTCGCAGGGAAACCAAAATGCTTGTTTACAAAGCTATTGCACTACCAACCTTACTGTATGCTTGTGAAACATGGACCACTTATAAACGCCATCTCCAACTCCTTGAAAGATTCCATCACTTGGGAAGACAGGCAAACTTTTTTACACATCACTTGGGGAGACAGGCGAACTAATGCCAGTGTGCTGGAAGAAGCAAAGGTCACTAGTGTCGAAGCAATGATTCTTCAACATCAACTTCATTGGACCGGTCATGTTGTTTAGATGCCTGATTATTGTTTTCCAAAGCAACTACCGGTACTCTATTCTCAACTTAAAAATGGAAAGTGTAATGCTGGTGGTCAACAAAAGAGGTTTAAAGACTCTCTCAAGGCAAATCTAAAAAAATGTAATATAAGCACCAACAACTGGGAAACACTGGCCTGCAAGTGCTCCAACTGGAGAACAGCCTTTACCAAATGTGTCATGGGCTTTGAAGATGCTCATCTTCAAAGTGCAAGGGTGCAAGGGAGGAACATGCTAAGAGGAAGGCACACTTGGCAAATCCATACTGTGATCAACTCCCACCTGGAAACCAATGTCCCCACTGTGGAAGGGTGTGTGGATCCAGAATTGGCCTCCACAGTCACTTACGGACTCACTGTTAAAACTGTGTTCGTGGAAGACACTCGGCTACGAGTGATCGCCAAAGAAGAAGTCTTCAGTCTTTGGAGAGTCACATAGGTTTCACTAATGTTTTGCTCTCTAAAAGGATGGGCAAAAACAGCTCTTTAAAAAGGACAGGTAGAATCTCTTTCTCTTCTCTACATGAACACAATCAGAAAGGGGCCAGTTTCCACCACAGTATTTATTATTATTATTATTATTATTATTATTATTATTATTATTATTATTATTATTATTATTAAAGTTATGCTTCCAGCTTATCAAATCCCAGAAGCTTGGATCAACTTACTGCTTTAATCACTATAAACCTTTTCCACCAAGAACCATATTATCTGACTGCTTATGGTGGCAGTTTGACAGATTTGAGCTGCCCCCACCATCTCCTTTGCCCTTAACAAAACATAGTTGATGTTGCCCTTTAAGAAATCACAATGACTCCAGTAGAATTAATTGGTATAACAGGGAGCAGATAGATCAGAAGCCTAAAGTGCCCCCCTTTCCTCATTCAATAAACCAAAATTTGCGATATTCCCCGCCTGTCTGGTGTCAGGGCAGGGAAACTCTTGAGCATAACACACCATGAATGCCTTGCAATAAAACAGGCACCACAGTCATTAGCCATGCACCGCACCAGAACAGGGAGCCTCTGAGCATACTCAGAGTGCCCTGCCCAAAGAAAAAGATACGTAACCATGAAGTTGCCCACGTGGTAGAAGGGAAGGAAGCCTATGCATTTACAAAGAGGTTCATTCAGTGTTAGTTATACTCAGGGTAAAGCAATAGAAAGAAATAGATATGACTAACTTGAGTATTAATTTCAGTGAGTATCTTGTGGGCAGATGTTAGCTGAGGACAATCCAGAGTGTCTTGACTCCCACCCTACTCCCACCCCTGGGAAAAAATGTAGTAATGAAATTGCCTGCATGGTACAAGGGAAGGCAGCCTCAGGGCCTACACTGAATTAAATATAACTAACACTGTGTAGCCTCTGCTGCCAGGCTTCTGGTATCTCAATAAACTCACAGGGTTTTATCTTTAAAGGGGGTGTGGTGGGCATTAAGAACGGGGAGCAAATAAATAAATTAATGTGCCCTATCCACAGAGGACAAGCCCTCTGCATGTACTGATGGCAATGATTTAACAGCTATTCATGCAGGTACGGACACTTACAAAGCAACATTTACAAAAGCACTTTTATAAAACCCAAAACCACAGCACTTCAAAAGCTGAAGTGTGTACAGAGCCTTTGTCAATTCTGTGAGATGACTCAGATGCTTTGATATTATCCAACAAAAATATGCTTATGAACTGGCTGAGTTGAGAGGAACTGTTTTGTGATGGGCCCTATTTGAAGGGCAGGTTCCTGATGATGTTCTTCTCCTTGCCCTTTAAGGTTTTCAGAAAAACCACCTGCTTTCACATGATCTTCGTGGAACATAGGAAGCTGTCTTACACCAAGCTAGACCATTGGTCCATCAAACTCAGTTGTCTACCCTATTTCGCAATGGATCTCCAGGGTTTTAGACAGGATCACATTCCCAACTTTACCTTAAAATGGTAAGGATTGAACGATTGAACCTGAGACCTTTTGAATACAAAGCAGATACTCAACCACTGAGTTAAGGCCCTTCCCAATCCTGGTTGCCCATTGAGATCTTCAGAGAGGGTCTTCTCCAGGCCCTACTGAATTGTGGCTGGTGAGTCTGCTAATCAGGGCCTTTTCATTTGTGGCTCCCAGATTCTAGAAGTACCCGTTCCCACTTGAGAGGCCCATCTACCACCAACCCTTCTGAACCTTTTGGAGAATGCTGAAGACCATTTTGTATCATGGAGGCTTTAATGTCAGCTAATCTGCTCCCTCCGGTCAGCAGGTTTTTGTTTGACTCTGTGGTTTATTGTATTTTTTGCTGGTATCATTGCTGCTCAGATGGCTAATTACATTCATCGGTTTTGTTATAATTTAATGGAATTGTCAATCATTAATTTTAATATAAACAAATACAGTCCGAATCTGAGTTCGCTTTACTCTGCAGTAGAAAGTACTTCAAAATCAATGCCTTGAATAATCTGGGTCCTCTGGGATCCACTGAATTCTTGGATAAGATTTAAAGTTCTTGATCAGGGTCATAACCATGCCTATCAAGTGATACAAGAAACAGGGATGTCCTAATTTTTGCAAAGAGACTTCCGTTTCCCTAATTCTGAGGTACGTGGGCAAGAGAGGCTGGGTTTTGCCCTCTCAGAGGTCTATATCTGAAAATAGAGGTGACAGAATAGAATTGAAAAAAGGAAGACAGGTATATGATGTTTTTCATATTGATGGAAACTTGTCTTAGGGTGACAGTGCTGATATTCAGATTTGTTTTTGAGCCACTTTTTATTGGTAGATCTAGCTGCCATCACATAATTAAATCAGGAGATAGCACTCAGTTCAAGAATACGTTTAAAATACACTCTGTATTCAAACACCAATTAAAACGTATGGTGAGGTGTAGACAGCGTCTAGAAATCTATGCAAAGCAAATGTCTCAGAAAGAGGATTTCATAGCTTTGAACCTGAAATGAAATAGTCACAGGTTTAAAAATATATGGAAAACCTAAGCTCTGTCCAACAAACAAATATGTCTAGTAGTTGGGGGCTGCACATCCCCAGTCAGATACTTGTGGTAGACCCAATCAGCTGTTCCGTGTGGAAGGGAAGAGATAAAAAAACACCCCCAACCCCCGCTTGCTCCTCAACCTAAACAGATAGGTGATCATCATTGTTACTGCGAGCATACAACTGGGGCTAGATGCGCTTAGCCCTAGCTCAGGTGTGGACTTGCTCATTTAACACTAATTTGTACATGCATTCTCCTTATAAACTGCATCTGTATCCATATGCTCCTAGTCAGATTGGGGCAACGATGACTGTGTAAACTATTATTATATCAAGTTACATCATAACGGTGTTGCGCTGTGAAATCACATATACACACTGGCCCTCAAAACAACTAGTCTTTGCCAGTTCTGCTTCACATGTACGTTCCAACAGGGAACTTGCTTTATAAATATTACCGGTAATTCATCATCAACCAAGAATTCACTTGTGCTAAGAAAGCCTCTGACAAATGGGAAAGGTTCAGAGGAGATGAGCAAATATGTCAGGATTAAGACTGCAAAATAGAAGAAGAGAAACAAGAGGATGTACATTTGCTTTGGGGGGGGGGGGGAGAACAGAAATATACTCACTACCAATTTCTCTAGTTCAAGGAGGCTTTATGCTGGAGCTCTAAGGGAGATGTTGCTTCAGCAGTGAAGCAGCTCAGAGTGGTATCTTATACAGGAGCTGCTGGCTCGAACTTTTCCTGGCTTCCGGCCAGGCTCTGATCTGGGCTTACATAAACTCCCCACTTCTCCCCCCTCACTTCACATGCGCTGAGCATTTCACAGATGATCTTACTAGCCATCTTCTCTGCTACTATGACCCTAGAGGTGATGGGGTGCGGTCTAAAAGCTGGCCAGGGACTCAGGCAACTGGTGTACAGATCTCTGGTCCTGAACGTGGGCAACCATCTGGTGTGGCCCTGGACCAGAACGTCTAGGTCTGACAGCTCCTCAGAGTCGAAGGAGGAGGAACATGGAGATCTGGCTGCTGTGGGGCTCCACTCCCCTTGCTCCTCCTTCAAGGATACCCCCCCCCCTGCCCCTGGTTTCAGCTCTGGGCAAGCTAAACCCTGGTGGTTGCTGAACACTACTGCTGTAAAGTAGATGAAGATTTTTCTTTACCATTTAAGTCACTGATCTGCAGTATCTGAACAAGCCTCATTAGCTGGACCGGGGAAATGAGTGGGGCAAGGTGTCGGCGTTGGCAGCAGTGCCGGATTTACATATAAGCAAAACAAGCTATAGCTTAGGGCCCCACTCTCTTGGGGGCCCCAATAAAAATTAAAGGAAAAAACCACTGGATGTACATTTCCAAAATATTTGTTGTTCAGTTGTGTCCGACTCTTCGTGACCCTTTGGACCAGAGCACGCCAGGCACTCCTGTCTTCCACTGCCTCCCGCAGTTTGGTCAAACTCATGCTGGTAGCTTCGAGAACACTGTCCAACCATCTCGTCCTCTGTCGTCCCCTTCTCCTTGTGCCCTCCATCTTTCCCAACATCAGGGTCTTTTCCAGGGAGTCTTCTCTTCTCATGAGGTGGCCAAAGTTTTGGAGCCTCAGCTTCAGGATCTGTCCTTCCAGTGAGCACTCAGGGCTGATTTCCTTCAGAATGGATCCAAAATATAAGATAAAAAACAAATAAAATAAAACCTACATACAACAACAGTGTTTTGTGTTGTGTAGGCTCCTGTGATGTAAGTAATGGGCCCCCAATCATTTTAAGTTAGAGCTTAATAATTATTTCACTATTAATATACCGTATTTTTTGCACCATAACACTCACTTTTTTCCTCCTAGAAAGTAAGGGGAAATGTCTGTGTGTGTTATGGAGGGAATGCTTATGGATGGCGGGGGGATCTGCTGCAGTCGTGAGCAGAGGATCCATGGTTCCCCTTCCTTCCCTCCTCCATGGCTCGCTTTGAAACAGCAAAGCGGGAGAGGAGCCGCTTACATAGGTGTAAGCGGCTCCTGTCTGGTTGGCTGCTTTAAACCATGCTCTCTGTCCCTCTCTCCTCCCCACTCAGCTCGCTAAATAGCAGCAAAGCTTTTCAGCTCTCTAAGCCGGGGAGGAGAGAGAGAAGCAGAGCCTGCTTGTTTTAAAGGAGCAAAGCGGGAGAGGAAAGGAGCCTTCTCTCCTTATACCCCTCTTCTGCATTATTAGCAGCATCCTTCTCCACACACCCCTCTCGTGCTCCTTGTCCCTTGAGTGCTTTTCCTTCCCTCCCCACTTAAAACGTGGTTACAAAGCACGGATCCACATGGATCCTCAGGATTTTTGCATTGGGCTACCCCAAACTCACCGTCAGATCACATGTCTGTGGCCACAGCATGAACCACAAAAATCATACATCCACTGTTTCGTTTAGAATATTTTTTTTCTTGTTTTCCTCCTCTAAAAACTACGTGCGTGTTATGGTCAGGTGCGTGTTATAGAGCGAAAAATACGGGTACTTCTTCTTAATTGTATTTCACTATTAATATGCTTCTTAATAGTATTTCTGTTCAACAATTAATTTGATAAAACACATATTTTGTTATGTGCAAATGGCTTTAGATGCCTATTAGGTCCATAAATTACCATATAGCATATATTCAACACACTGGGTCCCATTACCTTCAGTAGCTTAGGGTCTCCCTGGTTGGCAAGGAGATCTGGGGAGCTCTGAGTTGATGGTCTTCCACCAGGAATATGCCACTGTCTTCCACTCACCCAACTCCCCTAAGCTGCCACCTGCTTTTCTCTAAGTTCGGTCTCATCCTTACCTTCCCTCATTTGCAATGCGGGAATAAAAATGTTTTGATGAAATTTTCAATAACTTTTTTAAAAAAAATTAAAAATGCTGAATCGGTCATGGGAGAAATTTCTGTGATAATGCGTTTGAAAGTGCTTTGAACTCTCTAAAGTGTGGTATAAATGCTGAGCAATGAATTGCAGTATTTAAACAAATAAAAAAGTTAAGTGATTTGTTACCAGTTTGTTAGGAGAAAATGAACCTCCCATTGCCATGGATACACTGTTCTATTTATGGGCCTCATGTGAGCCCAATAGGTGAGAGAATTTGACAGCCAGAAGCTGGGAAGATTTAAATCTCAGCTTTCCTCTAGCTAGTTTGAAAATAAATAATCATTCACTTAATTTTTTGGAAGACGTTTCTCTGTTTTTTTTACCACCTTCATTGCTGTCAGGTGTAATGCGAAATATTGCTTATCCCTATTTTAGCTCTAAATGGTTTAGACCAGGATTTGTTAAGGACCGCCTCCTCACATTTGATCATCCTACTCTTTGTCATCAGCCAGGCAGAGCCATGTGCGTGTTAATAGCCTGTGGAAAGCAGAACCTGAATGAAAACTGAGTTTAAACCCTCAGTGCCAACCTTGGGGAACTCATCCATTAGAAGACCTTTCCATTAATTTCTACTCCCTGCTTCCTAGTCCTTAACCAGTTACTGATCTGTATTCCAGCCTCTCCTCTTATTCATGACTGCTAAATGTACCCAGAAGTCTTTGGTGAGGTAGAAAAACATTTTATAGATTCACAAAGTTGACTATATCCAGTGCTTCAAAAGCTTTCTTCTGCCTGAACATCACAGTGACCGATGCCAACAGACATCGGCACACTTAGGGATCCGCAGAGTCTTCGCAGCTTGCATAACAGACCTCAGCAACTTAGCATTTTGGCTAATCTACTTTATTTACATATAAACACGGAGCACTGCAACGTGGCTCCCTCTCTCTCTCTAGCATCAGACAGCAAAGAGAAAAAACAAAGGACAATAGTCCCACTTCACGGAACACAGTAACACAAACATCCAGTCTCCGTCACTTCCCACTCTGTGGAGTCAAAACATGCACCGTCATGTGAAAGACAACAATTCCATGACTGCAATCATGGAGCAGGAATTCTAACAGGCTCGTCTTAGGGACAAGCTACATATTTTGTTAGAAGATCAGCAATTTCACATTGGAGTTCTTTAATAACTCCCAGGTGTGTGCCATCCGGATGTGGTGATTTGTCAGTTTTTCTCAGTAAGGCCTAGAACTTCCTATCTTTTCACCACTGTTTGCCACAGTTCCTCAGACTCCCTTTCTTGAGAAACTGAGTCCAGGCAGAGGGTATCTACCCTACATCTTTTCCTGAAATGCCAATAATGTATTCAGCTTCTTTGCAATCTGCAATCTCCTTTTCCTCCTTCAGCACACTTTTGACTCCTTTGTTATCCAAGGTCCAACCACATCCCTACCTGATCTCCTGTCTCTAATGTATTTAAAGATTTTTGGTGGTGGTGGTTTTTATGTTTTTAGTGATGTGCTCATTGTTTTTTGTTTTGTTTTTTTCTTGGTTCATTTTGCATTCCTTATTGTCTGCTTGCATTTCTTTTGCCAAAGTTTGTTCTCCTCCTTTGGACATGACTTCCATTTTCTGAAGAAATCCTTCTTTCCTCTTATAGCTTCCTTCTCTGCTCATTAATCACAGTGGCATCCTCTTGGCCCCGATAGTACCTTTCTTGATCTGCGGTTATACATTCTGTTATTGTGGTTTTGAACAACCCCCAAGCATTCTGGAGAGATCTGACCCTCTTCACTTTCTCTTTCCACCACCATTTGAGGGGAGCTTCATTTTTTTGAAGTCAAATGCGACTGACTTAGGTTTTTCTTGGCGATTATCTACCTACGCGTAAGTTAATTTTGACAACAATATGGTCACTGTTCCCAATCAGTTCTACAACACTTACATCTTCCACTTACATCCTTGTTGCCACTCAATATTAAGTCCTCTCTGATTAGTTCCATGGCCAGCTGTTCTAAGGCATGGCCATTTAAAACACCTGGAAATTTTTACCTCATTTTTGTGACTGGAACAAACATCTAATATATGTGATTGTACAGGCATGGCCATAGCTCTGTATCATCCGAATCTTTCTTTGCATGGCCCGCATCAACAACTGGCATCCTTGGGCAACTGCCAAGGCCCCAGCAGGGCCCAACACTGATGCCTGGTTCCTGAAGTGTAGGTGGGTTGCCATGAGGCAAGACACAGTGATAACAGCAAGAACCTTTATTGAGCTACATAACTGGGAAACAGGGGCAAAGCAACTGCTTATATACATTTGTGAAAGCCTGAGCTGCTCCCACTCCCAATGTGATTGGCTATCTAAACTCCCAAGCTGCAAATTACAACTCAAGAGTTCAAGGGCCAATGGCAGAGGCCCAAATCCTGAAATGTTCTGTGATTGGACATCATGTATCGAATCAGAACACAGGAGCTCAGAATCCTTAGTCCAGACTCAAGCTCAGGCAAACACAGCTGATTTGAGTTGATTTCGGTTTCAGACATAGGCTGAGTAAGTGACCACTGGTAAATTCCACTCTGGTTTATGTCAGAATTCTCTGACATCCTTAGCTTTGGGGCACTGTGAGAGATTAAAATGGTGCCTTAACCCAGACGCCCACTGCTAAACACTTTGCCCAGCTTCCCCACCCCCGCCCCATCCTGCTCAAACCTAGAGTCAGCCTTGATACTCTGTCCCCTCCTTTCCTAGCTCTTTGTACATTCGACATTGCACTTTAAGGTAAGGGTAAAGGACCCCTGGACGGTTAAGTCCAGTCAAAGGCGACTATGGGGTTGCGGCTCTCATCTCACTTTCAGGCCGAGGGAGCCGACGTTTGTCCACAGACAGCTTTGCAGTCATGGGGCCAGCATGACTAAAGTGCTTCTGGCGTTTGGGTCACCGTGATGAGTGTCAGAGCACACGGAAATGCCGTTTACCTTCCCGCCACAGCGGTACCTATTTATCTACTTGCGCTGGCATGCTTTCGAACTGCTAGGTGGTCAGGAGCTGGGACAGAGCAATGGGAGCTCACCCCATCGCAGGGATTCGAACCACCGACCTTCTGATTAGCAAGCCCAAAAGGCTCAGTGGTTTAGACCACAGCGCCACCTGCGTCCTATTTAACCTGCAGTGGTGACACAGAAGAGAAAACCAGAGGATGCTCATTATCTCAGATTCATTAATCCAGCATAAAAGGGTGCCATTTCCCCCAATGTTCTCTTTCTCATTGCTTCCCCAACATACAGCAGCAAAGCAGTTGAATCTTAGGAATGCCCTGGTACCTTACTGATGTCAGATGATTGCAAATCCATGCCTCACTCCCACTGGGAGCTACCAAGATAACTCTGCCCCACAAAATTGTACCTTGGAAAGCATGGAAGCCTCATTGGTCCTGTGGGAAGACACAAGGACATCATTGCGAATCAGAGATAAAATCGGGAAAGAACAAATTGGGGTGGGGGTGGGGGGGGAGAGACAACCAGCAGCATTAAAAATAACAACTGAAAAATTGTGCAAAAGAATGATAAATAAGCCAAAGCAGCCACAAAATCAATACGGAAAGCAAATCATTTCGAGTGTGTTGAACAGAAATAAATAAAAGGTGGCTTGCTATCAGCCTTCAATTATATTATTAAAAGGCAGGGTAATGATTGGTGCATTAGCCAGAAGATGTCACTTATCATCTCTTTCTTATATCCCATTATTCACACAATGTACTGAACAAAGTCACTGGGGAAAAGCTTCTCTGTCTTTCGGGGAGAGGGATTTGCTTTACCCTGATTAAGCTCCTCTCCTGCTCATTTGTGGCTTGAAGGCTTGATTATAATATTTCTTCATATGGGTTTGTGAAACCCCGTTGGAAGAGAAAGCTCTGAAATTAGTTGAAGTTGCTCAAGTCTAGCTTAATGATCAGGAGTCCTAAGGATGGAGATTAGCAAGAGCCTTGAAGCTGCCCCTCCATAGCTGCCATGATACCAGTCCCCTGCTCATGGTCTTCCCCCACTATAGTGAAATGTTTTCCCATTTAAATTATTTATAAGCTTGCTTCTATCCACATGTTAGCATATGCAAAGGTTAAGCAAATGTGTGCTCTTCTTGTTGTTATTCATCGTATGATGATGATGATGATGATGATGTTATTGTTGTTTGAGCTGTGTTTACTCTGTCTGGGCAATGTGTAAGTGGCCACCCTAATTTCAGGACTGTTTCACCATTTCCTGGTGAAAAGGCAAAGCCATGGTCCTACCAGTCCTCTGAAGGTAACATCACTCTAAGGCTGTTTCCTCTTACTAGCCAGCTGCAAAAAAACTAAGAATCTATGATGGTTTTCTCTGCCTTTGGTCAGAATAGAAGAGCTCTAGCCCTGTGGAAGGAAAGTTAAAAGGTAAAGGTAAAGGGACCCCTGATCATTAGGTCCATTCGCAGACGACTCTGGGGTTGCAGCACTCATCTCGCTTTATTGGCCGAGGGAGCTGGCGTACAGCTTCCGGGTCATGTGGCCAGCATGACTAAGCCACTTTGGGTGAACTAGAGCAGCGCACGGAAACGCCGTTTACCTTCCCACCGGAGCAGTACCTATTGATCTACTTGCACTTTGATGTGCTTTCGAACTGCTAGGTTGGCAGGAATAGGGACCGAGCAACGGGAGCTCACCCCGTGGCGGGGATTCGAACCGCCGACCTTCCGATCGGCAAGTCCTAGGCTCTGTGGTTTAGACCACAGCACCACCCACGTTCAAATCTCCACTCAGCCATGAAGCTCACTGGATGACCCTGGACCAATAACTGTCTCTCAGCCTAGAAATTAGAGGGTAAAGTGCGAGATTGGTTACACTATGCTCAGATTAAGGAGGTTTCAATATGGATAAAAAGATAGGATTCCAGGTGGAAAAATCGAAACTAGAAACAGAATTGTTAGAACCTAAGACTAAGGTACTTTCAAGAATGTATAATTTGCTGTTGAAATGGAACACACAAGATGAAACAGTTAAATCAGCTATGATAAAATGGGCACAGGACATTGGATATAATATCATGTTTGCTGACTGGGAAAGGTTATGGACCACCAGTGTGAAGTTTACGGCATGTAATGCTTTGAAAGAAAATATTATGAAAATGATATACAGGTGGTACATGACCCCAGTCAAGCTTGCAAAAATATATCACTTGCATGATAATAAATGTTGGAAATGTAAGGAGACTGAAGGAACGTTTTTTCACCTTTGGTGGACCTGCCCGAGAGTGAAGGCCTTCTGGGAAGTGATTTACAATGAGTTAAAAAAGGTATTTAAGTATACCTTCCCTAAGAAACCAGAGGCCTTCCTTTTGGGTATTGTCGACCAGAAGGTGTTAAAAAAAGACAGAACTTTTTTTATGTATGCAACAACAGCAGCAAGAATACTTATTGCAAAATATTGGAAGACACAAGATTTGCCCACACTGGAAGAATGGCAAACGCAACTGATAGACTACATGGAGCTGGCCGAGATGACTGGCAGAATTCGAGACCTGGGAAAAGAGGAGGTGGAAGAGGACTGGAAGAAGTTTAAAGACTACGGTATTTACAAAAATTATATAAATTGTATGAATGTTAAGAAGGTGCATGAAAGGAAAGATTATGGCATCAGCAGCCTAGATGAGATATGTATGAGAATAAGTTGAAATACAAAGATGAGATTTGAAGTAAAGTTATGCCTAAATTAAGCAGTTAAATATTTGATGGAAACATTTAAAACTAGAGGCATAACACATCAGAATTAGAACATAAGATCTGAAAAAAGGTAATAAATTGCTGAACATAACTTTTATATGGAGAATGCAGGAAAGGGAAATGTGAGGAAGTCCAGATGGTTATGGAAAGTATGTATGAAAAACTGTGATCTTTCCTTTTTTCTTTTTATATATAGTTGTTAGTTATGTCTTTTGTGTTTGATATATGTTTGGCTATTTTCTTTTCTCAAAAAAAATCCAAAAAAAAAATTTTTTTTTTTTAAAAAACTGTCTCTCAGCCTAACCTACATCACAACGTTGTTGGGAAGATGAAATGGGGAGGACCATGTACACCATCCTTGGAGCTCCTTGGAGGAAAAGGTGGTATATAAATTTAATAAATAAATGAAATAAGCCATTTGCCCTGTGCCACCACAGATACCCACAGCAGTAAAGATCCACAGCTGTGCAGAGCAATTGCCCAGCTGCATATGAAAGGCGGAGGCTTCGTATTAAATTGGTTGCAATGTCCTAACAGTCCTTCTGAGACCTTACAGGGCCATTGCCTGCCAGAGTATATAACATTGAGCTAACTGGACTCGAGGCAGGAAATGCTTAAAATGGCCATTGTTTTGCATGCACTACCTTTCTATTTAGTCCATTGGGTAATTGATGTTGCTGCCTTTCAGACTGGGCAACATCTGAGGGAGTCTTTTCTCTCTACCCAACCTGACTGGGAGAGAAGAGCGGTTGTTGTTGTTGTTGTTGTTGTTGTTGTTGTTGTTGTTGTTTGTTGTTGTTGTTGTTGTTGTTGTTGTTGTTGCACTGCAGTAAAATTAAATCACCAATTTATGAGACACGAAGCTTGCATTGTTTTTGCGGGTGTATTCTGTGACATGTCATTCATGCAATGATAGTGCATTAGTGGTGGATCTACAGTGGACCATCTGCACATCATTCTGCTTTATCAATTGTTCTGGAATGCTCCCCCAATGATACTGCATTACCACTGTCTGGAAGGGCAATCTGCCACTATAGCACAACAAAAGCGTTATGGAAAGCTACAGAATTTCAGCAGGAAGTTGCAGGACAAGCACCGATTGGGAATGAAGCAATATGACTGCCTTGAAATACTTGGAATTGCAAAATGTATTGAAAGCGGAATCATGCATAACTTTCCCGATTCCATTATGAGCACAAATAGTCGTGAATGCACAATAAAAGAAGACATCTGGTAGGGCCCAAAGTGATTTTTGAGCACATGCAGTTTGGCTTTTCCAAGCCAACAAACGGGTTTGTTTGTGGGCAGAAAGGTCTAAGTTAGAGCCAGATGCCTTGTGTAATCCAAAAAAGTAGGCCTGTTGTCACCTATGACCGAAGGATGATTGGGCAAAGTCATCTTTGCAAATGCCTGAATATTTGCTCATTCAGTTGGTAGCTCCTAAAGCGGCTACCACTGTTATGTATTCAGTAGTCTATGTTTGCCTAAGCTTGAGTCTGGACTAAGGATTCTGAGCCCGTGTGTTCTGATTCAATATGTGATATCCAGTCGCAGAACATTTCAGGATTTGGGCCTCTGCAATTGACCCTTAAACTCTGAGTTATGATTCGCAGCTTGGAAGTTTAGACAGCCAATCACGTTGGGAGTGGGAGTGGCCAAGGCCTTCAGGAATGTATATAAGCAATTGCTTTGCCCCTGTTGTCCAGTTCTGTTGGTTCAATAAAGGTTCTTGCTGCTATCGCTGTTTCTTGCCTCATGGGAACCCACCTACAATTCAACCACCATCTTGGTTTCCTCCAGATGATTTGGACGACAACTCCCATCAGCCTCAGTCAGCTTGGCTGATGAGAGTAGTAGCTCATAGCGCCACACTGGTACTTTCAATCAGTAGGTAGTGCGGTTCCACATTTTTCATTCTGGGCTTAGGTTCTGTTCCTTGGCTTCTTGTTCTGTCTGGGAAAGTTGTTGAAAAGTTCAAATCTGTGCTGGAGGCCTCTGTTGTTAGGAATGAACCTGCAGGTCATAAATAAAACTAGCATTACAGCAGAATGTGTAAAGTTTAACATTTTGTCATATCTCTCATATTATATGCCTACACAGTGAAATATGCGGTGGAAATCCCCACTGGAGTACAGTGGTACCTCGGGTTACATACGCTTCAGGTTACATACACTTCAGGTTACAGACTCCGCTAACCCAGAAATATTACCTCAGGTTAAGAACTTTGCTTCAGGATGGGAACAGAAATCATGCAGCGGCGGTGCCACGGCAGCAGGAGGCCCCATTAGCTAAAGCGGTGCTTCAGGTTAAGAACAGTTTCAGGTTAAGAACAGGCCTCCAGAACAAATTAAGTTCTTACCCCGAGGTACCACTGTAATTGCTTTGGAGAGGAAGGGAAGACTGTACTTCCCTTTATGCTCAAAGCAGACACCAGGGGGACACTGGAGGTTTAAGATGAAGTCTTGCCAAGATGTGGCCTGACAAATTTGTGGCCTGCTGGTTTATAGATCAGTTACTCCATGTAGCACGATTTGGCCATGATGGCACTGGAAGAACTTTCCAAGCAAGCCTTGAAGGACTTGCCAGCCATTGCCAGAGAAGGAGGCTAACTATTTGCTAAAGAGTGGGAGGCAGAGGATGAGATCCAAGTGGGTTTTGCCAAGAAGTAGTGGAAAGACTGGGAACAGAATTAGACATTGCAAGAGCTGCCACATATCTTGCTCGTTCTGTCTCCCTCATAACACCTAGGGATGAATGGAGAACATGACATCATTGTGTTGTCAGATTCCCTTCCTCTGCATGTGGCAGCCAATGAACGGGAGTAGAGGCGAGGCAAGTTGTAGTGTGAGGATCTCACATCATGTATTTGTTAGCAAAGTCACCTAAATATTGCGGACTCCAGAGAGAAAAGTCCTTGTAACACTTTACTGAGCAAAAAAATGGTATTGTTTGCGTGAAAAGCTGCAGAGGGTTGTTTTTAAATAAATAAATAAATAAATAAATAAATAAATAAATAAATAAATAAATAAATAAATAAATTCAGGCCTTGTACACAGTAGGGAGACTTGCAACTAACTAATACAGAGGAAAACTCAGAGCTACACAGCAAATCAGCTCACCTTTCCTGATCTCCCTAGCAATGGATTCTTACAACAAGATTTAGCTGAGGAGCAAACATCTAGACATTATGCCACTGTATTCTATTTCCAGATAGTCACTGTCAGGTACAGCAGGCTTGAACAAATGGTTGACCCTCTTTTCTGCCTCTTTTATACACTCAGAATAATTTTTCATAGATTGGTCAATCAATCAAGAGAGGTCTAGGTAAGAAACACGTCAGATAGGTGGGAAGAATTTTACACCTGTACTTTATTAAGCAATCCGTACCCTTCAAACGGGTTGAAGTTAAAATTGGCCACTTTCTTAGCCTGTTCCCATATCCCTGCTTGTGAAAATGGCAGACCCTGCCAAACATGTTTCCGCCCAGTTGCCATCTTCATGACATTGACAAATTAAACAATGCTTGTTTTAATCTTAGGCACGAATAGGCTGGTACAATGGAACACTGTGTTCAACACATGCCGTCACTATGGAAATAGTGGGTAGAGATTCTAGAAGCTGTTTTTGAATTGGGGAGGGGGGGATGATACATTGCGTTCAGGAGCACTTTTATCTGAGTATAAAACTATAGGCTTCACTATAGCGTTACCTGAACAGTGCAATGCCACTTAATTTGGCCACTTAAAAATAAATCTGTCCAGGAAGTAAAAAAATGCTTAATTGAAAGTTTAGACCATACCCTTTGGGGACGTGATATATAATGAAATTAAGAAAAAATTAAAAGTGACTTTTCCCAAGAGGCCATAATCCCTCCTGCTGGGGATACTAGACGGTATTTACCGTATTTTTTGCTCTATAAGACTCACTTTTTCCCTCCTAAAAAGTAAGGGGAAATGTGTGTGCGTCTTATGGAGCGAATGCAGGCTGCACAGCTATCACAGAAGCCAGAACAGCAAGAGGGATTGCTGCTTTCACTGTGCAGCGATCCCTCTTGCTGTTCTGGCTTCTGAGATTCAGAATTATTTTTTTTCTTGTTCTCCTGCTCCAAAAACTAGGTGCGTCTTGTGGTCTGGTGCGTCTTATAGAGCGAAAAATACGGTATGTATGTGACTACAGCAGCAAAGATTCTCTATGCTCAGAAATGGAAGGAGGGGAGAACACCCTCAAAGGAAGACTGGTTGATGAAAATCTCGGAATATGCAGAGATGGCAAAATTGACAAGCACTGCTAAAAGGTATGTACAAATTTAGAATCTTTTAAAGAAGACTGGAAACCATTTCTAGTCTACATTAAAGTTATTTCTTATATGCGAAGACCACAGCTGGGTTTTGAAGTGAAAGAAAACAGCAGAATATATTAAGAAACACGTTGGAGAGGATGAAATTAGATAAAACAGAAACTTAAAACACAATTGTATGTAATTTGGGTTATAAACATAGATGTTGGCTGAGTGGGAAGTCACTAGTTTTGTCGATTTGGAATATAATTCCAATGTAACAAATGCAATTGTCTATATGGAAAAAAGAATAAAATATTATTAATAAAAAGAAAAAAAGAAAGTTTAGGCCATACAGGTGGAGGGAACTGTCATATCATGGCAAATAAGCATAACATTTTCTATGATAAATGTCACCGATTTTAGAAATTGTTAGGCTAACTTTTATGCATACAACAGCCTAAGAAAAACTTCCTACCATTGTTTCTGATACTGTTTATCAGAACCCTTTACTTGCAGGTGGCTGAAGCTACACTTTTAGGAGGACAAACTTTTTACCTGTAAACCAGGTGTACAGCCCAGTTAAGGTGAAGTATTTGGATTGAAGCTGACTCATACCTGAGTGTTAAACCATTGCTCAGAAGCTAATCCCATTTCTTTGCCTGCCCTTTCAGGGAAATGTCCTTAGGAATGCTGCCTGCTGCCAATACATTCACCAGCCTTTCTCCCCTCTTGTTGATACTGGTTTCTAGAGATTGTGGTGCCTGCTGCTAAAAAAGTTACTGCTAACATGCCTTGAGTTAAGAAACCTAGCATGATCTTTTCAAGCCTATAGGATGTAGGCTTACAAATTTGGGATAGCAATTCGAATTTTCTTTTAAAGAATCAAATAAAATGTTTCCTATATTTGTTTTGTTTTGGGGGTTTTTAAGCATTCTTCTATAGGACCCAGCCCTGTAACAATTTTATCAGTGCCCACACTCAAATATCTCATCTTTGGCCCTGTTTCTTGTATCACTGTTAATATACAAAAGTCCAATCCAAAAATGTGCAAGTGAAGAGGGCTGAGCGGTGATTAAATCCAAACTTTCCCATCTCTAAACAGTTGATTATGGAGGCTGCAGCTTTCTTCTACTGGGGATTAGGTACACAATATACACACACTAATGTATAGACTAATAGCAAACTCTTTTGCCCAGTGTAGATCCTTCTGCAGTCATCCATGCACAAGAGAAAGGTATCACCAGGCTCAGGGAAACACCAACTTTTGCAGAAGTATAAACAATTAAGGGGCCTAAATATGCTCAATGGGCACATGACGCTGATTGTCTGTAGGGAGGGGAGGCAGGCAGACAGCAAACCAGGATACGGTCCATGTGGAATAGAGTATCCTGGAAAAAGGCATAGCTGGTCGGCGGAATCCTGAACTGGAGATCTCCACATTTTATTACAGGTCCCACTTCTAAAATATGGGTTGCAACAACCGCTTTTTAGTTCTTCATTTGTACAGGTTGCATTATCCGCCACCAACAGTACTAATTCTTCATGAGCATTTCACAGTGTGCTAAACTCAAATAATTTATGACTCAACTCTAAGCATGCTTAATTAGAAGCAAGTCCCATTGACTCTGCTGGAACTTCCTTCAAAATTAATGTGCGTGCGGATAGATAGGTTTCTAATCTGATATGTCAACACAGTTATATTAATCATCCAGACCTGCAACCTCCACACACACACACACACACACACACACACACACACACACACACACAAATAAAAATGAAATGAAATTTGACAAGGTTCTTATTTCCATAAAATCAATCCTTACCTTGCAGCCTTTCGTATTACGGCTAAAATGAATATGCACACTGAATGTCAAAGGATGCCAAATCAGAGCACAAACCAAGAGGAAGTTCACTGGAAGGCTGTTCAAGTGTTTGCGGACAAATGAGCAGCTAAGGTAGGAGGGGCAAAGCAGGAGCAGCTCTATATGTCTAATGAGTGACATGTTGCGCCAACCAACCAGAGCCAGCTTAAAGTCAGCAGGGCTAAGTGGGATCCTGTTGGCTTCCTGAGCCACTGCGGTATTATTTATTACATTTATTAGCTGCTCTTTTTTTGCCACAGCAACTCAAAGCAACTTACAATATTTTAAGCAAGCAAACAAACATGGTACAGCATATGGTGTGCCGAGGGTTTGAAAGCAGGGGTGCCAACTTGAATAAAATATTGTGGGGCCCCAGGTAAGCCCTGCCCCGCATAATTAATCACATGACACAGTGCGCACACACAAACACACTTCTTGTTGTTGTTTAGTGGTTTAGTTGCGTCTGACTCTTTGTGACCCCATGGACCAGAGCACGCCAGGCACTCCTGTCTTCCACTGCCTCCCGCAGTTTGGTCAGACTCATACTGGTAGCTTCGAGAACACTATCCAACCATCTCGTCCTCTGTCGTCCCCTTCTCCTTGTGCCCTCCATCTTTCCCAACATCAGGGTCTTTTCCAGGGAGTCTTCTCTTCTCATGAGGTGGCCAAAGTATTGGAGCCTCAGCTTCAGGATCTGTCCTTCCAGTGAGCACTCAGGGCTGATTTCCTTAAGAATGGATAGGTTTGATCTTCTTGCAGCCCATGGGACTCTCAAGAGTCTCCTCCAGCACCATAATTCAAAAGCATCAATTCTTCGGCGATCAGCCTTCTTTATGGTCCAGCTCTCACTTCCATACATCACTACTGGGAAAACCATAGCTTTAACTATACGGACATTTGTTAGCAAGCATCTTAAAAAGCACACACACACACACTATTTGTATGGGAATACCCATCAATTTTTCTTTTTGGGGGCTAAAGGCTACACAGCCCCTGGAGTTGGCTCCTATGCTTGAAGGAGGTAGACTGAAACTGTTGCTCCTCCTATGACTTATTAGGTGGGATTTATATTGGGTGTTTCAGCCCTCCACCAGTTCAGTTCTGTGTAGACTGGCCTCTGAGCTAGTCCTATTTATCCTATGTTTGATAAAGCAATTGTTCTGATGTTCTCTGGGAGTCTGGTGTGGTGCATGATTAACCGAAAAGTCAGAGACCCTCCAAGTGTCCCTATTTTCCAGCAACAGTCCCAGGTTTACAGAAGCCGTCCTGGTTTCTGATTTGATCCTCAAATGTCCTGCTTTTCCTTAGGACATCCCTGTTTTGATCAGAGAAATATTGGAGGGTATGGAGTTATCTGACCCCTGAGCCATCTGAAGGCAGCCCTGCATATGGAACTTTCATAATGTTTAATTGCATTTTTATATCTGTTGGAAGCCACCCAGAGTGGCTGGGGCAACGCAGTCAGATGAGTGGGGTAGAAACAGTAGTCTTCTTCTTTGGCGATCACTCGTAGCTGAGTAAGATTGTCTTCCATAAACACGGTTTTAACAATGAGTCTGTAAGTGACTGTGGAGGCCTATTCTGGATCCACACGTCCTTCCACAGTGGGGACATTAGTTTCCGCGTGGGAGTTGATCACGGTGTGGATTTGCCAAGCGTGCCTTCCTCTTAGCACTTTTCTCCCTTGCATCCTGAGTTCAAGTGTCTTCAAAGTCCATGACACCTTTGGTCAAGGCTGTTCTCCAATTGGAGCGCTCACAGGCCAGTGTTTCCCAATTGTTGGTGTTCATACTACTTTTTTTTTTATTTCTCTTGAGACAGTCTTTAAAACTCTTTTGTTGACCACCAGCATTACGCTTTCCATTTTTAAGTTTGGAATAGAGTAGTTGCTTTGGAAGACGATAAGCAGGCATCTGCACAACATGGCCAGTCCAACGAAGTTGATGTTGAAGAATCATTGCTTCAACAGCAGAAGCAGCAAGGAACCACTTAAGAATATTGCATGGTGTCCGAGTTGGGTCTTCACCTACAATCCAGCAGAGTGGTTATGGCACAAATAAGAGTCTCCAGGAAAGCTTCAAGGCAATGTAGCCAGAAGCTGTAGAAAGTGGAAGCAGGGTTTCAAAGTACCACCCTTTGGCCATCTGCCATGATGGCACTGTAGCTCCTTCTCTAACTTGATCCCATGGTGGTGCAGATAACGGAGCCCCAGAATCATACTGCTAAAGCCCCTCGACTGAGAACCCTGTGGCCTATCGAACTGGTGGGACCGTTCAACTGATGGGTCAGGACCTGCTACTGGGTCACAGCCTGATTAGCAGCACCACTACCATGCATGGTTAAACAAAATAAGAAAACAGGTCCTCTGGTCCATGTGTTGGTTAAAGATGGGTGTCAGGTCTGAAAATGTTGAAGATTACTAGCTTATACCAAGGAACTTGTGCAGAAGACTTTCCCTGTGGTTTGTGCCCTCAGATTTAAATACATATAAACATAATTAATTACTTTGATTTTCATTTGAAAAGCATTGTACATAATGGCTCTGCTTTAACGGCATCTTAATTGGCTACTGTGGTAGTTTTTTTGCATTCTTCTGACTAGCATTGCTATCTTACTAATTAGCCGATAATTGCACCATCCCATTTGGATCTTAATATTGGCATATAAGTTTCCCTATCTCTCCACTGGAACTTCTCCAGATTTTAGGATTTTAGCTCAATTAGCCAGTTTCCTTTAAAGCCATCTGATGTTAAGTTATTGCAGCCTGCAAATTTCATGTTTATTCATAGTTAAATATAGATATTTTAGAGGAACCGCTGCATCATATAATGGTATTAGATTATATTAGTGAATCATTCAGTTTCTTCGCAATTACAGGATGGAAGTAAGTAATAGTTATTAATGGTTCCAGTGTTTTTGAAACCCCACTAGATCTTTGTCCTTTGCCCCTCTAACCACAGATTTTTCACTGCCATATTTAGCTTCCTTTGTCTCTCTGCCTCCACCCCTCCTTTCTCCACCACATCTCATAATTTATGCAAATTCCCATCAGTTTATATAGCTATGGCACAAACAAAAAATGATTTTATTAGCTGATTTATTTAACTCCTATAATACTTTATTACTTTCCCCTTCCCGTCTGTTTCAAGTCTATTGCTGCATTTTTATTTGAAAATAAACCGAGAATGGTTTCAGAATATGAAAATAATTCTTTTTGCGTCCCTACCATCCACTGCCTGTACCAGTATTGTAAAATGTTTCTTATAATACCAGTTTAGTGTCATTGCACTGATGTAGCTGTTAATGCATCCAAACCGAACTGCTAGCATGATGGTTCAATAAATAAGATCTAGCCATTAGGTATGTAATTACACAATAATTTATTGGATGGTCTGTGTGTGTGTGTGTGTGTGTGTGTGTGTGTGTGTGTGTGAGAGAGAGAGAGAGAGAGAGAGAGAGAGAGAGAGAGAGAGAGAAATATCCATCGTTAAGCATACCCAAAGTAGGCCTATCGAAATCAATGAACTTCAGTAAATTAAACCCTTTGATTTGAATAAGTCTATTCCAAGTATGACTTTGCTGGATATTGTCCACATTATTTTTACTTGTTCTTTCATCTTAAATTCTGGATTTCTCCTTTAAACAGGAAATCGGAGCACGCCATTTTTTTATTATTAGGTTATCTGAAAAGTGATCAAAACCAATCCAAAATTTTTGGTTTGACCGCAAAAAGATATACACGTCATTGGTGTGTTGTGGGAAGTTTAACTGTGGTTAATCCTGTTTCCCCATGGTCTCTGTTTTGAAAAGCAGGATAAAATGGGGTCAGTGGTGGAGAGAGACTCGTATCATGCAGACACCTTTAGCCATATTTGTTCCAAGAAACGATGGACAAGGGACCCGCAATGCCAAAGCATATGTGGACAGCAGCAGCAGCTGGATGGATACAAGTTCTACTGTCTTCAAATCCAACATGTGGTTACACCAGCATCCCCCAACTTGGTTCCTTTGAGATGTTTTGAGCTGTAATTCGCATTGTTCATGACCGTTGACCTGCTGGGTGGGGATGATGGGAGTTGGACTCCAAACATCTGGGAAGCATCAGGTTGGGAAAGGCAGTGTTATACATTTACCTAGCAAGAGCTAGTGATAAAATTGAGCCAAGAACGTGCTTGTAGAATACAAGCATCGCTGAGACTTGAGTTTTGGTTTTTCCCTGGTTTCCTCTTTATCATATCCATGCTAAGGAACCAAAAGGTTAACATTTGGAGTCACCTTCATTATAGCATTTTAGACACTTGCTAGAAACTCCCCCCCCCCCCAACAAACACATCCAGATACAGTGGTACCTCAGGTTAAGTACTTAATTCGTTCCGGAGGTCCATACTTAACCTGAAACTGTTCTTAACCTGAAGCACCACTTTAGCTAATGGGGCCTCCTGCTGCCGCTGCACCGCCGGAGCACGATTCCAGTTCTCATCCTGAAGCAAAGTTCTTAACCTGAGGTACTATTTCTGGGTTATCGGAGTCTGTAACCTGAAGCGTATGTAACCTGAAGCGTATGTAACCTGAAGCGTATGTAACCCGAGGTACCACTGTATATAATTTAGTTTTCGTTTTTAAATGTTGGCTTTATCTGCACATTATTGATAATTACTTTATACAGTGGTACCTTGGGTTAAGTACTTAATTCGTTCTGGAGGTCTGTTCTTAACCTGAAACTGTTCTTAACCTGAAGCACCACTTTAGCTAATGGGGTCTCCTGCTGCGGCTGTGCCGCCGCAGCGCGATTACTTTTCTCATCCTGAAGCAAAGTTCTTAACCTGAAGCACTATTTCTGGGTTAGCAGAGTCTGTAACCTGAAGCGTATGTAACCTGAAGCGTATGTAACCTGAGGTACCACTGTACTGTTTTATGTACACCACTTAAAGGTGCTTTTAAAATTAAGAGGTTTGTAATTAATAAGGTGGCTTAATATACATTTCCCAAAAATCTGGCATGCTTCTACTGTCTTTTATAGGCATCACTCAAACACAATAGTACCAAAAAAGACAGTGCTACTCAGACAGATCCAGATTCATCCTTCTGAGTACTTAGATTTTAGTTCCCTTGATACCTTGATTGTGCTGGCCATTCAAATACATTATGTACTGTTGCAATGAGTTATAGCTAAAAATCAGTTTTCTTTTTCTTTCTTTCTTTTCTTTCTTTTCTTGAAAAATTATTGTAACACCAACAATCTCCTAGCAGAACTAGAATGATTCTTGTAAAATAAAAAGTATAGATAACAACTCCTTTTCTTGATCAGAACAAAGAAAATAAATGGTAATTTGAAACTGTGTGTAAAACAACCATAGGAACAACAATACAATGAGTCTAATCGGAAGTCAAATTTATTTATTCCCCCCTATTTTTTCCTTATTTTTATTCTTTCTCTCTTTTCCTCTCGTTTTTTTTCTTTTCTCTCTTACTTTTTCTTTCTTCTTTGTTATGTAAAACAGATAAGTTTAAAAAAATATATGGAATGTCGATCCAGTCGTTGTGATGTTTTGTAATGCTATGTATTATTAAGGATGGTAGAATGTAGTGAATAGTGAATTGTTGTGTTAGTTATTGTTATTGTTTAAATAAAGGCCTTTTAAAAATAAAACAAAAAATAAAACTCAGTTTTCATTTAGGAACCTAATTAAGAATACAAGCTTTTTCAGTATATAAGAAGAATGCAATATTCTTCTTGTGGGAACAATGTACCGTAAGTTTGGATGCACTGGTGCTGAAAACTGAGGCTACCCCAAACAACTGAATCACAGCATCAAAGTGAATCACAGCATCACAGCATCACCAGTCAGCCCTGACTGAATGGCGGCACGCCATTTCCAGAATATGACACATTGCCTCCTTATCATGTTAAAGGGAAGAAGCTAATGTGACCTCATCCAGCTGCACCTACACCTTTCTGGGCTATGTGATGGGTTTTGCACAAATTTCAGGCCAGTCTTGCCACTGTGGTTGATCCTGTTCATCACATCCTACAGCATGTTTGCACCATGTGTTAGAAAAGAAGCTCTTGTCTTCAAGAGGAATGGATAATAAATTATATAGGATGGTTTTATCTTTCTGGCTTACTTCATTTATCAGTATTCTATCAGGTTTGAAAGGGCTTAACACAAACAAAGACAGTATTACATTATACATATCTGAGCTGCTTATTCTTGTGTTTTCAGAGAGGATGTGACTAATTTCTCCCAGTAAAGTTAGCCTTGGTGTTTTTATAGTGTCCATTATTTCTTCTATGTTTTCTTGTAGATAACAACAACAACAGCTGTGTTCCAATATCCTTCGTGCTTTCTTGTTTTGAGAGATGTAACACCTATTCTTTTTTAAAGAGATTTTTATTGATACAGCAAGAAAAAAGAAAAAAACACAAATACCAAATTACACACAGGAATAACCACAGACACATAATTTTCTCAGCAAACAATAAAACATATATTGGTCTTAACACTAAAGACCCAACCTCCCGTCTATTCCATATTTCGATTTCATATTACTTATTGCCAATACACACTTTTATCATAATTAAACTTTTTCTTAATATTTCTAATTTCTTATATCTACCTTGCAACTATTACTGAAGTTCCTCGAATGCTGCAACAGAATCTAAACAACTATATTTATTTTTCAGATATTCTTTGAAAACCTCCAATTTTGAAACAAATTCCTGTTTTGATTTATTCTTTATTTTTTCGATGTAACACCTATTCTGAACAGCAACTGTGGTGGTGGTGTTGATGATGTGTGTTTGACTTGGATGTGGGGAACTTTGATGTAAAGCCTATACTATGATGCTCTCTGTAAAGTTTTGAGATGAGTCTCTTTCAGCCTTGCCACCCCAACAGAACTGTTGTGAGGATAAAATGCTTCTCAGATCTCATTGGAGGCTGGTAGTAGAAGGACCTGCTGAACTGGTCAAACAGTTTTCTTGTCAAGAGGATGGCCAGTTAAGTACCCACATCTTCATATCTGAAGGGCTGGCTATGTTGCCATAGCAACAACCAAGCTGTAGCTCCCAGGGCCCACAAGGTCTGTTCCAGAGGGCTTCCTCAACCCTTCAGAATAGATCTGCAGGGGATGTTTGGGGCTGCAGGAGAGAGGGGAAACTGGCAAGAACAAAATAGCTCAGTGGGGATACGAACTTTGGTTTCCCCCAGTTCTAGTCCAGCATTCTAACCAGTAGAACATAATTTTAAGTCAGGGATGGGGAATCAGAGGACCACATTACCTTTTAGGCAACTTTATGTGGGCCACACACCAGTGATGGGGAGGGCCAGAGAAAAAAGACGAGTGAAGCACTAAATACAAAGTTTACCTTTGTACAACACCTTTTTGTTGTGATCCACTTAGAGCTTTTGGGGCGGTGGGTGTGCTAAAAATCCAAGCAAAGAAGCAATAAATGAATTGTAATCTAGCTATTTCAATGCACCATTTAGGGGATATCTTCTAATTCCTTGGAGCCTCTTGTATGAAGAGCATCTAATTATTCTGACCTGGATTACTATAGTTGCCTGCAATCCACAAACCAGTCAGGCTGGAGCACTTTACTGAAACTACTTTACATGCTAATGCTATGTGTGTTTTCTGGCTCCTAGGCCTTCCATGACAGAGCAGCGTCAGTATAATGCCAATATAATGCCATGTTTTGTTTTGTGTTGTGTTGGCACCGTTGTTGGAAAACCACACTCCCAGTTTGGATATGTGCAGATTCAGCACATATGGACATACCTGTTCATTGAAAAGCAGAGGTACATTCAGACTCTTGGTTTGTACTTTCTCAGAAATATTCTCTAAGGCATGACAACTATCTGAAATATTATTTCACCCAGCTTTTCTTGCAACTACTCACAAAGGCACCTACACACAACTAGACAACCCTGCTTTCTCCTCATACAAAAAACAAAATAAAAATTCCTCTCACCATCTCATTCCCACACAACCATATTAATATATAAGCACTCCTTCTCAGGGAGGTTACTCAAATCCACAATTCACAGAATTTCAGACATGTAATTAGATAATTTTCTCTTCAGCACTGGTACATATGTACTACACAGTCTCCACTGCTTGTAGGTCTCTCCTCAGGAAAGAAACAAGACATAAATGTTAAGGAAGCTTTTTTTTCTACTAAAAAGCACAATTTAAAAATAAAACTTATTTGGTGGAATGGCATTTGTTCAAGTTGTAGCATGGGTGTGAGATTAAATTTAATGAACCTGTGTCATAAAGATAAAAAGGTAAAGGACCCCTAGATGGTTAAGTCCAGTCAAAGGCAACTATGGGGTTGCAGCTCTCATCTCGCTTTCAGGCTGAGGGAGCTGGCGTTTGTCCACAGACAGCTTTCTGGGTCATGTGGCCAGCATGACTAAACCGCTTCTGGCACAATGGAACACTGTGACGGAAACCAGAGCGCACGGAAACACTATTTACCTTCCCGCCACAGCCTTACCTATTTATCTACTTGCACTAGTGTGCTTTCGAACAGCTAGGTTGGCAGGAACTGGGACAGAGCAACAGGAGCTCACCCTGTCGCGGGGATTCGAACCGCCAACCTTCTGATCAGCAAGCCCAAGAGGCTCAGTGGTTTACACCAAACCGCCACCCACTCCTCTACCTGTGTCATATCACCAGAGACGTTTATGTACTTGAGCTGCTGTTCTGTCTGCTTGACATTGCCAGTGTGGTATACAGGCTGGAGCAGAGCTTTCCAAAATGTGTGTCGCGACACGTCAGTGTGTCGGTTGCAGTGTATAAGTGTGTTGCACGAACGCTTCCCGTGCTCCTTCTGGGGCTGGAAAGGGGTTAGTCTAACCTCCAGTTTGTAATGAAAAGTGAGTTACTGTGTTGCGAAATGATGCATGTCCAAAAAGTGTGTCACCAACATGAAAAGTCTGGAAAGCTCTGGGCTTGAGAGTTGGACTAAGACTGGGGAGACTCATGTTCAGATTTCCACTCTGCCATAAAGCTCAGCACCACATGGTTGTTGTAAGGATAAAAAAAGAGGGAACCTTGTTTTCCTTCTTAAGATCCCTGGAGGGATGGTGGAATACAAATGTAAGAAATAAATAGAAGCTTTTGTTTTGTTCTCATAAGTAACATGTGAGGCTGGAGACTGCCGGTAACTTTTTCAGAGTTGAAGGTGGTTTGAAAGAGGGGTTGATACTTGTGGTGTGTACTCTCATCCAACTTCTGCTTCTGGTAAACATGCTTTTGTCTTATTTCCCAAACCTACAAAATCTATTGAAACTAGAGATGACAGTGAGTTGTTGGGAAGTGGAACCACTCTCAAACTGCTTGCAGTTTCTTAAAAAATATACAGTGGTACCTCGGGTTAAGTACTTAATTCGTTCCAGAGGTCCGTACTTAACCTGAAACTGTTCTTAACCTGAAGCACCACTTTAGCTTATGGGGCCTCCTGCTGCTGCCGTGCCGCCGGAGCACGATTTCTGTTCTCATCCTGAAGCAAAGTTCTTAACCTGAAGCACTCTTTCTGGGTTAGCAGAGTCTGTAACCTGAAGTGTATGTAACCTGAAGCGTATGTAACCCGAGGTACCACTGTATTCTCCACAGCCTGGGATTCCAGAGCGATCCTATGCACACTTTCCTGGAAGTAAGTCTCAATGACACAATGTGACTTTACTGCTGTGTACACACGGAGGGTTGAGTCGCCAGTCCTGTTACACTTACACATTAAAATATTGAGGTAAGAAAAACAAGGAAGTTACTCAAAAAGTCTTACGAAATTGGTAAGGCACGCATTAGATTGTATGGGAAATGTATGCAAAGCTATTCTGCATATTATACAAATTAATTTTAAACTTATTTTAGATTCCTTGATCCTGTAATCCTAGGTAGCTTGATAGCAGGCTCTGATCTGAGATAATATTTCAAGCACGGTGCTATTTAAGAAAAGGCTAAGGAAGACTGTTCTCTCATGAAGCCGAGTAGCAATAATGGACTACAAGTGCTTTTGTGCAAGTACAGAGAACACAGAAAACATTTAAGAAGAGAGTGAGTGATGAAGATAATGAGTAATGACGATTACAAATAGATTGAATTGTTATTTAGTTAGCATGGGAAATTAGGAGGCAAGACGCTTAACACTGAAGTGCAGGACCAGCACTCAGACCAGGAATCATAGAATCGTGGAGTTGGAAGGGACCATGAGGGTCATCTAGTCCAACCCCCTGTTATCTTTTGCCCAATGTGGGGCTCAAACCCATGACCCCGATTGTTATGTACTGAAGTTCTCACCCTGGGCCAGCAGGAGGATACTGTAGATAGTTATGCAAATGAAGGATCGAAAGTGACGTTCAGTGATTGGATAGTTTGTATGCAAATGAAGGACTGAAAGTGACATTCAGTGATTGGATAGTTTTAGAAAGTTGCAACACTTACGCTGTTCTGGAGCTCTATATAAGCAGGCTGACTGAGCTCCTCAGTTCAGTTCTGTTCCAGCTTACAAATAAAGAGCTGCTTTGGAAGAATCGCTGTGTCGTCTGATATATTCGCCCACAACTTAACACCGATATTAAGAGTTTCATGCTCTACCACTATTTCTGTCCATGCAGCTGTGTCTGGAGGCTGGCTATAGCCTACCTTTTAATTTTTCACACTGCCTTGATCAAGCGTCACTCTTGGACATTGCGGGAAATTGAAAGCTGGCTAAACACCAACGTAATATAATAATTACATTATTATTACTTTATACCACGGCATTGCTTTCAACGCAAGCTCCATTAATTTCAACGCAAAGGAAATATAATGCAAACTGGGGCGGGCGGGAGGAGAGAGACATCAATTTCATATTGTTTGCGGATTAAAAACAACAACAGCATATGCTGGTTGTATTTTCTGGATTGATTTCTGTTCTGCGTAGGGAAAGAATGACTGAGCCCCAGCAATTTCTGCTCCTGTTTCCAGGTTCTAGTGTTTTGTGAAAAGAACGTCTTCCTGTCCACTTTCTCTATACCATGCATAACTTTAGATATCTATATCACATTCCTGCCGTTCTTTCCTTTTCTTCCAAACTAACAAGTGCCAAATGTTACGGCCTTTCCCCACAAAGGAATAATAGATTGTTGACCTCTTAAAAGTGGGGGGGGGGGCAGTCATGTTTCAATTGGCAGTCCATTAGGATTATTCTTTTACCATTGTACAGTGGTACCCCGGGTTAAGTACTTAATTCGTTCTGGAGGTCCGTTCTTAACCTGAAACTGTTCTTAACCTGAAGCACCACTTTAGCTAATGGGGCCTCCCACTGCCACCGCGCCGCCGGAGCACAATTTCTGTTCTCATCCTGAAGCAAAGTACTTAACCCAAGGTACTATTTCTGGGTTAGTAAAGTCTGTAACCTGAAGCGTATGTAACCCGAGGTACCACTGTACCTTGGAAATCAAATGGAATATGTTCCGGAAGTCCATTCGACTTTCAAAATGTTCAAAAACCAAAGCGAAGCTTCTGATTGGCTGCAGGAAGCTTCTGCAGCCAATCAGAAGCTGCAGAAGCCCAGTCGGACATTCAGGTTCCAAAAGAACTTTCACAAACCAGAACTATCACTTTGCGGTTTGCGGCATTCAGGAGCCAAAACATACGAGTTCCAGGGCGTTTGGGGTCCAAGGTACGACTGTATTTATTTTTCGTTAAAATAAAAGCACCAGCATTCTGAGTTCCTGAAGGTGTGTCTAATTCTCTTCCAACATGCAGACTGGTTGGACACAGAGGAATGGTAGGAGGAACCAAATGGTAGGGGAACCCTCAAGGTTAGAAGACTCAGAGCCAGGGATTGGTGATGGGATGAAGATGAGTGGTCAGAATGAGAAGGAGAAAAAAGAACGGAGGAGGTCTCAGAAGCTGAAGAAGCAACAGGGCTTAGTGAGTGGAGGGAGTCTGTGACAGAAGCTGAAGCAGGAGAGGAGGGAGGTACAGTGGTACCTCAGGTTAAGTACTTAATTCGTTCTGGAGGTCCGTTCTTAACCTGAAACTGTTCTTAACCTGAAGCACCACTTTAGCTGATGGGGCCTCCTGCTGCTGCTGCGCCGCTGGAGCACGATTTCTGTTCTTATCCTGAATCAAAGTTCTTAACCCGAGGTACTATTTCTGGGTTAGCGGAGTCTGTAACCTGAAGCGTATGTAACCCAAGGTACCACTGTAAAGATGAATCCGGCTGCTGAAAAGGCATGGGTGTCTCTCCCTCCTGCTGCAACGAGCTCCCCTCTCCCAGGTCTCCCAGAACCAGGAGAGGCATGAAGAGGGTGGAGAAGAAGTTAGCTTCATGTAGATGCCGTCTCAGATGGCTTGGGGGTAACCCTGGAGAGGAGGGGACTTAGGCAGTTGTGGGGAGGCAGGGACCTTCAGTCCCAGCAACTGTTTCATCGGGGCAAAACCTACCAGAGACGAGTTGCTGTGCTCATTAGGCCTGACACTCCTGTCCAGATCCTATCCTTGCTGATAAAGAGTTACCTCCAACTAACTTGGTGTGATTAACTGCTGGCTTGCTTCTGTCACACAATATTTCTGGATTTGGGGATCCAGCTAAAGAGTGATTAAATGTTTTATGTAACAGTTGCATTATTTGTTGGCACTTTTGTTGTTGTTGTTTAGTCGTTTAGTCGTGTCCGACTCTTCGTGACCCCATGGACCAGAGCACACCAGGCACTCCAGTCTTCCACTGCCTCCCGCAGTTTGGTCAGACTCATGTTTGTAGCTTCGAGAACACTGTCGAACCATCTCGTCCTCTGTCGTCCCCTTCTCCTTGTGCCCTCCATCTTTCCCAACATCAGGTCTTTTCCAGGGAGTCTTCTCTTCTCATGAGGTGGCCAAAGTATTGGAGCCTCAGCTTCAGGATCTGTCCTTCCAGTGAGCACTCAGGGCTGATTTCCTTAAGAATGGAGAGGTTTGATCTTCTTGCAGTCCATGGGACTCTCAAGAGTCTCCTCCAGCACCATAATTCAAAAGCATCAATTCTTCGGCGATCAGCCTTCTTTATGGTCCAGCTCTCACTTCCATACATCACTACTGGGAAAACCATGGCTTTAACTATTCGGACCTTTGTTGGCAAGGTGATGTCTCTGCTTTTTAAGATGCTGTCAAGGTTTGCCATTGCCTTTCTCCCAAGGAGCAGGCGTCTTTTAATTCCATGACTGCTGTCACCATCTGCAGTGATCATGGAGCCCAAGAAAGTAAAATCTCTCACTACCTCCATTTCTTCCCCTTCTATTTGCCAGGAGGTGATGGGCCCAGTGGCCATGATCTTCGTTTTTTTGATATTGACCATATTTTGCGCTCTCCTCTTTCACCCTCATTAAAAGGTTCTTTAATTCCTCCTCACTTTCTGCCATCAAGGTTGTGTCATCTGCATATCTGAGGTTGTTTGTTGGCACTTACAAAAAGATAATTGCAGTTAGTTAACTGCCTCCACCCAACCAAACCCAAGACTCCGAGGTTAAAGTACCAATAGTCAGCAAAGAAAGAGAATCAGGAATTCAGTCCAGCAAAATAAAACTCTAAATAAATGCCCGGGCTTCGTAGTTGGTTATAGCCAGACGTCATTTTGTATTTATTTGCTGCCAACCTGTGCATTATTCCATTCCACCATGGACAACATAAAGAGTAAGGGCAGAGCCAAAGGCGCAGCTGGATAATAAAGTACAAAGGTCTCAATCCTGCAACCACTTAACAGCTAATTCACCATAACTGAGCTGAATAATTCATTAAAGCTAATGGTGTGTATGCCATGAGTAATGATACAATTAAAAGGTATAGCAGAGGCCCAGACAACAGCAATTGCAGAAGTTGTACCTGCAATTTTATATATACAGATTGCTCAGAGGCTGCTATTTATTAACATTCAGTGGAAAGGTTATGATGGAGGATCATGGGTAGCTTGAACCCTGACAAGTATTGGTCAGGCCTGGGTGAAGTTTGTGAAGGGAGAAATAAAGTGCTGGCAAGCTGTGCATTCCTCTGGAGGCCTCCCAAAGCCCAGTGATAAAAATAGACATGAAAGGGGGACAAAAAGTCAAGAGAAATACCTGGGGAGAGGCAGTGCTCATGAGTAGAAGCTTGACTACCCAGAATTCTAGATTTGAAATACTCTTCTTAGTTTTCCTAAAACAAAGGAGTGGAAGTGTTATGTAGAATGCTAGCTGGGTTTTCATTTTTCTGCCACGAGTGATGAATCAAAGATATGTGAGGTTGCAAGAGTAGGCCTGCCATACATCCTCCAATTTGTCCTCCAAGAATAGCATCCGGTGGATTTTCTGGAAATCAATCGGCCAAAATTTCCAGGAAAACCCGACATGGGTTGCCATACGCCTGGAAGTGTAAGGGGTTTTTTTTTGGTGAATTTCCTTAAAAATACCTGAACAACTTTTTTTTCTCTTTAGATTTAGCAAAAAGAAAAGAAAAGAAAAAAGAGCCCAATAAATGTTGTGTCCGGATTTTCACTTTATGAAATATGGCAACCCTAGCAATGTGCATCTTTTGAGGGTAGGTTCCTAGTCTGAATGGGTATGGACATGTTTACCTGTGAGTTTCACAGTGTCCCTAGGGCTCTGGATTACTAGTTAATGGGTGTGCCCTGGTGATTTGGTTGCATTAGGAACAAAGCACAGATTAAGGCATATGCTCATTCCAGAGGTTCCAGGCCTGCTCCTATGATACATGTTAATGGAGTTCAGCCATGATACGTCTGCTGTTTTCTTGCCCTGAATGACTAAGCCTCAGCTGACTGTACCTTTCCTAGGCCAAGGTGCTTAGGTCAATACTTAAAATGGAGTGTATTGTCTTGGTAACAATGTGGTCCCCTTCTCTTAAAACAAGCATGTTTTACTAAAAGCAATGTCCTTACTCCCATTGGAGAAATGTTGGAGGGTATAGAGTTATGTGACCCCCGAGCCAAGGAGATAAGTAACTATACAACCCTTAGAAGACATCTGAAGGCATAGGGAAGTTTTTAAATGTTTAATATTTTATTATGTTTCCATGTAAGTTGCAAGCTGTCCAGAGTGGCTAGGGCAACCCAGTCAGATGGGCGAGGTACAAATAATAAAATCATTATCATCATGGAATAGGACATCCCTATTTTCATCAGAGAAATGTTGGAGGGTCTGAAGGTATGCACCACCATCTAGTTTCTGGTAAGGAGTCTGCTGCAATAAACTTTCTATAGTTCCTTGCAAATGATATTCATTGCAAATGATCGTTGCAAATGATAATTGCAGCAACATGTTTGAATCAATAACTGTATGAAAACATTTATTTCTCTCTCGTGCATCTTGTCCCTTCTGTATTTGAGAGCTAGGCAAGGACACAGCCCAACCTAGGTGATTAGATTAGCATGGGAGTGGAAGAAACCATAAAGAAGGGATAGGTTCCTGAATGACCCAGAAGTTCTTGTTAAAAGAAGAAACACTTAAGTGATAAGTTTCATCAAGGGTTCCTGGTATTTAATGGTGAGTTTTCTCAATTGCAAAAGATAAAGGTGAGTGGGAGACTTCTTTGGCTCTGCAAGAGTTGTGTGGGAGAATAGTACCGTACTTCTCTCCATTGCAGCTGTCTTAGGAGTGCTAAAACTCCAGATGTGGCTGCTAGCCCCTTTGTTGTCCATGAGGAGAGACTATGGGCTCACCAAACTTCCACTTGACCTTCTACTTTCCCATGGGAAAACCCACTGATTACTGCCCAGTCAGAGCAAACGTCAGTGGGGTTTGCTCCGGATTAACGTCTGCTCCAATTTAGCACTACAGAGTGGGTTTTCTGGGGGTAAGCTGGGGTGTGGGTGTGTGGCAAAGGCAAAAGTACTCAGACCCATATCTAGAAAGAATGAGACAAGCGGAAGTGTGAATGCTCACAGAAACTGACGTTTTGCTCCACTAGGATATCTTGAAAAAGTATCCTGGTATCTATGTAAGTCATTGCTGTGCGTGAAGAGAGACTTTCTAAAAAAAGATCTGCTTAATAAGTGTACATCTTTCATGGACAGCTTTAATTGCTGTCCATGAGGAGAGAATGAGATGCTCCCGGAAGTTATCATTTTGCTCCTCCAGAATATCCTGATTGGGATCCTATTATTTACGTAGCAGGGAGTTTGTTTTTCTGTCTTGTATTTCTAGTGTGAAAGGCTTACCATGGACTGACGAACCATTGTGTGTTCAACACTGTTAGGTAACAAAAGAACATTTGTGCACTTTCTGAGGCTCCAGTACCCACGGAGTGCTTGATGTTTGTTTTCACCATAAAAATGATATAATACTCAGGACCAGGAGACAGGGAATCCAAATTGTGGCATTTTACAAAGCAATGTTTTCAGGTTCCCAGTTGTTCTCTGTGCTCCATCATCAAGCCTCCAAAATAATTGTGACCTGGTATAGCCATGAATATCTGCAGTGCTTTGAAATGCCATAAAACTTGCAGCAAAGTGGGGGAGTAAGTAACCATCTGTTTCAGAAATTACCTGTATGGTTTGATTTCAATTTTAAGACATAGAATTGTAGAATTGTAGCGTTGGAAGTTTCCTAATCATCACAGATGAGCAGAACAAATGGCATCATTTGAAATGTTTTGGGAATGATACATTTCTGGCTACGTGGCTATTCTGCCCCTTGCCCCCGGCCGATATATTTTACAGCTAGGAATCTTCTTGTTGCCTTGCCATAATACCAGTGATGATGGTGGAACAACATCATGCTTCTCTAAATTAATGTAGCATTACCTGAAAGCAATGAAGCAGCTGAGTATGGCTGATTGAACACCCTCTCTGAGTTTATCATGGGAGAAAGTGCTTTTGAATGGCACAAAAATATTACCAGATTAAATACCCAGTTCACCATGAAGGTAATGAATAGAAAGACTGGTTAGGCAGGATTGCATCTTAGGTTTTTTCATGATTTATTCTTTAAATGGGGAAAATGGAGACTTAGAAAAAAGAGACACTTAGTCAGATGTTGACAAGCTTGACACAGGGATTACAAATCTAAGCACATCTCAGCTGCAAGTTTCCTGCATAAGGGTAAGCCCAGTGTGAATGGGACCATTAGCTATAAGGCACAAATGTCTGCTAGATGGGACTATGTTAAAATATATAAGATTTGTACATGATCTAGACATACAACAATCCAACTCAATAGTGTAATGTTGGGAAATGTCGATCACTGATGCCGAAATTCAACATCGCCTGAGCTCTGCGAGTGCAGCTTTCTCCCGAATGAAGTGCAGAGTGTTTGAGGGCCAGGACATTCGCAGGGAAACCAAAATGCTTGTTTACAAAGCTATGGTACTACTGACCTTACTGTATGCTTGTGAACGTGGACCACTTATAAACGCCATCTCCAACTCCTCGAAAGATTCCATCAACGGTGTTTCCGAAAAATTTTACACCTCACCTGGGAAGACAGGCAAACTAATGCCAGTGTACTGGAAGAAGCAAAGATGACCAGTGTCAAAGCAACAATTCCTCAAAATCAACTTCGTTGGACTGGTCATATTGTGTAGATTGTCTTCCAAAGCAACTACTCTATTCCCAACTTTAAAATAGTAAGTGTAATGCTGGTGGTCAACAAAAGAGTTTCAAAGACTCTCTCAAGGCAAATCTAAAAAAATGTAGTATAAACACCAACAACTGGGAAACACTGGCCTCCGAGTCCTCCAATTGGAGAACAGCCTTTACCTAAGGTGTCATGGGCTTTGAAGACGCTCGAACTCAGGATGAAAGGGAGAACGTGCTAAGAGGAAGGCACATTTGGCAAACCCTCACCATGATCAACTCCCTCCTGGAAACCTATGTCCCCACTGTGGAGGGAGGTGTGGATCCGGAATTGGCCTCCACAGTCACTTATGGACTCACTGTTAAGACTGTGTTCATGGAAGATAATCTTACTCACCTACGAGTGATTGCCAAAGAAGAAGAAAGAAGAAGAGACATACAACAGATTGTAGGGGCATATGAGATGGAAGCGGCCTGAAGCAGAAGAATACCAGACCAGGTGTGGAATTACCTATATCAATGTTACTTTACATTTTGGGACGGGGGGAGAGGGGCCTTGCAAGTAGAAAACTATTTCATTCATTCATACCCCCCCCCCTTTCTCCAAGGAGCTCAAGATGGCCTACATGGTTCTCCCCCACTTCATTAAATCCCCACAACAACCCTGTGATGTAGGTTAGACTGAGAGGCAGTGACTGACTGGCTCAAATTCATCCAGTGAGCTTCATTGCTGAGTGGGGATTTAAGTCCTGGTCTTCCACGTCCAAGTCTAACCACTCTGACCACTATCCTCAAACTAGGGCTTCTTCTTGTTGTTGTTGTTGTTTAGTGGTTTAGTTGCGTCTGACTCTTCGTGACCCCATGGACCAGAGCACGCCAGGCACTCCAGTCTTCCACTGCCTCTCACAGTTTGGTCAAACTCATGTTGGTAGCTTCGAGAACACTGTCCAACCATCTCGTCCTCTGTCGTCCCCTTCTCCTTGTGCCCTCAATCTTTCCCAACATCAGGGTCTTTTCTAGGGAGTCTTCTCTTCTCATGAAGTGGCCAAAGTATTGGAGCCTCAGCTTCACGATCTGTCCTTCCAGTGAGCACTCAGGGCTGATTTCCTTAAGAAGGGATAGGTTTGATCTTCTTGCAGTCCATGGGACTCTCAAGAGTCTCCTCCAGCCCCATAATTCAAAAGCATCAATTCTTCGGCGATCAGCCTTCTTTATGGTCCAGCTCTCACTTCCATACATCACTACTGGGAAAACCATATACGGAGCTTTGTTGGCAAGGTGATTCTCTGCTTTTTAAGATGCTGTCTAGGTTTGTCATTGCTTTTCTCCCAAGAAGCAGGCGTCTTTCTAATTCATGTGCTATGGTTGTTATTGTTATTTTTTAAAAGTACAGTAAGGGTTTTGTTGGAGGCAGCATTCAAAGGTAGACTCCTGCAACTGCATCTGAAGTAGGTCAGTCCATTGGACCACACATAGCTTATATCACCTCAACCTACTTCTTCTGCGTACCAGAGGGAGTTTAATCTCCTGATCTCCACTGCCGTATCTAAGCCAGCTTAGTCAGTTCCTTAGCTCTGAGGACATACCAATCAGGAAGCATGACAAGATCTTTCTTGCTTCTCCCAAACAAGATCTGAATAGCAATAGCAAAATCTTGGCTGCACACAGATGTAACTAGGTGTACTGAACACCCAGTGACTACAAAAAAGATACCTATCCTCAATTGCATACGTGTTTACAGTTGCAGTGGCCAGATGATGTTAAGTAAGATTGGGTGCCGAGTTTTAATGACTGAGGAGCTGTTTAATTATAATTAGAAGTAAATATAGGGTTGCTGATTCATCCTTGGCAAAACTTGATTCATTGGTAGTATTCATGCAGAGTGTTTTGTTTTATGTTACAAGATAGATTTTTAAAATAATAATAATAATAGGGATAGCTTTTCTAAAAATAGGGTTAAGAACTATGATTAAGGTTATTTCCTATGTCTAATGGAGCATCAGTAGATTTCATATTTTCATAGGATACTGCAATAGTTAAGGACTGGGTTTTCAAAGGAATCACATTCGTATTTTTTTAGCTATATTTCTATATTACTGTTATAAGATAAATTATAATGGATAATTTATTATGAGGTGCTTGTGTACATGTACAAATTAAAGGTATTATATGTGGCTCTGGGTTGTGTCTAGCTACGTCCTACTTTAAGCCGTTGTTGTTTAGTCGTTTAGTTGTGTCCAACTCTTCGTGACCCCATGGACCAGAGCACGCCAGGCACTCCTGTCTTCCACTGCCTCCCCATCCAAATAAATGAACATGAGTCAGTCATGATTAACAAGTTGATTAATTTCAATAGGTCTGCTCTGAGTATTACCTGGTTCAGTCAGCTGCTTGTATTTTTTCCTTCACTTGAGAAAGGAGTTGAGGGTTTACTCAATCGAGTAAACATGTTTACTCAATAAGCTCAATGGGGCTTACTCTGTAGTAAGTGTGCTTAGGGCTACACTGTCAGACTGCTTTTGTTAAAAAACAAAAGCACTAACACATAGGTAGGCAAACTAAGGCCCGGGGGCCAGATCCGACCCAGTTGCCTTCTGGATCCGGCCCGCAGATGGTCCGGGAATTGCCGCGTGGATCGGCATGGGGATTCTGATTGTTTGGGCTGCGCCATTCCCCACCCCCTCACACATACCATGGCGGCGCCTCCTCCCTCCCTCCTCCTGGCTTCTCCTCGCCCTGCCTAGAGAAGGAAGGGGGCTCTGCTGAGCTGAGCGCCCTTTTAAGCAGCCCCTCTTCAGAGCCAGCCTTTTCACGCTGCTCATCGTCCCACCACCACCAGCTCACAAGGCACAGGAGCTGAGCACCATTTAAAGCACAGCAGCCCCTCTCCAGAGCCAGCCCTTTCGCGCTGCTCATCACCCCTGCCACTCGCAAATCACAGGTAAGCAGCCACCGGGGAGAAGGGAGGGGAGAGTCGTGGGGGATTTCCCACCCAAAATATAGTCCAGCTCCCCACAAGGTCTGAGAGACAGTGGACCGGCCCCCTGTGGAAAAAGTTTGCTGACCCCTGCACTAACACATAACCATTGGGGGAAGAATCTTGCTCCATTGTCAAGAGTGGTTTGGCCTTAAATATGACATACCCAACACTTGAAGAAACTGTTCACTTCTGATGTGCAGTAAAATATGTCTAGAATTTATGGTTCTATCACTCAACCACTGGTCCACCTGATACTTGGACATTTCATATCAGCAACTTCAAAATCAATCAGCCTGCCAGAGAAACGCTTCTTGTCTCATGTAATGTTGTATTATTTCCCTCCTCCCAAATGCTTGTTGAAGGCTTGGCAGCTTTGCTTGAAGTTCCGTGCTGTGTTACCCAGAAAACTATTCCACAGCAGATAATGTTGGATGAATAGGTCAAATGGGTCTTGACATTTTCTTACAGGCATCTTAACATCTCTGGTATTATCCTACTGTTATTTTTATTTTCTCTGTGATCTCTGTACAGAAAGACTTTTACCGTATTGTACTGTACTGTATTGTATTATAACAAATTCTATACCACTCTTCATCCGAGCATCACGTGGCGGTTTACAAAATAAAAACAAAAAAATGCAAAGAGGTTTGCAAAACACACACACACACACACACAAAAAAAAACTACCAGCAAAACTACAAAAATATATATTTGTGCAGCAGGGAAGCCATTTAGCATGGAAAAATTTGATAAAATATTTCCTGGTTTTCCAAACACCCTTTGCTTTGCAATACGTTTAATTCCACCAGTTGGTTAGAAGATTGGGATTGGGGTGTGCAGCATCAGCTACGAATAATATTCACACAATGCATGGTACATAAAGGTAACGGTAAAGGGACCCCTGGCCGTTAAGTCCAGTCGCGAATGACTCTGGGGTTGAGGCGCTCATCTCGCTTTACAGGCCGAGGGAGCCGGCGTTTGTCCGCTCCGCAGACAGTATTTCCGGGTCATGTGGCCAGCATGACTAAGCCGCTTCTGGTGCAACAGAACACCAAAACCTGAGCAGCGCACGGAAACGCCATTTACCTTCCCGCTGGAGCGGTACCTATTAATCTACTTGCACTTTTGGCATGCTTTCGAACTGCTAGGTTGGCAGGAGCAGGGACCGAGCACAGGGGCTCACCCCGTCATGGGGATTTGAACCGCCGACCTTCTGATTGGCAAGCCCAAGGCTCAGTGGTTTAGACCACAGAGCCACCCGCGTCCCGGACATATGTGGTACAGTGGTACCTCTGGATGCGAATGGGATCCATTCCGGAACCCCGTTCGCATCCTGAAGCGGATGCAACCTGCGTCCGTGCGTCTGTGCGGGTCGCAATTTGCCACTTCCGCGCATGCACTTGACATCATTTTGAGCATCTGCACATGCGTGAGTGTCAAAACCCAGAAGTAACACACTCCGTTACTTCCGGGTCGCCACAGAGCGCAACCTGAAAATGCTTAACCTGAAGCGACTTCAACCTGAGGTATGACTGTACATTTGTGGTACATATCACGACACCATTGAGAAGTAGGAAAACAGTAGAGCCAGCAGGAAGGGTGGAGTGAGGTTGCAGCCCCACTATTCTCACATTAGGAAATCTAGAGCCCTGGTAGACTTGCAGCTAGTCTGGTGCCTGTGCATGCTTATTCAAACTTAAACCAAGTGCAGTGAAACTTGTTCCTTAGTATGCACAGGAGACCAGTATTAGCACCCGAAAAATAATAGGAATGTCAACCCATTAAATAATTTTAATTGGTTAAGATTAACCTTTTAACCAATTAATGCATTGAACTCTCTCTCTCTCTCTAGATAGATAGATAGATAGATAGATAGATAGATAGATAGATAGATAGACAGACAGAGATATAACACTAAAACGTTCAACACGGGTAACTTCTTAACATCTTAACATTCTGCCTGCCCCTCAGAACAGGGCTGGGCCTTGGCAGCCGCAGCTTCTCCTCTTCCTCACCTGTAGCAGCTACAAGCTGCCCAAGGGAAGAGGCTGGCAGTGGCGGCCATGGAAAGGCCATGAAGAGGCAACAGGATTATCCCTTGCAGCCGCCATCTTGGGGGAAGCACTGGCTCATCCTCCTCAATGAGCTCAGCGACAACACTGGTGGTGGAAATAGGGACATTCTGGGATCAAATCAGAAGCCAGGATGGCTTTCAGAATTCCGCAACTGTCTCTGGAAAATCGGGACACTTGGAGGGCATGAAATTAACAATTTGAGTTACAACAAATTAATAGTATTTAAAAACAATTTTTAAAAATTTCTAGAAGGGGCCATTTCAAGCCTTCCTAAATGTGATGCCCTTTTTTTCTGCTATGACTACTGAGATCCTAAAGCATGGGTAGGCAAACTAAGGCCCGGGGGCCAGATCCAGCCCAATCGCCTTCTAAATCCAGCTCGTGGACAGCCAGGAATCAGTGTGTTTTTACATGAGTAGAATGTGTGCTTTTATTTAAAATGCATCTCTGAGTTATTGGTGGGGCATAGGAATTCGTTCATTATTATTTTTTTCAAAATATAGTCCGGCCCCCCACAAGGTCTGAGGAACAGTGGACCGGCCCCCTGCTGAAAAAGTTTGCTGACCCCTGTCCTAAAGGTTTTGATACAGATTCTCCCATCTTCTGACTAGATTCTACATGGCCGTGTGCTATTTCTGTTGCTGCAGATTCTAGATACTGACATGGATAACATGACTTGTACAGCACCGAGTCAATGTCTTTATAGATAAACTGCTAAGCACAGCAGTGGCATTCAACAAGTACTGTAATGCATTTTTCCCCTGAATAAACTGATTTAGCTTCCAGCTGTTTAGTAGTTATTATTTGTTTGATAGATACGGAGCCATCAATGTAAATTCAGAGTAAGAACAAAAGCCTTGGTGAATAAGTTGTATCAAAAGCTTCACGTAAATGGTGGGCTTGCAGCATTTATTGATTAATTGACTTGATAATTTATTTTTTAAAATTGCCTTGATTAAAAAAAAAAAGGCTCTGGTTAATCAGGCAAGTCACTGAACCAACCTGCATTAATGAGGAGATTTGCTCTTTTCTTTGTGGCTAGCAGTTTGGCTGGCCTGCTCAGTAGTGGCAGACCAAACATGTTTTAGTGCCTCATTTGCTAAATAAATAAATGAATAAATGAATAACAGCTATTTTGGAATGTTTCCAGCTTAACCTACCGCATGAGAACCAGGTACCCAACAATCAACACTGAAAGTGAAAAATCTGTTCCAAAACAATCCTCACATAATCAGGCTTTAAACACAGATTGTGAAAAGCCAATATGTCCTATTAAAAAGCAGGAAATAAACTAGCAGGCTGGTATTATGGATAGTTACTAACTTGAAGCCTGTCAACACTATAGGCAATCTAAAATAGAAGAAAGTATTTCTGCCTGTGGCAATCTAGTCAGATATATATTAAGTAGAAGAAAAAAACAGAAAATATAGGTCTGAATTGATTATCGGACTCAAAACAGAAAACAAAAGATATGTTTCAGTGTCATTGGACAAATAAGCCGACCCATTATCTTGGCATAAGACTAACCTCAGAAACATAAGACTTATTTAAGAATAATGATGAGATTTTGTTTAAGGACTGCTTCTCCCTTCTATTAGAATGGCAGGAGTTCCCTTTATCTTTCTCGGGTAGAATTGCTACAGTAAAAATGATTGTATTATCAAATATTAACTTTTTATTTCAGCATCTATCGATCAAAATAACTTTCTCATTATTAAATAAATGGCAACAATTGATATTAAAATTTATTTGGCAAAAAAGGAGAAACTAAAGGCTAAGATTTTGTATGATGGGGGGTGGAAAGGAAAAATAGGAAGACTTCGTGTCCCAAACTTAAGCCTACTTTACATTTCTAATGTGATTAACTCGATAATGGATTGGACTATAAATCAGTATGAAGGCATATCAAAATTTGAACAAAATCTGATTAATCTTGCTACACAATTTATTATAGCGAGAACACAAAATTAGATCTCTTTTCCTCAAAGTCAAGTTTTTATTATCTGATTTAATGAATATTTGGGATCGCTTTAAAAGATTACTCAGTCCAAACCCCTCACCTTTAGAGTCAATCATAGGAGCAATCATAAAAGGAGCAAGAAACAGGTTTAAAATGTGGAAATCAAGCAACTTGTTCAGGATTCAGGAACCAGAAAAAGAGGGATGTATGATTTCATACTCAGAAATTAGAAGACAAATGCAGGAAAGTAATATTTGTAGTCTGAATATTTTCAAATCTGCACTAAGGTGCAATAATTTGTTAGAAGGCACAATAATAGGAGAGAAACACCTGAGTTTAAGAAGTGAGTGATAACAAAAGAAAAACACCAGATAATTGCAAAAATATACCATTTATTACCAAGATATTACACAGAGCAGGAACAAGTTAAGGATTACATGGTGAGATGCCTTCTGAATACATGTATTGGAGAAAATATATCTATGAATGTATGGGGGAAATTATGGTTGACAGAACGTAAGTTCTCCTTAAACTCAGAAATCAGAGAAGACATATGAAACTATGAAAAGGTGGTATATCACACCTGTAAAAATAAATAAGGTCAACAAGGGCTATCCTGACTTATGTTGGAAATACAAAAAAGAGAAACATTTCTTTCATATGTGGTGGAAATGCCCTTTGGCAAAAAAAGGGGGGAACAAATTTAGTCCCATTTGCAAAGAGCTTTGGGTTGTGAATTCCCAATATACCTGGCGGTATTTGTATTAAATTATTTAGAGGGTTCAGTAAGGTAAGAACATGCAGAATTAACTTCATATTTGCTGACAGCTGCAAGAGTTGTATATGCGGGAAAGCAGAGAACCACCATAGTGCCATTTGTCAAAGAACAGTATTATAAAATATGGGAATAGACATCAATGGCAAAACCAATGTATTAAATTAGATTTAAGGAGCAAAACTATAGATAATGGGTTGTTATTTTTTTATTGGTAGAGTAGGTAAGTCGATCATACAAGATATGGGGCAATTCCAGGTATACCATTGATTGATTGATTGATCTTTATTACGGCCATTGGCCCGTTACACGACAGTTTCCCATACCACATGGATTAACAACTTTCTGAAGCAATGTTGTTGGAATTGTGTTGCTCCTTTGTTATACTGCATCCTTTATTTTTATTCCCTGATTTGTATCTTATCGTGTGTTATTCAACAAGATGGATATTTGAAAACTTTAATAATAAAAAAGCTTGATATAAAATACAAGTCATGAACACAAAAGTAGAACTATTATGAAACAAATGGAGTATATGGAAGAGGATTTATGAGAAAACATAAAGACTTAAAAGCTGATGCTGTTAGTCTGACAGGTGTCATTCTAGTCAATCATGGTCACCTTGGGAGTAACTATTCCCTGAAAAGATAGCAACTTTAAGTTCTGCAGTGTAGCTCTAAGGAGATGGCAAGAATGCTGGGATATATAGTGAAGAATTGGAGGAGGTAGCGGAAGATTGGAAGGTATCTGTCAACCTTATGGTTTTAATTCCTGAGTGGCATGAAAGGCATTCTAGCCAAGTATTTTGCCGCTAAGTATTAATAAAGCATTTCTGAAGGCTAAGTTGACAAGCAACTTAGTAAGTATCACAAGATTCCTGATTGCTTCCAACAGAAATTCTCCTCACAGTAAAATGGAAAAACCTGGTCTGGGCGACAACAAACTGCAACAAGACATTATCACAAGGTGGCATTTGTACAACGCTAGATATTCTAAAAGTGAAATACATTGTTGAACAAATTTTGTGAAATCATACTTTCTTCATAGGAGTGGAGCAAGATGGAGAACGTGCTTGGAGTACGGCAGCCTTGTCTTGAAGTGTCAAGAGCTGCTTGAAGGTAAAAAATATGTTCTTCCGTGTTGTGGTTTCTATGTACTGTAGCTCATTTATCAAACAGCATGAAAAGTTCTAACCGTCATCCAGGATATATTAGCAGTGCTGATGGATGACTTGAGAGAAGATGAGCTTGGGAGATCTTTAAAAATATGAAGAAGCAACTGGTCTTGACCCAAGTATTAAGATACTGCGATGCTTCTAGAGGGCTTGTGGTTGCATCTCATGAACAACACAGATGCTCCAATGCAAGAGGCCAAGTTAGTCAATCAGACTGTTTTCCAGCAAAAAAAGAGAACTGTTTTTCTAGAACTGCAATTTCTGATCCAGAAGCAGACTACGAAGCTGCTGAAACTTCTACATTTTCCACACCTGATGCAGCAAATATTGCATTTGCATTGCTAAGTGAAATTCAAGAGTGTGCCATAGCAGGTCAGTAACTTTGCTGACCTCCTCGTCTGGTAGCAGACAAATTCACTGCTTGCAAGTATGGTGAGAAAAAGAAAATGTAATCAAACTATTTTAATGGCTTGAGAGAACATTCAGTGCAGCAGGAATCACTGTCAATAAGCTTTGCCCATCTATGAACTTGGACAATGTAAACAAACTACTTTGTTTGAAATCCTGGCTGCAGAAATGACAATTAGGTGTTGTAATCCTGTGCTATATTTTGTATTGCTTAATGTCCTAACGCTCAGCAAACCTAAATAACACCATTTTCTGCCTGTTTTATTTTCTGGTAAATATGCCAAGAGGTTAAAAAAAGTATTTTATTTCTTATAATCTTTATTTTGTTATGTGCAAATGTATGTGATGTATGTAAACTGAAATTCTATTCATTGAATTAATTTGGAGTTCAGCCCTAGCCTAAGCATCTCTTGATGTTGCTCTCTTTGCATATCTGGCTTTGTATCTGTCTATGTTTTTCCTTAATTGAGTGGAAGACAGGCTTTTAGTCAATCATTTTTAAGGCAATATTTAATCAATTTTTCTTCAGGAGGTGAAGAAATTTGCCAAGAAACCATTTATGAATTCTCCCACTGTTGTATGCAATTCCTCATATTCAAATGCTCCAGAAGTCTCCGCAAGCAGCCACAATAATGGTAAGCATAACCACAGACTTTTGAAGCTGTTGTAATATAATGTTTATATAAAATACTGAAGGTACTAAAAATGAGGCTGGAAACATGAAACTGTTACTGGAAATTAGGACAGAACTGGAAGATGCATATATGACAGCAAAACTGATATTGTTAATGGATAAAAAAAATGTATATAATAAATGAGAAGAGGCTTACAGTGTAGTCCTAACCATGTCTATTCATAATTAAGTCCTATTGAATTCAATGTGATGTACTTACTAGTAAGTGAGGTTAGGATTGCAGTCTCAGTGTGTTGATGGATGAGATATGAATGGAAAAATTTAAGAGATAAAACAAGATGGATAAGTACATCTGAACAGGTAAAAACCAAGGTGATGGGTGCAATAGATGGAGTGAATGGACAATGGAAGAGATTGAGATACTAATCAATAATAGTAGCTGAAAGCAATGTAGGTAAAATTGAGCAGAAATCTTAAAGAGAAATAAAATGAAAGCGATGAGTAGTAGATACACGTAAAGAGGACTGATTAAACAGAATGGTTAGAAAATGGATATGCAATAATTGGAAAGAATGGTGAGTTTGTAAGAAGAGAATGTAGAAATGCTGGTCTGATGAACAGATGGGAGATAATGGGATACATATAGAGGGTGGGTGAGAAAATGAGTTGGTAGTTTGTAGGTGGATGGGAATGGCAGTCTGAATGGACAAAAATATTTTATGAATGTAGAGCCTATGGATGGGTGGGGATGTTGGGAGATGAAGTGAGACAAATGTAGATGAGATGAGAAGGTGGAAAAGGCAATGGGCTAATGGTGCGATGATGTGGGCGGACCATGAAGTTGCATGGAAGTAAAACGTAAAAGGGACAGGCAAATGAGTAGATGGAAAGGATGATCATGTTAGGTGGCTAAACCAGATCACCACTGGAAGGGAAGGAGTCTGAAAGGACAGAAATAGATGAGAGGGGATGAAGGGTTGGCTAAGCAAAGATGGGAAGTCTGAAGGGAGACAGAACAGATGGAGGTGAAGCTGATGAATGGGTGGACCTGAAGGCTACATGGGCAAAGTGTGCTGGGGTTGAGCAGAGGAAGTGGTGAGGTGCTGGGTGCCTGCTTCCTTGAGGCTGGGGGCTTGAAGGGCAGCCTTGCCGTCCCCCCAACCCATCTCAGCACAGTCTGAGTGGTGGTGGCCTTTTTTAATGGGGAGGGGAGAGGTGGGGACCCCCAACCTCCTCAAAAAGTTGGGTCCAGCCCTCCCTCCATGGTTGCTCCCAGCACCAGCAGCGACGGAGCCCACGGCACACCAGCGCCCCCAACCCCAGACCACCCCCCACTTCCCGCTGCTGCTCCTCCTCCTCCTCCAATCCCCTCCCCTCCCGTCGCTCCTCCCCCTTCCTCCCGGCGGCCATTGGCCCAATCCCCGCCGCCCCCTCGCGCCGCCGCTCAGCTGAGGAGACAATGGGCGATCAAAGGAGGGGAGGGGGAGGAGGAGGAAGAAGAGGATGGCGCTAGGCGAGGCTGGAGCCCGGGCGTGTGGCACTCTCTCTGCGCTCGATTAGAGAGCCTAGTGGGAGGCTCGGCCAGGCGAGGCAGCCGACGGAGGGACGCCCGAGCGGCGGCGGCAGCAGCGGGTGAGGGGAGTCGCCGCTGCTGCAGCTGCCTCCTCCTCGCGCGCGCGGCGGCGGCGCCCCCCCGCCCCCTACACCCTCGTCGCCTTCTTCTTCTCCCGCGCCTCGCGAGCAAAGTGTGCGAGAGTGAGTGCGAGTGCGAGTGAGCGAGAGCCCCGTTGCGCAGCTTGCTCTGCGCACAGGCACCACCACCAGCGGAGGAGGAGGAGGAGGAGGGCGGCAGAGGCACCACCAACCACCACCAGCAGCACCACACGGGCATTGGGGGAGAGTGAGTGTGTGGGGTGGGGGGAGAGGAGCCAGACACGCGCACACTCACTCACACACACACACACAGAGAGAGAGAGAGAGGAGGAGGAAGAAGAAGAAGAAGAGGAGGGGAAAGGAGGAGAGAGGCCACGGCAGACACTCAACTGAGACAAAAGTATCTCCAAACCAGCACCCAACTCCACCTTGGGAGGCGGGCGCCTCAGCATGGCTTCCGAGGAACTCTACGAGGTAACACAGACCCCTTGTGCTTCCTTCCCCCCCCCCTAACTCCACAAGCCCCCCACCCTACCCCACCCCGTGGCCCCCGCCTTCCTCACTATCGCCCCCCCCTATTTTAAGTGCTAACGCTTAAAAAAAACACCACCCCAACACCCTTGCATTTCTTTCCTCTCTCTTTTTTCCTTGGCGGGGCCCTGTAGGCGCCCGCCCGCGTTCTCTCTCGCGCGCGCTCCCGCCGGCCCGCGTGCGCGTGTTTCCAAATTGCGAGCTTTTCGCCTCCCTGCCCTCCTCCTCCTCCTCCTCCTCCCCCAGTTTCGCTAGAGAAGAGGACGGAAATATGACTGAAAGGAGGAGACGGCAAAGTGTTTGCCATTGGCTTGCGCTTTCTCTTCTTCTACTCTCTTCTCGCCCGCCTTTCTCCACCTCTCCCCACCCCACCGCCCGGCCCCACAACCCCTCTCCCAACTCCACAACCGCCCCCTTGCCCTCTCCGGTCTCGCCACTCGGACTCCACGAGGGAGGGGGGAGGGGAAGGGTGGGTGGGTTCCGGACGGTGGGTTGCAAGAGCTGACAGCCACGACTTGCTCAGAAGCTCCTTGTGCACCCAAAGTGAGGTGGTTGTGTGCCCTCCCCCACCCCGTAGTGTGCAAAAATGCGTGCAAAAGCCATGCCACCTCTAGGGCGGGCACGAGGAAGGGTTTCTTTCTTTTCTGGGGTCGTCTTTTGAAACTGCATTGACATCTTAGCCTTGCAGCAAGCCAGCTGAGTTGATGCACAGCATGAAACATTCAAGAACGATATGCCTCCACGTTGTTGTTTTTTTGCAGGAAGGCAAGTTTTTCTTTTAGAAAAAAGAATATGGTGGGGGGTAGGTTCAGAGCTGGTGCTAAAGAGACGTCATCCTTTTTGCACTACTATGTGATCCTGTGGTTTAGATTGGAGTCTTTGGCTTTGCCAGCGAAGGGGGCAACTGCTTTAACTTTGAATTTCAAGTTTTCACATCTCTAATGTATGTGGATGCACACTGGAAATCCTCTTCGATGCAACTTCCTGGTTTTGATATTTACGAAGTGCTGTATTAGGGCTCTGCAACAATAATTATTTTGGAACCATTCGAACCCATTTGATAAATATCAGTTCACTGAAGAGACAATAGTTCTCTTGTCCTTTAGGTAAATACATATTTAGAATGTGTGTTGGTATTTTTAGATTGCTACTGTTTATCTGAATCTGCATTTTTTAGGGAGAACTGAAATATACTGGGGGGGAAAGTTATGAAACTTGGGTCTGCAATCCTAAACAGTAGTAGGGAGCAAGCCCTGCTGAACACATTGGAACTTTCTTCTGAGTAAACATGAATAGGATTGCGCAACTAATGCCTTGCCAGTGTACTAGAAGGAACTTCTTGTGAATGAGGGATAGATCCTATTCAGTCAATAGAAAAATAGCTTTACACATGTTTGTTTTGAGTGAGTTCGATGAATAAAGTTTCTGAACCACTAAACCAATAATAGGAAGGTTTGGTATCTCATAGTTAATGGTTGTGAAGATTTCACCCGTCTTCAGAGTTGAAGCCAAACTAAGCCTTGGATGAAATGTGGGAGAAAGAAAAAAAACTTTATGACGGAGTTCACTAAATTAGCCTTACTCAAACCTTTAATTGAATGCTGTGGTGATCAAGGCAGATGACTTCATGGAGTGGTTGCTTCTGGATCATCCAGCAGTTAATATGGACCTCAACCATTAAGGTGGTAATCATTGTATCATTCAGTCATGCTTATTAGCTATGGAAACTGATGTCTCTTAGTCGCACTAACTAAATGAGTTGGAAAGGTGATTAGGACATTAAGGCATAAAAATATACCAGATGCTGGATGCAAATACCATTTGGGACCTATCCAGTGCCTGGAATACTTCATTAAATGAAGTACGTTGGCCAGTCCCATGAGCAAGGTTGTTGATATGGAAACATTCTTTTCAAATATTTTGCCTTATTTTTTAGAGCACCATAGATCATGCATTGTGATTCTTTTTACAAGTAGACTCACTCTTGAAATATATGAACACAAATACATTGTTTAAAAATGCCAGAGTTGCTTGATGATTGTTGTCCTTCATGCCAAGTTTCAGGTAGAAGACAGCTGAGTCTGGCTATGCCTGTGAAGGGGTGAACAGATTATCCCATTTAAGTGGGATAGATGTCTTGGTCAGATACAGCTGTGATGCCGTCTGGTCCTGTATTGAATTCTGCAGTGATTTGTTGGGAATTGCTAATGTACGGTGCTAAATGAAAGGGGCAGGCCATGGTCTCTTTTTGGGGCATTGGGGTGTTTATCCTTCAGAGTTGGAATGCAGTGGCATTGCGTTTGGTCTAAATGATGAACATGATGTAAAGATTTACAACTGTCTTTGCCATTATATTTTTTGGAACTACAAACAAAAAAACTATCAAAGGGATATAAATTTTGATTACTGGATGTTTTAGAAATAAAAGAAACTCCTAGGAAATTCTATCTTTCCCATGAAATACTTTTCGGTTTATGGTTGAAAAATATGGAGTGTTGAGTTTTATAATTATATACATATATTTATAATATAGTTTTATAATTTTTATTTAGTGCTAAAGATAATATTCGAGAGAGTTCTCTGCAACTCAAAGAAAAGCAACTTGACAGACCAACATTTTGTTTTTTTTCTGGAAAATAACTTGGAGAAGCAACAGGTCAAATGTACTATTCTGACTGGATATAGTTCTCTTGGATTCATCTAATAGTTCAAAGCAGGATACAGAAGACCAGCTGAAGCGGATCAAAGTTTAGGAGTCTTGTACATCACAGTCATTTATCTAAAAGCATTCCTGAAGTTATAAGTCAAGCATTCATTCAAGGAGTTGGATAAAGTCATTGAATGTGACTTTCTTTCATCTTTTCACCTGAATTTATACACATGGAATTTTGCTCTTTATTAATGGCATCACAGTATTCTCATATTAGGATATTCTATGCACATTTTTTACTTGAAACTTAAGCAAAATCTATAGGTTGTTTGACTCTGAATTAAATATCTACCACTTATCTCTAGAAGCTTGAGGAACAGACAACTTGCTTTGCTAACTTACCCAACACATGACCGAAGCAACACTTCTTTTGAGGATTATTTCTCTTACTTGGATTTTGGAATTAATAATTTCACCAAATTATCTCAGATGGTGAATCTTAAACATCTTTTTTATGAAGATAATGGGATTTTAAGTGCAATGAACAGGTTTGTTTTTGGTTTGTTTGTTTTTTAGGATGGGTGCTCTATACACAATCGTCTTAATATGTTTGTACTGTATCAGTTTCAAAATATCAAAATTTTGGCCCTCCATTAAGTAGGCATGATCCAGAACTGTATGCTGTTGATTTGACAATACTCATAGTTTAAACAAAAATAAATCAAAATATTAATCCCATTAATTATGTTGAGGCTTTTTCAGATTGGTGACAGGGTAGTTGTTTGTGTTCTGCTTTTTGCATGTGTTGCAGTGGGGAAGAAAATGAGGACAACAGCAAATGAATAATACTCAAAGCCCATATGTACCCATATGAAATTGCCTGATTATTGTGATTTTCAGAGGCCCTTCTTTGGCTACCCATCTTTGAGATGAGATGGGTGGTAACTGGGGATAGGGCCTTCTTGGTGGTGGCACTGTTGATCTGGAATGTCCTCCCCAGATATGTTTGTCTACTTTTGTCTTCCCCTCTGGTTTTATTAGATGTGCAGTGGACAATTTGATTGCTTTAGCAGCTCTATTTTAAGTTCCTTTTGCTGTTTTCTATTCTGAAAGTGTGTACTATACTTGTAACTTTGGTAAGTTTATTATGATTGGTTTTCTCTTTGTATTTGGATGTTGCATTGCAAATTTTCTTGAAAGATTAAAACATGGGGGGGGGGGGAAACACCTTAAATAAAAAATAGGCTACTAATTGCCTGAACAACAAGCTAGCTAACTGGACAATCTGTAGTTGCTCTAATAAGTAACATCAATGACTGATGTTTCTTTATTCCTGACCTATACTGTCTTCTAGATTTGGGGCAGTTTGCATTCTGAAATGGTGTATACTAGATAACACACTATGTGTG